>NC_057861.1:383816036-384473258 GCF_019393635.1 Dromiciops gliroides | reverse complement strand
ACATTTGAGTTTGCCACAGTGTGACTTTTTTGTTTTCTATTTTTGTTTTTTTTTGGTGAGGCAATGGGGGTTAAGTGACTTGCCCAGGGTCACACAGCTAGTAAGTGTCAAGTGTCTGAGGCCGGATTTGTACTCAGGTACTCCTGAATTCAGGGCCAGTGCTTTATCCACTGCGCCACCTAGCCGCCCTACGTTTTCTATTTTCTTAAGGATGGTATGAGCTTAGGCCCCTTTGGCCAAACCTCTCTCCAGTAGGTCATTGCCCTGAAATATGTCGTGATAAGCTATAGAAATAGCGGTCCATGAAAAAAAAAATCATTTGTAGCACATCCCCAGGGACAAGGGCAATCGTGGTGTCCTAGGCTGTTTCCAAAGGGTCTCTCACTTTTTGGTTCGAAGTTTACAGTCAGATGATCCACAAGTATCAGCAGTAGATAATATTAGTGGGGAAAAGAGTAGAATGGAGGGAATAGAAGATTCTGCCTCTTAAATGAGATCAGTTTGGTGCCATCTGTCCTATCTTTTATTGGCAACAATTAGCATGGTGGTACTACCCTCATGTTGTGCTTTAAAATTTTTTTGTGGGATTTTTCTGAAAGCTTGACTATGGGATATAGTTTACCAAATGCCAACGTGTGGGAAGATACACTTTGAGAAGGAAATCAAGTATTCCAGTCTAGTAGCAGTGGCTAAATCAAAAGTTGTAGGTGGAAGATTCTAAAATGACTAGTAAAACTCAGTTATGGAAAACAGAAAAACCACCAGAGAACTAAATAGGACACAAGCTTCTTTTCAACAACCCTTTTTTTTCAACCAGGATCTTAAATGACTTGAAAATGAACAGCATGTTCAGAATGTGCTAACTATAGCAAGACAGAGGATTTGAGATTTGAGTTATTTTCGTCATCAAAAAGGGAGTGAAATTGGCCCCTCTTGCATAGATTTTCTATCCTTAGGTTGCTAATACCCTGACAATTTCAGACACATGACCAAAGCAAATTATTACTGAAAAATACAGACCAACCCCAACATTCTTGGACTGCTTATCTCATGTTCCTTTGGATATACATAAGCCGACTTAAAGAGATAATTGCAAATGGATTTGGGGAAACACTTATTTTTTAACTGTTTTGGAGGTTCTCTTTTCTTCTTTCACCCCTTTGTTTGATATACTTACTACTACTTGTGTATGTTTTGCTCATTTGCCATTTGCAAAGTGTGAAGTTGGTTTCAGTTCAGGGCCACACAAACTTCCACCCTAAGTCTCAGAGATTCAGTGCTTCATTTGTAGGTTCCCTAGTCTTCTCTAGCTTATAATATTCCAGTCAAATAGCTTAGATTAATACTGCTCAGAGGCTGTTAACTCAAGTCTGTGACATGTTTCATTTGCAATAATGTGGATAATTTATTTTAGAAGCTTTTCTTTAAAGGGCTAAGTAGTCCTACAGATATATGAGCTGCCGGGCTGTGTAGAAATATTGTCCAAATGTTGCCAAATATTGACTTTGTAAAGGGGATATGAAGCTGCTGTTTATAAATCTGAATGTCTTAAAAGCATTCTTTGCTTGCTCTTTCTGTCATAGATGGTGTCTTAGACAGTCCTGTGGTTTTTTTTCCCCCACTGATCCCTATTTTAATATATGGTATTTTTGTATGCCAGACTGATGTCTTGTCCTTTGTATATGTGGTAATGTTGATTTTATGACAACTGTTAAAACATTTGTTATGATTAAAATTCTTAAAATGATTTCAAATAGGCTGGTAGTTTTTATTTTTTTTTCCAAAAGAAGAAAAATCGGCTGGAATTTTTATCCATCAGTTATGCTAAAAATGTTAGTATGCTTGGGTGGAAATAAAACAAAACATAATTTCTGAGCCAAGGGTTTTGAGAGTGGATCTGACTTTCAAGTGGCCCCCAGAAAGTCCAAAGAAAGCATTCTTTATGGGTTTTGTAAAGTCCAGATGCAAAACATGTTGCTGAGACTTGAATTTTGACAGTATGCCATGCCCTGACTGATGTTTTTAGAAATGATGCAAAAGGTCTTCTGCACTGCTTCCTGTTGGGAGTCCTAGCGAGGGCACCTCCACATGAGCGGTGGTGCATTCAGGCACAGCATGAGCTGACCACGGTAGAGTGCCAATTTCAGAAGACAAATGTTTTCAAGAAAAGAACCTTTGGCAATATGGACTCTTTGAAACGGCTTGGGTCAGTTGGGGAAAAAAGTGGGGATTCAGAGGCCATTGAAAATCCTCTTTATACAGATGAAGAATCTGTGACCCAGAGAGTCTAAAAGACCTGTCCAAGGTGGCAGAGTCAGGGAGACATTCAAACACAGCCCCCTCTGTGAAGAATGTGGCAGGTATGTGTTGAAGGGAGTAAATAATGACTCCTTCAAGTAACTAAAAAATTCCCACTGATTTAGTAGTTAAGGATATGACTGGGAAGGGTGTCTCAAGTCATTCCATACCCCTAAATGGGGCTCAATATAGGTTATTTCTTTTCTTGAAAAGGTTTAATGATTATTTTGCACATACCCCAAAATTTTCAATATGAGAGAAAGAAAAAAAAGTGTTATTATTGGGCATATTTTACCATAGTGGAGATCTTCAATCAACACAATTAAACTGTTCAGTATAAAGTTAATTCAAATTAATGGGATGGATTGGGGTGGAAAGAGGCTAGAAACTGATATATAAGCTTTTAGGCAAGACTCTTCCACTAGCTTGGGCAAAGGGACTATGGATTTTGTAATTTGGGCACAGTCAGATAAAACTTGCAGACTCACACAGAATAATATTCTAAGATGTGTAACATAAAGTATGGAAGATTACAGAGGAAATCAATCATATTGAAATAGTTATCTGCTTTCACTCTTAAGAGTTCATAACCATAGATTAAGAACAACTGTCAGGGGAAAAGAGATATTGAAATAAAGATCATAGGTTTATAGGATTAAAATTTCAAAGAACATCTCTAGTACAATCCCTTATTTTTAGAGATGAGGAAAAGAGGCTTAAAGAAGTTGTGACTTGGTGGGCCTGAGATTCACTGTTGCTCACTTTAGTAATTGCTATAGTACTCCAAGGGTCCAGCTTTGCCTGCCTCAAGAGTAAAGAGCTAGAAAGAGGAGAGTGGCATTTTTGTCAGTATCCTGGTCCAGCTTTACTAACCACATTGCCCCACTAGAAGGAGGATGGAGGCATCTATAGTCAGGAGGCATAGAGGGTGGGAAGTGATGGGTAGTTGGTGAAAAGTGCACAGGGAAGGGAAACATTGTTGATGCTTTCCTATCTGGTCCCTTCCATTAGGTTTGTTGGTATGTCTTTTTTTTTTTTCAGTTAGCCTTCCTCCCCTTACATAAACACACTTATTTTCAGTAACTTGGCCAAATTCTGGGAACAGGAGCCTGTCTAGCTGCCAGTAAACTATTTTCTTAATAAATTTTTCTACAGTGGTAAAAAAAAAATTATTGGAAGCTTAATGCTTCAATGTAAATAATGCAGCACCAGAGTAAGTACAACTGGAGATGGAGTAGAGGTAGATGATCTGGTGTAAAATATGGACCTGTCCCTTTCACCAGGTTAGAGAATCATACATTTAGAATTGGAGGTGACATCAACTGGTTCAAATCTATCTTTTGTTTTAGAGATGAGGAAACTAAGTCCCAGAGTATAAATGATACAGGTGCCTAAGTGATACCAATAGTGACAGAAGTAGGATTTGAACCCAGATCCTCTCATTCTACACTGTACTACCCTACCATTTAGTGATAAAGAATGGGGGAGAAAGACGTGTGTATAAGTGTTGTAAGATGAACAATCTGCTAGCATCCATAACTGGAATTAATCTCTAAAATTAATGAGTGGTTGAAATAGAGCCAATCTAGTGTGAAAAAATTAATAGTCTTAAACTTGGGGCTCAGGAAGTCTTAGGTTCAAATCCCACCCACCTTCAACACTTGTTAACTATGTGATTCTGTGTAAGCCACTTAAACCTCTCTAAGCTTCAGTTTTCCCATCTGTAAAAATAGGGATAATAATACCTACAGTACTTATCTCAGGCTTGTTCTGAAGTTTAAAGGGAGTTTGAACCTGTCCCAGTGAGAAGACTTTCTATCAATGCAAATGAGCAACTATTTTTCAATGTATAATTTTGGTATTTTGCCTGGGACTCTGAGAAGTTAAGTGATTTGACCAGGACATAAAGCCAGTATGTGTCAGGTTTTGAACCTATGTCTTCCTGACTTGGAAGGTCTCAACTGCACTAGCTCTTTTATAATGTACCTAAAACACTTTTCAAACTTTAAAAGCCACATGAATATTACTGTTATTAAATTCCTTTCTTGGCCTCCTCACTTTTTTATATCTCCTTTTCCTTAATTTATTTTTGTCGTTCAGTTGTATCTAACTCTTCATGTCCCCAGGGACCATAACATACCAATATTGTCCATGGGATTTTCTTGGCAAAGATTCTGCAGTGGTTTGCCATTGCCTTCTCCAAGGGATTAAGGCCAACAGAGGTGAAGTGACTTGCCCAGGATCACATAGATAGTAAGTTTCTGAGGCCAGATTTGAACTCTGATTTTTCTGATTCCAGGCAGAGCACCCTTTCCACTGAGTCACCTGGCTGCCTCCTTAGGTATGTAGTTATTTTTGGTTTTGTTTTTTGCCTATTATTGCTTGGTTAACTAGAGACTCAACTCACAGTTTCATTCTCTCTGTACCCCAAATCATCCATTGTTCCAATTAAAACTTCCCTTCTTGTGTATTATCATAGAACCGTAAAATAAGAAGGAACCTTAGAGATTTCCAAAAATATCATTTTATATGGTAAAAAATAAAACACCTAGAGAAGATACTTTGTTTGCCCAAGGCCATTCATCTAATTGGTGGCAGAGTGGGACTAGAACCCTGAATCTGTCTAGAAATTATTTCCCATATACTGAAACAAAGGTGATATTTTCCTTGGGTGATAATGGATTAATCAGATAAGCAAACTCCTATTAATATTAGGTAGCTAATTGGTCACCTCTCCAAGAAAAGCTCAGAGCTGGAAATTTCAGGCATTAAGGGCTGGTGAGTTGGGGACATATCTTTGGTCAGGCATACCTAACATTTTAGGTAGGTATATCTCAAATCACACCGAGTTTTTCTGAGGCTGGCTGACAGAAGAGTGAGCTGAACCCAGGTATCCTGGTGCCTTGTCTAGTCTTTTCTCACTTTATCATCATGCTTCCTTACTTCATGCAATTTCCCTCCATTCTATGTGTCATATGGTTAGGAAAGGCCAGCCATTCAAATCCCACAGGTGTTCCATTTGAGACATTCCTATTCAAAATAATTGGAAACAACTGATCATCAGGTTTTGCTTTTCTCCTATTTTGGAAGGGTAGGGATAGATGGAGAAAGATTTCAGAGTAGGGCCATGAAGTCTGAGTTGAACTTTAAAGTAGGAAAGGATTATTTTGATATAAAAGTGGGTAGAGACATGCTGAATTCAGCCTAAAGGGATTTTGAGAGTAGAGTGTGTAGAAATAAATGAAAGTGTAAATGGATTATAGGATCATGGATATTGAACTGAAATGGATATTAGAGGGCAACTATTCCAACTCTTTATTTCACAGATGGGGAAACTGAGGCTCAGGAAACCTAAGTGACTTGTGCAAGGTCACACAGATACTAAGTAGCAGAGCTGTTAGTGGATTCCAGGTCCTAAGTCACTAAAAAAATTCTCAAACATACACGGAAAGAATTTTTATTCCTGGACAACTTTTCATTTGTACATCCAACACTTGAAACTTACTACCTGTGTTACCCTGGGCAAGTCACTTAACCCTAATTGCCCCCCCCAATAAAGTTATCATTTGTACATCCATTTTCTTTCCTAGTAGATGAAATTCATTGCTATGTGTGGCCATGTTGTATTGAATAATAGTATGCTATTATTTATTCATCATCACTTGTTTCTCCTTTGTCTTGGTGACCAAGATATGCCCCAAATAAAAAGTGAAACATTTTGAAAAGATAGCTTTTAGTATAATTTCCAGAAGTGGATATTTCTATAATATGTCAGTGTTTGTGTGTGAAAGGAAATTGGTTCTGATGATATACAAAGCTATAGCATTATAATTACATATTTCCCTTTTCTTCTGTCATGTTAAGAAAATATATAATCTTAGGATCTTAAGGTAAGAAGGAACCTTGGTGAGAGAGACCCTACTACCTCCCAAAGGAACCCATTTCACTTGTGGATAGCTTTAATTGTTGGAAAGCTTTTCTTGACATAAAACAAATCTAATTCTCTACAACTTCTTCCATTGCTCATAGTTCTGTCCCCTAGGGTCAAGTAGAATTAATAATAATGATAATAATTTAACATTTCTACAGCACCTTAAGTTTTGTAAACTGCTTTACAAATATTACTTTACGGGAGGAGGAGCAGTTAGGTAGCACAGTGGATAAAGCACTGGCCCTGGATTCAGGAGGACCTGAGTTCAAATCCAACCTCAGACACTTGACACTTACTAGCTGTGTAGCCCTGGACAAGTCACTTAACCCTCATTGCCCTGCCCCCCCCAAATACCCAAAATATTACTTTACTTCATCCTCACAACAACCCTGTGAGGTAGATACTGTTATCACCCCCATTTTATAGATGAAGAAATGGAGGCAGAAGGAGGTTAAGTGATTTCACCAGAGTCACACAGCTATTAAGTGTCTGATGCTAGATTTGAACTCAGGTCTTCCTGTTTCCTTATCTAGCACTCTATCCATCATGCTACCTAGCAGCCTACTGAGTCTAATTCTTCTTTTGCTTCACAGTCCTTTAAATATTCATACACAATCACATGTCATCTATTACTCTTTTATATTTCAGTCTATTTATCCCCAGTTCTTTCAGCCAACCCCCAAATGGCATGATCTTGAGATTATCCACCTTCCTGGTTAATGTCCTAGATACTCACTTGCTTATCATCCAGGCCCTGAAAATATGGCACTTACAAATGGACAGAAGTAGCCTGACCAGGGTAAAGTATAAGATGAACACCTCCCTAGTTCTGGTAATCAAGCCTTTATAAATGTGGCCTAAAATTGCCTTAGCTTTACTGGCTCATGACACCTCAGAAGTTCTAAGGGAGTGAATGTAAAGGATCACAGATTTGGATAGAAACTCTGGCCTCATAGCTAGCTCATGGCAGATCTCATCCTAGACCCCAGGTAGGATTGCAGAGCCAGATTGGAATGCAGAGGTGATGTAAATAGCATTGAATTTGATGTCAGACCTGAGTTTGAGTCCCACTACTCCCACTATTCATTAATATACCTTTCTGAGTCTCAATTTCTTGATCCATAAAGTGGGAATGACACACAGCTTACTTTACAAAGTCATTGTAAGAAAAAATGCTTTGTAAATGGTAGAAAAATGAGCTCTCGATACCTGGTGCAACATACTTATTTCACAGATGCAGAAACTGAGACTCAAAGGTGATCTGATGTGGCCAGGTTAATAGTACAACCAGTTCTAGAATGGCCTGACTCACAGTCTGGTATTCATTGTACCACACCCCATTCCCTGTGTTAAAATGTTTGTTGTGACATGGTACAGCTATTTAAAAAACACCATATAAATTCTGAAAAAGAACAATGTTAGAAGTGCTGGGAGACATTTCCCAGAAGAGGTCAATTTTGAGTCTTACCTTGAAGGATAGAGTTACTGTTTATAATTGCTTTTTGAGTGCCTTCTCCCTGACAATATGATTTGATTCTAGTTGCATTATTTTGAATGTTGGGGAGAGTGAAAAGTCAGCTCTCCTTTTCCCATCTCTTCATTTTCTGTATTTGAGTTCTTGCTAAAAGTATGAAGAGCAACCTTGTTTTGTTTCCTGCCCATCAGGCTCCTTTTAATGAGCTACTCCCAAATGACTCTTTTCCTGCAGTGCAGTCATTTCTGAATCTGCCTCAAAGATTGTTCTCATAAGGCTATTTACTATTAACTCCCTCTGCTCCCTTAATCCACATCTCAAAATCCCATTACATCTTCACTGTCCTCTCATTGGCTCCATTATTTAGGGAAGAGGTAGCCCTTTTCTCTGCCAAGGATAACCCCTCTATTTGTGCACTTGTTGCCCTCTCTCTTCTGTCTACTTCAGAACTTGCCCCTTTGACCATTCACTCTCCCATTTTCCTTCTCCTTTCTCCCAATATCCTTCTCCACTCCCTCCAAACAAGCTCAGGCCTCCACCATCCTTAAAAAGTGGTGGGAAAAACAAGCCCCCACCCAAAAAATTTTCACTTGACCCTGCTACCCCCTTAAGCTATCCTTTAATGTTCCTATGTTTTACTACCAGACTTCTACAAGAGATACGTCAACTCCCATGACTCCTCATCCCCTTCCTATTTTGACCTTTGGTCCAGCCTTTTATTGAAATCTGTCCTATCAGAAAGTGACATATCTTGATGTCTCTTAAATTGTGGATCATGGTTCCACATGAGGTCATGTAACTGAATATGGGGGTCATGAAAAAATTTGGCAGTAAATATTTGACTTGTATACCTATTTCATACACCTATATACCCAGGGTTGCATAAAAATTTCTTGGGCAAAAAAGGGTCACAGACAGAAAATGTTTATGAAGCTCTGGTATATCTTAACTGTTGAATTTGACAGCCTTTTTTCAGTCTTCACATTCCTTGACTTTTCTGAAAGTTTTGACTTTATTAACCATCCCCTTTGTTCTAGAAACTTTCCCCTTCTTTGAGTTCTATGACATGGTTTTATCCCAATTCACTCCATCTCTAGCCCACATTCATCCTCTTTTCTTGGGTCATCATCATCATATTTCTTATGTTTGTTTTCCTTAGCCCTAGAGGGTAGAACCAGGGGTATTGGAGACTGAATGTCAAAGGATCAACTAATAATCTGCATTAGGTGGAGTATGATATTAATGTCTCAAAAGGTAGGTTGGACAAAAGGAAGGCCTTAAATTCCAGGCTAAAGTTTAATCCTGGAATTGCCAGGAAGGTACTAAAGGTATATGCTTTTTTAAAAAAGCAGGTGATTGATATAATCAAACCTTAGGAAGATTGTTTTGGCAAATATGGGGAGGATGAACTGAAGAGGATAGACTATGTGATCAAAGAGACCAATTATTGAGCTATTATAACAGTCTAGGCAAGAGGTAGTGAAAGCTTGAACCAGTATGGTGGCCTTAGAGCACATAGAAGGGGAAAGATGTGTGAGATATTATAGAGGTAGAATTGATAAGACTTGTCAATTAAGCAGATTTGGAGAAACAAATGAGTCAAATGTGGCTAGTTTATGAACCTGGATGAATAGGAGGATGTTGGTACAAAATAGTTTGGGACATATTAAGTTTGTGGTCATGATTGCATAACAGGCAGCAAGAAATGTGGGACTGGAATTCAGGGGAAAGAATAGAGTTTGATATTTTAATGGAGGAGTCTTCCTCACAAAGATAAAAATTTAACCCATGGGAGCAAATTATATTTCCAAGAGAATCATGGCATGCAGGATGGAAGATAGAATCAGAGAATAACAGATTCTGAAAGTTGGAAAGGATGTCAGTGGCTATATAGTTCAACCCAGGACAACTAGGTGGTAGAGTCAATAGAGCACTGGGCTTGGAATCAGGAAGACTTCATTTTTCTGAGTTCAAATCCAGCTTCAGACACTTACTAGCTGTGTGATCCTGGGCAAGTCACTTCACCCTGTTTGCCTCAGTCTCCTCATCTGTAAAATGACCTGGAGAAGGAAATGTCAAATCACTCTAGTATCTTTGCCAAGAAAACCCCAAATGGGGTCATAAAGAGTCAGACATGACCAAAAGATGACTGAATTGAATAGTTCAACCCACTATGTACTCTACCATATCTGACAAGTAGTCAGACCTTCAGTAGAGGGAAACTACCACTTGTTCCTTGCACACAATGCTTCATCTGCCATCTCTCTAGACTGGTTGTCCTACATGACTAGAATGTTCTCTTTCCCATTCTCTGGCTCTAAGGATCCATGGCTTTCTTCAAGACTAAACTCAAGTGCTAACTCCTGTAAGCTGGTGTTTCTTGGTCTTCCCAGCTTCTAAGGTCTTTTCCATCTACTATGTATATATCTTGTATGTAGCAATATATGTATATACTGCTCTCTCCCTTTAGCTAGTAAACTTCTTGAGAGAGGAGATTGTTTTTGCTTTTTTTAAAAATCCGTAATGCTTATTAACATAGTTCCTGGCACAAAACAAGTACTTAATAAATGCTCATTGATTGACTGATTAAAGACTGTTGTAAACTTGGCACCTCTCTTGAGATAATATTTACACAGTGATTTCTCTTTTTGCCATCTCCATTTGATCAACTAGGACTCCTGTACACTTTGACTTTGTCTAATTTATGTGGAATTTGAACTACATTAACTTCAGCCAACTCTAATAAAGTCTGTATCCAGAGTAAGGTAGTGGGTTGAGAAGTTGATGGGCATACTGGAGTTATATGTGATAGTAGTTGGAATATAAAGATTCAAATCTTAACTGGAGAAATATGGCCCTCATCCTTTATAACCATGTCCTTCATTTACTCATTGATTTTCACAAAATTTTCCTTTCCCATTGGAGTGAGTGTTTTCTTTTTTGGTCCAAACAGAAAGGCTGGTTCTCATTTGGCTAGATCCTCCATTTCATTCTTTGCTTTTCAGATTGGAGTGACTTTAACTATTCAGCTGAGTTTACACCAGGAGCTCTGGAACAAATTTATTTACTCCATTTCTTTTCATAACATGACAAGTAACCAACGATGTCTGGAAACAGATAAAAGATCTGAACCAGAACACCAAAGGAATGCTGGCAGAAGATTGCAAGAAGGATTCCTCAAAAACCTAGGGCTAACAGGACTCTTTCTATCAGGAAATGCCAGATCAAATAGGTTGGTCTTGCCATTTCCTTTGATCTAAATATTCCAGGCTAATGTTACTTGCCTCTTTTACTTGATATGCATGAGAAATTGAAAGGGAATATGACCACAGTGGGTAGAGAAGGAAGGGAAAGCCTTGAGGCTGGGTGTTGGGCAAACCAGCCAAGCAAAAGGAGTAAATATGGCCTTCTGACAAGATGGTTTGTGAAGGGCTGAGGTCTCTGCTTCCAGTGATTTAAATTAGCTGTTTAGAATCAAAGAACTTCAGAATGAAAAAAGACCTCCAAGGTCATCTAGTCAAACCTCCTCTCCCCTTCCCATTTTACAGATGAGGAAATGAGCCTTAGAAAGAGGTGAATTGTCAAAGGTCACACAGTGAGATAAAGGCAGATTGAAGACTAGAACCTGGTTCTTTTCATTCTCAGTCAAGTGCTCTTTCCACCTCACCATTAATAATGAAAAGAAAGGGGTATCCTGATGCTGATGTTGCTTTAATATAATAATAATCTCTAATGGGGGGATAGGGGTGTTCATGAACATGAGATGCAGCCTGCTTGACTTATGCCATCCCCTTGTGGAAGAGGCTAGGGTGCCCACTTCCAGAAAGGCACAAAGACATATAATGGAAAGGCTTCATGCAGATGTTCTGTAACTTTTTTGCTGGGACTGAGGTGAGAGTATAATATAAAACAAATCCAAAGCAAATAAATCTGTTTGACATATGTTTCTAGAAGGCAGAGGTGGTTTCTTTTCTTCTTTTTTGTCTTTGAGTACCAAGCAGAGATATCTTGCAGGTACTAGGTACTTAAGTAATATATGTCAAATTGAATTGGACTTCATTCCAAATGCATCATTCATTCGTCACTATTTAAAATGTAGTGGGCTAGCATGAGAAAAGACACAAAGACTCCTCTCCTCAAGGAATCTAGTAGATGCACCCAACCACCGTTATTAGAATTAAAACAGTTTTATCAACAAAGTAGTTTTTTTATGGTGTGAATCCAGAAATAATGATGATGATGATCACCGCCATCACAGACTTTCCTATAGAAAGCAATTTTGCTAGAAAAAGACTCAACTCTAAAGGGTTGTTGATTTAAAATAGATCCCATCAAAACAATGTAGCTTTAAATGGGCTTCCCTGAATCAAGTGCTCTCTAAATGGAAAACATCATTACCAGAGAGCTAGTTTCTTTCTACATCAATAACATGCAGCTACAGACAAAGAAATATATGAGGAGAATCTGCCTCTTTGGAATCTGAATAGAAAATGATTTTATGGACACTGGGTTGGAGAACAGCTGATAAATTATATGCTCAATAAAGTGATGAGGGTAAGGCCTCGCCTTATTTAAGTGGATAATGTGTGTGCATTTGTAATGGGGGAAGGAATGAGGTTGGGATGTCAGTGATGGAGACACTAAACAATATTAGTGCATATTCATGAGCTGACCTGCAGCTAACCTCCCAGAGCCCACAGATGGCGGATAAGCCTAAAAGCAAAATAAGCCTAAATGTGTCACCAAATGCTATTTGGCTCTCTTTAGCGATTGAGACAAATCTTCCTAGACTATTGAGCCATTCTCCCCAGCTAAGAGATTGTCCATGGGCTGTAGGACTAGAGCAGAGCTGTCCTGTCAGGAAGCATGCACTCCCTCTTTTCCCAGGATTGCAGAGACATGTGTGACTTTAAGTAGATTCATGTACGATTTGAAAATGAAACAAAAACATCATGGGGTCCCTTTCCCTCTGATCAGCCATTTGTGTGGAGATAAGTTATATGAAGAAGAGGGTAGAGGTCAGGGGTAAAATCTAAGCATTTGTGAGCCGTTTTTTTAGTTACAAGACTGATAGCTATGTGGACATTAGGATTTTAGAGATGAGAGCAGCCATTTCCTCCAACCGCCTCCTTTACACAAGAAGAAATTGAGGCCAAGAGAGATGGAATTACCTGATCAAAGTCATTCAGGTGGTAAGTCTATGGGATTGGATTTGAATCCAGGTTTTCTAAGGAGGCAAAAGAACACTGGACTGAAATTTGGAAGATCTGTCTTCAGTTCTCAGCTCTATTGATACTACCTGTGTGGTATTGGATCAGTTGCAACATTTGTATGATGAGGGTTTGGATGACATTTATATAATAGTTTAGGGTTTGGGGGCAGTTAGGTGGCACAGTGGATAAAGCACCAGCCCTGGATTCAGGAGGACCTGAGTTCAAATCCTGCCTCAGACACTTGACACTTATTTGACACTTGACACACTATGTGACCCTGGGCAAGTCACTTAACCCCCATTGTCCCACAAAAAAAAATAGTTTAGGGTTTACAAAAGGCCTTACACATAAGATATATGTGGGATGTGAATATTTTTTTCTCCATTTTGTAGATGAGAACACTGAGGCTTAGAGAATTGAAGTGACTTGACTATGAGTATGCAGGTGGTATTTGAACTCTCTGATCCTAAATCCAATTCCAGGGCTTTCCCCATCATACCAAGGAGTTTTTCAAATGCCTGTATGTATAAGAATACTAACAGATCTGGAAGGGATGTTAGAGACCTTACATTATAACCTCTTAATTTTATTTTTTATTCTGAACTTTAAAAATACTATATAAAATGAGCATTTTCACATGTAAATATAAAACTTATGAGTGTATGTGCATGTGGGTTGTCCATATAAGTTCTATATGGGTCACATGGGTTTGGCTAAATGTGGCTTGAAAGGCAGTATGACCCTCTAATGTCTCCTATGCCCACTCTTCTCTAAAGGAGGCTTTTGATTTCTGCTGGTTGTGGAGCAGGAGATTAGGACCATGGGGCTGGCTCAATTCTGTTCTCCTCAAAAAGGGGGTTATGGGCCAAAACTATATATCTGCCCCATTGAACTATTGCTAGTCTAGGGGATAGAATTTTGAGGTTCTAGCTGTGTTATAAGTCACTACCTTTTTAATGCAAAATGTGAATCCTAAGACATATGTGTGTGTGTGTGTGTGTGTGTGTGTGTGTGTGTGTGAACAAAGGGTTATATCTCTTTATACACCTTGAATCCATTATTACTATGTCAGGAAGTGGGTTGCATGCTTCATCATCAGTCCATTGGAATCATGGTTACTCATTATGTTGATCAGAGTTCTCAAGTATTTAGAGGTTGTTTTGTCTTTACAATGTTATTGTAATTGTATAAATCATTCTCTAGGTTCTGCTCCCTTCATTTTACATTAGTTCCCACAATTCTTCCCAGGTTTCTCTGAAATCATCCTCTTCATTATTTCTTATAGAAATATGGTATTACTTTTCATTCATGTGCCATAACCTGTTCAACCATTTTCCAATTAGTGGACATCCCCTTTTTCCCAGTTCTTTGCTAGTACAAAAAGAGCTGCAGTAAATATTTTTGTACATATGAATCTTTTTCTCTTTCTTTCACTGATTTGGAGTTGACATTAAAAAATAAGCAAACCATAAAATATTAAAGCTTGAAGAAGCCTTATAAATGATATAGTCCTATTCCTTTATTTTACAGGTGAGAAAACTAAGGCTGTTATCCAAAGTCACCTAGAAAGTTAGTTATGGAGATAATACTAATATTCAGATCTACTGACTCCCACTCCAGTGTCATTATACTGTGAACATTACAAACTGCCAAATGTTAAAAATGAAAAATCATAAACAATGTTTCCTAACTCTAGAGAATTTTCTGTCAAAAACTTTTCCCCTATCCATAGCTCTTTCTTCCTCCTTGTCTGATTTGTTTATGGTATCACCTCTTATCTTTCAATATATCTCAGCTTATCCTGTTATACAGTGTGAGATGTTGGTTTAACCCTTCTTTCTGCCAGATTGCTTTTCAGTTTTTCTCAACATTTTTTGTCAAGTGGTAAATTCTTACCCAAGTAGACAGGGTTTGGGGGTTTATCAGACACTAGGCTACTGTCTTCATTTGCTTCTCTATGTTGTCTACCTAATTTTTAATTTTATTAAAAATAATAATAAACATTTTTATTTAAAGTTTTGAATTCCAAATTCTATCCCTCCTTACCTTCCTTCCCTTATCCCTCCCTAAGGTGATAAGAAATCAGATATAGGTTATACATGTGCAATGATGTAAAACATTACCATGTTAGTAATTTTGTATGAGAAAACTTGAATAAAAGAAAAAATTTTAAAAGCGAAAAATAGTATGCTTCAGTCTGTGTTCAATCAATATCAGTTCTTTCTTTGAAGGTGGATAGTATGCTTCATCTTTAGTCTTTTGGGACTGTCTTGGATCATTGTATTGAGAATAGTTAAATCATTCACAGTTCTTCAAATAATAACTGCTGTTACCACATAATATTCTCCTGGTTCTGCTCACTTCATTATACGTCAGTTCATATAAGTCTTTCCAGGCCTTTCTGAAATCTTCTGTTTTTCATTTCTTATAGCACAATAGTATTCCATCACAATCATATACCAAAGTTTACTTGGCCATTCCCCAATTGATGGACATTCCTTTGATTTCCAGTTCTTAGCCACCACAAAAAGAGCTGCTATAAATATTTTTGTACAAATAGTCTATCTAATTTCTTAACTAGCACCAAATAGTTTTGATGATTAATATTTTATATTATGCTTTGAGATCTGGTTCATGAAGGCCTCTTTCCTTTCCACTTCTCTTCATTATTTCCCTTGAGAGTCTTTTTTTTGTGGGGCAATGAGGGTTAAGTGACTTGCCCAGGGTCACACAGTTGGTAAGCGTCAAGTGTCTGAGGCTAGATTTGAACTCAGATCTTCCTGAATCCAGGGCTGGTGTTCTATCCACTGTGCCACCTAGCTGCCCCCAGTATCTCTTGAGATTCTTGACCTTTTGTTCCTCCAGATAAATTTTGTTATTTTTTTCTATCTTTATAAAGCAATTCTTTAGTAGTTTGATTGTTGTGGCATTGAATAAGTAAATTAATTTAGCTTGTACTGTCATTTTAACATTTGCCTATTTTACTTGTGAGCAATTATTATGTCGACAATTATTTAAGATCTGTCTATATTTATCCAAGGGCTTTCTCTGTAGTTGTTCCCTGATGAAGAAATTGAGTCTTAGAGAGGTTGACTTGCCTCTGGTTATGCAGTTTGGAAGTATTGGTGACAAGATTTCAATCCAGGTCTTCCTAACTCCTTGGGCAATGTTCTGTCCAATACAGCAGAAGTGTCCAACATGCTGCTACTGAAAAAAAATGTAGCTTGTAACACTCCTGAGTGAGAGGAACCAGATTAAAATGTAATTTGGAAGTGTCTAACAAAAATAAAATTACAATAGAACATAGTTAATGTTAATGCGGTTTTCTAAGTCAATGTGCAGCTGGCAGGGATGCGTATGGATGGTTTAGTTTTTGATGACATTGTACTACATATGCTGCCTCTCACAATTTTATCACTCATTTACACTTTAGTGAGAATGAGCTTATCAAGTATTTTCGTTATCATAGGTTTTGACCAGGAAACAAGAGGCAGCATAAGGACAGTAAATGAAAGGGAAAATAGGGAAAGAAAGCCGAGGCTGAGGGTGAAAATAAATGAACCTTATCTACTCAACAATTTGGCACAGGATCAACTCTAGGTATGTGAGATAAAGAGTCTAAAACTAACAGATGGAGGGTATGGCTCTGTGAATGCAGTAGCAAGCTGAAAGTAGAATTTGGCACCTCACCAGACCTGGGATCCGGTTTTGAATTCCATTTCTGACACAATGTGGGAAAAAGCAGCCTTTGAAACAATGGCAAACTATTTTTACAAAATTGGCCTTAAGAAGAGATGAGGAAGTAAAACCTTCCCTCCCACCCCTTTTGCAGAGATGGGGAACTATGGGTGGGGAATATTGCATAAACTGTTAGATTCAGTTAATGTGTTGATAACTTCTGTTGAACTACCTAATTTTTTTCCTTTCTTTTATATTGTTATAGGGGATGGCTTATTGGCTGGGTTTGAAGAGGGTCATGTCTACAAATTAAGGTAATGTAAAAAAAAAGAAAAGATATCAAAAAATATTTTACAAATGGAGTTTAAAGGTAGCATTCTCTTTTTTTAAGGTAGCATTCTAAGAAAGTGAAAAGGAGAGAATCACCCCCCCCCTTAGCCATCACAAGAGAGCAGTCATTGTTTTGTTAGTCTCATTGGATGAGATGATCTCCAAAGGCCCTTCCAGATCTAAATCTAAATCTAAATCCAGATATAAGTCCTAAAATGCTATGCAGTTGTGAGAAAATATTAATAATGGGTTCTTTGGGGGACCCAGAGACCCCCATCTCAGGAACTCTGTCTGGTTTCTCAGAATCAGTCCAGAGTCAGTAGAATTAGAGATCAAACTAACTCAGAGGTAGACAATAGAAACCAAACTTACATGAAAGCCTTTGCCCTCAGAGCAAAGGCTGTGACACTGGGCTCAGTAAGTACAGCTCATTTTAATATGGACCACCCTCAGGTCCAGTAAACCAATAGATTTGAATGATGCTAGCCAATGAGCTTTGAACAGTGTGTAAGGGTTGTCTCTCCTGTGGTCTTCAGGAAATTTACTCTATCTTGGGCTGGGACACTGGAGGACGCAGTCCCTCACTCTCTATCTAGGTCATGTAGGGCTTCTGAACTCTTAATTCGGAGCTGTGTGCTCTCTCTTTACTAACAGTAAATATGATTAATAAATGCTCAATGCCAAAAACTGGTGCAGTAGCCTCTAATTTAAAAGTAGCAATATATTAGAAACCCCAGCTAAGTTCCTCAATAACTTAGAACAGAGACGAGCTTCCCCCTGATATTTTCAAACCACAGGCAATTTTCTTTCCACTTTATCAGAGACAATGCTGGCCTGAACCTATGAGGTCTATGTGAGAGAAGAAGGTGACCTTTCTTCCCTTTTCACATTTATTCCCTTGCCTCATCTTGCCTTTTCTTATCTTAAACAATCTGGTGTTTTATTCTATTAGTTGATCTCAGGGTTAGGGCTTGTGCTTTGTTTAGGAATATGTTTCCATCACTGAGCCATCTGCTCTGACAAACTGGCCTGTCCTCCAGGCCATGCATGGGAGCAGCCTGCCCTGCTGGGATTGCTCCTCCAGATGAGAGCAGATAGTTGTGTTTTTCTTCTATTCATATTTCTTCTATTTTGTCTTTTGTCATTATTTATTTAAAATTTATTCCTCCCCATAAGTGAGTTTTCCCCCCTTCTTCTGTCCCATAGGCAGGTGTAGTGTGACTGTTGATGACCACAGTAGCATCCTTCACTAGTGTCTTTGTGTGGGGCAGTTCATTTTTTGGATATGCTGTGAATGCATATCAATGATCTTCACTTTGGGGGATTGGCATTCTGAGCCCCATGAGAGGTTGTCCAAGACCAGCTTCTGAGACAGGTACTTCCTTTTACACCCACACACCAGGACCTATCTTGAAGTTGGTGGGCAGGTTTTTATCTCCCTCCTTAACCCTCCCTATAGAATCAAGCAATTCAATATGTCATACATGTGCAATTATGCCAAACATCTTCACATTACTCGTTGTGAAAGAAAAGAGACAGAATAACTTTAGCAAGAAGAACTAACAAATAAAATTATACTTCAATCTGTATTCAAATACCACCAGTTCTTTCTCTGTTTATGGTTTGCATTTTTCATATGTCCTTCAGATAACATCCTGCTCATCATTTTTTTAAAGTTACTATTGCTAACTGTATTACCCTTCATCCTATTCCCTCTGCTTGATATTTACTCAATTTTTATCTTCTTTAATTCTATTCCTCCTCAAAAGTGTTTTGATTTTTGCTTTCCCCTTCCCCAATCTGCCCACCCTTCCTTCACCTCTCCCCTACCTTTTTCCCTTCCCCTCCCACTTTCCCTCAGGGCAAAATATATTACTATACCCATTTGTGTGTTTATGTTATTCTCTGTTTGAACCAATTCTGATGAAAGTAAGGCTCACTCACTCCCCCTCTCCTTCCCCATTTTCCCCTCCACTCCATAAGCTTTATCTTTTTTCTTTTATTTGAGTTACTTTATACCCTTCCACCTTTCTTACCTTTCTTCCAGTGCATTCCTCTTACCCCATAACTTTATTTTGAAGATGTCATCATGGGTCAGCTAGGTGACAGAGTTAATAAAGCACCAGCCCTGGACCCAGGAGGCCCTGAGTCCAAAACCAGCCCCTGACATAAGCCAACCCAACCTGTCTGCCCTACAAAAAATAAGGATAAATGCTTTACATAAATGATCCCCCTTCATATTCAATTCACATCTGTGCCCTCTAAGTATATTCCTTTCAACTGCCCTAACACTGAGGAAGTTCTTATGAGTTTGAAGTATTATCTTCTCATGTAAGAATGTAAACAGTTTATCCTTTTAATGTTCCTCATGATTTCTTTTTCCTGTTTACTTTTTTATGTTTCTCTAGGGTCTTGTATTTGAAAGTCACACTTTCTATTTAGTTCAGGTCTTTTCATCACAAATGCCTGAAAGTCCTCTTTTTCAATGAAGTCCCATTTTTCCCCCTGAATATACTCAGTTTTGCTGGGTAAGTGATTTTTAGGTTTTAGTCCCAGTTCCTTTGCCCTCCAGAATATCATATTCCATGCCCTCTGGTCCTTTAGTGTAGAAGCTGCTAGATCTTGAGTTATCCTGACTGTGACTCCACAGTATTTGAATTCCTTCTTTCCAGCTGTTTGCAATATTTTCTCCTTGACCTGGGAGCTCTGGAATTTGGCTATAATATTCCTGGAAGTTTTCCTTTTGGGATCTCTTTCAGGAGGGGACTGGTGGATTCTTTCAATTTCTATTTTACCTTCTGCTTCTAGAATATCAGGGCAATTTTCCCTGACAATCTCTTGGAAGATGGTGTCTAAACTCTTATTTTGTTCATGGTTTTTAGGTAGTCCAATGATTTTCAAATTATCTTTCCAGGATCTATTTTCCAGGTTAGATGTTTTTCCAAGTAGATATTTTGTATTGCCCTCTATTTTTTTTTATTCATTTAGATTTGCTTTACTGTGTCTTGGTTTCTCATAAAGTCACTAGCTTCCATTTGTTCCATCCTAATTCTTAGGCAATTATTTTCTTCAGAGAGCTTTTTAATCTCCTTTTCCATTTGGCTTTTCAAGCTGTTGACTTTTTCTCATGAGTTTCCTGAATCACTCATTTCTCTTTCCATTCTTTCCTATACTTCTCTAAATCTTCCTTCTATCTCTCCTACTTTCTCTTCAAAGTCCCTTTTGAGCACTTCCAAAGCCTGAGACCAATTCATATTTTTTGGAAGGTTTGCATGCAGGAGCTTTAAGTTTGTTATTATCTTCTTCTGAAGGTGTATTCTGGTCTAGCTTGCTCCCAAAGCAACTTTTGATGTCCTGCTGTTTTTTTCTGCTTACTCATCTTGATCTCCTATTTCTTGGCTTCTAACTCCTTCTTAACATGTAGCATTGTTTCCAGGAAACACTTTTCTGAGCTACAGCTTGGCCCAGGGGGTGATGGGCTTTTTCTCAGCCCGCCTGGCCTGTGAGTAACATGGGCACTTTCTCTTTGACCCGGAAACAGAAGTCTGATTGATATCTGATTCTCTATGGTCAGAAGTTTGGCGTGCCTGTGCCCCTCCCTCACTGGGTGGCTGTCCTTCAACTTTGCTTGCTGGTTCAGAATGTGGCTCCCCACCCTAGTTCCAGCAGAGACCACAGCTATTCCCCCCAACTGCTGGACCCCCTCACCAGTCTGGTTGGAGGTGCTACCTGCTAGAGGCTGGTCCAGCTCTGCATGCTGTGTTCCTCTCTCAGCCCAAACAGCAAGTGATCCCAGTCACCTAATTAAGCGGTATTTGGCTGGAAAAGAGTCTCACTCTGTTCTTATGCGGGCTATGCTGTTCCAAGAGTGTCTTATCACATTAATTTTGGAGGTATGTGGACATGTTTTCCGGAGCTGGGAGAGTTACAGCCTTTTTTCGGCCATCTTGGCTCCACCTCCTTCTGTCATGTTAATAATCTCATCTTATTGTTATCTTCAACTCTTCCCTTTCCCTCAACTCTGATCTTCCTTGACTCTGGGTCCAGGATTTTTCCACTATGCCAGATTATGGCTGTCTATAAGATCTCAAGGTCAGGGGTCATGTCTTAGCTAAACTTTGTTTTCCCTAATGCCTGACTGAGTGCTTAGCACATAGGAGGTACTTAATAAATGCTTCCTAACAAATTATAAACATAACTCTTAGTTTTATGGTACTTTGAGGCAGCAGTGTCAAACTCAAATAGGAAGGGGTGTTACACTTGTCTGTATATAAGGATCCCTGCTCTGCATATTGATTTAGTTTTAAAATGTAATATTATCTATGTTTTATTGTATTTTTTATTTGTTTTGTTACATATTTCCAAATTACATTCTATAATGGAAGGGTTGAGAGCGGCATTCGGTCTTCCAGCAGGGTGTTCAATGCCTCTGCTTTAAAAATCACTTTTTTTTTTTAATTTTAATTTTTTTTTTTTTTGCAGGGCAATTGGGGTTAAGTGCCTTGCCCAGGGTCACACAGCCAGTAAGTGTTAAGTGTCTGAGGCCCGATTTGAACTCAGGTACTCCTGCATCCAGGGCCGGTGCTTTATCCACTGCGCCACCTAGCTGCCCCCCAAAATCACTTTCTTTACTTGAATCCATACTGTCAAACTCCAAGGCTTTTCCTGTTATACCATAATCCTCCAGGAAAGCTGTCCTTCCCTGATCCTCTGACTGCCTTCTTATTTGTTACATGATCCATTAGAAGAGTTTTTTACATTCTTTTTCCCCCCCTCATTGTAGCTTTGTCAATGCAAGTTTCTGTTCTTTTTGCCTTGGTGTTAAGCTAATATCTAGGGCTTTGTGAGAAGTATATTGCTAGTAGCTCAGCTCAGGGGTCATCTCCTCACTAAATCTTGATCTTCCCAACTAAAAGTCTTCTCTTCCTCATCCCTTCTTTCTAGACTACTCTTCATAGCTCTCCTTTGTTCCCATCCAGTTGGGTGGATAGAATTCTGTGCCTGGTGTTTAAAAGACCCAAGTTCAAATCTCACCTTAGACACTAGCTGTGTGTCTTGAGGCAAGTCACTTAACCTCTGTCTGCCTCAGCTTTGAAAACTATAAAATGGGGATAATAATAACACCTAACTCCTAGGGTTGTTGCGAGGATCAAATGAGATAATATTTGTAAACTGCTTAGCACAGTGTAGGTGCCTAATAAATGCTCATTTCCTTCCATCGATCACACTCTTCCTTGTTATCATACTTATTTGGTATGTGCTGTGTCTTCTCTAGGAGGCTGCAAGTTCCTTGAGGATAGATAAAGATGAAACTCTTTCATCATTGTTTCTCCTACTCCTAATATAGTCCTTTACACTTGATAAGTACTTAAATGTTTGGAGAATTTGAATTTAAAGTGGAATGATCAAAATACTACTGCATACCATGACTAGCTCTTAATTAAGTTATATTGAGTATGTAGTGATATCTCTCTAATACCTTCTGAGAATGAGATGCACAACTGTTTATTTTTGTAAGAAACAAAACAAAGCAAAGCCAAAAATATGTTGGATGATCATTATTCTAAAGTGTTCTGTGTTTGCTTTGTTGACCTTTTAAAAAAATTGTTTTATTGATGTACTTTGCTTTTACATCGCTGTCATTTCCTCAAATACACGATCCTTTGTAACAAAGAAAATCAATGAAGTAAAACCAACCAGGAGACCCTAACAATTCCCATAGTCTCTCTCATAACTTAAGCCAAAATATCTTTAGTACAATTTAGCACTTTCTTGATGACCAAGGATATCATTATGAACATTAATGATTATATATAACAATGCAAAGATATTTCCAGGAACTATGAATATATGCAAACCTATTTGCCTTTTTGGCTATTTGCTTTTATAGTGCTTCTATCTGCTTTTGTATGGTTTTCTATCTCATCACCAGTTGCCACTTCTCACTTTCTGATTAGTGTGCATGTCTCATTTTAATCTTATTTATTTTACACATAATTTTCTGGGCAAGAGCCAAAGGATGACTCTGCCATCTTTTCTATGGAGGAAAGTACATGGGCTTTGTGGCAAATAAAAAAGCATCCTTGTAGATTTATAGAATTTAAAAAAAATAAAACTGTTTTATTATTTTCTAGTTACATGTAGAAATAATTTTCAACATTTGTTTATATAAGATTTCCAATTTCAAAATTTTCTCCCTCCCTCCCCTCCCTCCCCCTCCCCCTAGACAGCAGGCAATCTGATATAGGTTATATATACATAATAACATTAAACATATTTCTGCATTAGTCATGTTATACAAGAAGGATCAGAGAACAAAGGAAAAACCTCAAATCAGAAAACCAACAGCACCATAAACAAAAGAAATAGTATGGTCCGATCAGTATCCATATTCCACAGTTCCTTTTTTTCTGGATTTGGAGAGCCTTTTCCATCATGAGTCCTTTGGAACTTTCTTGTTCAGTTGGATTGGTGAGAATAATCTAGTCTATCACAGTTGATCAACACATAATGTTGATGATACTGTGTATAATGTTCTTCTGGTTCTTCTCATCTCACTCATCATCAGTTCATGCAAGTCCTTCCAGGTTTTTCTGAACTCCACCTGCTCATTGTTTCTTACAGCACAATAGAATTACATTACATTCATGTACCACAACTTGCTCAGCCATTCCCCAATTGATGGACATCCCCTCAATTTCGAATTCCTTGCCACCACAAAAAGAGTAGCTACAAATATTTTTGTACATGTGGTTCCTTTCCCCTTTTTTTATGATCTCTTTGAAAAAAGACCCAAGAGTGATATTGCTGGGTCAAAGGGTATGCACAGCTTTATAGCCCTTTGGGCATAATTTCAAACTGCTCTCCAGAATGGATGGATCAGTTCATAGCTCCACCAACAATGTATTAGTATTCCAATTTTTCCACAGCTTGTCCAACATTTATTATTTTCCTTTTTTGTCATATTAGCCAATCTGATACGTGTTAGGTGGTACCTTAGAGTTGTTTTAATTTGCATCTCTCTAATCCATAGTGATTTAGTGGGGGCAGCTAGGTGGCATAGTGGATAGAGCACTGGCCCTGGAGTCAGGAGGACCTGAGTTCAAATCCGGCCTTAGACACTTAACACTTACTAGCTGTGTGACCCTGGACAAGTCAATTAACCCCAATTGCCTCACCAAAAAAAAAAAAATAGTGATTTAAAGCATTTTTTTCATATGGCAATAGATAGCTTTGATTTCTTCATCAGAAAACTGCCTGTTCATATCCTTTGACCATTTCACAATTGGGGAATGACTTGGATTCATATAAATTTGATTTAGTTCCCTATATATTTTAGAAATGAGGCCTTTATCAGAGGTACTGACCATAAAAATTATTTCCCAGCTTTCTGTACCCCTTCTAATTTTGGATGCATTGCTTCTGTTTGTACAAAACCTTTTTAATTTAATGTAATCAAAGTCATTCATTTTGCATTTCATAATATTCTCTATCTCTTGTTTGGTCATAAACTGCTCTACTTTCCAAAGATCCGAAAGTTAGACTCTTCCTTTTTCTGCTAATTTACCTATGGTATCACTTCTTATATCTAAATTATGTACCCATTTTGACCTTATTTTAGTATAAAGTGTCAGATGTTGGTCTATGCCTAATTTCTGCCATACTATCTTCCAGTTTTCCCAGCAGTTTTTGTCAAATACTGAATTCCTATCCCAGAAGCTGGAGTCGTTGGGTTTTTCAAACAGTACATTACTAGTCATTTACTACTGTGTCTCCTGTGCCTAGACTATTCCATTGGTCCTCCCCTCTATTTCTTAGCCAGTACCAGATAGTTTTAATGACTGCCGCTTTATAGTAGAGCTCCAGATTTTGTACAGCTAACCCATCTTCTTGTGCATTTTTTTCATTATTTCCTTCGATATTCTTGACTTTTTGTTTTTCTGGATGAATTTTGTTATTATTTTTTCTAGCTCTATAAAATAATTTTTAGGTAGTCTGATTTGTATGGCACTGAATAAGTACATTAGTTTAGGTAGGATTGTCATTTTAATTATATTAGCTTGGTCTATCCATGAGCAATTGATATCTTTCCAATTTTTTAGATCTGATTTGATTTGTGTTAAAAGTGTTTGGTAATTGTGTTCTTAAAGTTCCTGGGTTTGTCTTGGCAAGTAGACTCCCAAGTATTTTATATTATCTACCGTTATATTAAATGGAATTTCTCTTTCTCTCCCTGCTGGACTTTGTTGGTCATGTATAGAAATGCTGATGATTTATGTGGATTTATTTTATATCCTGCTACATTGCTAAAGTTGTTAATTGTTTCAAGTAATTTTTGAGTTGATTCTCTAGGATTCTCTATGTATACCATCATATCATCTGCCGAGTGATAGTTTTGTTTCCTCCTTGCCTATTCTAATTCCTTTAATTCCTTTTTCTTCTCTGATTGCTAAAGCTAACATTTCTAGTACAATATTAAATAATAGAGGTGATAATTGACATCCCTGTTTCACCCCTGATCTTATTGGGAAGGCCTCTAACTTATTTCCATTACATTTAATGCTTGCTAATGGTTTTAGGTAGATACTGCAGGAAAGCTCCATCTATTCCTAAGCTCTTTAGTGTTTTTAATAGGAATGGGTGCTGTGTTTTGTCATAAGGTTTCTCTGCATCTATTGAGATAATCATATGATTTTGGTTAGTTTTCTTATTGATGTGGTTGATTATGTTAATAGTTTTCCTAATGTTGAACCAGCCCAGCATTCCTGGTATAAATCCCACCTGGTCATAGTGTATTATCCTGGTGATCACTTGCTGTAATCTCCTTGCTAATATCTTATTTAAGATTTTAGCATCAATATTCATTAGGGAAATTGGTCTATAATTTTCTTTCTCTGTTTTTGCTCTGCCTGGTTTTGGCATCACCACCATATTTGTGTCATAAAATGAATTTGGTAGGACTCCTTCTTTACCTATTTTTTCCAAATAATTTGTTTAATATTGTAGTTAATTGTTCATTAAATGTTTGGTAGAATTCACCTGTAAACCCATCTGGCCCTGGGGATTTTTTCTTAGGGAGTTCATTAATGGCTTGTTCAATTTCTTTTTTCTAATATGGGCTTATTTAAGGATTTTATTTCCTCTTCAGTTAACCGGGGCAGTTTGTATTTTTGCAAATATTTATCCATTTAATTTAGATTGTTAAATTTATTGGCATACAGTTGGGCAAAATAGTTCCTAATTATTGCTTTAATTTCCACTTCATTGATGGTAAGATCACCCTTTTCATTTTTGATACTGGTAATTTGGTTTTCTTCTTTCTTTTTTTAAAATCAAATTAACCAATATTTAATCTATTTTATTGTTTTTTCATAAAACCAGCTCTTAGTTTTATTGATTAATTCTATAGTTTTCTTGCTTTCAATTTTATTAATTTCTCCTTTAATTTTCAGGATTTCTAATTTAGTATCTAATTGGGGATTTCTAATTTGTTCTTTTTCTAGCTTTCTAGCTAAGTTGCATGCCCAATTCATTGATCTCCTCCTTCTCTTTTTTATTCACGTAAGCAGTTAGAGCTATAAATTTTCCCCTAAGCACTGCTTTGGCTGCATCACATAGATTTTGGTATGTTGTCTCATTATTGTCATTCTCTTGGATAAAGTTATTGATTGTTTTTATGATTTCTTGTTTGACCCATTCATTTTTTTTTTTTTTTAGTGAGGCAATTGGGGTTAAGTGACTTGCCCAGGGTCACACAGCTAGTAAGTGTTATGTGTCTGAGGCCGGATTTGAACTCAGGTACTCCTGACTCCAGGGCCGGTGCTCTATCCACTGCGCCACCTAGCTGCCCCCGACCCATTCATTTTTTAGAATGAAATTATTTAGTTTCCAATTGATTTTCAGTCTACCTTTCCATGGCTCTTTCTTACATGTAATTTTTATTGCATCATGATCTGAGAAGGATGCATTTACTATTTCTGTCTTTCTACATTTGACTATTATGTTTTTGTGCCCTAATACATGGTCAATTTTTGAAAATGTGCCATGTACTGCTGAGAAAAAGGTATATTACTTTTTATCCCCATTCAATTTTCTCCAGACATCTATCATGTCTAACTTTTCTAGTATTCTATTCACCTCTTTCTTATTTATTTTTTAGCTAGATTTATCTAATTCTGAGAGGGGAAGATTCAGATCCCCCACTATCATAATATTACTGTCTATTTCCTCTTGTGATTCATTTAACTTCTCCTCTAAGAATTTGGATGCTATGCCACTTGGTGCATACATGATATTACTTCATTATCTATAGTACTTTTTTAACAAAATGTAGTTTCCTTCCTTATCTCTTTTAATGAGATCTATTTTTGCTTGTGCTTTGTCTGAGATAAGGATAGCTACCCCTGCTTTTTTTACTTTAGTTGAAGCATAATATATTCTGCTCCAGCCTTTTACCTTTACTCTGTGTGTATCTCTGCTTCAGATGTGTTTCTTGTAAATAGCATATTGTAGGATTCTGGTTTTTAATCCACTCTGCAATTTGCTTCCATTTTATGGGAGAGTTCATCCCATTCACATTCACAGTTAAAATTATTAACTGTTTATTTCCCTTCATCTTCTTTTCACTCTTGTACTCTTTTTTCCCCCTTCTTTCCTCCATTCCACTTGACCAGTGTTTTGCTTCTGATCACTGCCCCCCTCAATCTACCCTCCCTTTTATCAGCTGCCTTTCTTTTTCTTGCCCCTTTTCCCCCCACTTGTGCCCTCCCTTCTATCAATATCACCCCTTTCCCCCTTCCCCTTTTGTTTCCTTACAGAGTAAGCCTTCTTTATACAAATGGCAGTGTATTTTATTCCCTCCCTGAACCACGTCTGATGAGAGTAAGGTTGCAACAATGCCCACCCCTCCCCTCTTTCCCTCTGTTGGAATGGATTCTTTTGTGTCTCTTTCTATGATATAATTAACCCCATTCCACCTCTCACTTCCTCTCCTCCCTCTAATCTTATTTTATTCTGTCCCTTAAGTTTCTTTATATCATCACATCAAAGTTGATTTAATAACAATACCTTTACAGAGGTACAGATCTCAAGAGTTAAAAGCATTATCCTCCCTTATATGGACTTAAGCAGTTTAACATCATTGAACTACCCTTTTCTCCCCCTTGTTTACCTCTTTATATTTCTCTAGAGTCTTGTATTTGGAGATCAAATTTTCTGTTCATTTCAGGTCTTTTTCTCAGGAAGCCTTGGAAGTCCCCTAGTTCATTGAATGTCCATCTTTTCCTCTGAAAGAGAATAATCAGTTTTGCTGGGTAGTTGATCCTGAGCTGTAATCCAAGATCATTTGCCTTCCTATATATCATATTCCAAGTCCTGCGATCCTTTAATGTTGAAGCTGCCAGGTCCTGAGCAATCCTGACTGTGGCTCCATGGTATTTAAATGGTTTCTTTCTGGCTCCTTGGAGTATTTCCTCCTTCACCTGATAATTCTGGAGTTTGGCTACTATATTCCTTGAAGTGTTCTTTTTGGGGTCTCTTTCAGGAGGTGTTCAGTGGATTCTTTCAATGATGATTTTATCCTCTGATTCTACAATTTCAGGGCAGTTCTCCATAATAATTTCCTGGAATATGGTATCTAGACTCTTTTCTTGATCATGGCTTTCAGGCAGTCCAATAATTCTCAGATTATCTCTCCTGGATCTATTTTTCTAGGTCAGTTGTTTTTCCAATGAGGTATTTCACATTTTCTTCTATTTTTTTTCAGTCTTTTGATTCTACTCATCAGATTCTTGTTGTCTTATGGAGTTATCAGCTTCCATCTGCTCAATTTTAATTTTTAAGGCCTTATTTTCCATAGTAAGCTTTTCCACTTCTTTTTCTGTTTGGCTAATTTTTTCTCTCATTTGGCCAATTGTATTTTTTAAGGAATTGTTTTCCTCAGTCATTTTTTGTGCTTCTTTTTGTGGCATAGCTCTCATTTCTCTGATTTCTTTTTCCATTTTTTCTTCTCTCTCTCTCTCTTATTTTTTTTTTTTTTGGGTGGGGCAATGGGGGTTAAGTGACTTGCCCAGGGTCACATAGCTAGTAAGTGTCAAGTGTCTGAGGCTGGATTTGAACTCAGGTACTCCTGAATCCAGGGCCAGTGCTTTATCCACTGCACCACCTAGCCGCCCCTCTTATTTGGTTTCTGAAAGCCTTTTTGAGCTCTTTAAAGAGGGCTTTTTGGTCTTGAGACAAGATCATCTTCCCTCTTGAGTCTTCACTTGTGGGCATTTTGATTAACTCATCTATGTTTGAATTTTGGTCTTCCCTTTCACCATAGAAGTTGTCAATGGTAATGGTCCTTTTTTGTTTCTTGCTCATGTTGTAGGCTATTTTTAAACTTATCAAGTTGAAGTCTGCTCCTGGGGAACAGGGTTCAGCATTGCAGCTTCTTACTGCTGTCAGCTGCCCCGCTGTCAGCTGCCCCACTCTCAGCTGTGTTTAGTTGCAACAGTGTTGAGCTGTCCCCTGAGCTGAGCTTTGCTGAGGTGAGCTGCCAGCTGGGATGCTGAGTCACCCTCCCCTTTTATCCCAGATGAGACAGACCTTTTCTGAAGTCTTCTAAATTATTTCACATAGCAGGATTTTGTCTCTCTTTTTGTAGGTTCTGTAGTTCCAGAATCTGTTTAGAGGCTTGATTTAATGTTGTTTTTGAGGGAAATACGAGAAAGCTCAGGAAAGTTCCTAGCTTCTCTCTGCCATCTTGGCTCCACCCCCCAGAAGTGCTTGATAGAATTTTAGAGCTAAAAGGGAACATGACTGTATTCTGGATTCTTATGTAACAGGTGCCCATTAGTTGTGCAGACTTCATCAGTTTCATAAGAGAAGCTCATTCGTAGGGTTGAGAAGGACCTTTTCCTATGGTCTGTAACTTTGGGAAGGGTCTGAGTCAGCCCCTGCCATGGCTTTGCTTCATTCACATCTGAGGGAGAAAGGTAATTCCTTCTTTACCTATTTCTGAAGAGAAAATTATACTCTAAGAAGAGGGAACATAGGACTTTTCCTTCCTTTCCTCAGGACATACGGTATCTCAAAATGGGCCTAGATCGTTGACCTTTCCTTCTTTCTGTTCTGTTTGAGGTACAGGGAATAGAGACTCAAGGCCAGGAATTCAGGCTAGGTATAGTAACCAACCCAGTACTGCTACCTGGAAGAGCAAGGGTAGGGAACTCCAGCTCACCAGAAGGTAACAGTGATGCCAGTTTTGGATGTGAATTCAGTGGGACTGATGCTATGTAGGAACTGTATTAAGTTGTGAGCCTAATGCCTTCTAGAGACTGAGGTAGCAAATGTGTGCATATGAATTATACCCCCAGTGTTTTGGGGGAAATGTTTGTATATTTGTTCTTGCTGCATCCCTTTGTAAAAGTTAATTGGTGTTAAGTGGTTAAATGAGATTGGGGCTTTAGTGACTGACCCCCTAAAATAAGAATATAGAGGGGGCTTGAGCTTATGAGAGTAGAGAAAAGAGATCCCCCAGTACCTAAGGGTACCTTAGAATCTAAACAGGGAGATGTAACCTGCCTGACCCTAAGAAAGTGGGCATAGAATGTACTCATTGCCCTTAAATCGATGCTTCTATGGATCTCATATCTTATACATAGGGATGTCTATTCCAACATTGTAGGTTATTATCAACTCACAACTCCCTATCCTGTTTTATCTATCTGTCTATCTATCTACACATACATACATACATACACATATATGTAAGTATGTATGTATGAATATATATGAATCTTGTCAGTTTGGCCTCTGAATAGAGATAGGTATCATAAATAAATATATATGTATGTATATATACATATATATGCCCACATATATTTATGGATATAGCAATATATACACATTTATGCTGATGTACACATATTAATATATGTGTCATTTGGCTAAATGTTAATAGCTGCTATCAACAATAAAAAAATATACTTTTAGGTTTTCATGTTGAGATGTCTCATTTACACTGTATCTTCAAAGTCATCAATATTTATTGAATACTTGTTGGAATAAAGCCTCCTGTTTGTATGACAGGGTGGAAGGTTTACAGAATATAAATGAAGGCATTTGCAATCCCTTCCTTTCAAGAACTTACTGTCTAGGTCAAAACTAAGCTCTCACTATTTACAAAAACACAATATTTACTCTCGGTTTTCTTACCTCCCATTTTTGCAGATGATTTACCATTAAGATGTGGGCACCTCTGGGGAGGGAAGGAAGAAGCAGAGGGGATGAAAACAACATCAAAGTGGAGCAGTATTATTCAACAGCAGCTCCAAAGCCTGGAGCACAACTTTCCCCCTGGAGGGCTAATGTAATCAGAGCAGTTGAAAAGGTGTGATCAGTTATTAAGCACTCTTACATGTAATTAAACAGCTTTCCTGCCTCTTCAACTCATCTTACAAAGGATTCAGAAGTTCAAGGACAGGTTGTTCAGAAATATAATTATAGACTGATAGAAACATCCAGACTTAGAGCTATAGGAGATCCTTTAGTCCCAATACCCTCATTTCACAGATAGTCAGTAAAATAAGGACTTGAGGAATTAAAAGGATTTACCCAGGGCAGCTAGGTGGCATAGTGGAGAGAGTTCCAGGAGACTCATCTTCATGGGTTCAAATCTGTCCTCAGACACTTACTAGCTGTGTGACCTTGAATAAGTCACTTAACTTTGTTTTCTTCAGTTTCTTCATATGTAAAGTGAGCTAGAGAAGGAAACCCAAAGACTCAAGCTTCTGGGATAAGAACTCACTATTTGACAAAAACTGCTGGGAAAACTGGAAGACAATATCGCAGAAACTAGGCATAGACCACCATTTTACACCTTATACTAAAATAAGATCAAAATGGGTACATGATTTAGACATAAGAGATGATACCATAGGTAAATTAGGTGAGCAAGGAATTGTTTACCTCTCAGTTCTATAGAAAGGAGGACAGTTTATGAGCAAAGAAGAGATAGAGAATATTATGAAATACAAAATGGGTGATTTTGATTACATTAAATTAAAAAGTTTTTGTACAAACAGAAGCAATGCAGCCAAAATTAGAAGGGAGGCAGAAAGCTGGGAAACAATTTTTATAGCCAATATTTCTGATAAAGGCCTCATTTCTAAAATATATAGGGAACTAAATCAAATTTATTTAATTTTTGTTTGTTAATGAAAGTAAGCTTTATTACATCGAGTAATAAATACATACAAAGATGCACATAACAGTTTTAGTCATTTATCCAGATTTTTAAAAAATCATTCCATGGCAAAATCAAGACATGAAATCTACAGTCTTCATGTAAAAAGTAACTATCTTAAAGAAAAAAAAAGTAACTATCTGGGTACTAAATCAAATTTATAAGAATGCAAGTCATTCCCCAATTGAGAAATGGTTAAAGGATATGAACAAGTAGTTTTCACATGAAGAAATCAAAGCTATTGCCATATTGAAAAGGCTCTAAATCACTATTGATTGGAGAAATGCAAATTAAAACAACTCTGAAGTACCACCTCACACCTATGAGATTGGCTAATATGACAAAAAAAGGAAAATAATAAATGTTGGAGAAGCTGTGGGAAAATTGGAACACTAATGCATTGTTGGTGGAGTTGTGAACTGATCTAACCGTTATGGAGAGCAATTGGAACTATGCCCAAAGGGCTATAAAACTATGCATACCCTTTGACCCAGCAATACTACTATTGTCTTTATCCCAAAGAGATCATAAAAAAGGGAAAAGGACCCACATGTACAAAAATATTTATAGCTACTCTTTTTGTGGTGGCAAAGAATTGGAAATTGAGGGGATGCCCATCAATTGGGGAATGGCTGAACAAGTTGTGGTATATGACTGTAATGGAATACTATTGTGCTGTAAGAAATGAACAGGAGGATTTCAGAGAAACCTGGAAGGACTTACATGAACTGATGCTGAGAGAGATGAGCAGAACCAGGAGAACATTGTATACAGGATCAACAACACTGTGTGATAATCAATTATGATAGACTTGACTCTTCTCAGCAATACAATGGTCCAAGATAATTCCAAAGGACTCATGATGGAAAATGCTCTCCAAATCCAGAAAGAAGAATTGTGAAATCTAGATACAGATTGAACCATACTTTTTCTAGTCTTTTTGTTTTTTGAAGTTTTTCCCTTTTGTTCTGATTCTTCTTTCACAGCATGACTAAGGCAGAAATATGTTTAATGTTATTATACATATATAACCTAAGTCAGATTGCTTGCTGTCTTGGGGGGAGGGAGGGAGAAAAATTTGAAACTAGAAACCTTATAAAAACAAATGTTGAGGGGCAGCTAGGTGGTGCGGTGAATAAAGAATCGGCTCTGGATTCAGGAGGACCCGATTTCAAATCTGGCCTCAGACACATGGCACTTACTAGCTATGTGACCTTGGGCAAGTCACTTAACCCTCATTGCCTGCAAAAAAAAAAAAAGGAGTGAAAAAAATCCAAATGTTTAAAACTATCTCTATATGTAACTAGAAAATAATAAAATACTTTTATGATAAAGAAAAACAAGCAACTGAACAACTAAAAGCCACATAGCTAATTGCTGACAGAACTGGGTAACAAAACCTAGCTCTCCTGAATTGTCCTTTTTGCATTGTAGAATTTACAAAGAGGAAAAAAAAAATTTACATTTGCTCCTAAAGAAATAAAGAATAGGGATGGTAAAAGTACTACGGTGGAGTGGATAGAGCACTAGCTATGGAATCAGGGAGACCTGGGTTTAAAATTCTCTCTCAGATACTTATTAACTGTGTGACCTTAGGCAAATCATTAGCTTTTCTAGGTGTCTATTTCTTCATCTCTAAAATGAAGGGGTTGGACTGAATGATTCCTAAGGTAGGGATTCTTAAACTTTTTCCATTTGTGACCTCCTTTTACCTGAGAACTTTTTATGCCATCTCTGATATATAAGTATATAAAATAGGTATACATACCTTTTACTGTTGCCAAATTTTTCATGATTTCCACATTAAGTTACATGCCCCAATATGGGGTGGTGACCCATGGTTTAAAGAAACTTTGCTCTTAAATCCCTTCTGCCTCTAAATTCTACCTAGAAAAAAAATAGAAAAAAAAAAAAAGAAAAAAAAGAAAAAAAATTTACCTAGGCAGGTGCTGGACCTGGAGTCTAGAAGACTTTGATTCAAATTCTGCCTCAGACACTTCCAGTTGTGTGACTCTGGACAAGTCACTTAAGCTCTGTCTGGTTCAGTTACATTATTTATAAAATGGGGATGGTAATAATAATAGCATCTGTCTCTCAAGGTTGTTTTGAGGGTCAAATGAGATAGTATCTGTAAAGCACTTTGCAAACTTTAAGACGCTCTTTTAATGTTAGTTATAAAAACTATGAGCTTATGCTCAATAAATCTAACATACATGTATACCTGAAATTCTATCCATTTGATAGGCTATGGTGGGAAAAGAAGGCCTTTGCATTGCTTGTGTCTCTCCCCTTGGTTCTGATGATCACCATTGTATACTTTCCTGGTGACCTTCTTCCACCCAATTCTGTATCACTAACCTTGCCCTAAGCATACGCTATCTTATATTTTTAGTTACCTTTACATATGGATCTCCTGCTTTCCCCAACTAAAGAGTAAGTGTCTTACATGTCTTTTTATCTTTTTCTGTCCTCAGTGCTCAAGTACAAAGCCAGCAATTGAATTCAACATACATCTGTGTGAGATGCCTGGTGTTCCAGGGTAAAATACGACTCAGAGAATTTATAATCTGATTGAGGATGGAGATGGGAATGAGAGAAATACACAAATAACTATGATACAAGGCAGAATGCTTTAAGTGGATTTGAGCTTCTGAGTTTTAGAGTTCGAAGAGACCTTAGAGGTCGTATAGTAAGCACAATGCCACCATTTTGCATATTAGAAAACCAAGGCCCATGAAGGTGTTAGAAAGGTATTCCACTGAATTTGAAGGAACCCTGGATTTGTAGCCTGATTACTTTAATTGGAATCCCAGATCTACCACCACCTAGCTATGTGATATTGGGCAAATCCACCTCTCTGTCCCTCACTCTCTTCATCTGTCAAAGGAGGAGGTTGGAGGTTAGATGACCTCTGAGGTCTCTTCCAGATCTAAGTCTATGGTCCTATGATAATATGATTGAAAGTCTGACTTAAGTGAAGAGTTTATTAAACAGGATCTTAGCTGTCCTGAGTGAGATTGTCACTAGGCTTTGCTATGCAACATGCTAGAGCACTGAAAAAATTGACCACTATAATTGCTTTTTTTTTTTTTTTTTGTGAGGCAATTGGGGTTAAGTGACTTGCCCAGGGTCACACAACTAGTAAGTGTTAAGTGTCTGAGGCCAGATTTGGACTCAGGTACTCCTGACTCTAGGGCCAGTGCTCTATCCACTGTGCCACCTAGCTGTCCCCACTATGATTGTTAAGTAGCTCTCAGTCATCTTTGAAAGACTGTTGAAAAGGAGGGGTGCTACAGGACCTCTGGAGAGCAAATGTTGCCCCCATTTTCCTAAAAGGGATGAATTGAAAGTCACAAAACACAAACAGAAATAGAATTTTACTTCCATCCCTGGGAAAAATCTAGGATGCATAATTAAAGGTATAACCATAGCCCAGAATCAAGGCCCTCAGTTTACACAGACTGGGTTTGATGTCGGGGACTTCTCTCTCTGAGTCCCTTCTTTGGTTCCTGATCTTGCCCAGGATTTTCTCTAGGAATATCAGAATTTAGCTCATGGCTACGTTTTCAGGAAAAACGAAAGGAACCCTTTATTATCCTTTTCAGGAAGGCTCTTAGGTTAACAATACACTGAATATAGCACAGGCAAGTTCACTTGCCTTGTCAAAAGCATTTCACACCTTGTGAGGAGATATTGGTTCTATAATAAACTCAACAAAAGTGGGCATCAAGTGCTTTCACACTTCATATGGGGAATTTCACCCTTGGACCCAGCAATGTCAGGGTACACCCTTTACATAGGGATGATTAAGGTGCTTTTAGAAGGGAAAGCATTACTTGTAGCATGTCATGCCAGACTAACCTCATATTCTTTTTTGGTAGAGTAACTGGATTGGTAGATAAGGTAAATGTTACAAACTTAGTATACTAAGATAGCAGCTGAGCAATGGACAGAGTCTCAATATATCCTTATGGGCAATATGGATAGATATGGGGTTCCTGATGCTACAATTAAGGGGATTTGGAACTGGTTGAATGACAAGATCCAAGAAGTAGTGGATCAGTGGATTAGTGGATCAATTTCAACTCAGAAGTGGGCCTCTAGGAGAGTTCCTTAGAATCAGTCCTTGACTCTTTGCTATTTATTGTTACAGTTATCCCTTCCACATGGGGGTTTAAGGCCTGGTACCCCTGCCATCTGGAAAATCACCATAAATTGTTTTGGCCCTCCCTTCATACAGAGAAAGTCTGATTTTTTAAAAATGGAATGTTTACAGTACTTGATTGAAAATTTTGGGTTAAGTATTTGGTCATAGTCTCTGTGGTGTCGGCTGGCCTTCATGTATAGTCTGCGTTGTCTGCAAAAGTCTCAAAAAACTCCCATTTAATTTCTTATGCCAACCTGTAGTGGGTCAAAACTTTGATGGGGAAACTCTCAATGTGGAAGGCATAACTGTGTTATCAACAACTTCAATGATTTCATTTGACTGAGGAATGATGAAACAAATAGTGGTATGTCAATGTAAAGGACTATTGTTCCAGAAAATATGACAAATGTGAAAAAGTTAGATATTTATGAATCGATCAAAGTGTAGCAGACCACCCTGATTTCTACTGCCTGAAGGCCAGGCAAGTTAGATCTCACCCTGTGCCCAGGCTTATCTTAAGGGGTTTTAGGATGTCTAATCTTTATACAAATGGTTGCAATTGCTACCAAGGGTATTCTCCCACGTGTAGGGGTAGATCTCCTGAACGCTAGTTCTACTCAGTTACTAATAGTCAGATTCACTTTTATAAGGAAATATTTTTTCAAAGGTATAATCACAAATATACAAACTTATTGCTCTACTATGTAGGAAGCATAATATCCTGCCCCCTCCCACCTTACCACCTCAGTCTCTGGGATGGGGAAGGGGATAAGATTTGTAGCTTAACTAGATTCCTATATACCACAATTGCAGTTTCAAGTCCAAAACTCCATCAGGTTCAAGTCCCAGGTACCTTGGATTCTCCTAATTTCTCTACCAGACTCACTTGTTGCATCCTTCCTGCTATCCTGACTCCAACATCCCGTCTACCTCAAGGCCTGTTTCTCAGAGCCACAAGAAAAGGAAGGGAGAACAGGGGATGAAGGTCCATCCTCTCTCATGGGTTCAGTTCATGGTGCCTACCCTGTGGGTGAACAGTGATCTTTACCCTCTGGACATGGGAAAGAGAAGAAAAGAAAAAATATGAGCCAGAAAATGCAAAGGCTAGAAATTAGCTACCATCTCAGTTTTGCCTGTTTTAAAGATGTGGCCTGTTCAAGTTACATCAATGGAGGTTCCACCCATCTACACCGTAAGGGACAAAGTCCCTTCATTTTGCCATTCGGGAATGTCCCAACCCTGCCTCAGGGGTCTCTGTTTTAAAGCCCAAGTTATAGGAGTAAGCTGAACCAGTGGAACACCTTGCACTATGACCACAATCATGCAAAGGAAAATTACTTCACAAGACTTTAGAACTCTCATAAATGCAAGTGACCAATTCTGACTTCAGAGTACTTCAAAATAGGGCATGTCTTTGCCCTCTTAACAGAGAGGTGGTAGACTACCAGTGCAGAATGGGGTATGTGTTTTTTGGTCATCAGCCATGTATTGATTTATTTTTATTTACTGTACTTCAGTTTTTATAATGGAGAGATCTGTTGGGAGGTGAGGCAATAGAGAGAGTCATTGGGAAGGGACTGTGATGTAAAAACATAGCATCAACAATATTTTAATAATATCCAGGGGGCAGCTAGGTGGCACAGTGGATAGAGCACCAGCCCTGGATTCAGGAGTACATAACTTCAAATCCGGCCTCAGATGCTTGACACTTACTAGCTGTGTGACCTTGGGCAAATCACTTAACCCCAATTGCCTCACCAAAAAAGTATATAATAATATCCAGAATAGTGGCGTTGAAATTTTGGTTGTTTTCTGCCCTGTTTAGACTGCATCTGGAATATTATGTTAAGATCTGGGATACATTGTCCAGAAGAAGAGCAACTGTGGTGCTAAGAACCAAATTCAATGGCTTTTTCTCAGTCCTCATCCTCCTTGAACTCTTCATGGCTTTTAACCCTTTCTATCACCATCTTCTCCTTGATACTCTCTTCTCTCTAGGTTTTCAAGACGCTGCTCTCCTCTGGTTCTCCTACTACCTAAATGGCTACTCCTTCTAGTTCTCCTTTGCTGGAGCTTCATCCAGGTCATGCCCCCTAACCGTAGGCTCTGTCCTGGGCTACATTCTCCTCTCTATATACTGTTTCACTTGGTGATCTCATCAGATCCTGTGGATTAAATTATTATCTCTATGTTGATGATTCTCAATCTGCTTTTCTATCCCAAATCTCTCTGCTGACCTCTGGTCTTGTACCTTCAACTACCTATTAGATATCTCAGATTGGATGTCCTGTAGACCAATGAGGGCCACTAAAACATATGAGCATCTCTGCAGGCCACTATTGACTTAGTTTTAAAATGTAATATCTATGTTTTGGCATATTTATTTTGTTGGGGCAGCTAGATGGCATAACTAGATGGCCTGGAGTCAGGAAGACTCATTTTCCTGAGTTCAAATCTGACCTCAGACACTTACTACCTGTGTGACCCTGAGCAAGTCACCTAATCCTGTTTGCCTCAGCTAACTTAATCTGTAAAATGACCTGGAGAAGAAAATGACAAACTGCTCTAGTAACTCTGCCAAGAAAATCCCAAATGGGGTCACAAAGAGTCAAACCCAACTTATTTGCTTGAATATTTCCCAATTACATTGAAATTTGGTTTGGGACACTTTCAGTCTTCCTTTCTTGTCTCATGTCACAATGACACACTCCTCTCTTGGCTGTTGTGACAATGATCTCTATTGGGTTCTCTTCCTACCTGATTTACCACTCTTTCTTAGTTTTCTTTGCTAAGTCATTGTAGGTATTTATTTATACCCGTGGATGACCTTCCAAGATTATGTCCTGGGCCATCTTCTTAGTATGTATCCTTCTCAATTGATAATCTATTTCATTAGTACCCATGGGTTCAAGTATCAATTCTATGAAGATCGCTTCTAGTTCTATATAGCTAGTCCTGATCTCTGTTCTGAATCTCTCATTGTATGACAGACATTTCCACTTAGATGTATCATATTCAGTCTTGAAGTTATCCCCAACTCTTAGCTCTCCATGAACTCTATATCCAATTTGTTGCCAATTCTTGCCAATACCATCTCCATAATGTCTATTTGTTTTCCACTCACAAGCCAATACACCAGTTCAGGCTCTTATGACCTCATATATGGACCACTTTAAGAGCCTCCTAGTTGTTCACCCTGCTTCCAGTTTCTTACCTCACCTCTCCATTTAGATGTCAAACAATTTTCCTAAAGCAAAGGTTAATCATGTCATGTATCTGAGGTGGAATTTGAACTCAGATCTTTCTGACTCAAGGCCACAGCCTTCTATCCACTGCACTACCTAACTGCCCCTCAGTACCCTGAGTACTAGCTCTAAAGACTGTGTGAGATGTGGCCTGTCCTGTGGGGCCTGTACTGAAATAAGTCTAGTGAATCTGTTGATTGGTAGTAGGTCCTTGGTGACCTTTGAGGAAGTAGCTTCCATAAAGTGGTGGGAACAAAAGCCATATTCTAAGAGTATGAGAAAGTAGAAATGAGGAAGTAAAGGCATTAGGCATAAGCAACCCAAAAGATTATTTAGAGGGTAAAAGAATAAATGCTTTATAAAGTGCTAAGTGCTATATAAGCATAATTCATCATCATTATTATTAACTGATAACCATTCACAATAGGGAGCATAAGGTACACCCCCCCCTCCCCCGGGGGTGGAATTAGGAAAGACAAAAGCCTCAAAACCCAGCCAGGTTGAGGTTATTTGAAGAAATAGGGTTTATATTTCTTGAAAAATTGTAGCTGAAATGTGAGAAAATTCTTGTTCTCTTTAGAATTGAGGTAAATGAATTATACTAATTTAGAAAATCAAAGAACCTGTCAGATAATTGATTTTTGAATTTTGTACCCTTTAAATTCTATTTATTTCTAATAAGGCAAAATGTATTTTCTCTAACTGGCAAGTGAAAAGTACAAAGAGGATTAACGATAATTTGGTCTGATCAGTTGAAACTTAATATAAGCAGTGTGTATTGTGAATTACAAAGAATTCCAGAGAGAAACAAAATTATTTTGAGGTTATGAGATTTTCTTGTCAATACAAAGAAATCATTATTTTATATTGTTGCATTTCATATATTCATGCCATCAGCTTCTTATGATGCTGATCCTCCCTATACAGTGGAATGAAACTAGATTCGGAATCAGAAGACCATCATTTAACTCTTAGCTCTGACACTCACCTGTTGGACCTTGGAACCGTTCTTGAAAATGAAGAGGTGACTTCGGGGGCTCTGGCCACAAGCAGCGGCGGCTAAGTAGGAAATGACCTATTGAGACAGCGGCGGTGGAAGCAGCAGCAGCGGTGGGAGGAGGTCGGGCGAGGACGAGCAGCAGGAACAGACGATCGCTGAGGACCTGGTGGTGACTAAGTACAAGATGGGGGGCCACATCTCCAACCAAGTCCTGAGGGTGGTGGTGGAGGCATCAACCTCAGGTGCATGGGTGCTGGGTCTGTGTGAGAAGGGCGATGCTATGATTATGGAGGAGACAGGAAAGATCTTCAAGAAAGAAAAGGAGATGAAGAAAGGTATTGCCTTCCCTACAAGCAATTCGGTAAATAACTGTGTCTGTCACTTGTCTCCCTTGAAGAGTGACCAGGACTACATCCTCAAGGAGGGTGACTTAGTAAAAATTGACCTAGGAGTCCATGTGGATGGTTTCATTGCAAATGTGGTCCATGGTTTTGTGGTTAATGCATCTAAGGGCACCCCGGTGACAGGGAGAAAAACAGATTTGATTAAGGCAGCTCACCTGTTTGCTGAGGCAGCCCTGTGCCTGATCAAGCCTGGAAACCAGAACACACAAGTTACAGATGCCTGGAACAAAGTTGCCCATTCATTTAACTGCACACCAATAGAAGGTATGTTGTCTCAGCACTTGAAGCAACATGTCATCGATGGAGAAAAAAAAACACACCAAAAAACCCCAAAACAACCATCATTCAAAACCCCACAGACCAGCAGAAGAAGGACCTTGAAAAAGCTGAGTTTGAAGTCCATGAAGTCCATGATGTGGAGGTTCTTGTGAGCTCAGGAGAGGGCAAGGCCAAGGATGCAGGACAGAGAACTACCATCTATTAGCAAGGTCCTTCAAAACAGTGTGGCCTGAAAATGAAAACTTCCCGTGCCTTTTTTAGCGAGGTGGAGAGGCGATTTGATACCATGCCATTCACTCTCAGGGCATTTGAGGATGAAAAGAAAGCCTGGATGGGTGTGGTGGAATGAGCTTTAAACATGAGCTACTACAACCATTCCATTCGATGTTCTGTATGTGAAGGAAGGTGAGATTTTTGCCCAGTTCAAATTCACAGTGCTGCTCATGCCCAGTGGCCCCATGCAGATAACCAGTGGTCCCTTCAAACCAGAGCTGTACAAGTCTGAGCTAGAGGTCCAGGATGCAGAGCTAAAGGCACTCCTTCAGAGTTTAGCCAGTCAGAAGACCCAGAAAAAGAAAAAAAAAAAGAAGGCCTCCAAGACTGCAGAGAACTCCACCACTGGGGAAACAGTGAAAGAGAATGAAGCAGGGGACTGAGTTGGTTTCCATCTCCCGGTACCTCTCCCTATTTCCCTTCCTACTACACCCTGGGCTCCACAAAGAGTGGTTCAACTTTTCCACCCAGAACCGCTGGCAGAGTGGGGAACCTCTCCCTTGATCCCAACCCCTGTAAACAACCCTCCTTCCAATGATTACCAGCTCAGACTGACTCTGGCCTTGGGAGGCTAGGGCTCCTGGCCATTGAAGACTACTTGAAACAGAAAAAAGAAATTGAATAATAAAATCAGGAGTCAAAGAAAAAAAAAAGAAAAGAAAAGAAAAAAAGAAAATGAGCTAAAACTAGATGGGCAGTTAGGTGGTGCAGTGGATAGAATGTCAGGCCTGGAGTCAGGAAAACTCATCTTCCTGAGTTCAAATCTGGCCTCGGATGTGACCCTGTGCAAGCTACTTAATCCTATTTGCCTCAGTTTCCTCATCTGTAAAATGAGCTGGAAAAGGAAATGGCAAACAACTTTTCTTTGCTAAGAAAACCCCAAATGGGGTCAAGAAGAGTCAGACATGACTAAAAATAACTCAACAAAAACAACAAAAAAATCTCTAGATGACCTCTAAGGTCCTTTACTGCTGCAGATCTATGAATAATCATTTTCCTGTGTTTTGCACTGGTTTCTTTTTAAAAATGCTATACAGATTTCCCTATTGTTTGGTACATCTGAATTATTAATACCTTTGGAGATGCAGCAAATAGATCTTTATACTTGGTGCTTAACATCTTTTTTTAAAAAAATTATTTTATTTTTAATTTATAGAATAAAACAAGCATTTCCATTACATAGAATAATAAAAAGATGATTGCATATGAAACTACAAATATACTGTGCACAACTTGCTGGTTTTTTTGTTTAACATCTTTAGGGTGTCTACATAAGTAATACCAAAGCCTTGAGTAGTGAGCTGTAACAATCGATCCCTTAAACAATCATTCTTTTTAGACACAGTAACCATTTAACAAATGCATTTTCCTTCCTTCCTTTAGTATCAGCAGTACAAATCGGAAAAAAGGGGGCCAGAAAGAGAAATGGACTTTAAGATACAATAATAATAAAATGTATGAAATATTTGCAAATAAAAACTTTAACACCTACATGGGACTTATATAAAGTCAACTATAGGGGGGCAGCTAGGTGGTACAGTGGATAAAGCACCAGACCTGGATTCAGGAGTACCTGAGTTCAAATCCAACCTCAGACATTTGATACTTACTAGCTGTGTGACCTTGGGCAAGTCACTTAACCCCCATTGCCCCACAAAAAAACCCAAGACCAAAAACCCCCCAAAACATAAAGTCAACTATAGAGAAGTTTTATAAAAAAATTATTTAGGTAAATAATAATTTTTAAGGAGAAAGAGCTTCTGGAGGGGTGGGGAAGATGAGAATAAGAAAGTCAGCTTTGAACACTCGATACAGCAATACCATCAATAGCATTCATTTGGTTGCTATTTATTAAGCACTTGCAATGTATGAATGAAAAAGCATTTATTAAGCACCAATGATGTGCAGAGCACTGTGGTAAATGCTGATGATAGCACCATCACATTGAGATTATTATAACAGCCTTCTAATTGGTCCCTCTGCCTCAAGTTTCGGTGTCACCTCTCCAATGTATTCTACTTACTAAGAGCAAGGCTTGGGCATGTTTGAAGGAAGTAGGGAAAGAACCAATTGATAGGGAGAAGTAGAAGATTCATCACTCCCTCACACTAGTTTTGCAAGTTCGACTGGAGTTTGCTTTTCTGTAAGTGCCACCTTGTTCTGCCACTTGGGGCCAAGCAGAACAAATCTAATATTGTTCTCATGTGATAGCCCTTAAAATATATGAAGATTACTATTATTTCCCACACAATAAACTTCCCTAATTCCCTCCATTGCTCTCCATATCTTATACCTTCAAGATCAGGGGTTCTTCACCTTTTTTGTGCCTTATAACCCTTTGGCATTCTGGTGAAGCCTATGAACCCCTTCTCAGAACAAACTCTATTAACTACAGTTATTCCTTCACACCAGCACTTTCCCTATTGAGGTTTGGATAGAATGTGGGTCAGCATGAGAAATTAAATGGGAATTTTTGAGGAATTTTGTGGAAGCCGCAGATGACACACAAAGGCTAGTAGACAACACAGGAAAAGTTTAGAAGCTCAAAAATGCCTAAAATATAGGTATGCTGTTGTATCATATCAGCATATTTTATCTTTTAATACCATAATAATTCAGACTTCTTCTCTGGTATAAAGGGAGGGCCAAAAATTTTTATGTGCATTTTCCAGATTGTGGGGGGCACCACGGCCCTAAACTCCACAATGTGGAAGAGATAACTTTACATTCATAATCAAAGGAACTGCTAAATTTCAGTTAGAGGTTGGTAAAAGTAAAGACATAATTTTCCCCTCATCCAAGTTCATGGATCCCCTGAAATCTCTCCCCATTCTCCTTAGGGGTCCGTGTGTACTAGTTTAAGAACCCCTGGTTTAGACCCTTAGGCCATGCTAGTTAACCTCCTCTAGATACTCTCCAGCTTCCTTTCTAAAATGTCTCACCATTTTATGGATTTGGCCTGACTAGGATAGAGTACAGCAGGACTATCACCTTCCTCACCCTGGACATTCTATTTCTCTTAATTTATCCTACTGTCACATTTGATTCTTGACTGCTACATCACACTGCTGACTCATACTGAGTTTGAAGTCCATTAAAACCCCTAGGTCTTTTTTTTTCCCCAAAAAATGAACTACTGTTAAGCCAGGTCACATCTGTATCCTATGCCTATACCACAGATTTGTTTAATATTTACGATTTTACATTTTCTCTATTATATGGCGTGTTAGCTTTTTTTTATCCTTGAATAGTATTCTAGCCTATTGAGATCCTGATTGGATCCTGATTCTATTATTCTTCTGGGTTCTTGTCATCTATAAATGTAATTAACATGCCATTTAGATGTTGTTATTACTACTACTATTACTAACTAGCAATAATTAGCATATATGTGGTGCTTAAAGGTTTTCAAAGCACTGTTATCTTATTTATCCTCATAAAAAACCCCAGGAGGTAGTGGCTAATATTATCTCTCTTTTATAGATGAGGAAACTTAGGCTAGTAATTGTTCCAGGCATGATTTGAACTCAGGTTTCCCTGACTTTAGGCCTAGCATGCTATCCATTGTACCACAGTTCTGACACATCTCTCCTATTCACTAAGAATCCTTAGAGATCAGTGACACTGCTCAATAACCACAGCTACAAGTTCTTTGGGTACCCTGTGGTGCCACATTTCTAGACCCAGTGTCATAAATTCATTTGTACCAGTTTGATATTCTCCTACTGTCTCCTTACTTTACCTTGGTAATCAATTACTTGTGGGCCATTTTTTTTCCTCGGAATGTAGGACAATATTCCTGATAGAAGAAACAGAATTGAGCAGTGGAGGGGCTGGGAGCAAGAGAGAGCGATGCTAACCTTCACCTGGAATCATAGACAGACTCCATAATCTCATAAACCTTGTCTCTAACTATAGCAACTTGTACCTCACCCCAGAAGAATGGAGAGGGAGGTGGGAGCTAAGAATGTAGTAGTCAAAAGTCACTTCCTGTTCCATCTTCCAGGGGAAACAGGGCTTCTGGCTTGGGCTTTTTGTGGTATTGAGCTAAGTTAGAGATTGAATGAGGGCTCTTATTTCTCTTCTCTGAGTGCTAGAAGACATCATGTCAGTAAGAAAACCGTATTCTGACAGAGTGAAAAAGGCAGCCCCAAGGGAGAAGGCAGTTCTTTCTTGCCCCTTCCAGGGGAGATTTTGCTATAGGCAGGCAACTTCCTCATTCAATTTTCCCAAACTAGAGAGATTTTTAGGTCTTTGTGCAGCTGGGGACCTAGGGACCAAAATGGGAACTGTTCCCAGACACAGTAACATCTGGGGGCTCTAGGCTAGAAACCTGTAACCTAGCAATGAGATGTTAATATCAGCTCCCTTCACTAAATTAAGATATCTTTACCCTCCTGTCCATTCTCTGACTTACTTTTTCTTTGATAGGTTGACTTTCAACTGGACATTTGTCAATGAAACTGATCTATATATCCCACAAGCTGTTAATCTTACATGAGGCATTTGAGTTTAAATGAAGGGCTACAATTAAGTGCCTTTCATAGTGAATCTTGGGGTATGTTGATGCTTGGAGAATGAAGTGAACAAAGATGTAGGCATGTCAATATTCGTAATGCTTAGTATTTACACAGTACATTTTCAAAGTGCTTGACAGTTATTAATTTGCCAATCCTAATGGCATTCTGGTAAGCAGAACGGTATTAAAATGGATCTCAAGGATTTGGCTGCAAGCATAGCTTCTTGGGAATTACTGTTGTGAGACATTTTTTACATCCCTTACTCACTGATTGTCAAATAGATCACTTTCTTCACTGCATTTCATTATCTCCATCAGGCAAAAAGACTATAATTAATGAAAATATTCCAAGTTTTGTTAAAAAAAACCACAGCTTGACATGAAGCATTACTTCCTATTTTTCTGAAGTTTTACAAGCATTAGGTATAGCCTCGCCATCCTCAAACTAGGAAGGAAGTCTTTGAAGAAGCCTAATATTAATCAGTGAGCCTGTGCAATCTCTGACATTAACAGAGGCACAAAAGAGGCGGACAAAGGTTAAAAAGACCAATTCCCTTATTCTTCAGATGTAGAAACTTAGGCCCAGAGAAGTTAAATGACTTTCCCAAAGTCACACAAATGGTTAGTGGCAGAATCAGAATTTAAACCCAAGACCTCAGATTCCAAATCTGGTATTTTTTACACTGTACCATATTCCCTTCCCAGCCCAGTTCATGCATGACACCACTGTCACAGAACGGTTGCCTTGGGCCACATTTTTATGAGTCACAGGTAACTCCATCCAATCATAGGATTCAAGGTGGACACTAGAATGCAATGAAACACTTATGGGCTGTATAAAATTCAAATAAAAATAAGTTTACCTAACAATAAAAGATGTAAAAGGATATAATCACTGATTGGAGTGCAGAGAGGCCCAGGGTTCTGTTTAAGATATGAAGGAAGCATCCTTCTTAGGAATCTATAGACAGAATCTTAACGAAAGACCATCATTCATCCAAGCCTCTTAGTTCTTAACCTTTCTTTTTGTCATCTTTTATTTTATTTTATTTTTTTATTTTTGCAGGGAAATGAGGGTTAAGTGACTTGCCCAGGGTCACACAGCTAGTAAATGTCAAGTGTCTGAGACTGGATTTGAACTCAGGTCCTCCTGAATCCAGGGCCGGTGCTTTATCCACTGCGCCACCTAACTGCCCCCAGTTCTTAACCTTTCTAAAAATAAAAATAATAACTAACCTTTGCATAGCACTTTAAGATCTGCAAATCAAGGGAACATTCTCACCTCTGTCTCTATATTCACTTCCATGGCAACACTAGAGTAACATTGTAGGGTCATGTGTCTCCCAACAAATCTCAGAAGCACCAGCTCCTTATAGGCTATGATTTTTATGAATCAGGCAATGAGGAAGCCCCATCAATTGTTCAAGGTCCTGACCAATCAAATCCTGAGGACAGTCTTCTTTCTCCTTAAGGAGAAACCACCCTGGCCTACACAAAACAATTGCTGTTCCTACCACAGACATCAACAAAAAATATTGGGTAAAAATGAAAGAACAAGTCACTTTGGTCTCTGGACTGACCATAATCTAGAGTAATCAAAGACTCTTTGGTTTTAGCCTCAGTGGTTTCCCTGGGAAAGCTAGGTGGTACAGTGGATAGAGCACTAACCCTCAGGTTGGGAGGACCTGAGTTCAAATCTCACCTCAGCCACTTACTAGCTATGTGATCCTGGGTAAGTCACTTAACCCCAATTGCCTTAAAAATGTCTGGGACAGGGGGCAGTTAGGTGGCACAGTGGATGAAGCACCGGCCCTGGATTCAGGAGGACCTGAGTTCAAATCCAGCCTCAGACACTTGACACTTACTAGCTGTGTGACCCTGGGCAAGTCACTTAACCCTCATTGCCCTGCAACAAAACCCAAAACACAACAAACAAACAAACAAAACCATCCGCGGCCATCTCCAATCATCCTGGTATATATCTTGCCACTGGACCCAGCTGGCTCTAGAGGAGAGAATGAGGTGGGTGACTTCGCACAGCTCTCTCACACTAAAAAATCCAATTCACCACAACTCATGACATCACTTCCTGATGTTATGGTCCTCTTTGAAAACAAAGTAAAACAACAACAACAACAAAAACAATTGTTTCCCTAAGGGGAGTCCAGCTTTGCTTTCTATCATCAGAGAAGATAAGGGAACTTAATGTTCCTTAGAAATGCTTATTAATCATTGAGAAGAAGTGACAGTTTCAGAACCAGAGCTTGAGCTAATGTCTGGGAAGAGGAAAGACCTGCTAGGAATTCATTAATCAGGATTATGTTTCTACTTATATTGTCAACTAAAAAGATCTGTTTGTTGCGATGGTGGTCGCCAGAGTTCATGACAGTCATTGCTGACTGCCCTTAGGAGAGAATGTACTCATGAGAATTGGACAAAGATCAGGGCCTGCACTCAGCCAGTATATTTATAGTCTGAAGATATGAAGGAAGTATCCCTCCCAGAAATCTATGGGCAAAGACCATCATCCATCTAAGGCTCTTAGTTCTCAACCTTTTTAAAAATAAAAATAATAACTGGCATTTATGTAGCACTTTAAGAATTGCAAAGCACTTTATAAATATTATCTTATTTTATCCTAACAACAACCCTGGGAGGTGAGTGCTTTTGGCAGTCCTGGGGAAGCCTAACAATTCTATCTCAGAACATGTTTTTAAAGGCATAAAATCAGATACATAGGATTATAAAGTAAACAAATTATATTGATATACAGTTACTAAAATATTTTAAAAGCAAGTCACGTACCCATTGAAATCTATCCTCAAAAGGGGATCCAGAATGAAGGTAATGAATGTCTGAATTGGGGTGCTGAGTGTGTGAGTGGGAAGAAGGGGACAGATATAAGAGAAGTCATCAAAATCAGCTCCACTTTCCTCATATTAGTCATGTTAAATTAGTTATGTACCTGACTTAAATATGGAAGCAGTTCACATGATTTCATATCTCTCTGATGTGCACTGTTAAACTGTGAGGGTAGGTATACTTGATAATATTATTGTTTCTGTCGATTGACTTCTATTTTCCTTTATTTATCTGGAATAGCCTACAATAATTTGAATCCCCTAAATTCAAGCCGGAAGAGTAGGTCTTAGAAAAGGAGGCAGCAATGGAGTATGTGACCAGACTGAATAGGTGGCTGTCTGTTGTTAAGAGGTGTAGGACTTTTCTATGCAGTTATAACCTGTTCATTTAAAAGGAGACATTTATGAAAACTTTTATTGCACCTATTGCTTGAAATAAAACAGGTGCAACTTTTGCCCAGGTGGAGGGTCTATATAGAATCTAAGTAGAGGAAAGGATTTGGGGAAAACCCAAATCAGACTGCTGATCTACCTATTTACTAATTTCTGTGAGGTCAGAGACACTCCTCTTGCCCTCTTTCTTTCTGGCTCCCTACTGAAGGTCACACATTTCCTTTCTCTCTGGAATTCTGAACTGGAAAGCAGAGTAATGGCTTAGTTAGAATTTTCCCCTTTTCTGTGTTTTTCTTTTTTCTTTTTTTTTCCTGGCTCTCTTTTCTTGTGGTAAGAGTAGAGACCACACCATTCTCTCTGGGTCTGGTTCCTAGCCAGGTTTGTCCACAGCTCTTCCTCTTTCTCTGCTTGGTTCGGAGAAGATTGGCTGTGGTATATGGTATCAAGTATGACAGGTCACTGAGGGTGCTGACTTGTAATCTGATCTTCTTCTACCTGCACAAATGCTTGTTTGTCAGTATGTGCAGGGTTATTGTGAAAATATTTATTTTCAACTTATAAAACTCATTTTTGACACATCTACATATTTTTCATGGAGCTCAATTTCCCCCCAAAAGCCTCTGTCCTTGAAAGTCCTTGATCCCCACTATTTCTCATGGAGTCTTCGTAAGAGGCAGGTGGAAAGGTGTATCTGTTTTATTGAGTGAAATTCCACCAAAATAAATCTCATTTGGGGGCAGCTAGGTAGCACAGTGGATAAAGCACCTGCCCTGGATTTAGAAGTACCTGAGTTCAAATACGGCCTCAGACACTTGACACTTACTAGCTGTGTGACCCTGGGCAAGTCACTTAACCCCCATAGCCCTGCAAATAAATTAATTAATAAGTAAGTAATTAAGTAAGTAAGTAAATAAATAAATCTCATTTGTTAAACAATCCCAAGAGTTATTGTTTGTGAAGAGGAATCAACTAAGCCTAAAACTCCCTTCTTGTACTGAGAGGTTCAAAACAAGAGGGGTCAGGGCACTGGATCTCCAGCTGGTATTATGTATGATGCATACTGCACCACTTTTGGTAATCTTAATGTGAAGTGGAACACTTTTATTAATTTACTTGGCTGCCACATTTACTCATTGAAGGACTGGCATGGTAAGACAGTGATGTGACCTGCTCTGATGTTAATCTCCACTATCCCCTTGCTGAGTTTACCTAGAAACAACTCATTCATAAAACTTAATTTATTCCTCAAGTATTTGGTCTTGACTACCCTACATTTTCTGTTCATAGAAATTACCCTGAATTACCCTGATTACTGTCATAAGAGGATTTTAAATTTCTTTTCTATTGGCTCCCATACAGTCATTTTATTTTTAAAGAAAGTCATGTAACCAACTGAAGTTTTTTCTTTTTGTGGAATTTAGCTGACACCGCCAAAAATTTAATCCATGTGATTAACTAGTTAATGATAAAAGAATTTCTGGCTCAGCTTTATTTACTCATGATGAGCATTTTCTGGCTAGTTGTATATTCCAGAACAGATCCCCTAGTGTTTACTGATCTATTTACAAGTTTATCCAATGTAGATCTTTTCCTTCTGCTTTGTTGTTGTTCAGGCATGTACGACTCTTAGTGACCCCATTTGGGGTTTTCTTGGCAAAGATACTGGAATGGTTTGCCATTTCCTTCTCCAGCTTGTTTTACAGATGAAGAGACTGAGATAAACAGGGTTAAATGACTAGCTCAGGGTCACAGAGCTAGCAAGTAAGTGTCTGAGGCCACATTTGAACTCAGGTCTTCCTGATTCCAGGACCACCATTCTATCCACTGTGCTACGTAGCTACCCCATCCCCTTCTGCTATCAATGTGTAAATCTTCACCTACCCTTATGCCCTCCATCCTGCCTTGTCCTATATAAGGCCATTGAAAATGCTACTCTGGGTCCATTAGTCTTTATTCACCATGGGAGATTGTTCTGAGCATTACAAAACATCTCTGTGTTGATAAGTGTGACTGACAGCAGTACCTATCAACAAATCCTTGAATATTTCTACATCATTACTCTGAATTCTTCCTAGTCCCATGGGGACCTAGGGGTTGGGGACTGGGAACCAGGTAAAAAAATTTCGTCACAGTTAATGTTTATTATTTGTTCTGTGGCCCATTACTAGGAAAATAGTCAATAACATGTAATGGAGACAGAACACTTTTTAGGTTCTTGGGTAATACAGAAGCACAAACATGACTCTATCTTAGAAACTTCCAATGCATATTTTCTTCAAAGCCCTTCTAACACATCATACTTTGTTTTCATATTGTTTTAACTCAGAACTTTTTTACATGATTGTTAATTTTTTATTTTTATAGCACTCTGTTATGTTCTTCTCACCCCCTTTTTTTTTTTTTTTTTTTTTTTAGTGAGGCAATTGGGGTTAAGTGACTTGCCCAGGGTCACACAGCTAGTAAGTGTTAAGTGTCTGAGGCCGGATTTGAACTCAGCTACTCCTGACTCCAAGGCTGGTGCTCTATCCACTGCGCCACCTAGCCGCCCCCTTCTCACCCCCTTTTATTAAACTAGATCCAGTTCTTAGTCAATTCACTTACTACCTACTTTAGTCTTACAAATAATCTGAATAAAAACTCCAATTTCACAAGTTCTTCAAATTTTGCTAGTTCCCTTCCCCCTGCCCCCCTGAAATACCACAATATAAAAGAATAAATCCAATCTTATCTATTTGTGCTATGATATTGCCCTTGGTTTCAGTCCTATCTAGGTTCCTTGCTTTTCGCAAGTCTGATATAACACCTTCTAATATCAAATCAGGCAGTCCCATTCTGTTCCTAAATGCTATGCAATCATTCTTCTGACAAGGGCCCTTAAATTGCTAAAGGCCTTGACAATTGTATTTCTGCCCAGTTTGTGAAGAAAGCACTCTATAGTCTCAGGGATCTGGATTAGAAGATGGAGTTTTCCACTGCATGGCATTCAAAAATTTCTCTCTGCAGAGGGACACAGTAGAAGAGTGGGATGGAGTGTTGGAGAGAGATGGTGGCAGGCTAAGAAGCAGAGGCAGCAGCAGATGGAGGAGGCTTCCCAACAGTCTGACTCAAAGCCTTATAGTGACTGGGTTTTTTTTTTTTTTATTTCCCTGGCTCACAGTTTGTTTCATTAAGAGAATCCAGCAGAGAGTGACTGAATTCTGACTCTTCAGAGAAACTGTAGGAACAATGGGGAAAATACTCCACTCTCTTTCTTTAATGCTCTGGGTAGTAGGGTTCATTACTAAGGGTTTTCTTCTATATTTAAAAAGCTTTGCTTACTGTTCATTTACATTCTTACAATGTTTTGTGGATAGAGATAAGGTGCTTTTAATTACATTTTGAGTTTGTGTTTTTCTATCAGGAGGGCAATGAGACTGAGGATATCTATAAATAATGGATTAAGCTATATCCAATTGACTGAAAGATCACCTTCTGGCTTGACAAGCAGCACATTGTCTGGGGGCTCAGAGCATTTTGTGAATTTTATTTGGTATTTGTATTTTTAATTTTCTTTTTAAGCTTTGCAGAAAAGGAAGCCATGGAGAATAGGGACTTAAATCTGAGACTAAAACCCTCCTGCCCTAATCTCTACCTAATCTCTTTATTTCCAAGCAGATGATTTGCTTTGCTCCAAGGATTTTTATGTTTTCCTCTTACCTATGAAGAGAGACAGAGAAAGAGAGGCAGAGAGACAGAGACAGAGAGAGATAGAGAGAGACAGAGACAGAAAGATGGAGACAGAAACAGAGAGACAGAGAGACAGAGAGGAGTAGGATAGAGAACTTAAGAGAAGGTCCTAAACCAGTCACAGTGAGTAGAGAAAAGCTTGGTCAATTCTGGATATTTTTATCAAGGGAAGAGGGTGGAAAATACTCTTCACCCATACTAACCATATTAACTTCTGTTGGACAACATATCAATTTCTATATTCCCCATTAAGTTATCACTAAATCAGGACACAGGTTTATGAGTTAGATTACCTAGAATTCCATCTTGACAATACCATTTACAAGGTGTAATATTGAACAAGTCACTTAATAACTTTGTGCTTCAGTTTCTTCATCTATAAAATGTGGTTACTAATATCTACCCTGCTTATCCATTAGTGGTTGTAAGGATTAAAGGAAAATGTATATGTCAAAATAACTTGTCATTTAAAATACTATACTCATATTACTGTTGCATAAATTCTTCAATGGATTTGTGATCTTATTGATATAGAAACCTCCTCCAAAAGAGTAGATTGCAAATCATCAATGACTTCTTGCAAATCCTCAAAATAGGGTTTCCCCAAGTTGCTGGAGGCTTTCCCCTAGGTGTCTTGACATTATCCTGGAACAGGCCATAATTAGTATCACTGGCTTCTACTATCTGACCATTCCACTTCTTTCAACTTTTCCAGTCATATATCATCTTGATGATATTTACTATAATAAAAAGGAAAACTAAAATTTATATAGTTCATTATATGTGTCAGGCACTGCTAAATGCTTTACAATTATGTCATTTGAGCCTCCCAAAAACCCTGGGAGGGAGGTGATATTATTATCCTAATTTTATAACTGAAGAAACTGAAGCAGACATAAGATCACACAGCTAGTAAGTTTCTGAGGCTGGATTTGAACTTAGGTCTTCCTGAGTCCAAGCCTTGGACATTATCCACTGAGCCACCTTGCTGCCCCTGCCAACCATGTTTGTCAGTGGGATAAACTGGCCAGTGAAGATGGGAGCAGTCCTTTAAGCATGCGCGCGTGCGCACACACACACACACACACACACACATACACACAGAGACATACACACACAGACATATATTCCTCCTTCTGCTTTCAATCTATGTGAGCATATGAAAAATCTAGGGAAGCTGGCTATGACAATTCAGAGATCAGTACTAGGTGATGATGAAAAATCTTCTGATTGGCTGTGGAACTTAAAGAACTGATGATTCAGGAGTTGCTGAGTTAGTACTGAGCATATGTACAAAAGAAGCACCTGTTCATATCTGGTTCTCTTTCCTTTGTGGCTGAAGGAGACAGGGTTTTATTGAGTTGCCAGGTTGGGGTAGGTGAGAGAAAAAGTGGCTGCTCTCTCACTTGGCCAGGGCAGCCATGAGCATATGGCCACCTCTGTCTCTATGTGTTTATTCTTTCCTGGTATTAGGCAAACACTTGTTTAGCTCTCCAGACAGATACTGGTTTTCCATTTGATCTTTGTGCCAATGGAGGAATCTTGTCTTCTCTGTACCTTTCAGTCAATTATATGAGTATGAAGATTGGATCTGCTGCAGAAGTTATTTTGTGAAAGTCTGATGATTTCAGGGGCAGCTAGGTAGCACAGTGGATAAAGCACCAGCCCTGTATTCAGGAGGACCTGAGTTCAAATCTGGCCTCAGACACTTAACACTTAATAGCTGTGTGACCCTGGTCAAGTCATTTAACCCTTATTGCACCAAAAACAAACAAAAAACCCAAAGTCGGATGATTTCCTCCTCATATTTTCATATTGAATTATTATCAAAATAATTTTGTGGAAATAAGAAAGTAGGCAAATGGGCCAGCAATTATTATTTTCTCAATTGCCTTTTGCGGATTAGCAATCACATCCATAATTTTATCCAACCAATCAATATCTTTTTCAGACAGAAAAACATCTACTTCTGCTTCTTTGACTACACTAAAGGCCCTGACTTTGTGGATCACCACATAGTGTGTCAAGTCCTCAAAGAGATGGGAGTACCAGATCTTATTTGTCTCTTGAGAAACCTGTATGTGGGCCAAGAAGCAATAGTTAGAGCCAAACACGGAACTGTTTGGTTTAAGATTAGGAAAGGAGTACAACAAGCCTATATATTGTCACCTTATTTATTTAGTTTAAATGAAGGATACATCATGCAAAATGCAGCCTGGATGAATCAAAAGTTGAAATTAAGGTTGCTGGAGGGAAATATCAACAACCTCCAATCTGCAGATGGTACCACTCTGATAGCAGAAAGTGAAGAATTTAGAAGCCCCTTGATGAGGGAGAAAGAGGAGAGTGTAAAATCTGGCTTGAAACTTAACATCAAAAAAACTAAGATCTTGGCAACTAGTCCCATCACTTCCTGGAAAATAGAGGGAGAAGGAATGGAAACAGTGTCAGATTTTATATTCTTGGGTTCAAAGGTCACTATAGATGGTGACTGCAGCGATGAAATTAAAAGACACTTGCTCCTTGGAAGGAAAGCAACAGCAAATATGGACAGCATACTAAAAAGTAGAGACCTTACTTTGCCAACAAAAGTCCATATAATCAAAGCTATGGTTTTTCCAGTAGCAATGTATGACTGTGAGAGTTTGACTATAAGCAAAGCTGAGCATCTTACAATTGGGGCATTCCAATTGTGGTGCTGGAGACGACTTTCGAGAGTCCCTTAGACAGAAGGAGAGCAAATTGGTCACTATTCAAAGAAGTTAATTCAGATTACTCAGTGGAAGGTCAAGTACTGAAGCTGAAGTTTAAATACTTTGGCCATATAATGAAAAGATAGGACTCATTGGAAAAGACCCTGATGTTGGGAAAGATTGAAGGCAAAAGAAAAGTGGGATGACAGGGATAAGATGGATGCATAGTGTCATGGAAACAACAGACATGAACTTGGACAGACTTTGGTTTGTATTTTTTTTTTTGGTGAGGCAATTGGGGTTAAGTGACTTGCCTAGGGTCACACAGATGGTAAGTGTTAAGTGTCTGAGGCCAGATTTGAACTCAGGTCCTCCTGAATCCAGGGCTGGTGCTCTGTCCACTGCACCACCTACCTGCCCCTTTGGTTTGCATTTTTGCTCAAACAAGTCAGTAATCTCATGATATGTACCTAGCTGTCTGCGCCATTTGATTTTCTTTGTGGGGGATGTGAGAGATATCTTGTGGTATCCTCAATATTTAGGATCCCTGACTCTCTTCTCAAAGAGTATATGCATGATGTACAGGGATGAGATGACATTCTAATTTAGAAACATTTGATCTTTTTTGTTTCTTCATCCTGAACCATATTTTTCTCCAATATATGTTTTGCTGTTTTTCTCTATGCCTATTGCATTTAACTCACTGAATGTTAAAGTATTTATCACTTTTATTTGAATAAACTTACTAAATTCTTTAAAGAACTTTTCTACTTCCTCATTCTCTACAACAGATATTTACGTGTCAAGTTTTGTAAGGAAGACTGTATTTCCCCACATAAAAAAAATGTTATGAATTGATGCTTGTATTCCTGACCAAAGAGTAGGCATCAAATAAGTCACTTATATGGCCAAAAATGTCATAAAAGCAAAGGTACAACAAAAAGAAACCTCTATTAATAAATTTAAATTAACAAAATGTTGTCCTAAGCCCTACAAATTGGGCATAAATGAACTTCCATATTTATCATAGCAGAGGGCCCAGTGTACTACAGAGCGGACATAGAGTGCATAAAATAAAAAAGTACAATGTAAATTTGATCTAAAATTAATATGCTATTTACATGTAATAGGGGAATGTTGGAGGAAATGGACTGCATTTTCCATGATGAAAGGGTCTACAGAAAGGTCACTCACTGGGGAAAGTTCCCAAGAATCAATTTCTGAAGATAGTATCCCTATAATATAGGGTGATTGCACAGTAAAGTGTGGATTGTGGTTTGAGGTGAAGGGATGCATGTACTGGAGAAAAAAGAGGGGGAGCTAAAAGAAGACACTATAATGACACTAGACAGTATCCCAGAGATCCCTATTACTCCTAATACTCCATAGAAAGGGAATGTTGGGGCAGCAGAGAGGTAGCAGTAAATGCCAGGGGTTCCCTATTCCCTCCAGGATCAAACAAAAATCCTCTTTTTTGCTTTTTAAGGTCTTTCATACCTCTTCATACCTGGTTCCTTCCTACCTCTCTAGCCTTTTTAAATATTATTCCATTCCATATGCTATGATGCAGATGCAGACCTGGTTCTGTCTTCTGCTTCTGTGCCAGTTTTCTGCCTCTCTCTTATTGGCTGCTGGTCCCAACCCTTCTTTTGTCTTTCTCTTGTGTAATCACAGTTGAATGCAGCTGCTGACCTAGTCTGATCCTAGTGCTACGAATTGCCTGAGGGCAACTGAAACCAGCCAAGAACAGAATGTTGAATGCAGACATCCAAAGGGGCTACTTGACTTTGATACCAATGGCTCCCATGATTGGAGCAGGTCCAAACTGGTTTCCCTGTGTATCAGGGGCCCAAGCCTGCTGTTCTGACCACATGTCTCCCTCCCCCCACCCATCTCCCCTTCCCCCAAGCCTTCTCTATGCACTTTCAGTTGTTAGGCAAAACAACTTACCTAATAGCTTCTCTAGGCTGTGCCTCCCAAGAGATTCCCCACCTGTTAAAATTTATTTAACCCTGCCTGGCTCTCCCTGTCTTGGGTACTCTAGTACAGTGGCGCTGCATAGTGGCCCCAAATTACAATTTCTTTACCTCAGTTAAAAGACTTTAGTTTATCTTTCCTTATTAGGTGCATCTATCCTGATATCTAGTTAGTCAATGTAAACTTTAATTGTCCCTTGATTCCTCCCTATGTCTCTCCTGTTATCTGGTCATCTTTGGTTTTGCTTCTCACAGGAGAAACTTCTAATTTATCTTAAGTCCCATGTCACTACTTTGGTAGTCTTCTTTATTTCAGCTGACATCACAACCAGAAGTTGGTATTGTCCTTTGCTATAATCCTCTTAAACCCTGAGTAGACATTAAAGACCAGACTGGCTTCAGTACTCTTCTGGGATTTGGGGGTTCCTTTGCCTTGTCCCCATATGCTTGATTTCCTGTTATGGCCACTGAATATTGGAGATCACACTGGTTTGAGATTCCTCCTATGTCCTTCACAGAATTCCCCAGAAATTCTGTTCTTCTTGTCTTCTTGTAAAGTGACCCGGGAGGAGCTAGCATTACCCCTGTTGTGATTCTGATAGGACTTTTGACATTGATTGCCTTTAGGTCTCCTGGAAAGCTGAGGCATACAGTTATCCTTCTGAGTTTAGGGGCCCCTCACTCCCAATCTGGAAAATCCATGTAAAATTTTTTGGCCTTCCCTGTGTACCAAAGAAGAAATCTGAATTATGATATTAAAAAGATAAAATATGTTGATATTATACAATACTATACAGATATTTAATGAATTTTGAGTTTCTAAACTTTTTCTGTGTTATCTGCTGGCCTTTGCATATGTCATCTGCTGCTTTCACAAAATTCCCCCCCCCCCCCAATTCCCATTTAATTTCTTATGCTGACCCATGATTTATTGAGATTGTGATGGGAAAAGTTGAGATGTGAAAGGGATAACTGTATATGCACTCACTACCTGGGGTAGCACCATCTCCTTGGTTTAGCTGCTACTGACCAGGATTGAAATCTCAGTGGTTTTAGCTCAGTTGCAGAGATTGGACTGGCCACAAGCTCTCCTAGTTCAGGCTTCCACATAGTTCTGGACTACATGGAGAAAATTACTAGTTTTGCCTTTGTTTATGTTGATTATACTTTACCTAGTGACCTTATTTCATCTTTTCTGGGGAGATTCCTAGGGGAGCTAGGCTTGACTGTAAACTTTTATGATACTATCTCACTGGAAGTATCCAGCATGAGTCTTTCTAGAAACTGTTTTGCCCACTATTCACTTGGGATTGGACCCTAATCTCCTGAATGTTTTTGCAAATACTATCTTCCCTATTTACTTGTTAATTGTTTTTTGTTGTTGTCCAGTTGTTTTTCAATGTCTGATTTTTCATGACCCCATTTAGGATTTTCTTGGCAAAGATACTAGAATGGTTTGTCATTTCTTTCTCCAACTCATTTTACAAATGAGGAAACTGAGGCAAACAGGCTTAAGTGACTTTCCCAGGGTCATACAACATCTGAGACCAGATTTGAACAAAGGAAGATGAGATTTCTTTACTCCAAGCCTGGCATTCTATCTACTGTGCCATCTAGCTGATTTGATATTTTCTTTTAAAATGCACATTCATTCTCTGCTCTACTAAGTAAGATGCACATTGAGTTAAGGTGATTTTTTTGGGGGTGGGGCAATGAGGGTTAAATGACTTGCCCAAGGTCACACAGCTAGTAAGTGTCAAGTGTCTGAGGTCGGATTTGAACTTAGGACCTCCTGAATCCAGGGCCAGTGCTCTATCCACTGCATCACCTAGCTACCCTCAAGTTAAGGTGATTTTTAAAGGTTTTTAGGTGAGAATCGATTTCCCAAGTTGCTCTAACTGAACCCAATAATTCATGTAGCTCATGAGTTGAGTAAATTATGGGCTACATATAAAAATATTAAGTAAAATTTTAATTAATTTTGTTTGCTTTCTTACAACCTAGTTAAATATTTTTTTTGGGGGGGGGATGTGCATATAAGTGTATGAGGTGAGAAGTGTTGATCTAAATTGTCTTACTCTTTTTTTGTTTAAAAGACTTAGTTTTCCTATCTGCTCAGGCTTTTGGAAATGTATTCTACTCATACTGGCATAACTGATCAGCATGGGAGCTTTGACCTGCTCCATTTCCAACTTGGGCCTATTTGCCCTTCCTTAGGCAAACTCCCTCCTTCCCAGAGGCTCATCATATTAATGGCAAACTTAGTGCAGGCACTGGATGGGATTTGTCCCCCGCAGCTGAGAACCCCTAAGCTCAAAAGAGCCATCTACCTCAGACTTCTTGGCAATAGGGACTATAGGCATGAGCTGACACTCCCGGCCTTGGCCCTAGTCTTTCAAACAAAACAAAATAAAACTGCAAGAAAGTTGAGTAAATAATCCTCCCTGTAGCAAATAAGAGTCATTTATATTCATTTGGTTGAATAAAAAGCTGCCTCAGAGTATGATAGGGGAGAGATGCTCAGTGTATGTTAATGGTTGGAATGGTGAGACCTTAGGATAGAGCTATTGTCTCTGTAAATCATTTATAAAAGTGAGAACTGACCTATCCTTTTTCCCCTTTACACTTGCCTACCTTCTCTCTTTTTTTCCATTAAATAGTATTTTATTTTTTCCAATTACATGTAAAGATAGATTTCAAAATTCATTTATTTTCGTTTTTAAATAGTATTTATTTTATTTTTTCCAATTACATGTAAAGATAATTTTTGACATTCATTTTTGTAAGATTTTGAGTTCCAAATATTTCTCCCTCCCTCCCTCCCTTTTCTCCCCTCTCCTGAAGTCAGTAAGCAATCTGATATAGGTGAAACCGTACAATGATGTTAAACATATGTTCCACATCAGTCATGTTGTGAGGAAAGAGTCAGAAAAGGGAAAAACCACAAGAAAGAAGAAACAAACAAAAAAACAAGAACAAAAGTGAAAATAGTATGCTAGATCTGAATTCAGACTCCATAGTTCTTTTTCTGAATGTGGATAGCGTTTCAACATTCATTTTTGTAAGATTTTGAGTTCTAATTTTTTCCCTTCCTTCCTTCTCTCCTCCCCAAAGACAGTAAGCAATCTGATATAGGTTATATAATACTATCATGTTAAACAAATTTCTATATTAGTCATGTTGTAAAAGAAGAATCAGAACAAAAGGGGAAAATCATGAGAAAGAAAAAACAACAAAAAAGTGAAAATAGTATGTTTCAACCTGCATTCAGACTGCATTGCTTTTTCTCTGGTTGTGGATAAAATTTTCTATCATGAGTCCTTTGGAATTATCTTGGATCATTCTATTGCTGTAAGAGCTAAATCTATCATAGCTAATATCCATTAGTGTTGCTAATACTGTGTACAATGTTCTCCTGGTTCTCCTCACTTCACTCAGCATCAGTTCATGTAAGTCTTTCCAGGTTTTTCTTCTAAAATCTTCCTGCTCATTTTTTTTAATAGCATAATAGTATCCCATTACATTCATATAGCCTACCTTTTAGTAGTAAAAACTTGTGTGTGTGTGTGTGTATATATATATATATATATATATATATATATATATATATATATATATATATATATATATATATATATATATCTAGCACTTTACAAATATTATTTCATTTTATCTTCCCAACAACCCTAGGCAAGTAGGTACTGTTATTATCCCCATTTTGTAGATAAAGAAACTAAAGTAGACAGAGGCCAGAGTCATAGCTATTAAACTGAGTCTGCATTTGAACTCAGGTCTCCCTGATTCCAGGTCTGGTGTTCTACAGCACCTAGCTGCCTCTAGTTTATTCAAGGCAACATCACTAGTCTGCTCAGTCGCTGTCCAAATGAAGGCCATTAGAAACAATAACAACAATAGCAACAAACTGAGAGCTGTCAACTGGCTTTGCTGGGGTGATTCTGTTGGCAGCTCTCTGAACACTTCCACTGGAAAGTCATGAAAACAGTTATTAAAACCCAGAGTCTTGAGCTTGAAATATTTAAAAATTCTTATCAGATTGTTAAGAAAGATATAAAACAGCATCTTGCCTGTCATTTCATGTCACTAAACTAAAGGAGAGGAGACCTGAGGTGGTTGTTGTTCAGTTGTGTTAGACTCTTCATGGCCTATAATATGCCAATACTGTCCATGGTGTTTTCTTCTCAAAGACACAGAGTGGGTTGCCATTTACTTCTCCAGCAGACTAAGGCAAACAGAGGTTAAGTGACTTGCCCAGGGTCAAACAGCTAGTAAATGTCTCAGGCCAGATTTGAAGTCAGGTCTTCCTGACTCCAGGACCATGCACTAGCCACTGAGGTACCTGGCTGCCTCATAAAGCTGATGTAGGAACTTTTTTTTTTTTGATGTAGGCTATGGGTATAATGGAGATAGAATGGTTGGTCATAGGGGGAAAAGGGATTGTAGACAAAAGATTCTCCAGGGATATTGATATAAAGGATCCAAGCACAGGAGTTTGTCACTTGAAGCCATTGCCATTGCCAGGAGTTTGTCACTTGAAGCCATTGTTTTCCAAGGTGGAGAGGATGGGAGAAGGTCAGGGCTTTGGAAAGATCTGTCAGTTCCAAAGGAGGATGAAAGGGAGGGTAAAGGTACTGCATCTTGGAGGCTAGAGCACATGATGGGGGTGGGGTGGGGTGGAGGAGCCTTGAAAGGAGTCCTAGGAAACCTTGAGCCTCCATAGTTGGCCTTACAAGAGCATTGCCCTAAAGAACAAGTCTGCTTTCGTCCAACAAAACCCAGCTGACAGTACAGATTACCACCACAGACCATTTCTGGTCTGCATACTTGAAGGTGTGCTCTCTACAGATAACATTGTTAATCAATACAGGATTTCCTCACTTGCTTTTCAGAGATCAATTCACATTGCTTTCCAAGGAGAAGTCCTCTACAGAACTGCACTTTTGTGGTTTGGGAGGATAAGGAACCTGGAAACACAAACTTTCTACTAGGAAATACTGATTCCAAACACATTACAGAATCTTTCCATATTGGGGGTGGGGGGTGGGGAAGGCTGGGGAAGGCCTCACTCTTAAGAGCCACTCTCTAAGAAGGCTGCATTTTTCTTTTCCTTTCTTTTTCCTTTCTTTTTCTTTTTCTCTTCTCTTCTCTTCTCTTCTCTTCTCTTCTCTTCTCTTCTCTTCTCTTCTCTTCTCTTCTCTTCTCTTCTCTTCTCTTCTCTTCTTTTTTTTTCTCTCCACTGTCTAGCCTGTGGCCTTCCAAATCCATTGTTTCTGACTGGTCAAGACTGAGAGGTGCAACTTCTGACAAATTCCTGGTCTTAAAACACTTACTTTGTGAAATGACACCAGTGAAATATTCAGTGCCAGGTCTTTGCAGTCAGCCACCCACTGCATATTTGTCATAAAATCAGTATTGCTTCTGAAACCTTTAAGCTGTGGCTTAGATTTTTTACTATCCCAACAAAGCCCTTTAAGATGACAATATCATTCTCATCCCTCAGCCCCATGGCAGTGCTTAAATCTCTTACTTGGGGTTTTTTTTTCCCTTAAGCCTCATCTCCTCTGAGCTCTTCTTTCTGCAAAAGCCAATCTTCTTCCCTTGTCCACCTCCAGATAGGAAGCACTGTTCAACTTTACTTCACATTGCCTAATTGAATCTTCAATTTAAGAAGTTGTATCTTGGACAGTCAATAAATGAATAAATTAAAGGCGTCCTTGTCCGCTGTCGTTTCTGAGGATAGGAGGTTTTTCCTAGATGATTTGACCTCATTTCCCTCCTGATAGCTGAGATGAAGATGATGGGTGGATACAATTTCCTTTCTTCCAGCTAAACTCAGGAAAAAGAGCATGATTACCAGGCAAGCAAATATTCTTTTTCTCTATAGCTCTGTTTCCCAACCTTGTTGAAGAAACTTGATTTCTTTGATTAATTTCCATTATATTTCCTCAAATATTCCCCATAGTTCTTTTCAGTTCACTAAAATGCTACATTACAATTATTTTTTACTTTAATGTGAACTGAAGTAACATTTTACCTTGAGAATTTGTGACATCCTTTGAAATAATGGAAGATGCACAGGCCTATTACCAAATCAAAGCTAGGAATTATTGTTCTATAGGGCTTAAATAAATTTATATTAAGGGAAATAAGAATAGACCCCTTACCCTCAACTTTGTGACCCTTCTGTAGTTAACTGGCATGAGATAACCTCAAAGGTGCAGTATTATATTCTGAGCTCTCATAATATTTGTGGAACAGAAAACAAATAGGAAATGTTGCTAAGTATTTGTCTTACATGTCCTCCTAATTCTCAATTCTTCACCTCTCTTTCTGCTTTCAGTTTTTCCAGGTTCCCCTTGCCCTTACACTCCCATTTGGTTGGTCTCCCAGCCCCAAGTCTATGTTCCACATTCTTGTGATTGTTCCTCTCCTTTATGTAGAGTTGGTCTCATGGTGGGGAGCAGGAGACCTTCTTCCTCTCCCCCCAACCTGCCGCAGAGAGGCCAACAGTTACACTTGCTGTTCTTTGGGAGAGCCATAGATTTTTCCCTTCCCCAGCCAGCCTCATTGCCCAACTACCAAATTCCCACTGAGTAAAGAATGCCCACTGCCAGCTGGAAGCTGACCTCATCCCTACTTTTGTTAGAGATATCTCAGAGTCCTACTGTACTCTAACCCTCTTGGTAAGGAATTGCTCATTGTTCTGCCATTACTTCATAAGAGCCTCTGGACCCTGCCATCAGTCCTGCTATTTTCCCTGCCTGGATTTCTCTTCTGCCATGGATCCTCCTTTATTCTCCAGTTAGTTTCCTGAAAGTAGGTGCTATCTCGATTTTCTATCTGTGTCCTTGGAGTTTAGTATAGTGTTTAGCACATAGAAAGCATTTAATGAGTTTATGTGTCTAGAACATAGTACACTTATCACATTGTTTGTTGCATGATGAATGAATGAATGATTCAGTCAGAACTGACCTTGGTTTCTGGAAGACACGTCAGTCGAGTGTTCATTATCAAGTTGGCCTCAGGGTGAAGTTTTTTTAGCTACAGCAACTCTCCAAGACTACATCATGGTGAGATTGTGATTTGTGTTGGTGAAGGAAATCCCTTTCTGTTGAGGAAATCAGGTATCCTTAAAGTACTGAATGATGAAAGTAACCTCTTATTACAGCACGGAACTCTCCCTAGCTGACATCAGTGATGAGTGGAGAGAATGGCACCCATAGCATTATAAGAGGCATTTAAGAGAGAAGCATTAGAGGCCAAAGACTAGAATTTAATTGTTCTTCTAAAAATACTTATATTTATTATTTTTTCTTTTTCTTTTCCTTTTTTTAGACCAGACCTGTGATTTTATTAATAAAGGGAACAAGAGTCAGGAAACTTCCCCCACTCATTCTGGTTAGGACCCATTCTTTACTTTATAGTTTTAGAGAGTTGCTGTGGTTAAGTGAAATGACTTTCCTAGGATCACATGGTTAGTATATATCAGAGATAGGATATCTATTATGCCAGGCTGCTGTTGGTACCTTAATAGTTTTAATTTGGACTTTTTTTGGTGTGGGGCAATGGGGGTTAAGTGACTTGCCCAGGGTCACACAGCTAGTAAGTGTCAAGTGTCTGAAGCAGGATTTGAACTCAAGTCCTCCTGAATCCAGGGACCATGCTTTATCCACTGTGCCACCTAGCTTCCCTGGACTTTTTTTTTTTTTAAAAAAAGGAAAGATAGCAACAAATGATTTGATAAATAAGTAATGAGAAATCAGGACAGAAGATTTCTTATCCTTTCTGTTTCTCTTACATGTTAGGAAATGTTGGTAAGATTTTTACTTTGAATCAATAATAATAGTAACCAGCAATAACAATAATGAGAGCTAACATTTATTACAGCACTTACTATGTCAAACCTGGGATGTAGCTGATACTATTATCTTGTTTTTACAGATGAGGAAACTGAAATAAACAGAGGCTAAGTGACTTGTCCAGGGTCACACAGCTAATAAGGGTCTGAGGGTGGATTTGAACTCCAGTCTTCCTGACTCAAGGCCCAGTGCTCTATCCCAGGGCTTCTTAAACTTTTTCCACCTTGATTTTTATTATGGAAAATTAGTGGAACTTTTCAGGGTCACAGAGAACATAATAAAAACTCTTTTTTGTGTGTTCTGGACTATTTCCTGTTTGGTTGAAAGGAATGACTCTTTCATTGCAAATCATAGAATATTTCCCACAGCATGAGGCACTTGCTACTCTCTGTTTCCATCTTTATGATCTTTATGGGGGGCAGCTAGGTGGTGCAGTGGATAGAGCACCGGCCCTGGAGTCAGGAGGACCTGAGTTCAAATCCGGCCTCAGACACTTAACACTTACTAGCTGTGTGACCCTGGGCAAGTCACTTAACCCCAATTGCCTCACTAAAAAAAACAAAACAAAAACAAAACAAAAAAACTATCATGATCTTTATGATGATAAGGCATATTCCTAGGTATCCATTGCCGGTGGTGTTACAGTCACATCCCTGTGTGTGGCTGCAGAGGGCTCTGAAACACTATAATCCCTGGTGTTTTAGTCATAGGTTCAGAATGAATAACGTTACATTTAAAGAGGTTTGGCTTTTGTTTATAGCTTCACCTACCATTTAAGTGGCAATGTGCAGCACTTTAAGCAACATAAAAATGGCCTCTGGATTCCTGCAAGCAACTGCTTTTACATGGAAAGCACTCAGCAAATTCATCTGGCATGTAAGAGATTTCTAAGTGGCAGTGAGGCTGAGCTGGGAGTGGGGCGGCAGCATCAAGAGCATCTTTTCATTTTCCCTTGCAGAGCTGAGAACTCTCGGGTCTTGTTTTCTATCAGATGCATGGAACTGACTGGTGAATGATAACAGGGCAATGAAATGGGTAGTGGTCAAAGAGGCCCTAAGTGTGGATTTATGACAATGCTGGTATTGTTTTGCAGAGACTCTATAAGGTACTATTGTATGTCCTGGGCTAATCCTGTTGCCAGCAATATCCAGAACTCAGTAGAGAACACCTATTTCCATTCTCTTTCCCAAAGGAGGAAAAAGGAAAATAAAGAAAAACCAACAAACCAAAAAACCTGACACCAACACCATGAAAATATTGCTAGTAAAAATACCTGGGTTGTTTTGAGTTGAAAAACCAACTTTTGATCTCTTGATCTCTGATTTTTGGAAGCATTTGTATCTCTGGAAGGGAGGTAAAAGGTTCAGATCCCTCATGATAGATTTATAAGGCTACATGAGGTTTGTTGAGGCAGCTAGGTGGCACAATAGATAGAGTGCTGGGCTTGGAGTCAGGAAGACATCTTTCTGAATCCAAATCTGGCCTCAGACACTTACTAGCTATGTGACCCTGGGCAAGTCACTTAACTCTTTTTGCCTCAGTTTCCTCATCTGTAAAATGAGCTGAAGACAGAAATGGCAAACCACTCCAGTATACTTGCTGAGAAAACCCCAAATGGGGTCATGAAGAGTCAGACATGACTGAAAAATGATTGAACAAATGAGGCATATTACTTACCCTCTACCTGTCCTATTTTCTCCACCAGTCAAATGGAATTACTTCAGTTACCTTAACTCAACAAACTTTCAATTAGCACCTACTTTGTACAGAGCATAGGCTTGATATGCTAAGTTTTGGGAAAGATAAAAGGTTCAGATAAGATATGACCTCTGACCTTATTAATCTGACCTTAGTCTAATACATGTACTTATATTGCAAAATTTTAGATATTTAAATATCTATATCTATACTCATATGTATACATATATACAAATACACACACACATATATATGTACACACAAAACATATGTGTGTGAACATGTATTCAGTGTTTCATTGGGGAGAGCTGGTACCCCTGGGTAACATTGGTATGGAGCCCCCACATGTAGCACTCAAACAGGGATGCACACTAGTAACAAATATACAGGAAGCTTTTTGTTTCTCTGGCTAGCACTTAGAGGTTTGGCTCCCATGGTTAGCATATATATCCCATCTTCCTAGGGAATGGCTGGCATTTGCTCCAGAGGATCATTTCTACTAGGTCTGAGGGTATATTTACATCTATGTTATGAATGTCTCTCTGCTTATAGGTTCTCCTGTTTTGCTTGCTTTAGTGTACAATTTCAAGGTGCTTCCCTTTTGTTTGTGACTTCTGGATAGAGCCTTTCTAAAGCTATCCCTTTATAAAAATGTAAACCTGTCCCCAAGTCCCTACTCATGCTAGCATTAATCAAATAGACAAGGGCTAGTGGCTGTCAGATTTTAATTTTATATAAAGGGGGAATAAACTTATAAAAGTAAAAAGACCATAGAATATGGGGGGGGTGGGGAGGGAATTCATTCTGATAGGAAAATGCTGGTATTCATGCTGCAGGCTGCAGAAACCTAATCAACTTCTTCTACTGAAATCAGCCCTTCCTTAAAGGGAGAGGAAATGTTCCACCAGTAAATACAAAGCACAGTACCAGAAATTCAAGCTGAAACATGTCTCCAGATCTAAACTTAGGGATAGTGTTTGCTTGAGTCTCTCACCTCTTTAATAGCTCTCAATTAATATCTTATACTGATAGGTCCCCTTTCTAACCACTTTTTTTTTTCTTGAGAATCTTGATATTTTGTTCCTCCATATGAATTTTGTTATTATTATGTTTCTAGCTCTATAAAATATTCTTTGGGGAGTTTTATTGGTCTGGTATTGAATAAGTGAATTAATTTAAGTTTAATTGTCATTAAATTGGATCAACCTAACTAAGAGCAATTAATGTTTCTCTAATTATTTAGGTTTATATTTCTTTAAAGAGTGCTTTAGAGTTAGATTTATATAGTTCTTGAGTGAATCTTGGAAGATATCCTTACAAGTATTTTGTAGTTTCTGTAGTTCTCAAAGGAAAAACTCCAAACTACCAATAATTAAATGAAAGAATGTTCTAAATAATGAATAATTAGACAAATGCAAATTAAAGCAACTTTGAAGTTCTACCTCATACCTACCTGACTGGCAAAGATGACGAAAGAGGACAAATGTTGGAGGGACTGTAGGAAAACAGGTACATTATGTATGTACTGTTACTTGTGCTGTGAATTGATCTATCAACCCTGGAAAACAATCTGAAACTATGCCCAGAAAATTACCAAACTATATACTTTGACCCAATATACTACTACTACTAGGCCTATGCTTTAAAAAAGAAAAAAAGGAAAGAAGCTTTTCTTTTTCTGGTTGCCCAATGTTAAGAAACTACAGGCTTGCTTTCCTTTTAGGGAATGGATTAATAGATGGTGGTATATATGAGTATAATGGAATATTTTTCTGGCATAAGAAATTATTAAATGGATAATTTAAGAGGAAACTGGAAAGACTTTTATGAACTGATTTACAACAAAGTGATCAGAATTAGAACAATTTATAAAATAATAACAACATCATAGAAAAAACAAGCTAAAAATCTTTAGGACTCTGATCAATGTAATGATAATCTATGAGAGCAAAAGAATGAAGATGAAACTCACCACCTGGGGGCAGTTAGGTGACACAGTAGATAAAGTACTGGCCTTGGATTCAGGAGGACCTGAGTTCAAATTCAGCTTTAGACACTTGACACTTACTAGCTGTGTGATCCTGGACAAGTCACTTAACTCTTATTGTCCCACCAAAAAAAAGAAAAAAGAAAAAAGAAAAGAAAAAGAAAAGAAGCTCACCACCTGACAGAGGTGATGAACTTAAAATGCAGAAAGGCACACATTTTCATACCTGGTTAATGTGAGAATTTATTTTGCTGGACTGTGTAGCTAGTATTGAGGGATCCATTTTTGTTTTTTATTTACTTAATTGTAGGTGGAGGTGTTGAGAACAGATTAATAAAAATAACTGTTCATTTAAAACAATTAAAACTTAAAAATAAAGCATACTACAGATACACAAAGAAGGTGCTTTGGTTACAGAAGAAAGAGGTTGTTATTGACTGGGGAGATTAAGGAACATTTCTTGTGGGATGTAGGGAAGTTCATTTGAGATAAATTTTGATAAATGGGTATGAATTCAACAGGCCTAGGGAACAGGATGATCAAAGGCAAAGAGGTATATAGATTTGTTTGAAGGGCAGAAAATAGTATATGGAAAATAGTTATATGAGACATGGCTAGAAAGGCATATCATGCCTAAGGGGCACTGAATGCCAGGCAAAAGATATTGAAATTTACATGGTAAATAGTAGAGAGACACTGAACTTTTTTTTTAAGCAGAGGAGAGATGTTATCAAATTTACGTGTAAAGAAGATTAATTGGGGAGCAGAGTCCCTCCCTTCTCTTCCCCTCCTCTGAATTTATCAAGGCCTTCTGCAGTTTCTCATCTGTAATTATATAAAAATCCTTCGTTTCATGCTATTTGAAAGTCCTTCAGTAGGTTTATACTGTATAATTATATATTATATATTCTTTTACCTTTATAATTTATATATGTAATATGTATTATAATTGTAATTTCCTTGTTAATAACAAAAAACTACCATGGTCCTTTACTTAATAATAGTTCACATGCATTTGGAAGGTTAGGGGTATATAGACACATAAATGGAATTAGTTATTTCCAGGCATAGTTAGCCTGTCCTCCCTAGAGATCATTTTAAAGCTGGGTGACCACTTTTGGGGTATATTGAAGCAGGGATTTCTTTTCAGGCATAGATTTAACTAGTTGGCAACTGAGGTCCTTTTCAACTCCAGAATGTTATGGTTTACAAAACACATTGCTCACAATAGCCCTATGAGCTAGGAAATATGTTATTATCTCTTATGTTTGAGGAAACCAAGACTCTTAGATGTCAAATGACCTGCACAGAATCACATAGCTAGTAAATATCAGAGTCAAGATGTGAACTCAGGTCTTCTGAAGGCCAAGACCAGAGTTCTCTCCATGGCACTGTCCTTCCTTCCTAATTAGTCTCTTGGGGCTATTTAGCCCTCCAAGAATGGTTCCTTGTTTTCATAGGTTTAGATGGCACTGCTGAAGTGGATATTATATTGAAACACAATGTTTTATGGAGACTTTGAGGTCTTAGATAATTTTCTCCAGTTGTCTCTTGTGGGAAGATCAGAACCAGGGAGGCTTTTTTTCTGGATAGAGCAATTGTGATTTCCTGACTCTTCTCTCATAAGTAAAGGCAGACTCAGGGTCAGGATCTTCCTTCTGAAAGCTTAAGATAGGTTAAGACTCTATGGGACACTGATATAGTGGTATGGTGGGAAAAAATGACCAATTTGAACTTAAAAGGAAAGGTTCAAAATCTGTACACTGTGACCTTGAGTAAGTCACTTAAGTTTTCTGGGCTTCAATTTCCTCATCTGAAAAAATGAGAGGGTGGGCTCTATGATGTTTTAGTTTTCTTCTATCTCTAAGTCTATGATCTCTCCAATGTCCTATGGATTTATGTCAAGTGCTTATGTCAGGAAGACTTTAGTTGAGGAAGAACTCCTAAAATCTCTTTCAAATCAATTTCTTAAACCATTTCCCCAAGAAATTCTGATGAGTGAACACCTCCCTCACATAGCTTTATCCCACTTTAATTCTTCAGATCTAGTAGCTGGAGGGAGAAGGAAAGAAGGAAGGAAAGAGGGAAGGAAGGAAGGAAAGAAAAGAAAAAAGACAAAGGAAAGGAAGGAGGGAGGAAGAGACAAAGAAAGAAAACAAAACAAAGAATCTGATTTAATTCTTTGTTTTTGTCCACTTGGAGAAAAAAGTAAAGGATAAAGAAGTTTTAGCCAGTAGGATTTCTTGACAATATGATTTAAAACTGCATAGAAATGTTATACTGACCCTAAGGCCATAGTCAGAGGTTTTGATCGTTCCAAATTTGTAAAACTGGCCTCCTATTAATCCAAATGAAGATCATGTCTTTATCTTTTATCCTAGGATCTCAAAAAGAGATCTGCAGTCATCCATCATTCTTGTCACCCACAGGTAATTTCCAAAGGTCACTAAGAATTTTCTTGGTCACAACCTGGAACAAAACCTAGGTTCAATGACTGTAGTTCAGCTGTTTCCTTCTCTGAGAAATGGTTAGATTAGAATGTTCTAGTAGAAAAGATTGAGTCCCAGTTTAGAGATTAGGGAGAAAGAAAACAAAAGGAAGCTTGTTTTTGCAGGGCATTCCTTGGTCTCACCTTGGAAATTCTTGAGAATCTCCTGACTGGCTGTGTGTTGGTGGTATTTGAAAAGCAAATCAAAAATGCTGTTCCTGCAAATGTGAATGCCTAAATATTAATCAAAGCCAGACTGTAATTCTGCTGAAATGCATAATGAGATTTTCCAGCTGTCAATCAATGTAATTCTGACAGTCCTAATGAGATTCTGGTTTAATGTGTATTTCTTGATAACTTAGGGGCTGAAGCAGGTGTTGCCCTCCTTAAGAGACAACTTGCAGATTGCCTCCCAATTTCTTCACATCTGGAAGGAGGGCACCTATAAATTACACCCATCTGAGGGACCATGAGGGACCAACAGGACCTTTGAAGATAAAGGGCTGAAATTCTCTTTCTTGGACCCCCTACCTCTGGATCAAAGCAGTTTCTGGGAGAGTGACAGATTCCAGCTGGGACTAGGCCCTGTGGAGCTGACAATCCTGATGATAGCCTAATCAAGGGAAGGCAATGTATTTGAACTCTGAAAATTTTGCTCCTAATTCCAATTGAAATATCTCCAATAATAGCCATTAGTTAAATGTCTGCTCCAGGTAACTGAGCATATTTACTGCCACCTCTCTGGAAGTAATGAAACGCTATTTAAATTAGACTTCTTTCCCCAGCAGATCAGAGTGGAAAAGCAAACTCTTTAAGTTTCCTATCATTCTGTAAAGCCTGAAACCATATCAAGTAATCACTTCAAGTCTCACCAGGGAAGAACAGCAGGTAGGAGGCTATTGGGGATTTATAGGCCCACTTAGTTCTATAGGCACAACTAGAGCCATAAAAACAAAAGAGAAAGAGTTCTCCAGCCCTCCAGGGTAAGAAATACACTTTAAAGTCTTTATTTTTATTACCCTTGTGAAAATAAGGCAGTCTGGTACCATGTTTAAGGAAGGGACTTAAAACTCTAGGGCTGAGACTTCTAATCCTGCATCTTTTCCCTTAGCCCCTCTGGGATTTCAGGCAGCTGTCATAATCATATCTCTCTCTGTCTCTCTGTCTCTCTCTGTCTCTCTTTCTGTGTCTGTCTCTGTCTTTCTCTGTCTCTCTCTGTCTCTGTGTATGTGTGTGTTGAAGTTTCATTTCTGTAAAATGGAGAGAGCAAAATTCATCCTGCCCTAAAATTAAAGATGAATGATAAATATGTGGCTACAAAGTCCTGAGAAGACACCTGAGGTTTCTTTGTAGAGATCTAGAGAGGTGGTCATCTAGTGCTGGGGTTCTTTTTTTTTTTTTTAGTGAAGCAATTGGGGTTAACTGACTTGCCCAGGGTCACACAGCTAGTAAGTGTTAAGTGTCTAAGGCCGGATTTGAACTCAGGTACTCCTGACTCCAGGGCTGGTGCTCTATCCACTGCGCCACCTAGCTGCCCCATAGTGCTGGGGTTCTTAACCTGGGAAGTGTCAGTGAACTTTTTTTGTTTAATTTGGTAACTATTTCAATGCAAGTGGTTTCCTTTTGTGACCTGATGTATTTTATTTTACATATTTAAAAACATTATTCAGGGAAGGGATCCATAGGCTTTGCCAGAATGCCAAAGGGATCCATGACACCAAAACGCTCTGAAGGCTGAACAGTGTAGCCCACCTCCCTCATTTTGCAGACTGGGAAGCAGGACCAAGAAAACTGAAGTGATCATCCCACATCACACCATAAATTAATGCCAAAAGCTGGACTAGAATCCAGATGTCTTAATTTCTAGTACAGTGAGTGCTTTTCCACTACAAGTGACAACATATTGACCCAATCAAAGGAAGGTTTTTGGATAAAAATCATTCTGGATAGTAGCCATCTCTGTTTTACTTCATGGATCTTCTACTCGTCCCAATGAAAGCTTTACTTGGAACACTGGAAGACAATGGAAAAGGGGGGGGCCTGCACATTCATACATTTTTTCTCTCTCTCCTTTTGATGATCTTATCAGCTTCTCTAGATTCTATTATATTTTGCTATAGATGAAGTGGGGAGGGGAAAGGAATAAGCATTTATTAAGTGCTTACTATGTACCAAGAACTTTGCAGATAACTTACAAAAAATCATCTTATTTGATCCTCATAACCACTCTAGGAGATAGGTGCTATTACCCCATTTTATAGTTGAGGAAACTGAGGCAGACAGGTTTAATGATTTGCTCAGGATCACATTACTAGTAGGTCCCTGAAGTCAAATTTGAACTCTAGTCTTCCTAACTCTAGTCCTGGCACAGCCGCTGTTCTACCTAGGTGCCAAAATCTAGCTCTTGGTTGTCTCTTGAGCTATATTCCCATATTATCAACTACCACAACTGGACATTTCCAACTAAACGCCCATGAACATTTTAAAGTTAACTCATGGTGTCATGATTGGTAAGTACATGAGTAAAATCTCATGTATTTGGATGGCCCACTCTATCTAGCTGGCTCTATCCGTGCTTTGCTTTCTTTTTTCACCATTTGCCCTTTGTGGAAATCTATTTTGATTTGGGGACCCTACCTTTAGGCTGAGATTAGAAAACCTTAGGCCCTCAGGGTCTCTCCCCCTCCTCCTCAGCTTCAGCTGAGCGAAAAATCCCCGTGGGCTATATAAGACGCCAGGTCAGACAGCTGGGGAAAAAAAAAAGCCCCAGCTCCCTCCGACCTGAGCGGATCCCGGATAGCCTGTGCTGAGGCACGTGAAGTGGGAGTGCACCCCCCCCCCCAACCAGCCGCAGCCCGGGCTGGCGGATTAGCTTGGTCTGTGGGGGCGAAGGAAACCCCGAGATTTGAGTGGAGATATATATATAGACCTGGGAGTGAGACAGCAGAGGGGCTGAGTAGAGGAGGATGGACTAGATAGACAGGATTGAAAAGGGTGACTAGAGGGGAGCTCGGACAGGGATGGAGGAGAGTTTGGTTCGGACAAGGAGACAGGGGGCTGAGAAGAGGTCAAGAGGGCAGCTGACAAGATTAGAAGGGAGAGATGGGGGACGAGATGAACAGCAACGCAGGACTAGGAGCAAAGGCAGCAGAAGACAGACTGACCAGGAGGCAGCGGAGAGCACAGAAGCAGGTCAGCACAGGGTACAGGTTGGAGAAAGTGCAGATTAAGAGGAGTTAGAAGAAAGGAGCTGAGCAGGGAAAGTGTAACGTGCCCTGAGGCAGGAGGCGGCTAAGGCCCTTATTGTATTCAAGAAGTTCGAAGCCCAGCAAGTCGGAAAGAGATATGGAAAGAGACCACAGGAAAGCAGTCAGGTTGTACATTTTATTTCCCTGTATTCTTAATTTTAAATAGTATCTCATAAATAAACTCTGCTTTGATTATTTAGTTAAGAGGCTTCTTAATATTTTGCTTATCAATTTGGGAGTGGAGCAGTGTGGTGGAACTTTATAAACGGCCCATATTAAATTAAACGCAGTCAGATAGCCAGATAGTCAAAAGTCCCCAGTTTAGTCATCCACAGTTTAGACCCCCAAAATTAGCCCTAGTTAACAAAATATTTTCACACCTTCATCAGCTTTCTAGACCCCTACACCCTTAGAGATCATGTCTTGTGATGGGGAGGGGTCAGTTAGTCAATTCACCTTTATTAGGCTTCTATTATGTATCAGGCACTGGGATAAGAAGAAAGACAAGAGAGAGTCAGGAGCTCACATTCTAATGGGGAGACAACAAGAAAACAACTACGTATAAACAAACTATATACAAGACAAATTAGAAATAATAAAAGAGGGAAGACATTAGAATTGAGGGAATCTTGGGATTTTAGTTGGGACTTTCAGAGATTCAGAGAACCCAGGAGGCAGAGATGCAGAGAGAGCATTCCAGGCATTGTAGACAATGAAAGTGACTAGAAGTAAGAGATGAAGTGTCTTATTTAAGGAACAGCAGGGAGGCCAGTGGTCCAAGTGAGGGAAGAGGGACTCAATCTTCTCATTTCTGAAATTCCTGCTTTGAGACCTGAGTTGTCTTTATTTATGACCAATGGACAAAAATACATAATCAGATGGCCCAATATATACAGCTGGCTATAGTCATGCTTCATATAAGACTAGGCTATCTTGCTGTTTTCCTTCCTTTCTGCCCCTTCCCCTGGGAATATGTTCAGTCATTTTTTAGTTGTGTCTGACTCTTCGTGACCCTATTTAGAGTTTTCTTGGGAAATATTACTGGAGTGGTTTGCCATTTCCTTCTCCTGTTCATTTTACAAATGAAGAACTGAGGCAAACAGGGTTAAGTGACTTGCCTAGGGCCATACAGCTAGTAGGTGTCTGAGGCTAGATTTGACCTCAGGAAGATGAGTCTTCCTGACTTCAGGTCTGGTGCTCTATCCTATGCATCACCTAGGTGCCCTTTCTATGGGAGACATAATCCAATCAATAGTGTCATAGATATTAGAAAGGATGTGCCAGTCAATTGCTTATATGGCTCCACTAACTATTCCTATGACTTCCAAAACAAAAGCATCCTTCCCTTTCTCTGACTCCCTATATATGCTGTCTGTCTGTTTCTCTCTCTCTCTTTTTTGTTTTTTATGGGGCAATGAGGGCCAAGTGACTTGCCCAGGGTCACACAGCTAGTAAGTGTCAAGTATTTGGGGCTGGATTTGAACTCAGATCCTCCTGGATTGAGGTCCAGCACTTTATCCACTGAGTCAACTAGCTGCCCCCTGTCTCTTGAATTAGAATGTAAGCTCTTTGAGGACAGGGATAGTCTTGCTTTGTGTTTATATCCCCAGGGCTGAGTACTGCTTGGTGTATAGTAAGCCCCTAATAAATTCTTTCAACATTCCAAAGTGGAACTCATCTTTACCTTCAAACCTACCCTCTTCTAGCCTTCTATTATTTCTACTGAGAGCATCACCATCTCTCCAGTCACCTACATTCCCTACCTTAGATTTATCCTTGTGCCACTCTCATTCCCGTACCTGCTCAATTACCAAGTGTTAGTAATTTTCCCCCTAAAAAATCACTCCCATTCTTTCCTCTCTTTCTACTCACATGGCTACCATCCTAATTCAAGTCTTCATCTCCTCTTTCCTAGAATATCACAGTAGTTTCCTATTGCTAATTAGTCTCCCTTCCTCAAACCTATTTCCTCTCTAAGACAAATTGATGTCATTCATCTCTCAAAAACTTTCATTGATTACTTTTGTCTCTAGGATAAAATACAAACTCCTCAAATGGTCATTTAAAGCCTCCTCCTAAAATAGTGCCCTGTATTTGCTTTGTATATATTTTGTATCTAATTATCTGTATACTTGTTTCCTCCTGTATTCCCTCCCCCAAAATTGAATATCAGTTCCTTGAGGACAGGGTCTGTTTCATTCTTGTCTTTGTATCTCCAGTTCCTGGCACAGAGTGAGTGATTAACAAATGTTGTTGAGTTAATAAAATGTTCATTGGCTCAGCTACATATTTCTGATATGTAACCACTTCGAAATTTTGTGTGTGACTTCAGAGGCTTTTCCTCAGTAGTACAAGTATAATAAATTCTCGTTGACTCAGACTAACTGTGAAAAGAGGCCAGTCTGAAATGTCAAAAAGACAGAATTATAGGCCATTTGCCAAAAGAAAACAAAACATGAAATTTGATTATTTTCAAATACTTTGGAGTTATCTGTAATAAATGTGACTATACTGTAATGAGTATATCAATTATTTAAGTATAAATGTGTACTTCCAAAAATTTTGAGGCTACTTCAACAGACTTTGTCTTAAGTAGTTTAATTTCAGGCAGCCAGATAGCCAAGTGGTTAGAGTACTAGCCCTGGGATAAGAAGAAACATCTTCCTGAGTTCAAATCTAGCCTCAGATTCTTACTAACTGTATGACCCTGGACAAGTCACTTAACCCTGTTTGTATCAGGTTCCTCACCTGTAAAATGAACTGGAGAAGGAAATGACAAACCACTTCAGTATCTCTGCGAAGAAAACCCCAAATGGGGTCATGCAATATCAGATACAGCTGAAAAATGACTAAACAAAAACAAAGTTTGATTTCACCCTAAAAACTCATTTGTAACATTTGCTTATAGTACATACTCTATAGTCCATGACATGAGAAGCATTATCATAGGTTTTGCTACAGGATTTCTAAAGAGAGAAGGAATCATGGAGATCTCATTATAGGACCATAGATCTAGAACTGGAAAGAACCTTAGATATCACTTAGTCCAGCCTCTTCATTTATAAGTAAGGAAACTGAGGTCCTAAAAAAATAAATGACTGCCCAAGGCCACAGAATCATTTTTCTGTAACTCCAGTCAGGATTTAGAAATCACGGAGAGGGTAAGTAAGTCTTCCTCTCTTTGACACACACACATAATATATGTACAGATAAATACAAGGGTGTGCTGGTTTCAGCTAGGTTAAATAGACTAATGAGAGTTGATTGTTCAATTTTCAGTGAGCATTTGCATCTTGGAAATCAGAAAATGTTATAAATCAGGACTTGGTTTAGTATTTTGTTGAATGTTTAGACTTATGAAAATGATGGAGAAAATGTTAATTATCCAGATTAACCTTTAAAGTGTGTCATATAAACATGCTTTCTCTTATGAACCAGTTGTTAAATATTTACTAGTAAGTATACCCTTTCTTTCAACTATCATCTATCTATCTATCTGTGTATGTATATATACATATATAGAAAGAGAAAGCACTCATATTTTAATGAGGGAGACAACATATATACACATATATGTGTATATATACACACATATATATATCGATACATATATGTATGTAGAGAGAGATCTTACATTTTAATGAGGGAGATAACACATATATACATGTATTTCCGTGTGTGTATATATATACACACATATAAACATACACATATATATGTATATATATGTGTTGTCTCCCTCATTAAAATGTGAATGCTCTCTTTATATACATACACATACAAAAACAGATATACACACATGAGTGTATATATATACATATTTATATTTGTGTATATATGCATGTGTATCTCTCTGTGTGTATGCATATACACACATATATTCATATCCTATACAACTTATTTCCAGTAAAATGACACCTGGTCCAGACGTCATTCACACAACAAACACTTATTAAGTACTTACTATGTGCCCCGCACAGACCTAAATGAGGGAGTTAAAAGAAAGGGCAAAACCAGTCCCTGTCCTCAAAGAGCTCACATTTTGATGAGGGAGACAACAGGCAAACAAGTAGGTCCCTACAAGGTGTAGAGAGACCATATAGAAGGTAGGCTTAGAAGGGAAAGTCACGGGGCAGCTAGGTGGCGCAGTGGATAGAGCACTGGCCTTGGACTTAGGAGGACCCGAGTTCAAATCCAGCATCAGACATTTAACACTTACTAGCTGTGTGACCCTAGGCAAGTCACTTAACCCCAATTGCCTCACCAAAAAAAAGGGGAAAGTCACTAGCAGCTGGGGCAACAGGGAAAGGTTTGCAGAAAGTCAGATTTAAGATGCATCTTGAAAGAAACTAAGGGGAGCAGATAAGGAGAGAGACCATTTCATCTGAGAGCTACTGTAGAGGCACAGAGACAGGAGTTCTGGAGTTTATGGAGATGACTAAGGTGTATGATGGCTATAAAGATAAGAAGAGTCCAGATTATGAAGAGTTTAAAATGAACAAAAGAAGTACTTTATATTTCATCTGAAGGTAATAGAAAGCCTATAATCAAGTGGAGTGAGACTGAAGAGTTATGTATGATACTTAGCTTTTAAGCCTTGGGAAGATGATGTTGTTCTCAACAGAAATGGGAAAATTCAGAAGAGGTGTTGGTTTTGGGGAAAGATAATCAGTTCTGGTTTTGCCTATGAACATCTAGTTTGAGATCTCTAAAAGGAGATAGGTGATGCAGGTCTGGAGTTCACAAGAGAGATTAGATCTGGGAATCATCTGCAAAGAGATGATAATCGAACTGTTATAGCTGATGATATCACAAGTGAAATAATTTAGAGTGAAAACAGAAAAGAGCCCACCCAGGACAGAACCTTGGTGGATGCCCACTGTTAGTGGCAATGATATAAATGAAAATTCAGCAAGGGAGATTAAGAAGGAACTGTCTGATAGGTGGGAGAACAAGGAGAAAGCCGTGTCATGAAAACCTAGAGAGAAGAGAGTATTCAGGAGGAGAAGGTAGTCAATAAGGTCAAATGCTACAGACCAATCAATAAGGTTGTAAAAAATACAAACCATTAGACTTAGAAATAAGAGATCATTGGTAATTTTGGAGAGCATATCTTCATTTGAGTTATGAAGATGAAAACTAGATAGCAAACAGGTAACCAGTATAGTGAGCTCTCAAGGAGTTTAGCCAAGCAAGAGAGAGATGTAAGATGACGCCTAATGGACTGATCAAACAAGTCAAGTGAGGGCTTTTTAAGGGGTGGTGGGGAACCTTAGTTTGTAAGCAGCAGGGAAGCATCCAGTAACTAAAGAAAGATAGCAGATTAGAGCGAATGGGTAAGTTAGTAGGAGCAATTGTCTGGAAAAGAAGGGAAGGTTTGGAATCAGTGGTGCATAGAGATTGGCATTGGTAAGGGGATAAGCCTTCTCTTCATGTGAGACACATGTGAAGGAGGATAAAGTGAAGGATGGCATCTGAGTGATGTGAGAAGAGAAGGTGGGTAATGGAAACAATTTTTAGTTGGGCTTTGACAAAGTGGGATTGGTGATAGGACAAACGGCAGGCAAACATTTAGGCAATAAGCATTTATTAAGTGTTTGTTATGTGTCAGGCTCTGCTAAGTACTGGGGATATAAAAATAAGCAAAAAGAAAAACAGTACCTATCCTCAAAGAGCCTACATTCTAATGGGGTGGGGGAGAGGAGAGATGGTCCTTGCATGGGGGTATGTTGTTGGGATGATTTGGGAAGGGGAATGGAGGTTAGCTGGATTGGGTCCAGGGGTGTTCTAAAGCCAGTTTGTACTGGTGAAAATGGGTTGTTAAATTGTTTTGGTGTGAGCATTTACACCTCAGATATCAGCAAAAGTAACAACTTCAGGCTTGATTTATTGTTTTACTGATTGTCTAGATTTAAGAAAGTGATGGGGGGCGCAGCTAGATGGTGCAGTGGATAAAGCACCAGCCCTGTATTCAGAAGGACCTGAGTTCAAATCTGGCCTCGGACACTTGACACTTTCTGGCTGTGTAACCCTGGGCAAGTCACTTAACCTTCATTGTCCCACAAAAAACCCCAAACAAACAAAAAAGGAAGTGATGGAGAAATGTTAATAATGCAGATTAAACCTAAAATTGTGTCATGAATTTTTGGAGAGCCAGTTGTTAAATATGTATCAGTAAACCCCTGCCTGAATACCTCCCCCAAATGGGGGCATTAGGAAGAACTCACTAATGAGTAAGAGATTCAAGAATAGAAGATAATATAGAGTTGAACTGGTTTGCCAAGAGATTGAGATAGGGAATGGAGTATAGCCAATTTGAGATTTATGGCCTGGGAAAGAAATGAAGGATGGAATGAATGGAAGTCCTGGTAGAGATAAAGAATAGGGTCGAGGTTAAAAGGCCTAGGGAAAGATGGAATAATAAAAATATTATGATCAGATAAAGAAATTTCAGAGTTCATGAACATGGAAATGGAATTCGTATAGATAATGAAGATTAAGCAAACAACTATGTTTGGCTGAGGTTGAGAATTGAGGAGGTGAAAGAATTGGAAAACAGTGACTTTTGAGGGAGCTTCAATACATGTGCTGAATTCCCTTAGTATGAGGACAGGAAATGAGGTAGAAGGACTGTGAGCTAGACTTCAAATGCATCGAGAAAGGAAAATGTCCTAAGTGTTAATAGATAATGTATCTGGATTGAAAAGTAAGTTTGAATTAAGTGTACCTCAAAGGAAGAGAGGTTACTAAGTGATGGTGATCAGAGGAAAGTTTCTATATGGCAATGGGAAGCAAGGTATAGTCTCCCTCTGGACTCGCAGTTGCCATAGTTGAGCTTCACTAGCAGGGATAATTCCTTCTTGATATATTACACTTTCTATTGAAATGAAAAGTCACTAATACATTCTCTTCTCAAACCACCATCCTGTGGGAAATCTGTTTTCTGGTATGTCTGCTCTTCAAACCCTTGTTTTTGGAGTCAGGCCAAGTATCCTCTAATCTCATCTCTATTTTTCCTCTTTTTGTTCCATTTAAAACACCCCAGTCAAGTTAATTACCTAATGCATAGGTCAGATCATTTCATTGCACTTCTCACAAACCCTCGATGGCTCCCCACCGTCCACTGAGGACTGTCTAAAGTTAGGCTGAAATTTAAGGGCTTTCACAATTTGATTCTAATTTACTTTTCCACTTTGATCTCACCCAGAACTGTATTCTCTAGCCAAAGTGAACTACTTGTCACTTTTCTTTCCCAGCCATGACACGTTCTTGCTTTCTTCTTTTTGCCTTTGCTCATCCTATTTCCTATTTCTGGAATATTTTTTTTCAATCCATTTCCACCTGTTGATATTCTAGCCACCTTTCAAGGCACTTTATACTCCTTTTATGCACTTTTCAATTCTATTTTGTATTATGCTTATCTGTATATGTGCTCCTATCTAGATTATGAGTTCCTTGTCTTCTCGTATAAAATGACTAATATGAAAATGTTTTACATGATTGCACATGCATAACCTATATTGGATTGCTTACTCTCTCAGGGATGGGGATGGGGATGGAGGGATGGAGTTTTGAACTGAAAAATTAAGAAAAAAAATTGTTTTAACATGTAATTGGGGAAAAATAAAATAGTATATAAAATACATAGAGATTACAAGCTCCTTGAAGGCAGGGACCATGCGTTATTTACCTTTTGTTCTTCTTCCCCTTCTGTAGCATAACACATTCCATATAATAAGTGCTTAATAAATTAATTAATCAATATGATTTCAATACTGGCTAAATTTTCCGATGGGGTACTATTCAGACCCAAGAGAAGTCTTGGTCCCTGTTCAAAGAGCATTCACATAAAAAGCAACCTATTTTTATAGGTTATTATGTTTTCCTTCATCCTCTTCCTTCCCAGCTTTTTAACTGTGTCCACTGGTTTTTTGGGGGTTAGAAGGACCAATTTAATATCCTTTTTTTCTTTTAAGGCTTTCTTTTCCATCAATGGTTATCTTCCTCTTTCACTACAGTTTTCGACACCCTCTTGCTGCTATCTGAAGCATCCACCCTATTCATTCTTTCTCCCAGTTAGAAAAGGAAAAGATCCAACTGTATGCATCTTTCCTGGTAAACATGGTGTATTTCCATGTGAAGAAATACCCTCACTATGAATATGTTTACTGATAAGTATGATGTATTCTGTGTAAAAGGGTGTCTTTGTTGGGAAAGAATGCAAATTGAGTGCTTATGCTGACTTTCAGCAATAAAGCAAAAGAACTGAATACTTTTGGTGAGGTTAGAGGGTGTTGGAGGAGTATTAGAGAACAGAGAATGGTAAGTTAAAAACAAGGAGAGAGTTTGCGAAGAAGGGTGTAATTGGTCAATGAATGGGTGGCCAACCAGAACCTAGGAGAAAGGCCTAGGGGTTTCTTTGATTTCAAAACAATAAAATGCTCTTATTTGAGATTGCTATTTTTTTTTAATTTGAGGATAAGACTTGCAAAACCAGGCAAAAGATACTTGCTTTCTCCTTGGTCAGCAGGAAGGGAAATGGAAAGAGAAAAAAGGGAGAGGGAGTACCATAGTCTGGCTGGGCCTGGAAGCAGAATGATACTAGAAAGAGAAGACAGATTTTGGTACTAAAGTTTATTTCCATGCCCCCCTAGGCAGAGTTGCACTTTGTTGCCAGCCTATATAGCTGTGTATATTTTGTATCTAAGAATTCCCAAAACAAAGCAAAATAATTGAATTGTACTCTAGGACAACTTGCTTTAGTGTAGCCTTGTTGCTAAATTTACTGCCCACAAACAGCCAGGAGATCCTAAGAAGTATAAGAAGCTTTTGGACCTGAGGTTGTTTAAAGCACTCAAGTGCTGGCAGCAAAGTCAGGACAGGATAGGGAGTGTTGTTGTTTTTTGTTGTTTTCAGTTTCTTCATGACCCCGTTTGTGGTTTTCTTGGCAAAGATATTGGGGTTGTTTGCCATTTTTTTCTCCAGCTCATTTTATAGATGAGGAACTGAGGCAAACAGGTTTAAGTGAGTTGCCCAAGGTCACACAGTGTCTGAAGCTAGATTTGAACCCAAGAAGAGGAGTCTTCCTGAGGACTCCACGCCCAGCACTCTAACCACTGTGCTACCTACCTTCCTGACATGGGGGTGGGATTACTCAATTAGAGCCTGTTGTTTCGTCACAGACCCAAGTTCATGATACTTCCTTTTCTCTTTAGAATCTTACTTGTCTTCGGTCCTATTCCCTCATGGCCTATGTAGCTGGTGGTGCAGTTAAATAGTTAGAGCATTGGACCTGGTGTCAGGAAGACCCGAGTTCTTTTCCAGTTTCAGATACTTACTACCTATGTGACCTTGGGCAAATCACTTCATCTCTGTTTGCCTCAGCTTCCTCAAATGTAAAATGGGGATAGTAATAGCATCTACCTCAGAGGGTTGTTGTGAGGATCAAATGAGATAGTATTTTAAAAAGTGCTTAGCACAGTGCCAGGCACATAGTAGGCACAATATATGCTTACACCCCCTTCGTCTTTCTTTCAGCTTAAATACAAAAGCCAATTTGAAGAACCAACTAGATTCAATTGACTAATGACAATCCACAAACATTTCTTAAGTACCTACTATGTGTCAGGCACTGTAATAGGCCCTCAGGATACAAAAAAAAATAAACAGATATCAATGGGTTCATATCTAATGCCTTCAGGAAAGGTATTTATATTTTAAAGTGGCCATCTATAAAATATGCTTTAATCCAAAAGAGGAAAAAAGAACAGTGGGGGTATCAGGTATCACTGGCAAGCCAAGGGAGTTTGGGAAACAGAAGGGTTTTTTAACCGGCAGCCCCATTTTTTTCCACTCCTCAAATCCCTCCTTGGAAGTAGTTGAAGTCCAGATGGACAATGCCACAATAACATCTAAGCAGATGCCACCAACGTTCACTCAAACACCTGACCCTAACAATCTCTCCCGTGTGCCCGTAAGAAACAAGAATAAAGTAGAAATGTCAAGAGAAGCTCTGACTAGATCCATTCATGGTACTTTTAACAGTTGTTCTGCCTCTGGCCATTTTCAACCCCAAACTGAGTCCCTGCCGAGCTATATTTAGAACCTATGAAGAGAATAGTGTGCTGGGTTTTGAAAAGATATATTTTGCTTTAATTAGACATATGTCCCAGATGTCCCCTGGTGCTGACAGCTCTGTCACTCTGGATTTTCTTGTGGATGGCACAGGAAGGGGAATTGACTACAAGCTTCTTTTCCTTTCCCCTTTCATTTGGGTTCGTTAGGTGAGTCAACTTTTGCTCTTACTGGAGATTTGAGTCATATTCAGCACCTGCTTCACCAGCATGTTCTTGCTTCTTTTTAAAAAAATCTTTTAAATAATTTGTTTTCAACAGCAGGAGCAAAAATATATGACACTGAGTGAAAACTAGGGATGGCTGTAACCTCTATGATTGTAACCCTGTTCTATACTAAGCCTTGTATCTTTCCGAGCCCTGGCCCAGTGCTCTGAGCACAGTAGATGCTCAGCAAAATCACAGAATTTGAGAGCCAGAAGGACTTTCTATGACCACCTAGTTTAAGATTTAGAGGGAAAGACCCACTAGGAATAGCCAAAAAAATGGTCATCACACCTTTGTTCAGGAGGGGGAGCACAGTGCTTCCTGAGGCAGTCCTTCCAATTTTGATCAGCACTAATGTGCTAAGGAAGCTTTCGAGAATAAATCTTGGGGCAGCAGCTAGGTGGCACAGTGGATAGAGCACTGGCCCTGGAGTCAGGAGTACCTGAGTTCAAATCCGGCCTCAGACACTTAACACTTACTAGCTGTGTGACCCTGGGCAAGTCACTTAACCTCAATTGCCTCACTTAAAAAAAAAAAAAGAATAAATCTTCCTCTGCATCTTCAATTCACCCATCATTCCTGACTCTGCCCTCTAGGGTCAATCAGAATGAGCTGAAGTCCTCTTCTGAATGACCAATAGTTGAATAAATCTATCACTTCTTCCCTGAGTCTTCTCTTCTACAGGATCAACATACCCCGTTCCTTCAAGCAACCTTCATATAGCATAAATTCAAAGCTCTAGATGTGGTTTGATGAGGGCAAAGTGTGGAGGGACTTTAGTCTTTTTGTTTCTGGAAGCTATTCCTCTCAGTGCATTTTAAAATTGCAGTTAGATTTCTTGGCTTCCACATCACACCACTTTCAGTCCACCAAAATCTTTTCACTCCAAATAAACTTTTAGTCCACCAAAATCTTAGATTTTTTGTCCTATAGGACATTTCCCTCCCTAAACTGTTCTCTAACCATATCTTCCCCATCTTGTCCTTGTCAAGATGATTTTTTGTACCAACGTGTAAGACTTTACATTTATCTCTTGAATTTCACCATATTAGATTCAGCCCAATATTCTGGTCGATTAAGATTTTTTCCCATCTTAGTGTCATCTACAAATCTGATGAGCATGCACGCTATGCTTTTTTTTAAAGTCCTTAATAAAAATGTGTTAATAGGTGGCTGTTGAATTGAACAAAATTGAACAATCTGTAATATTCCTTCTACAAACTGAAGATATCTTTTGATGAAAATTTATTTGGAAACCATTTTGGAAAGCATTTGCTCTTCCTCCAAAAAGCTTCTACCAGGTCAGTGACAGTTCCAAGGTATACTGTATTAATTTCCCAAAAGATCCTCTTACCTACTTAAAATCCCTTCTCCAATCAAGCCTTTATATATTTTCCCTTTTTATGTTGACAAATTTAAAGAAAAATTGTAATTTATATTTATAGAATAAATTTATAGGATAATTTATAGAATAAAACATTTTAATAATAATATAATAAAACATATATATAATAAAACAATTATATATGAAACTATACATCTAGATACACAATTTGACTTTCCTTTCAAATATACAACAAAATTATCATGTAAATTCATATCTTTTCCAGGGATCATTCTTATGCGTAGGTTTGGGCATATCAATATCAATATCAAGATATCTAGTTTACTTACTAAATAAAGTTCCCACTCTTCTGCCGGGCTTTCAAGATATTCCATAGTTTGCTACTCTACCATTCTTATTTCATCTTTTATTACTCTTATACTATGCACTCTAGGTGTCTGTCAAACTGGACTACCACATATGCATCATGATCTCTTGCCTCCCTATCTTTATTCATGCTCTTCTCTATGCAAGGTGTGAGCTCCTTCACCTTTTCTAGCTGTTGACTTCCCATTTAAATATTTTCAAAACCCAATTAAATTCCCATTTCCCCTACAAATCCTTCCCAGGTTCCCTAAATGACTTCATGTAGCACTTTTCTATAGCTCCCTAATGTACTCATCATGTGATATAGTTTGTAATTCCTATATGGACTGGTGTGTTCTCTGCTTCCCCTCTCCTCCAATGATTGTATGTACTTTTTGAAGTCAGATACTGTAACCTAGCTACTGTTTTTATTTCCTTGAGCACCTAGTATAACACTTTTCAAACATTAGGTACCTAATAAATGTGAGTTGTTGATGATTGATGATAATGATGACACTTCACATAAGTATTCTTATCTTAGGAGAAATTGAGAATACCATTTAATTGAGAGAAGTTCAGAAGATGCTTGGCATCCATACTTTTGCATCCTCCTTTTGAGGGAGCATTTGCCATGGCATCCTTTAATCCAAATGCTTGTTGTATTTACTGATTTATGATTTCCTATGAAACTTATCTTTATTTGTGTCTGAATTTCATTGTCAGTCACAGGTGTAAGTGTAGGCTCTTGGCCAAAGAGATCTTACCTATTTTTCCAAATCTCAAATAACAACAACAACAACATTAACAACTTACATTTTATAACCCTTTGATTTTGCAAAACTCCTTCCTTACAACAATATTACAAGGTAGAATGAATAATATTACCCCCATTTTACAGGTGTGAAAACTGAGGCTCAGATGTCGGCTTATGTGTTAGAACCTTGGAATCAGGAATAATGCCAATCAGCAGAGGATTGAGAGATGAGGTGTGTCGACATTCTTTGGGATAGAGAGGAAGCATGCTGTTTGTTCTATGGAGAAAGCAGCCTCTCTCTCCAGCAGTACACCCTCCCTGCCATGTCAGCATCCTGGGACAAAGTGTTGTATGCACCTTGCTAGTTCCAGTTCTGTGTAGGGATGAGTTGTTATTGCCATTAGCAGTAAAGAATAGCACCTGACTTCTAGGGATTTCATGTGATGGTGCCAGATGTTTTAAATTTATAACCTCAGATGGTCACCATTTGACTTGAGAGGCATTCTTTATTTGCATTATAGCAAGGTGATTCTTCACAGATTTCATCTCTATAATTTGTATCAGTCAGTCTATTTTTTTTAGTCTTCTGACTCCAAGTCAAACATTCTTTCCATTCTACAATACATCTTCAAATTTTCCTTCTGGATATAAAACAAACTTTTTCCTGTGACAGTAGTTTTCTTCTAAGACATATTACCACTTTGCTTATGGAGACCAGTTTTAGAACAAGAAATGATAGTCATGGGCTCAGGAAGACAGGGAACCTATCTATTATTAAGCCATTGCTAGTTTTCTCTGTGTTGCTTAATAAAAAGGAACACTCAAGATGACTGAGAACAACTTGGTTTTCAGAGATGTTAAGAGACTCCTTACTTTAGCAGAAGGAAATATGTTAGTATTTTAAAAGTTCTTCCTTTGATGGAATCGACCACAGCCACAGAGTTCTGGTGCCAGGGTGGCTTGGAAGTTGTCACTTAGGAAATCTGGCCATTTTCCTGCTGTTGGCAACTGCTATGTATTTATGTACCGATTTCTCCTATACTGTCACTTGCTGAATGGTGATCTCCTGCACATATGGTAGCTATATATGAGCTGTATTTAAAGGATTGGCTAGCAGGTGATCTTTCCCTATGCTGACAGAGCTATTGAAAGGAAGTGTCAGGAGGCAGAGAAGATAGATTTAAAGTCAATGCTTTTGCAGAAACTGGGTCCTGAGGGAGGCAGCCTGTCCAAAATATGATTTTTTGAATGATTCGTGATTAGCCACTGCAGAAAATTGGCAACATATGATGATATTCTGTGGCCAAAACAAATTGTGAGTAATTCCTGGGGAGGAGATGCGAAAGGTACTGGGATTAAAAAAAAATCTCCCTACCTCTTTACTCACTCCCCAGGACATACAGGGTGAGACTGGGGAGCCTTGGTCCTCCACTGCTGGCCAACTGAAAGCAGAATATCAAGTCTGATTGATTCCAACCCCCTCCCTCTCCCCCTCCCATTTTTTAAAAGGTCATTTCTGAAAGTTTTATTAATATGGGCTGAATGTCCTGGGGGAGGGAAATATGAGAAGCCATTTGCTGGTGATTGGAATCTTTGGCTACCCTTTGGGTGGAGGAAGTTCCATCCCCAAATGTGGTTATTTTCTTATATCAGGGCAGGCCTTTTCAAGGATTGTAAATTTGGATAACAAAAATGGAGTCACACTAGAAAAAAACACTTTAAAGAAATCAGATTTGATATTTCATTGGTATAAGGCAGGGGTTCTTAACCATTTTTTGTGTCATGGATCCTTTTGCCAATCTGGTGAAGCCTTGGATACCTTCTCAGAATAAAAAACCTCTTAATAGAAGGAAATACTAAATTTCTTAGAGCTTAGTGAAAAAAAAAGTTTTTCCTATTTCAGTTCATTCACCCTCTGAAACCTACCCATGGTCCTCAGGTTAAGAATCCTCAGTGAGGAAAAGTCTCTACTAATACAGATAGTCTGTAGTTTTAGAGAATAGCCTGTTATCAATGAGAAGCTAAGTGACTTGCCCATGGGTAACACAGCCAATATTTGTTGGAGGAGTATTCAAAGAGTTTCTCTTTATTCACTATATCAAGTTGGCTTCTAGCATGGGCACTTTAATTATTTTTCTCGTCTTTTAAATTTTAAGACCCACAGTCTAAATTATTTTTCTCTCCCCCTTTTTTAAATCTTTTTTTTTCTTATTCTGGTGTGTGTGTGTGTGTGTGTGTGTGTGTGTGTGTGTGTGTGTGTGTGTCAGGGGAAAGAGTGAAGAACAGCTCCTTTTTTTCAAGGTCCACATCAAGCTGAGATATTCCATAATGGAGAAATGAGAGGAGATCAAGACTCCAATCAAGAAACAAGGCCAGTATCTGTCTATGCACAATGTTCTTTCCTATTTTTCAAAAAAAAGGAAACCAAGTTACATGAGAAGGTGATGATCCTACTTTCAGCCCCAAATCATGAAGACTGAAAATATAGGAGCAGAGTTCTGTGGCGTATAATCTAATAAATCTAATTACAAAAATCAATAATAGTTATTATATAGCATAGTAATTAGGCAAATAATCATCATCTTATGCAAGTGGATGTAATTAAAATCTTGGAATCATGAGACAGATCATTCAATTAGTCAGTCAATATTTGTTTATTGTCTACTGTGTGGTAGGCACAGTGCTAAACCCTGGGAATACAAAGAGAGGTAAAATAGACAGTCACTGCCCTCAAGAACTCACAGTCTGATTGGGGAGACAACATTCAAACAACTGTGTGTGAACAATCTATAGATGGGATAAATGGGAAATAATCAGCAGAGGGGAAAAACACAGTACGATTATGAGGGATGGGGAAAGCTTCCTATCTGAGGTCTCCAGAATTCTTTCCACCTTGGCCAAGTTCCTTTCCAATTCTACAGCTCAGATCTGTTCTCTCTTCTAAGCCCTGCTTCAATATTTCTGTTCTGGGGTTCAAAACACACATCTACAAGTTAAAGACTCTCCATGTCTTTCTTCTGAGGTTGCCATTGTTTTTCCTTAAATATTTAACATCCTGAAGGCTCCATATGTCCATCTTCACCTTTTAATTTTTAGTTCCTGGGCCAGGTTTTCCCTGATCCACAAACTGATTTTGTGAAGGAGCAATTTAGGGGAAAGGGCAGAGTGGGGGATGGGCTTTTTAAAAATCTCTGGCACCTGTGAATTAGGGGGCAGAATGACTGGGAGTGAGGAATGGGAAGGGAAGGCTGGGATTAGGGGACTGAACCTGTTGTTGTTTGTCCCAATGACTTCAGGAGGGTGATGTCTTCACTTTGCAAGTGACTTGGATTTAAGTGAGGTAGAGCTACACAAAGTCATCAGTCTCACTCTCTCCTCCAGTTATCACAGTCCAGTGACAAGACATACATCAAGATGACTGGTGATGGCCCTGATGCAGTGGGGAACCTTGGCCTTTTTAAGCTAACATCTCTCCCAGGTCTCAGTTTGTCCAATGCAACACCCACCAGGGAGTAAAGGCTAGGTAAGAATTGAGGCAAAGATAACCTAGTTTGCTTTCCCAGGAGAATTAGTCTGAGAGGGAAAACTCTCAGAGTTTTGGGCCAGAACGGATGGCTCACTTTGAGCCATCAAAACCCAATGATGAATGAACAATTGAGGCAAGGGCTGGGACCTATTATTGGCCAGTCAGTGAAAGCCTGAATGGTTTGGATTTAAAGGCAGGGAACGAAGAGAAGAAGGTGAAGGGGAGGCCGGCCTGGAAGGGGAGGCCGGCCTGGAAGGGGAGGCCGGCCTGGAAGGGGAGGCCGGCCTGGAAGGGGAGGCCGGCCTGGAAGGGGAGGCCGGCCTGGAAGGGGAGGCCGGCCTGGAAGGGGAGGCCGGCCTGGAAGGGGAGGCCGGCCTGGAAGGGGAGGCCGGCCTGGAAGGGGAGGCCGGCCTGGAAGGGGAGGCCGGCCTGGAAGGGGAGGCCGGCCTGGAAGGGGAGGCCGGCCTGGAAGGGGAGGCCGGCCTGGAAGGGGAGGCCGGCCTGGAAGGGGAGGCCGGCCTGGAAGGGGAGGCCGGCCTGGAAGGGGAGGCCGGCCTGGAAGGGGAGGCCGGCCTGGAAGGGGAGGCCGGCCTGGAAGGGGAGGCCGGCCTGGAAGGGGAGGCCGGCCTGGAAGGGGAGGCCGGCCTGGAAGGGGAGGCCGGCCTGGAAGGGGAGGCCGGCCTGGAAGGGGAGGCCGGCCTGGAAGGGGAGGCCGGCCTGGAAGGGGAGGCCGGCCTGGAAGGGGAGGCCGGCCTGGAAGGGGAGGCCGGCCTGGAAGGGGAGGCCGGCCTGGAAGGGGAGGCCGGCCTGGAAGGGGAGGCCGGCCTGGAAGGGGAGGCCGGCCTGGAAGGGGAGGCCGGCCTGGAAGGGGAGGCCGGCCTGGAAGGGGAGGCCTGTGCTGGGTCCTTGACTGGAAGGAGTTGCTCTTGGAAGCCAGTAGGTGTAATATTTCAGCAGTTATAGTTGTGTCTGCCCCTGGTTTGTACTCTCAGGGGAATGGTGAGATATGGGGGAGTAGGAGAGAGGGCTGATATCCTGACCTGCTACCCTTCAGTGATTTTAGCAGGATGGAGTAGTGGGGAGCATGAAGGACTTGAGTCAGAAAAACTTGGCTTTGAATTCTGGGTGTCTCTTTATGGTTGTGGGATTTGGGCTAAGTTATTTAAACTCTCTAAACCCCAGGTTCCTCCTCTACATAATGGAAGGGGATAATAACACTTAGTTACTGACCTCAGGGTCATTGTGGACCTTAAACAAGATAATAATGTAGGTAAAACTTTTTAATCTCCATTATTTTATTATCTTCCTCTTGGGATTGTCTTATAAGTCCATTTTGAGGAAGGTACTTTGTAACAAAGGAATGGGGATAGATCTGTGATTTCATTGGCCTAGCAAGTGCTCAGATGAGCAAACTTCCTCTAATTATACGTCTGTGTGCACTTTGGAGTCTTAGAGCAGTGATGTCAAACTCAAACAGAAAAAGATTCCTGCTGGTGGCCTGTCGATTCAGAAAACCACAAGTCAGCATTATGGTTTGTTCTATTTTTATTTTGTGAAACATTTTTCAATTACATTTTAATCTGCTTCAGGTTGCTGGTAACTCTTCCTTGGAGCATTGATAGCATAAATAATTTGCTGAAGGCCCTATCCCAGGTAGGGGACAGAGGTGGAACTTGAACCTAGGTCCTTTTGCCTTGGAGGGCCTGTTCTCTAACAATATAAATTGTTAGAAGCATTTTGAAGAGATGTAGTATGATGTTTAGGGTCCCCAGATCTGCCTCCTTCCCTCATCTGCTCACTGATGTCTTGGATTCCTTTAACAAGTTATAATACCTCTCATTCTCCAATTAGAAGGTGAGATACCACTTACATATGGTTTTAGCCCTAGTAGTCACTCCTCCTGAGTACTAGATCTAACAGGAGGACACATCCATACTAATGGATACATGCTTGGAAATACCCAGAAAGCACTGCAGAAGGGGTGAAGAGTATACCTTGCTGAGGAAGTAAATAAATGAGTTTTTAAAAAATTGAGGTTGAAGTTGGGGATGCTGAAAACAATTCTCCTGTTTCATAATCTTGTAGTGGTGTGGGTCAGTTTATTTGCAGCTGGGAGCTAATAAGAGAAAGCTGCGTGGCAGGGGTATTTCTAGTAGCTCTGGGAAGCTTAACAGGAAAACAACTTTTAAGTGAGTTGGGTGCACAAGGCCTCTCCCTCAGTACCCTTTGTAAAGGTAAAGGTAACATGCTGGGTCTTTAGACCTTATAAGTCATCTAGATTTACATTTTAATGAATGAGTTATCAGCCCATTTCCTCTGAAGAGGAGAGCGGAGCCTAAGAGAGGACTGGGGGAAGGGGTGGTGGGGGGATGATCTAAGCAGACAGGGGGAGAGAGGTTTCAGAGAAGGGTGGTTGGGGATTTCTATCAAATTCACCTTGAGCCAGTCCTGCCAGCCAGTGTCTTAAATTAGTCTGAGAAGATGCCCCCTAGATTACCGGGAGGGGGTGGGGGGGGTGAGGTGGGGGGTGTGTGAATCTGGTCATCCATTCAATTTGCTATTGATCCTCATCTGGTTCCCTTGTTGATCAGTTTCTCCATCTCTTCCTGAAGCCCCCTGCCTCACATGGTGAGGAAGAAAGAACTCGGGAACTTCTTTCTCTCTCCACCTTCTCCTTTCTCTTGGTATTATTTGAAGGTCAATGAGCACAGTTAAGAATATGTTTCTAATCCCCTTATACCAAGGGAGTTTGGAGCTTCGAGAACGGAAGCTAAGGAAAGCTCTGAACAGGACTTTAAATGGAAGTATTTCATTTTCTTGTTGCTATTGTTTCTTTTAATATTTCTGGTATTCCCACAGAGTTGGGTTTGAATAGATGGACATTCCTGTTAGCGGAAAAAACCCACCAAGTCCCTAAAGACTGAGCTCCTCTGCCAAAGCACACAATGTGCTCTCTGCGAGTACCACCAGCTCAGCAGGTTTATCCCACCCTGGGCTTTGAAAAAAGCCAGCACTGTGTTTTTTGAACAAGCTTGGGAGAGCTTAATCACTAACAGTTCCAGGCCCCCTACCCTTGTGTTGGGGCTCTTGGCTGTCTGAGCACCCAGGACAGCTACACTGAGGGGTTGAAACAGGCATTTTGTTTGTTTGGGTTTTGTTGTTGTTGTTGTTTTCACTTCCTGCAGGCCAGAAAAAGGACAGCAAGCTATGGATGATACCATACATATGGTGAATGATAGATATCTAGGAAGATAGGTCCCACCTATTCTGGGATGTCCACTATTAGTGTTGAACCTTTTTTTCTCTCGGATGAGCAGACGGTCAAGCATCAGGAAGATCTGAGTTGAAATGTGATCTCAAGATACTAGCTGTGCCACCATGGGCAAGTCATTTAACCTATGCCTTAGCTTCCTCAACTGTAAAATAGGAATAAATGAAATAGTAGTAAAATACTTAGCCCAGTTACTGACACATAGTAGGCACTACATAAATGCTTGTTTACTTCCCTCCCTTTCATATCTGTCTTTTGAGATTTTACCTTAACCCTGTGTAGTCTTTCAGACATCATAGGATCTGAGCTTTAGAGCTAGAATTGTCCTTTGAGGTAAGAGAAATGATTATTAAATAACCAATTATTGGAAAGATACAGGGTTTTTTCGATTCCTATTTCCTCATTTTTTATTAGGTCAAACCAGCATCTTAAGGACACTGCTTATATGCCCTTGAAAGAATGGGTGTTCGTGAGGGTGGAAACCAACTTTGGTTAACAAGTTATGAGAGAATGAATGTGATAGTGAGGTGGGTCTTTTCTAATGAGGGCCTGGGGGATGTGACTGATTATGTCACTCTCACTCCCAGACCACTCCTAGCTTTGGGCAATCTAGACAAAGGATCTACCTACTACTCAAGTCTGTAGAGCACAATGGGCTTCCCCACTGTGGGGAGGGGGGGGGATGTTTCTGAACAAGATTGATGCCAATATCTGAGATGCATCCCAACCAGAGAGCCCAAACTGCTTTTCAAGCCCCTAGCTTCCCCCCCTACAATGTAATTAAAAAAATTTTTCATCAGTCTTACAGATAACCAGATTGCCCTGCAATATTATAAAGAGTTAAGATATGGCAACTCAAGGTTTTAAAGTCCAGTAAAGAACCCTTCATGGAGAGGTAACTGCCAAAGTTACTGGCCTCTTTCCCAGCATATCTTGTCTTTAAATGTGGAAAATAAAGGCAGTTATCTGTGTTCCCTTGAAACCAGGAATGGAGTAGGGGGTGGGAAGTTCCTACAAGATATGTCTCTCCAGGGACGCTTTATGTTTTCTTGTGCAGAAGAGGTGGGCTCCTTTTAAGGGTGTGACACTATGATTAAAAATAAATTGTTTTAACTTAATTTTATTTTTTGAGAATAGGTCTCCCTATCTTGCCCAGGCTGGAAGTAGAACATTGAACCTTCTCTATTTTCCCAACCTATACTAGTTTGCCCCTCTTTAGGGGAGCCTGGTATCTTCTTGTCTCCAATTTCCTCCTTCCTTTCTGCTTTTCTTCTACTACCGGGGGCTAGCTATATTTGTACCAGACTTCTTGTGGATAAGTGATTTGGTTTTAGGTCTATTGCACTCACGAACTTAAGTTATCCACCAGCCTCAGTTTCCCCTCTAGGTATGTGCCAATACTTTTTGGCTTAAAAATACATTATGAAGGAAGATATGTCTTGGTGCCTGATTAGGTATGGGGAAGGGACATTAAGTGGGTAAAGAACAAAGGAACAAGGAATCAAAGATGCTAAGTCTTTGAGAATGAATGACTGGGATGACAGAAAAGGGGGTATATGCTGGGAAGGTAATGAAAAAATGGGTCAAATTAGGGCCCCATAATCAAGGAAACATCTTTTTCTCTTGGTGACAGGATTTTTATTCAATCAAATACTCAATAAGTATTTATTAAATGCTTGCTATGTCATTTTTTGGGTGTCCCAAGAATGAAGGGTCCTTCTATACAGAGATCACTACTTCTCGTAGCTGGTATTTTGAGATTGTCCTTTAGCTCTGAGTATAATTCCCAGCATGGTTACCAGTTAAGACATGGAGATGACATGGAGATGATACTGATCTGACTCCCAGCTAGTCTTAGGAATGGGAATGGGTTAGGGCGTTCTTTCTCTGGATAGTGGTAGTAATAGTGATGACTAGTTAAGGCTAAATGCATATTAAATCCCTCCCCCCTCCCCCCCACGTTTTTTTCTCACCTTCTGTCAGAACCGATCCAACTCTGGCAGTGAAAACTACAGAATGAACTGTAACTCAGACTTTGGATTAAACCTCCATAAATCAAATGAAAAGAGGAAAAACAAATGTTTAGGGGATATTTTGGTTGGATTTGTCACAATTAAGATTTCCTTGGCTCCACTGAGTATAGGACAACAGAGCCTTTGTGATAGTTTATAGCCAACTTTCCAGAGTACACCTTCCTATCTTAGAACCTTTCTGCTATTTCTAAAAGTGAGCTACGTGTCAGATTCTCCCTGAAGTTTGTCTAGAAGGTGACTGAATAAAATCTAGTTCTTTGAGGTCATTAGTATAAAATAGGCTTTGCCTTTCATATGTCATTGTTTTGATTTGGAAGAAGTTTATCCTGATGGAAAATGTGACTTCTTATAGGAATGAGCAATGATGAATGTTAGTTTGGCCTCAACCTCCACCCCCCCCACCCCAAACACACACCTCCCATTTCCTATCCAAACCCTGTTAATCCACTTACAACGTCCCTAAATCGGGTGATCCTAGGCTGAGCAATTACTGAAACTGGCTTCCAAACTACCAGGAACTGAATAATGGGCTTCCTGTCTGTAGCAGAAGTTGCCTATTTTCAAGGTTGTTTCTGGCACTATGTTTTAGTCCTGGATGTCTGTCTGGTTTCTGACTCCTTGACCTTCTTTTTATCTAAGTTACCTGTAGGTTTCCTGGTTGCTAGCCCTAAGTCTGGTCTTGACAGCCAGATTCTGACTGTGCTTCAAGCAAGGCCTTTTCTGAGACTTTTCCTTTCCAGTCTTGTCTTATGCTCCATAGAATATCACTTGATTTGTAGGACCAGTCCATAGCCTGCTCTTTTTTGTTTTTCCACTACCAGAAGTCTTGGTTCTCTGGCCTCTCTGTCCGTCTGTTCAATCTGGATTCATTGTGTCCTATTGGTGAAATTCTGATTCAAAATACCTTGGTCATGTTGAGAGAAAATCTTTTGTTTGTATTTTCTTTTGCAACATAATTGATATGGAAATGTGTTTTGCATGGGGGGGTGTATAGAGTACACAGGAAGGACTATCACTTCTGGTATGGGGGCTTCTGGGGCCTTTTCAGGACTACTCATCTGCCTTTGGTGTTCACCTGATTCACTCAATTCTAACTCTGGGCCTCCAAGATGCTATTGCATGTACAGTGGCCACATCCCAGTAAACCATCTCAGCAGACAGGGTAAACCAAGTTAAGGGTAACAAACAGACCTCAAACCCATTGGTGAGTTGGAGTGGGGTCTACTCCAAGAACGGGAAAAATTCCCCAATGGAATGGGTGGATGAGAACAATTTGTTCCAATGGCCATGGAGGCAGCTGAAGCAGGTGTTGTGGAGTACTTAGAACTTGGTCAGACATGAAGATGCCAAGGGCACACGCTGCATCCCAAGCCATCACCAGTTGTCCTGACTTTTGTCTTGCTGTTTGGCCTTCAGTGACCCTGGAGAGTGAGACCAATGACTTTGTGCAACTCTACCTCACTTAAGTCCAATTCACAAGCAAGTCAAGACATCATCCTGTGATGTCATTGGTTCTCTTTGAAATGAAGGACAAACAATGTTTTCGTATGACCTCACATGTATAATCAATCAAATTGATTGCCTTCTCAAGAAGGGGGGAGGTGTGGGAGGGAGAGAATTTGGAGCTCAAAGTTTAAAAAATATCATTGTTGATCTTTTTCATATGTAATTGGGAAATATTTAGTGAAATAAAAAAGAAAACAAAGCACCCTAGCCTAGAGTGGTAGGGTAGAGAGGAGAGAGAAGTGTCCCTTCCCTGTCCAAACTGATTCCCTCTAAGAGAATGGTTTTCCTTCTGATTGCGGGCTTGAGCCCACTGAAATGCTCCAACTGCTTTGAACTTTACAATCTTCCTAGGCAGGCCTGGACATCCTAAGCCCCCAGAGGTATGACCAATATCCTTGCCAATGGTATTGTCTCTTCCAATTCTGCTAAAGAAAGATGTTCATTAGGGGGTCTGATACCTTGTTAACATGACTTCATCATCTCTTGTTTGCTCAACTAAGATGGGAAACTAAATTTCTGTACCTTCCCCTCACCTTTAAATTTATAACTGAATACATATAGCTATGGAGTTAATACTCCTCCATCCATGTTTCCTAATTTTTTTTCATCTGGCAAATGGTTTGTGAGTTTCATTTGTCAGTGATCTAAAAGGGGCAGGGGAGGTGAACAATCTAAAATCCAGTGGCCAAAACTGGCATGAGGGGTCATGGCCTTCATCTGTCTTTGTCTGATTCTTGGGCTAAGAATGGCTTTTAAAAACTGTGGATCATAGTTTGCTGACCCCTGTCCAAGAAGAACAACACAGTGAGCCTTCAAGGGCATCAACATTTCAGTATGTATGACTTTATGAGGAAGTTTTGACACAGGAGGAGAAAATGATGATACTGGAAAGTGGTAAGAGAAAAGAAGAGAGCACAAAGGAAAGAATAGATGGGAGGCAAGAAGATGCACTGTCTTTTTCCCAGTCTAATTAGGGAGGAGTGTATAGAGGAAGACAGAAAAAGAAAAAAATAGGAGAGATACAGACATACAGAGTGTAGTCCACGAAGGAAGGAGTTTTAGCTTAAAGCTCAGCTGATGCTTTGGTTGAGAGTGTTATGGATTTGAATGGCTGAAGACTTCTTTAAAGTTCTAGGAAGGCTAAAGTACCTTTTTATGTCCTCAAGGAATATTTTTAATCATGTAAAAATTGTGCTTTAGGAAAAAAAAACACCAAATAGTGTGGCTTTGGGTATATGGAATGTGGAGGAAAGACCCTCAGAAAGAATACATTGTCATCACTGAATCCTGAACTGAGCAAATCTTCAAGGGCACTGCCTTCAGTTAGTCACACAGCCTAAGTAGTAGTATATATGTATTTGGGTATGTATGTCGTTACATATATACCTATATAATAAGGGAGAGTTGCCCTCTGTCTCAGATTAATGTAATTACAGAAGGTCCAGAATATAATCACAAAATTAAAAAAAGGTGCTAAAGAAAATCCCTACATTCCCATCACAATGTGTGAATTACTCCTTACTCATTTTAACAGGATTATAGGGCTTTGGCCACTGAATGAATGCAACCATTACCGTACAGGAAATATCATTGGCTGAAACAATCAGTCATTCCATTCAACAGTTAGAAGATCCTAGACATAGGAGGCTTTGTGGAGGTAGATCCCCTTCCTCTTTACTCCAGCACCTTTATCTCCCATGTCATTGGAGCTACTGGGCCAATGGGAGATAAAGCAGCCAGCTAGGAGCAGAGACACATACTGAGAACAGCTATGGATATAGAAAGACAGTGATTCAAGAAAGGAGGCAGCTTCAAAGACCATCACCCCTTTTGGTAGAGAGGAGAGCCTATAGCGGAAAAAAAAAAAAAAGAGAGACTTTTGGCAACTCTGCTGAATAACCTTCCCAATGGGAGCTGCATGAAGATTTTATAAAAGAAAAAAAAAAGACTTCTAGGCCCTGAAGTGGCAGGGGTTGTGTTAATCTTTGCTACATATGTCTTCTACACATGTGATTCACTACCATTATGCTCTAAGTTTGAACCTACTCTTTCTATAGATACTGTGCTCTTGTAGGATAGTGCACCACAGATTTTCAGTGGGAATGTTTTTACTGACTGTTCTTACACTATTATCTCAGTAAATATCAATTTAACATTAGCTACTAGCTAGTTGTATGGATCACTATCTTGTTTTGATGGAGGGATTTGATTAGGTCCATGAAATTAAGAGCTTGGGTAATCATGCAGGGTTATCCAAGATGGATGGGTCATAGTGGAGAGTTTTGACAAAAGGTGATCCCCTGGAGAAGAAAATAGCAAACCACTCCAGTATCTTTGCTAAGAAAACTCCATGGACAGTATTAAAAATGCTATGACATTGGAAGATAAGCCTCTCAAGTCATAAGGTATCCAACACACTATGAGCTTGGACCATCTTTGGGAGATAGTGGAAGACAGAAGGGCCTGGTGTGCTGTTGTCTAGAGTCTAACTTCTTAAACTGTGGGTCTCAACCCCATATGGGGTCCCATAACAATGTAGGGGTTGTAAAAAATTTGGCAACAGTAAAAAGTTATGTACGTCTATTTTATATACCGAGGGTCGCATAAAATTTTTTCAAGTGAAAAAAGGTCTTCAGTGGAAAAAGTTTAAGAAGCTTTGGTCTAGTGGGTCATGAAAAGCTAGACACAACTTAATGACTGAAGAACAATAAATTGTCCACTGCCTGATTGTTAATAAGAATGCCAGTGGAAGCTTGTGAGCAATAGTAGCAGGAATAATCTCCACAGAGTTTATCCCTAGAACCCAAGGCCAGCTTACCCTATGAGAACAAGTTGGGGGAATAGCTTGGGAGTGCTATATTTATGTACATACATACATGTACACATATACAAATAATCTTTCTACAACTTGATTCTGCAGACAGTCATTTTTTTGGGGGAAGAATGTCTTCAGAGAATATACTTTTTCAGCATAGCAGCAGTTCCCACAGGAGTCATTCATCATCTTTTTCTCAGTGTTCTCAGTCACAAATCTTGAGGTCAGAGGATCTGACTTAGCTCTCTGTAAGCTTGGGAAAGCAAAATTTGCTCCTGACAATGAGTAAGAACCACTGACTTAGCCTACATCCATAGGCTTATAAACAAGCTGTTGAAAAGCAAGCAGTACATAACGGATTTCATGTGCAGCTCTTCTCTTTCTGTTCTCTTTTGTATATGGAAATCCTCATCTTGTTTACCAGAATAAGCTCAGGATAAAAATACAATAATATAAGAAATCAAGTAAGATGTGGAAAGCACTGGTTTTGTCCCAAGAAGCCACAGAAACACAAGAAAGATCAAGAATGAATTATTGAAAGCTGACAATGAGTAAAGCAGAATAAGAGTTGGGTTTCTAATCCTGTAGCATTTCTCCTTATACTTTGAGTGTTCCCTCTCAAAAGTATCAGATTGTAGCTGGATATCAATATAAATCAATCAGTAAACATTAAGTACCTACTATGTGCCAGGCACTGAACTAAGTTTGAAGATGCAGAAAATAGGCAAAAGACAGTCCCTATCCAAGGTGCTTACAATCTGAGTGAGGAGATAATATTCAAACAAATATATGCAAAGTAAGCTATATACAGGATAAATAGGAAGGAAGGCACAAGAATTAAGAGCGGTTGAGGAAAGTTTCCTGTAGAAGGTTGTATTTTAGTTGGGAATGAAAGCATTTCAGTAATTTATGTCTGTTTCCCAATCTTCCTAAACACTACCTACTTTCTATTGCCCACTCTCATGTGCCAGCTGGCTTTCATCTTTCACCTTTGCCACATCTCTCCAATATGCCTTTTTCTCTCCTCTGACACCGTCACCACCCTTGTGTCAGTCCTCATCACCTCATACCTGGACTATTGCAATAGCCTGCTCGTGGGTCTGCCTGCCTCAAGTCTCTGTCCACTCCAATCCATTTTTCATTCAGCCATGGATTTGATCATATTACACGCCCTACTCAATAAATTTCAGTGGCTTCCTTTTGCCTCTAGGAACAAATACAAAAGGCTGTGTTTGGCATTGAAAGTCCTTCATAACCTAGCCTCCTTCTGCTTTTCTAGTCTTATTACACCTTATTCCCTGACATATTTTTTGATATAGTGACACTGGCCTTCTGGCTGTTCCATGCCCCCCCTTTTTCTGATTGTACCTGGGTAAATGTTAAAGACCCAATCCCAGTCATTTCCAGGGGGATAAGTTAGCTTGGGCTCAGCTGATTAAGACCTGATTGTTTTGGCAAGTAATTAATTGGTAGGTCGGAATAATCTGATTAGTTGTGAGTAATCTCTGGATATCTCCAGGGGTAGGGGTTTTATTCAGCTTCATGATAGCCCCTCCTGTTTTAAAAATAACCACAAAGAACAAGCAGATCCTTCCAGTTTGGTTGCATATCTCACTTGTCAGACTCCCTAGTAGCCATCCAGGCTGCAGGTGCAAGGTAGCTAATAAGTAACTCGATTGTAATTTTTATTTAGCTACATGAACTTAACACAGGGCTTAATTGCTGTTGCCTAAGTGAACCATGTAATCACAAATTGGACCCTTTACATCTTGTCATTGGCTACAAAGAGAGGTGCTCTTAGCTGGAATTCCGATTTTAGCCTGGGCTGATGCTGACATCAGAGATGGTTTTTCAGATGGGAGGCAGGGCAGAGGGAACTGGGAGCAAGCAGAGCTGGGCTTCTAAATGCTTCAATGCCAAGTCCAGTTTCTCTCTGCCTGAGCTTAAAGCCTTCTCTTCAGCTTCCTCCTTTAGTTGTACCATTGCTTTCTATTCCTGATCCTCTGTATTGATTGGCCTCCTTGTTTAATTATCCAGCAGTTTGTATTCTCTACCAATCAATTTCACTTCTGGAATGCCAGAGTCCTGTTTCTCAAGGAGGAGGGGATCAATTAATCTTTGTTTGCTTTTTTAATTCCTTCCCTGAACACAGTACATTCCCAAACAGGTTAATTTTAAATCCACAATCCACCTCCATTCCTTGACCTTTTTCTTTTACCTTGGAAACTCCAGTAACGTTAAAGCCCTATCAACATCCTCTTATTGCTTACACAGACTTATTCAAGTGCTTGACTACTGCAAATTTCTGACTACATTTTTTTCCTTTGGCCCATGGGACACAGCTGTCCAAAGTCCTTTAGTTTGTCTTTTCCAGTCTAAAGTCCCTTAGGGCATAGGTTTTCAGGAACTGCTGACTGTATACCTCTAGAAGGAGGGCCAAAATGGCAAAGAGGGGTGCTGGACCCCACTTTTCTTTGGACAGCTGATGGAGCATTTCCCAGCCTTTCTTTCCCTTCAAAAACAAATCTATAATCCTAGGCACCACCTGCTTTGAATAAGGAGTTACAGGACTTGGGTCTCAGGATCACCTAGAAGCATATATATATATATATATATATATATATATATATATATATATATTAAAGGAAAAAAGAAAATGTGTTGCTCGATATCTACATGGCATTTTATAATTTCCCTTTTTCTTTTCTAAATGTTTTACTGCTATCTTTTGATTTTATATCACCTTAGCCCTCCAATGTCCTCTTCCCCTTCCCGTAGCTAGACAGTCATCCTTTATAACAAAGGGGAAGGATATAGGGTTCCATCTCCAAGCTCCCTTCTGGTTTCAAATCTATGAATCTATGAGCTCCACTTTACAAATGAAAATACTGAGGTACAGCAAGGTTTAAGTGACTTCCAAGGCCACGCTGCAGAGCTGAAGCTAGAACTCTGATCATCTGCAGCCAAGGCTGGTCTCTTTTTTCATTGTTCTGCTGCTTGTCAACCGAGGGGAACATTTTATGTGCCCATATAAATTTTAGCTTGGTGATGCCCCTCCTAGGCTTCTGCAAATAAAACTTTTGTCCTCTCTTGGTTGTTTTTCCTCATGATTAAGCTTAGTACTTTGGACACAGCTTGCCCTGGTCCCATGTTCCTCTGGGTTGGTCTGAGGCTGGGCTGATGGTGATATCACAAACCTACTGGGCCGTTTGCCACAATTTATCACCTTGGCTTCCAAAACAACTTTGTTTTGGCATAACCTTGAAGTTGAAGATGAGGTCAGAAGTGCTTTAGGGAGCTATATTGGGATTCTTTCACAGCACCTGAACACATTCTGCCGGTCTCTGGCTAATGTGCGCTGTCCTTTGCCTGATTAAGTACAAAATTCATTCAAAAGCAGGAAAAGTGCCAACTATGGAAGAAGGCACCTGAAGGGATTGATGTCCTTTATTCTCTCCCAGGATATTAATACCACGGTGGGGCAGGGGGAGGGGAGTATAAGCTCTCCATTAGTATGACTTCAGTCTATGCTAGGAAGAATAATTATTAGCCTTTGGGGCTATTTAATCACAGATCTATTTTCTGGGACTATTTAATAGCAAGGCCTTTTGAATAGACTACCAAATAATTTTTTATGGGGATCCCCATAAAGATTAATAATTGTGAATGGCAATACCTCTTTAATAACTATCAGGATGAAACAACTTTAAAATGCTTTAGCCATCCTGATTCACACTAAGCGGGCACAAGGGGCATCCCAGCAATGTTCATATTTGATGGTCACTTAGGGGCAGCTTCCTGTGATGGAACCCAAGAAGAGAAGTGTGGACACCCTTCTTCTACATAATTGTCAGGAAGGGAAGTGAGGAGCTGAGAGCAATTGCCCTTAATGATACATTCTCACTTCCTCCTTAACATCAACCATTGAAAATGGAAATCCAAATCATAGGTGACATTTCTAAAGCGCTTTAAACTTAGCAAAGCACTCTAGCTCTATTAACTCATTTGAAACTGGAAACAACCTTGTGAGGTTGGTTCTAATAATACACCAGTCAGCAAGGATTTATTAAGCAATTATTATTTGCCTTCTTCCACACCGTTGGGGATGCAAAAAAGGAAAATAATTCTTGACCTCAAGGAACTTACATTCTAATGGGGCATGGGGGGAAACAGAAGGGCAACTTCTATGTAAAAATAGATTTCTAGGTCCAAGTTGTCAATAGAGCATGGGCCTGCAGTCAAAAAGACCCAAGTTCAAAATTGACTCCAGATACTTGCTATGTGACCCTGGGTAAGTCACTTAATCTCTGCTTCAGTTTCCTCAACTATAAAATGGGAAGAATAATAGCACCTACCTCCCAAGGTTGTTGTGAAGATCCAATGAAATAATACTTGTGAAAGCCTTAGTACAGTGCCTGGCACACAGTAGGCACTTAATAGATGTTTGTTTCCTTCCTTCCTTAAAAATTGGCACATTCAAGACTATCAATGATACCTATCATATATAAGTATCATTCCCATTTTAAAGGTGAATAAATTAATATACAGAGAGACTACTATTTGTCAAGGGTCGATAGTAAGTGTCAGAGGTAGCATTTGACCTCAGGTCTTCGTGGCTCTGTCTACACTCTTTTTTACTGATGCCATCTTGTTCTGGCATGAGAAAGCTATACAAGTGAAAGCCATGTTCATCCCCTATGATTTAAAACCACCAAAGTCTGTCTAGCATTATATGGGATACTTTCTATGAAATGAGGGTTTAGGATCTAGGAATTTTATAGCTGGAAGAGACCTAAACTATGAGCTAGGGCCAACATTTTCATTTCAAAGGTGAGGAAAAGGGGCATTTTCACTGGCTGTTCCTCATCTTGGAATGCTCTTCCCTCCTCAACTCTACCTAATGATTTTCTGGCTTCCTTTAAGTACCAACTAAAATCCCATCTTCTACAGGAAGCCTTTCCCCACCTCTCTTAATTCTAAAGCCTTCCCTCTCTTAATTATTTCCTATTTTCCTGTATATAGCTTATTCGTACATATTTGCTTGCTTGTTCTCTCGCCTACTTGATTGAGAACTCCTTGAGGATAGGGGCTATCTTTTGCCTCTTTTTATATCATGACACATAGTAGGTGCCTAATTAGTAAACACTTATCGACTTACTGAATGAAAGAGACCTTGAGTAGTTGTTGTGATTTGCACAAGGTCACATAACTAATTAGGGGCAGAGCTGGCATGAGATTCTAGGCTGCTTGATTCCTCGCCCAGTGCTTTCTCTACTTTATCCTACTCATTTCTTTTTTTTTTTCCTGGCCTTGATCCTTGAGGAATGACTAATGCAAAATCACTATAATGAGCACACCAGCCAAACTGATAACACTTATAGATACCTGAATCAACTTTTGAATGTTTCCATAGCAATGTCAGCAAAATTCTTGGCTGAGACCCGCCCTGCTTCATGTTCTCATTTCATGTTGTATTCTTTGGGGTCTATGCTTTAAGAAAATCTTGCAGAATCACAGAATATTGGAGTTGGAAGGGATATTGAGGAATCTTCCAGACCTGAGACATCGTCTTTAGGCAATTAGGTGGTATGGAACAGGGGCTAGAATGCTACCCTTAGGGTCGGGAAGACTTAAATTGGAATCCTGCCTCTCCTAATTACTAGTGGTATGACCCTAGATAAGTCATGTAAACTCTTTCAGCCTTGCAAGGTCTCCTCATTTGTAAAATGGGAAAAATAATAGCATCGACCTCACAAGGTGGTTGTGAGGATCAAATGAAAATGTAGGGCATGTGCCTTGCAAACCTTAAAATAATATTAATAATATGGTAATATTTTATATTAACATTACTGATAGTATATTATTAATAATATAAGTTAGCATTTATATAGCACTTTAAGGTTTGCAAATCCCATATATGTTCTCTCTTTGGATTCTTACAACAACACTGAGAGGGAAGGGCTATCATTATCTTCATTTTATAGATAAAGCAACAGACTGAAAGAGGTTACATGACTGCTAGTAGTATCTTAGGTGGGATTAGAACTCAGGTTTTTATGACTCCAAGTCCAATTCTCTTTTCCACTGTACCACCTATTTGAGATATTAATAAATGCTAGTTGTCATCATTATTATTATTAAGTGTGGGAGTTCTTAATCTTTTCTTTGCCATGACCCCTTTGATACTCTTGTGAAATCTCTGAACCCCTTTCTCAGGATCATGTTTTTAAATATCTATAATATGTAAGGCTAACAAAACCAATATTGAAATACAGTTATTAGAATCTTTGAAAAAATCATGGAAGAGAACGCTTGATATCTCTGCTGCAATCCCTCTCATTTCAAAGTGGAGGAAGTGAAAGCCTAGAGATGCTAAGTAGACTTGCACCAGGTCACAGTTATTGTTGCTGGTATGGAACAGTCCCTAGTTCTCTACTCACAGGAACTGAGGGTTCTTTGCTCTGGACCAGGCAGCTTCTCAGTTCATATGACTCTCACCTCAAGCCTTCCTTGGGAGGTTCTCTTTCATGCCACTCCTAAAGGCTATAAACAGCCAGAAAGGCCAACCCTGACTCTGAGAAGGCTCTATCCAAGCTCAATGTTGACTGTGGAGACATCTAGGTAATGTATGAGCAGGGAAGAACAACTGAACATCATTCTCGTGAGCCATTCCCTAGAAATAAGTGCTGCTCTCTTTGCTTATACTATAATGCAAAACAGGTGCCTTCTCTTTCCATTAGGAAGGGAGTATCTCCATAGTCTAGAGAAGTGTCTGTTTTTAATTTAGAAGCATCTACACGGGCAAGAAACTAACTGAAGAAAAGAAAATGCCAGAGAGGCCCAAGAGGCTGGAGAGCAGTTGTCTTTGTGGCCAAATTACAGAGCTTCAAGTTGTTTTTCATTTCCCTCCCCAAGAGTCCAGCTGTTATACTGCAGGCATCAATAGGCACAGTAGATTGCTTTTCATTCCCAGTGACTCCAAATTAGCAAATTCTTATTCATAAAAATGTTGTGCTTTGCAGTGCATCATTTGACACCTCAGCTTTTATATAAAACTCTAACAAATGAGACCAATTCTCCATCCCTGCAGGTATAGAGTAGATAGTTGCAACCCTCCCATGGAGAAACCCAGTGCAGGGTGATAAGGGGAGAGAAGAACTGCCCCCTGGGAGTAAGCAGAACAACCAGATGCTTGGTGTCTTCCCTACTCCTCCCCACCCCAACTAAAACATTTTGGGGTGTGATCCAAAGCTAGGGAGAAGGAGCTGGGGACAAATGATAGAGCCAGAGGGAGACGGTGAAGGTGAATCCTTGTGATTTTCTTGGTAGTAGGTCTGGTCATGGGACTGTTAGAAAGTCCTTCTATTAGAAATGGGAGAGTTTTTTGTGTTTTTTTTCACCTGCTCTCTTGATACAGCTAATATTACCCAGAGGCCTTAGTTTCTCAGTCTATACTACAGAAAGAAAACTGCCTTTTAGCAGAACTCACTTGGTAAAAACAATTTTGTGGATACCAATTTATTTTTTCTGAAGTCCTTGAATAAATAACTTTGCTGCCTCAAGTACCAAGTGACCTCTGTACATGCGTAATTTTCATGCCACACTTCAGAACATAACCACCCTTGGGAAAATGGATAGTCTGAGTTATCTGAAAGCTCTGAGCTCACTCATGGTATAGCACTTCCCTCTATGCCCTGAATCTTTCTATCTTTCTATTTCCTGGATCCAAAGATCTGAAGAGCAGAATAAATTCCACTGATCATCCAACTTTGATTGCCTTAGAAGAAAAAATACTCACTGGCAAAACTTTTATCTTTCAGTGGATCAGCAGCCATGACAGGCCTCTCTAACCTTTCATTCCCTTTTAATAGTATTATAAACAAAAGAGTACAGTTTGAAACACATTATTTAACCAACTTTAAATAGATGTGGTGTCAATTCACCAGATACTTGGCTTTCACATAGTAATTTTCTCTTTTTATTTGTTATGCCAACGTTATAGATGTAACAGGGGCCTGGGATAGCCCAGTGAAGGCAGTCTGTATGAGCACTCCCAGTACACTCTGCTGATGCAATCCACGTGAAGGTATTATTTCCAGCCTGCTTCCCACATGCCGAAGAGATGCCTTTCAATCGGCTACTGAACCAAAACAGAGAAAATATTCGAAAGACACTAACTGGCAAAGGCATGTTTTCTTTTTTCCTGCCTGGCTGTGTTTGAGTGATGAGGAGAGGGCTACTGTAAATGTCTGGGTGGGGAGAGAGGCATTGGGCCTTTATAACCCCACCCGGACCACCCATGGCCATGAGCTCATGACCCTTCTGTTGCTTTTGTTTCTGTCTTGCTCTTGGGTGAAGTCAGTCCATCAAAAAGCATGATTAAGCTCTTATGTGCCAGGCGCAAGGTATGGGGATACAAAGAAAGATAGGCAAAACACCCCTGCCCTCAAAAAGCTTGCATTTTAATAGGAGATGCAACATGCTGAAAACTACAGACAAATACAAATGAGGATATAGAGGGTAAATTTAAGATAATCACAGAGGGAAGGGCATTTTCATTAAGGAGGACAGAGAAAGGCTTCTTGAAAAAGGTGAGTTTTAGCCAAGACTTGAAGCCAGGAGGCAGAGTTGAGGAACAAGAAAATTTGGGGCATTGGGGACAGCTAGTAAAAATGTGCAGTATTGGAAGATAACGCATCGAGTTCAAAGAACAGCAAGGAGGCCAGTGCCACTGAATCACAGAGTGTATGAAGGAAAGTAATATGTAACAACATTGGAAAACTAGGAAGTGGTCAGGTTATGAAGGGCTTTCAAAACCAAACAGTTTTATATCTAATCCTAAAAGTAATAGTGAGCTACTGGTTTATTGAATGGATAGGGGAGTGACATGGTCACTTCTATACTTTAGGAAGATTAATTTGATAGCCAAGTGGAGAATGGATGAGAGTGGGGAGGGACTCAAGGCAGGGAGGCCAACCAGAAGGCTATTGCAATAGTCCATGCATAAGGGCCTGCACCAACGTGGTGGTACTATCCGAGGAGAGAAGGAAGTATATATACAAGATGTTCTAAAGGTAAAAACTATAGAAATTGTAATTTATTGGATCTAGGAGATTAAAGAGAGTGAGGAATCAAGGATTACACCCAGTTTGCAAGCCTGGCTGATTAGGGGGATGCTCATCCCCTTGAAAATACTAGGAAGGTAAAAATAGAAGATGATTTTGTGGGAAAAACCATGAGTTCAGCTTTGGACATGATGAGTTTAAAATGTTTGTGGGACATCTAGTTTAAGATATCCAATAGAAAGCTGAAAATGTAAGACTGGAAGTCGGAAAAGAAGTTATATTTGAATGTTATTAAATAAGGAAATTTGGGAATCATCTGCATGGAAAGATCATTGAATTTATAGGAGCTTAAGAGATCATCAAGCAACTTAGTATAGAGAGTGAAGAGAAGAAGGCCCAGGGGGCACAGCTTTGGGATACCCTCATGTTAATGGGTGTACCCTGGATGAAGATCCAGCAAAGGAGACTGAGGAATGGTTAGATGAGTGGAGAACCAGGAGAAAGCAGTGTCTTGAAAGCCTAGAGAGAAGAGAGTATCAAGAATAGGGTGATCAACAGCAACAAAGGCTGTGATTAGTTCAAGAAGAATGAGGTCTGGGGAAAGACCATTGTCTTTGGCAGTTAAGGCAGGGTCTTGTTAGTTTTGGAAGCTCAGGAGAATGAGCTGCCTGAGTACAGGTCAGAGTTAGCAGTCTTATAGCACAAACCCAAGGACTAAACAGGTCCAGCAGTGGAATGACCCCATAGCCAAGATGCCAGGCACTAGAGGAAGGGGCTTTTCCAAGGTCTATTCACTTTCAGATGTAAACTTGGTGGGGAAAGTGCATGGAGAAATGATTTCTGTTCAAGCCTCCCTTCCCTAGTGATCAAGGTGGTATAGGAGATGATATGTTTCCAGGTATTGGTGGAAGGAAGGGGAATATTTATACTTTTGTTCTTGATGTGTCTTCTCAGTAAATATCCTTTTGTAAAAGCTATTTTATGCTTAGTGGTTCAATCATATTGGGGCACTAAGCATTGCTGATTGATATTGGAGAGAATAGGTCAGAATGGGAGCTTGAGCCAGTGGCATTGGTGGTAGATACTCTCATCCCCGCAAGAATATTTCTAGAACCTTGATGGGGAGATCCAGCCAACCTCTCTCTGGGAACCTGACTTGCTAATGTACCTGTGGGTTAGGAGAGTGAGATCAGAGTCTCAAAACACTGATCTATTCTTCTTCTTTTCTTTTTGCGGGGCAGTGAGGGTTAAGTGACTTGTCCAGGGTCACTCAGCTAGTGTCAAGTATCTAAAGCCAATTTTGAACTCAGGTCCTCCTGAATCCAGGACTGGTGCTTCGTCCACTGTGCCACCTAGTTGCCCCCCAACATTGATGTATTCTTTTTGTGTGCTTTTGAAAGATATCCTTTTGTCCTATTCAATACAGCTAGATCCTTATTAGTATGAATAATGAATCCCATAAAATGCTTGCATTATTTGAATTTGTACTGCATATTTCTATTGGGGTGGAACCAATGACCACATTTTACATAAATTATAATTTTAAATAGTGTAAATTCAAATAATACAGCCACTTCATGGGATTCATTGGGACCTGGCTGTACCATGTATCAATGCCTAATATTAACTCCCCCTATGAAACCTTGATTAAGGAACTCCTAGGACAAAACTCTGCTTACATTCTAGCAGATTCTGAAAAGACATGCCAAAAGAGAAATCCCAAGAGTTCAACACAAGACAGATGATGCGCATCCGCATCTGCCTGCCAAGAGTCTCCCTTCAAGGCTAATTCTCCCCAGTGGGATTCCACGCCCAACCTCTACACTTCCTTAGCCCAGATGGGTGTTTAAAGAATGTACTTTGAGAACTCTCGTGGTGGCAATGATGATGTCAGCCCAGTGCCTACATCCCCTGGCCTCTACCCAGTGTTTCTGGGCCCACCTAGTCTTTCCCATTTCAGGAAGGAAAATACTCCTTTTCTCAATTTTGAGATAGGGAGCTGAGGGAGTGCTGATGAATGTTTTCACCAAAGGAGGAACAATCCATAATCCTTCTTGTAGCAGGAGCTGGGGAAACTGTGAGCCCTTGAGGTAAAGAATGATGGGGCTCCAGGAGAGGACAAATCCTGAGGGGCATACTTTCTTCAGTTCTGTAAGCCAGTGTCAAATTATTAAGGCCTGATGGATCACCGTGTTATGGGATAATTGTGCCCTTGAACGGAGAACTACAGCAGTCCTGTCTGCAGACTGTTCTGCTGAACCTCGTTTTGTAAACAATGCAAGATCTGTCTTCAGAGGCCACAGGCTTAGCTCCTTTTGGGTACATGTTGCAATCTCTACCTTTTTTTTTTCCTCAGTGTAATCTTTAGCACAATGAAGGTATTTATTTAATTCCCTTGGATGGGGTTTTCAAGAGCAAGCTAGGGCAGTCCAGGCAGGTAGGGAGGTATTCAGAGGGATTTTTCAAATTATATTTTTGTCTTGCTATGACAAAGTTCTCTCAAGTTTTAATGAAGAACCTTCCACTATTACTACTAGGTAATTACCATGGAAATTATAGCCTAGCTAGGTTTGAATGTTGAGAGTGAGAAATTATAGGTAATTTCTGGTATTTTGGTCCAGTTTCTATGGTAATTCAAAATAATTGAGAATTAATTGCTTGTTGCCATGGTTATTTATGATAATTCCAGGTTGTTAATGCTGAAGACACTCAGGATTATATTTTCTTTATGACTCTGGTGTTAGCTAAGATGGTTCAGAGGACACTTGGGTTTGAAACCTCATTTTGTCCATTGTGACCACCCAAGGCCACATCTAATCAAATACAATGAGTATCCTTGCTTTAGAAAAGGGAAGGAAAGGAACTCTTCTCATTAAATTGATCTGATCTGCTTTTCAAATGTTCCTTGTTTATTCTGGGGTATTTCCCACTTACAACTAGGACAGAATAGTAACTATTGATGAATACCCTTAAATGATGAGATCTGACTGCTTCAGGAAAAGCCATTGTCAACTGTGATAACTATGGTATGGCAGCAGAGGAAATCACATTGTGGGAATTGGGAAATCTGCAGGTGTTATTGTCATCCATTGTCCATGACCCGGGACAACAGAATCCTGGTTGGCCTGCTAGGCAAGCAAGAGAGCCAACTTTGCTCATAAACAAAGAACGTGGATCAGGGAGTTGACATGAAGTGATTGATGGTTTCTCTGAAGCCTGGAACTGAGGAGGATTGTCATGAGGAAGACCAGTTGGCCCAAAAGGCAGAACAAGGAGTCATGGGTAAGAATTACAGAGACAAAACTAGGCTTGATGTGATGAAAATTTTCATGACAATTAGATCTATCCCAAAGTAGAGATGACTTCTTCAGGGGACAGTAGGTTTCCCTTCACTGGAGGACTTCAAGTGAGGGCTAGATGCCTGTGGGACCTTAGACAAGTCACTTAAGCTCTTTGACCTCCAGGTTCATCTCCTCTGTAAAATGAGGGGTTTGGATTAGATAGTCTCTGAGGTTCCCTCCAGATAGAAATCTATGGTGCTGTGATCTTAGGATTTATCTGAGATGTATGGAGGGTCTTTCTTTTATAGTGTTCATTGGATTAGATAGTCTAAAGTGATATGATTCTGAATGGGGTCTTAGTTATAATACTATTATATTTCATGACCTCCCTAAATCACTCAAAGTTATAGCTTTATAAATTGTATATTTGGGGCATCCAGTTACATTAGGAAATTCCCTTGGGTACTCAAACAATCCTTAGGTAACTAACTGGAGTGCTGCTAATGCCTGACACATGATGGGGATTTAATAAATATCTATTGACTGATTTTACTGTTTTTTTAATGGTACTATTTTGATGAAATGCCTTTTTCTATTATTATAGTATCATAGGATATAGAGTTGAAAGGGACTTTTGCAGTCATCCAGTTCAATACTGTCACCTTACTGGGGCCATCAAAGTTAAGTGACTTGTTCAGGATTATACAGATTGTATGGAGATCTTTGAATCTGTAGGATTTGAACTTACACCTTGTGATCCCAAATTATTACTCTTTCCACGACTCTATATAGCAGCAGATAATGGACCACAGGATTGCCTCTTAGCTGGTAGTCCTATGAGCACTTCTCATTAGCAGTAAGATGACTGACTAGGATAAGGGATTCAGTCTTTGTATGTTCTTTTGGGTTATCCAGAGCTTTGGAAACTGTGCGCTTATCAGAACTTTTGATGAGAAAGGCACTTTCACATGGCTTTGTCTGTGTTTTAGCTACTTACCCAGGAGCTAGGAATGCAGACATTTATAGATGTTATGGGCCCACATTTATTTGGTTTGTTTTAAGATACAGAAGTCCTTCACTATGATATTTTGATGTTAGGGAAAACAACTACTAAGCTCAAATACATTGTTGTCCTTTACTTTTAGAAAGTTTCTGGTCCAAATTGTTGAAAATTGCAGTGATTATTAGAAATTCTCTTTCTGGAAGTTGGGCACATCGGGTAAGCTCACAGTTTGAAGATTTTATTTGCTGGAGGTCAACACTGGACTAGGTAGGCCATGGGTCTGGCACAGTATGCCATATTTTATTTTCAATGTGGTCAAGTCTCCCAAGTTCAACTGTTCCCCTTCCAAATAATTCTACACTTGGCTATGAACACGTCAAATCATGATGTCAGTGCTCTGCCCAGAAACATTGTTTCCCCATTGTGGAATAGGGCTTATTACCTGTGCAACTGTGTTCAAGTCATAAACTCCTTGGGCTTCAGCCTTTTCATCTTTAAATGAGAGAGTTGGACTGGATGGCTTCTGAGTTCCCTTCATACTCTAAATCTATGATTTTATCTTATATCCTGGTATTCAAGGTCCTCCCACAATTTGGCTCCAGCCTCCCTATACAGCCTTATCTACCTCTCCTCCCTATAAAATATTCCACTGGCCAGCTAAAACAGAATATTTTCTATACCCTGAATACTATTTGAAAACTGTCATCCTGTTGCCTTTGTTCACATTGCCTGAGACCTATAGATACCCCATCCATCCTTCAAAGAAGAATGAAGGGTCAGTCTTGTTTTCCATTTAGTCTTTACTGCTTCTTCCAACTAGGAGGGATCCCTCCATCATTTGATCTCCTAAAACTTCTCCTCTTAAGCACATAGTATATAAAATATATCTACATGTACATATATGTGCATACATATAATATATATGTATATATACATATGTGCATATATGCACACACACATATATATATACACACACACACACATATATATACACACACACACACACACACACACACACACATATTAGCAAAGAAATCCATTTGTCCAAGTAAATAGCAAAACACAAATCAGAGAGAATTTACATAGAATATATACCAGACTATACAGAGTCAAGGAGCTCTCCCACTGGGAGCAAGATAACTCAACTCAACCAAGAGATAAAGTCCCAGATCTCATCCAAAGGGGAAAATTCTCCAAAGTCTCTAGTGTAGCAAAGCTGGGAATAGGCTTCTTCCCACAGTCTTGTCTACCTTTAGAGACCTGAAGAGAGTGGCATCACTGGTGCCTTCTGTCTTAAAGCTGGAAGCCAGAACTAAACTCAAAGATATTTGTATGCATATCTGACTAATCACCACAATAAGCTTATTAGTTCCCAGAAGGTAAGGCTCCTGACCTCTTTATTATCTCCAGTTTCCCTCAGCTTCTAGCCTTACTCATAATGGGGGCAGTTAAATGTTTAATTTATGAATTAATGTAACTAGAACTAACTTTATATCATTTACCTGTTCAGATGTTGGTCTCAGTATAATCCTCTGGATCTAGGAGTCTCAGAAAATATCATCATCATTATCACCATCATTGCCATCATAATTTTATAGGAATAGCCAAGTAGGAAAGTTTTTTTCCTATTGCTAGAGGCAGTGAGGTAGGCCAGTGGATAGTATGATACCATGGTGGAGTGAGAGACTTGAATTCAAATATGGCCTCAGACACTGACTAGCTGTGTGCCCTGAGCACATGCTTTAACCTCTGTCTGCCTTAGTTCTGAATTGTAAAATGGATATAATAATATTACCTACTTCTCAGGTGGGGATGAAATGAAAGTTTTTGTCAAGTGCTTACCACAGCATTTGGCACATAGAAGATGCCTAATAAATGCTTGTTTATTTCCTTTCTCATGGATACCAGAGAATTTAGGAGTAAGGCTATACTTTTAAAAAAAAAGAGGAAAAAAAAAGAGCTGATGTGCTTTGTTTCCCCTTGTTGAACAAATCTTCCTCAAAGTACGCTGAAAAGTTGGTCATAATAGAGACATGATTCATGGCTTATGACTATAGTGAGGAAAAAAATTACAGGGAGGTGATAAAACTTGGCGTTTTGTGTCTATGTGAGTCTGACAGTAGAAGATAGCTAAGCTAAATGAACTATTGGAGAAAGAAGCTATTCCTTTTTTTTCTTTTTTCTTTTAGCTTCTCTGTCTTCTGAACTGGAATAGAATAGAGTTGAGCTGTATTACCAATTGAGAGTTTTGAAAAGGTATGAGAAATTACATATTTGATAATAAGGTCATGAAGTAAAAAGGGAACTTATTAATCACATATAAATAGAGAAGTGGAATGAACTGTTCATTTGATATAAGTGCAAATCTTATCATTTGGGGTAGAATGAGAGAATGGTGATAATTTTCAAACTAAATTTGAGGGCAATTCTATACTTTAATCTCATATAGAAGGTCATGCACGACCCTAGATACATAGATAGAGAATGTACTTATTAGGTAATACAATGGATGGAGAGCTGGACCTGGAGCGAGGAAGACATGAATTCAAATTTAGCATCAGGTACTTACCAGCTGTGTGATCCTAGGCAAGTTTCTTAACCTGTGCTTCAGTTTTCTTATCTATGAAATGAGGATAATAACACCACCTACCTCCCAGGGTTGTTATGAAGATAAAATAATACAATCTTTGTAAAGCCCTTTGCAAACCTTAAAACATCATAAAAATGCTAGCTGCCACCACCACCACCACCACCACCACCAATAATAATAATAATTATCTGCCAAGAGCCATGTTAAATGCTGGGGATACAAATACAAGCAGTCAAGAAAGATCCTGCCCTCAGGGACCCTTACATTCTAATAGTGGGAGATAACACATAAAGGGAGCTAGAAAGGAAGGGACAGAAAGGGTACCCACTTAGAGACAAGATATTGTAGGAAAGGAGGGGAAAATCAGACAGTGAGTTGAGATGGAAATGTTGTTGTTTGCCCTTCATTCTGGAAAAGAACCATGACATCAGGGTGATGTCATGACTTGCACTGAATTGGATTTTAAGTGAGGGAGGGCTGTTCAAGATCACTAACATCACTCTGTCCTCCAGAACCATCTGGGTCCAGTGGCATGATATATATCACATATAGATAGATTATATCTATCTATATCTATATCTATCTATATCTATATAGATAGATATAAATATAGATAGATATATAGCAGGACAAGTGGAGATGACCCCGGATGTTTAAAGCAATTGGGATTAAGTGATTTGCCCAGAGTCACACAGCTAATAAATGTCTGAGGTGGGATTCAAACTCAGGTCCTCCTGACTTCAGGGCTCTATCTACTGTGCCACTTCACTGCCCCATGATGGGAATGAGGTGAGCATGGCTGGGGATACTCATGGTGGAGGACTCACTAATCAAAAGTGCCAGGGGAAGGGCATCTCAATGTGGGGAGGGTGGGGAGGGGTGGATAAAGCTACTAAAGAATCTCTGGTTCTATTAAAGAAAGGATTATAGATTTGGTCTATAAAGTTAATTCTATAAGGTGAGTTTGACAGGATTGTATCTACTATCTATCACTAAGTGTTATTCCATAATCATGGATCAGTCCACCTAATCTTTTTTTTTTTCCTGCTCCTAGCTCATAGGAGTTTGCAAGAGGAAAGCCAAGAGCCATGAAGCCTTGATATACAGATTCATCCTATCCCACTGCTACAAAGCCCTTTCTACTGTCCAGTAATCCTCAGTTGTTTGCTTCTTCCTTAGTGAATTCTTCATGATATCTATTACATTATCTTTTCTCATTAAGTCCAAATTCCATTGACCTCCTGGCTGCTGCCATTAATATGTAATTTCACCTTCTTCTTTACTGAGAAAATCAAGACCAAGTGGCCCAAGGTCCTTTATCTGCCATTATCTCCACTTTAGTATTCTTCCTTTATCTGTTTCTCTCTAGTTGCAGGATGGGTTATATGAGATATCCTTTGAGATCCCTTATAGCTCAGGTAGTTTGTGATTCTATGAAGTCAAATTCCTTAGAAATTGGGAAGGAATGGCCTTTAAGGCTTAGATTGAAGTTGGTTGGAGAGCACTGTTGAAGTTGGATAGAATGAATTTGTATATAGAGCATTCCTGCTCTGGCTTTCTTCTTTCAGTCTCCTGTGATCTAGGAGCAGGAAAAAAGAAAACAGATGAAAAGTACTGATCCATGAGTGTATTTCTTCTTCTTTGTCTTTATCTTCTTCATTGCTGTCTTTTTCTTTGTCATCATTGTTGTCTTCTTCTTCCTTCTTCTTTCTCCTCCTCCCCCTCCTGTCCCCCTTCCTCCTCCATTACTTCCTCCTGTTCCTTCTCCTACCCCTCTACCTTTATCATCTCTTCATCTTCTTCCATCACTTTCTTCTACCTCTCCACCTCCATCTCCTCCTTTTCCTCTCTTCTTCTTCTTCTTCCTTTTTCTTTCTCATTATTTCCTTTCCAGTCCCATAGAAAGGGGTGTCCTGTCTTTTTATATTTGACTCTCCACCTATGCCTTAGAGACCATTCCTTCCCTTTTTTTTTTTTTTTTTTTGCAGGGCAATGAGGGTTAAGTGACTTGCCCAGAGTCACACAGCTAGTAAATGTTGAGTGTCTGAGGCTGGATTTGAACTCAGGTCTTCCTGAATTCATGGCTGGTGCTTTATCCACTGCAACACCTAGCTGCCCCACTCCTTCCCATTTTCTAAGGGATTTGGCTTCACAGAATGGCACACTACCTGATCTTGGAAGGACCTCAGAGGAAATCTCGTACAACCCATACTGGAACAAGAATCCCCATGTCATACTCAAAAAAATTTATTCTAGCCTTTATTCAAAGAACCTTCACCCACCTTAACCCCAATGAAGAGAACCCATTGCATCCTGAGGCAATTCTTCAATATAATTGATACAAAGGTTTCTTTACTTTCACTCTTAAATCTACTTCTATTCAACTTCCACGCTGTTCCTAGTTCTGTCATCTATGGCTAAGAACAAGTGTAATTGATCTTCCATGTGATTATCCTTTAAATACTTGAAGGCAGATATGTTCTTCCTTCCCCACCCCTCCCCCATGTACAAATAACTTCTTTTTCATACTGAACATCGCTAGTTCCTTTGATTCACCTTGGCATACTGGTTGCCCTCTTCTGGACATATATCTTGTATATATATTTCCTTGTGCCCATACCTGAAAGTAGTACTTCAAGTGTATTTGGAGTTGTGTAATTTAAACTGTGTAATTTAAATTTCTAAATGAAGGTTCTAATCTGTCCCCCAGTTTTTGGGGGAAACTGACTAAAATCACTGATAAACAAGTTTAAGTTTTTAAGGGTTTATTGAAAGACAGCAAAAGAGAAAGGTTGAGAACAGAATTCCTACAACCTGGCGATCCTATCTTTCCTCAACTCCTCTGTGTAGTCCTCTGCCACCACCATGAAGTCAGGAACCAAAAGAGACGGAGCTCCCTGCGCAGGCTCTCCTTCCTCCTTCCTGTACCCTCCCAGAAATGGGAGGTTCTTCAAGCTGGTTGGTTGACTGGGCCGGGAGTTCAAAGTTTGTTAGCTTCTGAGAACCATGCTGTCTTAAGTACTCTCAGATGTGCTTAGAATCTAGTCAACTAGTAATCCAGTCAAATCAGTCAGTAATCCACTCAGGTGGGCTCCTGATTATCTGCCAAATCTCATCTATCACATTCCATTATCTTGAGAGTTTCCCCACTTTGTTTCTTCTAGGAACAGCTGTTCTTTGATGAAACACACCCTATGCTAACAAACAATATGTAAATAACAATATAGACAAGGGAGAGGGAAAAGTTTTGTCCAGAGGGGCAGATGCTTTGACATTGGTCTTGCAGAGGGAGGGCCTCTGCAAGTATATAATAACAGAAGGAGAAAACAAAATCAACAAAACAAAACTGTTCATCTAAACTCTCTGAGTTCTTTTGTCTTCTTGGAGTGGTAAGATGTCATCAGGAGAAAACTGGGTTTCTGGTCTTACCTTGACAGAGTGGAGCAGAACTATTACCTCCATCATTCTGGATACTATACCTCTTGATGTAGCCAGGGTTAGCATTAGCTGTTTTGGTTGCCAAAACTAATATTTGACTAATATTGAGCTTGCAGTTCATTAAAATCCCCAGACTTTGTTTTTTCATAAACACCTGTGTACCTATGCTGCTCCATCTTCACAGAATCACAAAAGTCCAGAACTGGGAAGGACCTTAGTGATCATCTCATCTAACCTGTATCCAAAAGGAATCTTTACTATAATCTCTCTGAAAAGCAGTTACATGTCCTCTGCTTGAAAACCCCCCAAAATGGAACACCTACTATTTCTCAAGGCAGCCTATTCTACTTCTGAATAGCTCAAATGGTTCTGAAGGATACAGTTTCCTCTTTTCAACTTTCATTCTCTGCTTCTGGTCTGCTCTCTTGGGCCAAAAAGAACAAGTCTGATTACTCTTCCACAAGACATCTCAACAGATACTTGAAGTAGGCTATCATGGATCTCTTGAGTTTTCTCGTTCACAGGTCAAACGTACTTCATATGGCCTGAACTCAAGGCCCTTCACCTTCTGAATTACCCTCCTGTGTATTCTTATCACTGTCTGTTTAATGTGTGGCCCAGAGAGCTGAATTCCATACATCATATACCAATGTTGTCTGACAAGGGCATGATATAGAGGGGCTACTACCTCTTTTCTTATTCCTGGGAACAATATCCTTTGATGCAGCTCAAGACCATGTTAGCTTTTTAAGCTACCATATCTCACTTCCTACTCATATTGAATTTTTGTCCACTAACATCTTTGGATCTTCTTCCAGACAAACTAATGTCTAGCCATATTCTGCCCCCCCCCCACCCCGTCCCATCCTGTGCTCGTGAAGTTGATTTAATTTTACTTTATGTAAGACTTTACATCTATCTCTCTTGAATTTCATCTTATAGTTATAGCCTTCTCAAGATCTATTTGGATCCCAATTTAATCCAGTATATTAGTTATAACTCCCAGCTTTGTGTCACTAGCAAAAATAAGTGTGACTTTTATATCTTTGCCCAAGTCTTTATTGAAAATGTTAAACTAGAACTGAATTGTGCTCAAAGTCCTGGTGCATTCCTTCCACTTGAGACTTCCAACAAGTTGATATGGAACCATTAATGGCTTCTTTGTGGGTCTGATCATCCAGCCAATTCTGATTCTTCCTAACCGTATGATCATCTAGCTCAGTGGCCAAAATGATAAGCGTCCTCATGGGCTGCATTTTGACTTAATATTAAAATTTAATGTTATATATGTTTTGTTGCATTTTTCTTTATTTTGTTAAATATTTCCCAGTTACATTTTAGTCTGGTGTAGGCCCCACACTTTGGCACCTCTCATTTAGCCCATATCTTTCCATCTTATCTTCAGAGACAGTATTAGAAAAGCATTTGTCACATGCTTTTCTGAGGTCTAAGATATTTTGTCAACAGAATTCCACTGATTTACCATTCTAAGAAATATGGCAAAAAGGGAAATGAGATTAGTCCAATGTTCCTTTCCAGAATCTTCCCTTTTTCTCTTTATTGCTTCCTTTCCCTAACTTTTCCAAAGTACATAGGTCATCTTGAAATAAACAAAACAAAACAAACTTCTCTTGTCTCCATGGCCCTATCCTACACCCCTCCCCCTCCCCCCAAGTGAGTAGAGATAGGGATACTGTTTACTGGAGGGAATGTACCTGGTTGATCTCACCAGGGCTGGACTTTTTAATATCATCACAGGCATGAGGCAATCTTGGCTAGTAATTCTACTTCCTTTTCTTGCTCTTGTCAATTATTTTGTCTAACTGTGGCTATTCCATAAGGTTCAGCTCTTAGCTACTCACTCTTTTTTCTATGCTTGTTTTTTTTCCTCTCAAGGTGTCATTCTCATAGCTTCAACTATTATCATTATGCTTATGCCTTCCAAGTCCATATTTGCCAGTTTTGTCTTGCCACCTGAGTTCTGGTTATCTCTATCTGCTACCTTCAATCTCCATACCTCTCTCCACTTCCCATAAGATTTAAGCACCTTCTCTCCATCCTCCCTCACCATGTCTGGTGCAGTGATCAGGGTGACTGCTGCACTTGAAAGGGGGGTGGTGGAAAGGAAATATCACTTCAATAATCCCATCAGTCTAAAAGCTTATGCCCATAGGGTAAGTCCCCCACCCCTTGATTAGTAAATTCTAACCTCTGTTTCCTCTAGTTCTGTAACTCAGAACTACCACCAGAATTTCTTTCCTTTGCTATAATGATGTGCCAAAAAACCCCACAACAACAAAAAAACCAAAAAACAAAAAACTGGAACAAAGTAAAATAATTAAAGTTATAACCCCTTTAACTTTTTACATCCTTAAAAATCTTTTAATATTCAACATGACCTCCTTTTGCTGCAGTTAGTTGTTTGGATGATTTGGCAGTGAGTTCCTGAGATTTTGACACAAATAGTTTAATTCTTCATTGTGAAACCCTAATTTTGTCCCACTGGATATTATTTATGCCTTTGACACAACAGCCCATTTAAAAAATTCCAACCTTGATTATAGCCCATAGGTTTTCAGTGGAGTTTAAATCAGGTGAGTTCTGAGGCAACTGAAGCATGCTATCTTTTATCTCTTGGATAAATTTCTCTCTCTTTTAAAAAAATATTTTCAATTCATGGAATAAAACAAGCATTTACATAACATACTACAATAAAAAAGATGATTGCCCATGAAACAATAAATCTCCCATGTATAACTTGCTGTTTCCTTCAAATATACAACAGTTATCATGTAAATTTTTCTTCTTCCCCCCACCCCTACCCTAAAAATGGCTGATGTTAGACACAAATAGGTATATAAGTAAAATTATTCTATACAATTATTAAATTATAAAATAATATAATATGTAATATAATAAATAATAAAAATTATAATAAAATTATTCTGTACATTATCTTTTTAAGATTAAAATGATATCTTTATTTTCAGTTCCACATTTTCTCTGTCCATTCCTTTCATTCCTCCTTCTTGAGAAAGCAAGAAATAAGATACCAATTATACAAATATGCTTATATAAAACATTTCCACATTAGTCATGTTCCACCCCAACCTGCCATAAAACCCAAGAAAAACAAAAGAAAACAATTTATAATCTGCACTCTGAGTCACTATCCACTTCTGGAGGTGGATAGCATTTTATATTATAAATCCTTTGGAGCTGTGGTGGATCAGTGCATTGATGAGAGTTACTAAGTCTTTCACAGTTGGTTTTCCTTAAAATATTGTTGTTACTATGTAGATTGTTCTCCTGTTTCTGTTCAGGTCACTTTGCACCAGTTCATAGAGGTCTTTCCTGTTTTTTCTGAAACTATCCACTTCATTATTTCTTACAACATAATATTATTGCATCACATTCATATACCATATTTTGTTCATCCATTCCCCAATTGATGGGCATCCCCTCAGTTTCTAATCCTTTGCTATAAATGTTTTTGTACTTTCATTTCTGTATTTTATGCTATAAATATTTTATTTATGGACCCATTTCCTTTTTCTCTGATCTGCTTAGGGTATAGCCATTGTAGGGCTATTGATGAGTCAACAGCTATGCGCAGTATTATAGCCCTTTAGGAATAGTGCTAAATTGCTCTCCATAACGATTGGACTATTTCACAGCTCTCGGCCAAATATTTTGACCTTTTGTGACATGTAGAATCATGAAGATACCCAGATTTTACAGGCTAACAGACTTCTAACAATGATTTTGTTTTAGTCTTGAATGAAAAAATGAATTTCATCAATGAAAATAACCTTCGTCCTCCCCTCCCCCACCCCAGCTTCAATACTCTAGTCTTTGTAGTGTCTTATCTATGACAAATGTCAGAAGGAGGATGTGGGAGTAGGGAAAGGGTTTGCTGGTTTGGAAAAGGGTGAGGGATCACAACCAGTTCCTTTCCTACTTATCTGGGCCATAGCATTTTCCAGTTGAAGCAGTTCCAGTTGGGGCTGACTCCTGACTGTGTATTCCCACAGAAAAGTACCTACTGCTTATAGTTTTGGATTTGGTAACGCATCCCCTCCATATTATAATGGTGTGGAAAGGGTAGGTTGCTGTGGAGATTAACCAAATACCAGATTGTTAGAACTCCAGTCAATGTAATGACCAACCATGATAACAGAGGATAAAGCATCCTACCCACTTTCCGATAGATATTTTTGAACTCAAAGCGCAGAATGAGGACTACATATTCAGATATGAAATGTGTGGGTTTGTTTGCTTGACTCTGTTTATTATTTGTTCAATCAACTGATAAGTATATGTTAAGTATCTCCCACATGTCAAGCATTCTACTAGGGGTGGCAATACATATATGAAGAATGAAATGATCCCTCCTTGCAATGAGCTTGGATGCTAATGTGAGAGACAACAAATATGTATAAAAATATATACAACACAAATCTAAAGCCACATATATATATATATGTGTGTGTGTGTGTGTGTGTGTGTGTGTGTGTATGTATGTTTATACATGTGTGTATAATTTACACACATAAAATAATTAAATACAGGGTTGTTTTAGAATGTGAGGACTAGTGGTTGGGATCAGAGAAGGCTTCATGTAGAAGATGATACATAAATTGTATCTTAAAGGCAGAGAGTCTATGAGGTGTCAGTTAGGGATGGATGGGGGACAGCCAGAGTAAAGGCATTGAGATGAGACATAGAGTATTATGTATGAAGAGGAGATAAAAGTTCAGTTGGCTGGATGGCAGAATGTGGGAAGGATTCACTAATGAATCTGAAAAGAAAGACTTCAAATTAAGAGAGCATGGATTTATTTATCTGTCAGATTTATGGGCAGAGGAAAAATTTAGGACTAAACAAGCTATAAAGAGAAAAACAAAATGTAAAATAGATAATTTTGATTATATACAATTAAAAGGTTTTTGCACAAGCAAAACTAATATAACCAAGAATACAAGGGAAGCAGAAAACTGGGAATTTTGGAAACAACTATTTCTGATAAAGGTCTCATTTCTCAATTATATAGAGAAGGGAGTCAAATTTACAAAAATAAAAGTCATTACCCAATTGATAAATGGTCAAAGGATATGAACAGGCAGTTTTCAGACAAAGCAATCAAAGCTATCTACAATAATATGAAAAAATACTCTAGATCACTATTGATCAGAGAAATGCAAATTAAAGCAAGTCTGTGGCATCACATCACACCTATCAGAGTGGCAAATATAGCAAAAATGAAAAATATTGGATGTTGGAGGGGATGTGGGAAAGCTGGGATGCTAATCCACTGTTGGTGGAGTTGTGGAAAGATCCAATCAATCTGGAGAACAATTTGGAACTATGCCCAAAGGGCTATATATAGTACTGTCTATACCCTTTATTTTAACAATACCACTGCTAGGTTTATATCCCAAAGACATTCCCCAAAAGAGAAACAGACATATTTGTACAAAAAATTTTTTCAGCTCTTTTTTTGTCGTGGCTAAGAATTGGAGATCAAGGGAATGCCCATCAATTGGGGAATGGCTAAATAGGCTGTGGTATATGACAGTGATGGAATATTATTATATGACAAGCAGGATGATTTCAGAAAGGCCTGGAAAGACTTGTATGAACTGATGTATAGTGAAGAGAGCAGAACCAAGAGAACACTGTGCACAGAGACAGCAATAATGTTTGATGAAGAACTGAGTATGACTTAACTATTCTCAGCAATACAATGATCCAAGACAATCTGAAGGACTATAGATGAAACATACTATCCACCTCCAAAGAAAGAATTGATATTGATTGGACACAAACTGAAGCATGCTGTTTTTCACTTTCTTTTATTTTTTTCTTTTATTCAAGTTTTTTCTTTTGTACAAAATGACTAATTGGTAACGTTTTACATAATCGCACATGTAAAACCCATATTTGATTGCTTACTGCCTCAGGGAGGGGAAGAAAGGAAGGAGAGATAAAAATCGGAATTCAAAACAATAAATAAAAATGTTTTGTTATTTTTTTTTAAAGAAAGGCTTCAAAAACTAAACCCAGGAGTTTATAAGTATATCCTAGGAGTAGCTAGGTGGCACAGTGGATAGAGCACCAGCCCTAGATTCAGGAGAACCTGAGTTCAAATCTGGCCTCAGACACTTAACACTAGCTGTGTGACTCTGGGCAAGTCACTTAACCCCAACTGCCTCACCAAAAAAAAAAAAAAGTATTTCCTATCAGCAATTGGAAGCCACTGGAGTTTGTTGAGCACAGGAGTCACATTGGTCTGATCTGTCTTTAAGGAAAATTACTTTGGCAGCACCATGTAAGATGGACTAGAGTAGGGAGAGACTTGAGGCAGGGAGACCAATTAGGAAGCTATTGCAGCAATCAAGGTGAGAAGTGCCAGGGCCTGAGTGAACTAAAGTGCCTGCTGTGTGAATAGAGAAGAGGGATCAGGTGAAGGAGATGTTGTGAAGGTAGAAATAACAAGATTCAGCGATTAACTGGCTATTCACATGTAAGGGGAGGGGAAGTGAAGAGCCCACGATAATGCTGAGGTTACAAAGCTGACAGACTGGAAGGATGGAGGTGCTTTTAGTGAAACCAAGAAAGTTTGGAATAGGAGTGGGCTCGGGGGAAGACGAATTCACTTTTGGACAGCTTAAATTTAAGATGTCTCTCGGATGTATGGATCAAAAGTCCAGTAAGCAATTTGGTGATGCAGGACTGAATTTCAGATGGAATTCAATATATAACTTTGTGAGACATCTGCATGGAGAAAGCAGTTAAACCAAGGGCGCTGCAGAGGTTACCAAAAGTGCTTATAGAGGAAGAGGCAAAAAGGGGTCAGAACAGAATTTGGAAGAATACCCACAATGCTTTCACCCCTAGTTCTCGGGGAGGGATTTGGAAAGAGGGAAGGGGGTTAATGCTAGTGTTTTCCACCCCCCACCCTCCAAAAATGTCAGTTAGTAAACATTTATGAAGTGCCTACTATGTGCCAGACTATGTTAAGCCCGGGGATACAAAGAAAGGCAAAAGACAGTCCCTGCCTTCAAGGAGCTCATAATCTACTGAGACAGTATAAAAATAACTGCATGAAGGATAAAGAGGGCATAACCCATAGTAGGAAGGCACTAGAATTAAAGGGGATTGGAAAGGTTTCCTTTAGCAAGTGGGATTTTTATCTGGCACTTGAAGGAAGCCAGGAAGCCAGGAAGCCAGGAGGCAGGGATGAGGATAGAGCATTCTAGGTCTGGGAGACAGAGAAAATGCCTGGAACTGTGAGATGGAGAATCTTATGGAAGGAAAAGCAAGGAGGTCAGTGTCATTGGCTCAGTCTTTGTTGGGAGGAGTAGGTATAAGAAGAATGGAAAGGAGGGAATGGGGAGGTCATGAGAGCTCTAACTGTAAAACAGAGGATTTTATAGTTGATTCTAGAGGTGAGCGGGAGCCACTGGAGCTTTTTGAGTAAGGGGGTGACACGGTCAGACCTATGTTTTAGGAAGATCACTTTGAAAGCAGAGTGGAGGGTGGACTGGAGTTTGGAGAGAGTTGGAGCAGGCAGATTATTTCTTTTTTTTTTTTTTTTTTAGTGAGGCAACTGGGGTTAAGTGACTTGCCCAGGGTTACACGGCTAGTAAGTGTTAAGTGTATGAGGCCGGATTTGAACTCAGGTACTCCTGACTCCAGGGCCGGTGCTCTATCCAGTGCACCACCTAGCTGCCCCGAGGCAGATTATTTCAATAGCCCAGGCATGAGATGATGAAGGCCTGCACCATAGTGGTGGGAATGTCAGGGGAGGGAAGAGGGCATGTATAAGAGGTTTTATGAATGTAGAACTGACAGGCCTTGGCAATAGATTGGATAGGGGGTGAGAGAGAGTAAAGTATTGAGCATGACACCTGAGTTGAGAAACTTGGTGATTGGGAGGATGGTTGTACCTTCCATAGTAATAGGGAAGTTAGGGAGAGGGGAAAGTTTTTGGGAAAAGTTAGAGTTCAGATTTCAACATGTTGAGTTTAAGATGTCTATGGAATGTCTAGTTTGAGATGTCCAATAGGTAGTTGGAGATCTGAGCAGTTTGGAGTTCAACAGAAGGCTAGATCATTAGCATAGAGACGGCAATGGAATCCATGGGAGTTAATGAGATTGTCAAGTGAAACAGTATATAGGGGGAAGAGAAAAGGGCCCAGGACAGAACCCTGTGGAACACCTACATTTCGCAGGTGTGAGACAGAAGAAGATCTAGCAAAGGAGACTGAGGGGAAGTGTTCAAATAGGTAGGAAGAGAACCAGGCACTAAGAATATCATGAAAACTTAGAGGGAAGAGAGCATCAAGGAGAAGAGTGTGATTGATGATGTCAAAGTCTACAAAGAGGTCACAGAGGATAAAGCCATTAGATTTGGTAATTAAAGGAGTTTTAGTAATTTTGGAGGGAGCAGTATCAGATGGATAATTAGGTCAGAAGTCAAACTGCAGAATTAAGAAGAGAGTAAGGGGAAAGGAAATAAAAGCACTTATTGTAGATTACCTTTGTAAAGAATTGTTATTTGAAGTTTTTATGCCTCGGCGTGCACTGGCCTGGGGCTCCGCAATCTGCACGGTGCTCCACCCACTGGTTGTAGCCATTGCCATGGCACTGGCACCTCACGTCATCACCACTCGTGGATGCTTACATGGGCCTGGCAAAATTATAATGATTGGAAGCCTAGTAAGGGCAGTCATGTGACTGTCAGAGCAGCCATACCATTGGCTATGGCTGTGTGGGGTTTTTCTGGGATTAAGGGAAGAGAATTGGGCATTCTAGCAGGATGCTGGAAGGCGACAGGAGGTCTGCTGCATATTCTCAGCTGATTCCTGGGTAGTGGTATCTTTTCAGGTTGTATAATTTTCCTTTCCCCATTTTATTTCCTTTCCCTTGATCCTACTGATCCTGTCAGTGTTTTGTTTTTTTTTTAAGTTTGTTCTTGTTAAAATAAATCCTGTTCTGTTTTGAGGGAGGCTGCCGGTCTCCTTCCTTGCCCCAATATTGCGGTGAGCCACTTAGCTAACACTCCCCAATTAAAAATTGGTCCCCAAACCTTTGCATGGAATTTAGTTCCCAGAGGAAGGTAAGATATGGGAAGGTAGCTGGTAGGGTGGATCAATCAAGACGTTTTAAGGATGGCGGAGACATGGTCATGTTTGTAGGCAATAGAGAAGCAGCCAGTAGTTAAAGGCAGATTGATGATTAATGAGAAAATGGGAATGATATAGGGGACAATCTACTGAAAAAGACAGAATGAAATGAGATCACTTGTCTATGTAGAAGGGTTTGCCATGGCAAAGAGAAGGCCCATTTTATTATGTGAGACAGGGGTTATGGTGAAGATAGTGTCAGAAGGCATCTGGATGATGTGAATTGAGGAGGAGGGTGGAAGAGGAAGCTCTTGTCAAATAATATCAATTTTTTTCAGTGAAATCTTAGTCAATGCTGTCATCTGAGAGGGTGGAGGAAGGGGAGCTATGGGATTTTGAAAAAGCATGAAAAGGTTTGAAAAAAGCTGCTGCTGTGAGTGGGGTATTGACTCAATTAGGGAGGTATAAAATAATTGCCTTACAGGAGCGAGGGCCTGCTTGAGTTGATGTAACATAAATTTGGATTAAATCCAGTCAGTGTAGTTTTGTGATTTTCTTCAGCTTTTGCTCAGCAGCTTGTGAATAGGGATGAAGGCAGATGGCATTAATCCAGGGATGACACCTGGCAGGGCAAGAGTAGGGACAAGGGATTCAAAAGAAGGAGATAGTAAAGTTGTATCGGCTCACCAACCAGTCAAGATGGACAAAGGAGGAAAGTACAGCCAGTGTATTTGTGATAGCTTAGAAGAAATATCTAGAGGTTTGAGGGACTAGAGGTCATGAGGATGAAGAACAGGTTTTTGGACTACAAGGCAGAGGGAGATGTGGAACAGCAACAGTTTGTGATCAGATAAGGGGATTTCAGTGATTGGAATAGAGAATGGAACCAGAACATTTCTGGGTTATGGCAAGATCAAGAATGTGTTTGTAGTGGGATGAAGGAATAGATGGTGGGAAGTGAGCAAGTAGAGGAACTGGGAGGCAAGAGTGCTAGAAGAAGTATCAATATGCATGTTGAAGGCCCCTAGTATGAAAACAGCCATTGGGAAAGAGAGAAAAACAATGAGTCTAGCATTGAATTCATTGAAGAAGGAAGGGGAATATCCTGGAGGTAGGTAGACAACAGCTACCACAATTTTGTTTGGGTGGTAGATATGAGGATTGAATGAACCTCAAAGGAAAAGAGGTTACTGACTGTTGGTCATAGAGCCTGGAAGTGATGAGAAATGACAGTGAGGTACAAGATATACTCTAACATCCCCTTCTTCAACCAGTGGGGAGAGGGGAGAGAAATAAGTGAAAGGGCAGTCAGTACTGGAAAGGGGAGCCAGAGATCCTGTGTCATCAAGGGGCAGCCAGGTCTCCCTTAATGAGAGCCAAAGGTGAAAGAAGTAAGAAAGGAAAAGATTTAAGGTGATAGCAAATTTGTTCCATAAAAAGCATTTATTCCATATAGCATAGTGGAAGGAGTGGGTAGCGTTTGCGAATGACATTAGGCCTGGAGGTGGGAGTGGAGGGGTTGGGTTGATGGGGATGAGAGTAAAGGAATGGATGGTGGGGGATGGGAGACAGGATATTTATGTGACAGATAGGAGTGTCCAGTATCATTAAGATGGGGAGAGTATGGTTAGGTAGGAATTTATTAATTATTGTGAAGTAAGTTTATGAATGTTATTAATATCAGTAGGCATTTGGCTTACAGATGGTTTCCTCTCAGGGTATTAGGCAGCTCCAGTGAGGGCAACAGTAGGGGCAATTTATGGAATATTGTTTCTATCTTATCCCTGTGTAGGCAGGCTAGGCCAGGAGAAAAAAAGTGAGCAAGAAGGAAGAATAATAATAATACCACCTATTATGTGCTAAGAGCTTTACATATTATATCTCATTTGATCCCCACAACAACTCAGGGAAGTAAGTACTATTATTACCTTTATTTTATAATTGAGGAAGCTGAGGCAAAACAGAAGTTAAGTGACTCGTCCAGGATCACACAGTTAATAAATATCTGAGGCAAGATTTGAACTGACATCTTCATGACTCCAAGTCCAACACTCTATCCACTGTCCCACGTACTTGCTTCAGTCCCCTGTAGGCAGGGAAGATTCTTTGTAAGCAGGAAAACACCAGGTCAGGAGACCTTCATGTGATGGAATGGCAACTCTCCAGTCCCCTGCAGGCAAGAAGGGCACCCTCCAAGCAGGAAGGGTCTAGCTTAGGGGACTGACAAGAATGCAGTGATGTCACAGATTCCCTACTGGTAGGAAGAGGGCAGGCCAGGAAACCCGTAGGCTATGGAAAGTCATGTCTCTGATTCCCTGCAGGGAAGAAGGGTCCCCTACAAACAGCAAGAGATTGGCCCAGGGGACTGACACAAAAAAGGAAAGTAACGAAGGTCATTGAAGCATTTAAAAAATTCACAGAACAGAACTGAAGGAAATTTAGAAGAACACATAATCAGAACAGTTTCTTTTTCTGTCCTACTTCATACATGGAAATGACCATTTTGGGGGATAAATTTAAGATCAGAATAAAAAAAAAACAGTCAGATTCTAACATCTCCCCTGAAGTGTCAGGTTATTTTGTTGTCACTTCTGTATGTGCCAGTGGGATTCCATTTTACCTAATTCTGTCTTAAACTCTGGGTAATTTGGTAATTACTCATGAACTACTGCCTCTTTCCTGCTCATCCTTCAAAGTCTAATTGACATCCCTCTTTTCCCCTTAAATCCAGAAACTATTTATTTACTTAGTCTGAGACTTTCTCAATGCATATTCCTCTGATGCCCTGAAAATGTGCTTCCATGGATCTCTAGCTTAATTATGGGTATTCTGTGTATTGGTACAGGTCAAAATCCACACATGTACTCTCGTTCTGGAAGATTGTTGTGTGTTTCCTTTGTTTAAGCCACATAAAGATTCTGTCCAACAGAGGATGCCTTCTTCTTGTTCTCTGAGTAATATCTTGTGGATTATTGACTAGAAACAAAAATGTCTTATTTTCTTTCCTAACTAATTCTCAAAGGGTCAAATTTATAGAGAACGGTGGGCATTACAACCTCCTTTTGATGAGATTCTTTTTCCCTCTGCAGGCTGGTGGGACAGTTGGCTATTGGTTCCTCTGTTGGTATAAAAATGGATGCCTTTTATTTTTTGCAGGGCAATGGGGGTTAAGTGAATTGCCCAGGTTCACACAGCTAGTAAGTGTCAAGTGGCTGAGGGTGGATTTGAACTCAGGTCCTCTCGAATCCAGGGCCAGTGCTTTATCCACTGTGCCACTTAGTTACCCCCAATGCTTTTGTTTTAAAGGGAGTTTTCATTATCAGAACCATTCAGTATTCTTCCACATACTCATGTAAGTAGATGGTTTTTAAAGTTAATTATAAATGAGCTTCATCTCAAGTATTTGACAAATTGTTTTATATTGATTGTGTTACACTCTTTCAAATGATGTGGTCAGATACCACAAATGATAAACAATGTGGCCAGAGCCAATTCCTAATTAAAGAAGACCTTAGGGAATATTTTATATTACATGAAATGGTTCAGCTTTTTAGCAATGATTCTGATTGTGGGTCCATAAATATACAATGATGTAATATGAAGCTGTGATGCAGAAATCTGGTAGAGTAGAATGAGCACTCAGCAAGGAGTCTTGGGAGAGGTGGGCTCTTGTCGTGGCTTTCCCAGTTATCAGCTAGGTGACTCTGGGCAAAGTAACTAACTCCTTTGGGATTCATGTGGAATCATGGCATGTTAGACTTTGTAAGACCTTTAGCAGTCACTAAATGGAAGCTGTACTTGAGGCATATGAATCCTGCCTCCAAAAAACCTCAAAAATTAGCATTAAACCTCTGTTTGAATTCCTCCTTCGAGAGTGAACTCATTGTCACATGACTTATCCCATTCCATTTTAGTACAGTTCCAATTGTTTATAGGACAGTTGGTGGTGGAATGGATAGAGTGCCAGGCCTGGGGTCAGGAAGACTCATCTTCATGGGTTCAAATCTGGCTTCAGAAACTTACTAGCTTTGTGACCCTGGGCAAGTCACTTAGATGTACCTTAGATGTATAGTACCAGTGTTACCTTAAGCAAGTCACTTAACCTCCTTGGGCCTCAATTTCCTCATCTGCAAAATGAAGAAGTTGGATTAGATGGACTCTTAGGTTTCTATCAGCTCGACGTCTTTGAGTATATGAAACCTAAAGTTAACCTAAGCTCCTTCCCTATGTTTCCAAAGGTGGTGGCATCTCAGTCCTTCCTCAGACCTTTACTCAAGCTTCATCACATAGTGTCTTGACCAAACCCCTAGGTCTTTGACCCAAGCTTCATCACATAGTGACAACCTATGTTATATGGCTCTTCTTGCAATAAACCTCTTGTTGTCAGTGGCCAGTGTAAAAGCTCTTTTGGTTGATAGGCCTTTAAATATGTCTAGAATGTCCTCTTCCTCATCTCTGTTTACTGACTTCTGGGCTTCCTAACTACAAAGCCATCTTTTACAGGAAACTTTTCATAATCCTTCTTAATTCTAGTGCTTTCCCTCTATCAATTATATCCCTTTGTATATATTTGTTTGCCTGTTGTCTCCCCCATTAGGTCATATGTTTCTTGAGGACAGGGACTAACTTCTTCCTCTTTTTGTATCCCCAGTAATTAGCACAGTGCCTGGCATATATAATAAATGCTTAATAAATGTTGATTGATTGATAAACTAAATATCGGAAGATGGTGATCATCTTGCTATTATTCTTTACTACTCATTAGCCCTAAAAGAACATCCTGTTCAGGAGGGAACATTGAAGAGCTGACTCACTGCTGAGCCAATTTAATTCAATTTGACAAGCACTTATTATACACCAACTATGTGCCAAGCATTGTACTATTAGCCAGGAACACAAAGATGAGAACGAAATTGTTTGCCCTTAAGGAGTTTACATTCTATTAGGGGAAATCAGACACACACACACACTTTTTTGGGGGGTGGGGTGGGCAATGAGGGTTAAGTGACTTGCCCAGGGTCACACAGCTAGTAAGTGTCAAGATTTGAAATCAGGTCCTCCTGAATTCAGGGCTGGTGCCTTTATCCACTGTGCCACCTAGCTGCCCCAACACACACACATATTAATGAATACAAGGTAATTTGGGAGTGCAAGAAGGAGCATTAACAATTAGTAGTATCAGGAAAATCTTAGTAGGAGACAGCACTTGAGATGAACCTTTAGCATTTATTGCTCACTTGCCTCCACCTGCAAATTCTAGAATTTCTACATTTAGGTGCTGATATATGCCTCAACAGGACTTTTCCTAATGTTTTCTGGTTGACACGAGGCCATGAATGACCTTTATTATCAAGGTCATTCTAGTGCTGATGCCTCTAATCTGTTTTCCTGCCTGCATTTGCTTGTCTGCCTGGATTTCTGACCCGCCCCTTTGCCTTACCTTTCAGCATTTGTGTCTTCCTGTCTGCTTAATAGGTTTCTGACCCACTGCTTGCTGACACCTCCATTAGTCAATTATTTCTTGTCTAACGCTTGCTGCCCAGTTTTCTGACTTATTGCTCTATTTTGACCTTCAAGTTGTCTATATTTCTGGACTCACTCAGGGTCATAGATTTAGAGCTAGATGGAATCGAAACCTCTTATTTTAAAGATGAGGAAATTGAAGCCTATACTGGCCAAGTGACCTGCACAAAATCATACAAGTAATAAGTTGAGAGAGTTAGAATTTGAGCCTGGCTCAAATCCTCTCTGACCCCAAAGCCATGACCTTTTTCACTGCTCTATGATATCCTCCCAACAATCAGTTTGGTTTGTGGCTATGCCCAGCCTTGATTCTCCTTTCCTGGTCCTGTATCTAAGACCTACTTCTGCTGCTTCTGGCAATGATGATCCTTTTACTGTTTAAGGATTGTTTCACATTGGAATGCTGTCTTCCTGCTAAGATTGTAAGCTTCTTGAGATCAGAGCCAGGGAGTGTCTTTTACTTTTTCTCTATTTCTCAGAGCACTTAGTGTGCTAAGAGCTGGGCATATAGTAGGTATTACATCTGAAGGGACCTTAGAAATCACACAGTTCAGACCTATCTTACAAATAATCAGTCTGTGGGGGCAGCTAGGTGGCACAGTGGATAGAGCACCGGCCCTGGAGTCAGGAGGACCTGAGTTCAAATCTGGCCTCAGACACTTGACACTTACTAGCTGTGTGACTCTGGGCAAGTCACTTAACCCCAATTGCCTCACCAAAAAAAAAATAATCAGTCCACAAGCATTTATTAAGTGCCTACTATGTGCCAAGAATGGTGCTAAGGCCATAAAGATAAAAAGAAACCTTTTCCCTCCAGGAGTTCACATTCTTTGAGGGAAACAATATTTACATATCTGTGTGTGTGTGTGTATATATATATATATATATATATGTATATATATATATAATCTGTATTTTATATATATGTATTCTCTCTCTCTCTCTCGCTCTCTCTCTCTCTCTATATATATATATAGTTGTGGGGAGGTACAAAAGGCATAGGGGAATCAGGTAAAGCTTCATAGCTTTGTGTGTTTTTTTTGGTGAGGCAATTGGGGTTAAATAACTTGTCCAGGGTCATACAGCTAGTAAGTGTCAAGTGTCTGCGGCTGGATTTGAACTCAGGTTCTCCTGACTCCAGGGCTGGTGCTCCACTCACTGTGCCACCTAGCTGCTTCATTGAACTGAGCTTTGAAAGAAACTGGGAAATGCAACAGATGAGGATGGATAAAATACCAGGTATGAAGAAGAGCCTGTCAAAAAGCACATAGATAGGGGGTGAAATATTGAGTATGAAGAATATAAAAAAGCAGATGAAGAAACTGAGATTCAGAGAGGTAAATGGATTTCTCTAAGGTCACACAGCTGGAAAATTGAAGAATTAAGATATGAAACCAGATTTCTACAGTATTATGACTATAAGATCAGTATTCATCTTACTATCTTATACTTCTACATTTTCATATAATTCCTATACCTTAGGATTCTATATTTCCATTCCATAAATGCTTTGTCGAATTGATTTAACTTGGTATATACCCATGTCATTCTCCAGCAAGATTGTTTTCCACCAAGTTCTGCTCCTGAGCTCCTGAGCCAGGGCAGAATGCAGCAGGCCATTTGTAGTTGAGAACTCTCCACATTTAGACTTCTTAATTTGTATTGCTCACTGACTTGTTTCCAGTACAAGGCAAGATGTGTTTTCTAATCTCCATAGTGTAAATACTTTCCAGCATATTCCGGTTCAATGCTTGCTCAGTTGTCTGAATCCTTATACACATATTGCCTATTTGAGATTTAAAAACACCTGTTAACTCTTTGCCCATGTTTCTACCTCTCTCTGGACAGAGGCAGCATCATATAGTGGACAGAGTCTTGGATGGGGACTCAGGAAGCAGGAGATGTCAGGGGTGGGAGTTCCTCACCAGAAGCATAATTGTACATGTCACTTTTTTTTCCCTGTGGCCTCCTTCAGGTATCCTTATCTGTAAAATGATGGCATTGGAGTATATCCTCTCTAAGATCTTCCAGTTTTGAAATTCCAGGATCCTAAAAGATCATCAGTCTTTGATAGGTATGTGTAGGGAATTTCAAGACATTTCCCTTTAATTAAAAGGGAGGGGGCAAAGAAGAGTGAGTAGGTATCAGATTTTCCTTTGAGAAGGGGCATAGTTCCTTTGAAGCATGAGAATCCTGAGTAGTCAAGCATGTCATAGCCATGTGTTGGGTGAACAAAGTCTCTCTGGCTTAGAAATAAACACCACCAGGCCAGTTCCTGATTGAGAAAGAGGCCCAAACATCCAGGAAAATGCGTAGATGATCATTAAGCAAACATTAGGCATGATGTGGATTACAAATGATTTACTCAACAAATCACCTTTCTGAATGGATGAAGGGACTAATTGCTTGTGTTTTCCTGATTTACTATCAAGAAAAACAAGGTGCTCTGTTATGTTCTCCTATTACTGGAAGGAGGGAGGCATGGTGGGGGAATTGGAAGGAATGTCATTCTAGGAGTGAGGAGATCTGGGTCCTAGGCCTGGTTCTGGAAAAGAAGGCTGAACTTGGAGTCTGGAGACTCCAAGACTCCAACGTTCTAGTCCTGGCTCCCTTACTAATAAGCGGGGTGACAACATATAAATCATATTGCCTATCTGGGCCATGGTTTCTTCACCTGCAAGAGGCAGGGGCTAGACTCCATCTCTTAAGCCCCTTCCAGCCCCAGTATCTTATGCCTCTAAAGCACTGGGTCAACTCCTTTAAGTCTGCTGATCCACTCAGCCCACTTTAACTCTCTGACGACACAACTCTAATCCTTTGAAGACTCTATTGATTTCTTCCTGTTTGCAGCAGTAAGATGTGTTTTTTCATGGTTCAGCCAGAACATTTTTTTTTTTAGTGGGCAGTAATCCTGGTCACATTACCATTCAAGAGATGAAACATCAGCCTCTTCTCTGAATGTGGTTTTTAATAATAGGAGGATATGATTCCTTGAGGGATATTATTTAGTAATGATAGGTCATTATTCTTAACAACATTACTCTTCCATTTCCATTAAATGCACCAGACAGTATTAATTCACTTATTCATCAAGCATTTATTAAGTGCCTATTGAGTATCAATGATCTAGGGATTTTAATGTACCAGACTACAAACTCAGTGGAAGTCATCAGTGTGGCACAACAGCCTCTCCCCACCTCCCCCACCAAATTTAACACCTTTGTCAACAATCAATCAATTAACATTTATTGAGCTTACTATGTGCCAGGCACTGTGCTAAACACTGGGAAGACAGAAAAGAGACAAAAGATGGTCCCTGCTTATTAATAGAAGAGCTAGACAGAACAATGGAAGTAATAATTCCATTATACTCTGTTCTGGAGTATTTTCTTTTGATCTGAGAGCTTTAATTTAGGAAATATACTGGTGAGCTGGAGAGAAACCAAAGAAGGGCAACTAAGTTGGTGAGATCAAATACCACATCATTTTAAGATTTGTTGAAAGGACCAGGGGTCTTTGGCAGAGAGGAGAAGAGAAGACTTCGAGTGGGTATATAATAGCTATCTTTAAATACTTGCAGGGGGCAGTTAGGTGGTGCAGTGGATAAAGCACTGGCCCTGGATTCAGGAGTACTTGAGTTCAAATCTGCCTCAGACACTTAACACTTACTAGCTGTGTGACCCTAGGCAAGTCACTTAACCCTCATTGCCCTAAAAAGAAAAAAAAAGTTAAATACTTGCAGGGTTATCATTTGGTGGTGCATTTGGATAGAGTGCCAGACCTGGAGTCAGAAAGACTCATTGAGCTCAAATATGGCCTCAGACACTTACTAGCAGTGTTGCCTTGAGCGAGTCACTTAACCCTTTTTGCCTCAGTTTTTTCATCCGTAAAATAAACTGGAGAAGGAAATGGCAAACCACTCCAATATCTGTGCCAAGAAAACTCCAAATGGGGTCACAGAGAGTCAGATATGACTGAAATGACTGAACAACAACCACAGCAACATGTGAAAGGAAGTTTAGGCAGTCTACTTGGCCCCAGAAAATGGGAGATCTTCAAGTGACGACCTGATGATCATTCATCAGGGATATTGTTGTAGAGGGGATTTCTCTTCATGTACTAGTTGAAGTAAATGACCTCTGAGGTCCCTCCCAACTGAGATTCTATGGTTCTGTGATGTAGTATTTTGTGGTAAAGTTATCTTTGCTTCTTATTCCTTTCAAGACTAAATTCCCTGAGAATGGGTACCACATTATATCCAAATGATACACTGAGCACAGTACCTAGCATTTGCTTCTACACACACTAGACATTTGATCAATGTTGATTGCATGAAAGATTTTAGGTTGCAAAAAAGCTGGTGTTATCTTATGTTACCCTAAAAGGAGCAGAATACCTAGAATCAGGAAGTCCTCCTGTTGTCTCACTGCATTCTACACTGATAAGACCGAATTTGGCTGTTGATCAGTTTGTAGGCTGAGATTTTAAGAGGGGTATTGATAAGATGGTGCTTCAAAATGAAAGATGATAGTGTAGTGAAGTTATACAGAGCAACAACCAGAGTTTGAGAAAAAAGAGAAAGAAGTAGAAAGTGGTTGGAAGTAGTGATTTTTAATGAAAATATTACACATAATAGTTGAGAGCTGTTACTGTTTGCTTTACGGTGTTGACAGGTGTCTGCTAATGGCTGATCAATGCACCTGGGAAAGGAGTGTCAGGTAATAGGAGAAAAGGTTATGAAATCTTCTATAAAAAGCCATACTTAGGAACCCCCAGTGATAGCTTGTAGCATACAGTTTGCCATGACAGTAAGCAGAGAGAATTGCCAGCAAGAGCTACAGAGAACTGAGTATCTGAGTGTCAGGAGGTATGGATAGAAGGGGGAATGGTTCAGTGATCTGCAGAGATTTTACTGTTGGAGTTTCTCTCTGAACTAATTAAAAATTGTATGGCATTTTAATGCACAATATATTTCTGTGTTATACTTATTTTAAAAAAGCAATAAAAATAAACAAAGTGAGAGAATTATACTTCAATTTGCACTCAGAGTTCAGTTTTCTCTCTGGAGGTTGATGGCCCATTTTCATCATAGTTCCTTTGGAACTGTCTTGGATCATTGTATTGACCAGAGTAGCCAAGTCTTTCACAGTTGATCATAATTACAATATTGCTGTTACTGTACACAATGATCTTCTGGTTCTCACTTCACTTTGTATCAATTCATATGTTGTTTACAAGAGACACACTTGAAACAGAAGGACACACATAGAGTAAAAATAAGGGACTGGAGCAGGCTAATATGCTTTAGCTGAAGTAAAAAAAGAAGGGATGGCAATCATTATATTAGACATTTTCTGTTTTATGGGGGAGCTCATTCCATTGACATTCTCAATTATGTTTACTATTTATCAGTATCCCATTTCCTTCTTTTTCTCTCTCTCTCTCTCTCCCCTTCTATCCTGCCCCTCCTATTTTGCTTCTAACCACTATCTCCCTTAATCTGCTCTCCCTTTTATCATACCCCACATTCTTTCTTTCTTTTTTTTTTTTTTAGTGAGGCAATTGGGGTTAAGTGACTTGCCCAGGGTCACACAGCTAGTAAATGTCAAGTGTCTGAGGCCGGATTTGAACTCAGGTACTCCTGACTCCAGGGCCAGTGTTCTATCCACTGCGCCACCTTGCTGCCCCCACCTTCTTTCTCTTATCCTCTTATCCTTCTATTTGCCAATTGGGTAAGTTACATTTCTAGACACAATTGTGTGTGTGTGTCTGTTTGTATGTATGTATGTATGTATGTAGTCTTCTTTCTCTGAACAAATTCTGATGAGAGTGAGATTCAAGGATTGCCCACTTCCCCCAATTTCCTCACCATTGTAAAATGTGTACCTCTTTTATGTGAGAAAACTTTCCCTATTCTACCTCTCCTTTCTCCCCTTTCCCAGTTAATCCCCTTTTCTCAACTCCTTCATTTTTTTGGTAAACCATTCCAACAAAATAGAGTCACACCCATATACCACTGCTTATGTTGAGGATAGGGGAAACATGGCTTGAAACAATTAAAGTGAAAGGAACTTAGGGATTTTTGTGATCTGGAAGCTCTGTGTTAGCCAATAATGTGATGTGGCAGTTGAGAGAGAATTCAACATTATGTTGCATCAGTAGAAGCATCATGTCCAGGGCATGGGAGGTAATAGTCCCAACGTACTCTGATCTGTCTGATCACACTTAGAGAACTGTGTTTGGGGCTCTCTTTTTTGAGAATGGCACAAGTAGGCATGGACACAAGTCACACAGGATGGGTAGGCCTAGATGTCTTACACTTTACATCTCTGGAGGCAATGCCCACCTTGATGGCCCAACAACTTTTGGAATACTGGAGACCCATATTCTCTATTTACAAAAGATTAAGAACATGTTGTTCTTCATCATGCTGTATGGACATGCAGCTACTCTGAAAGATATTTTACCTTGAAGAATATTGGCATAGAGTAGGAACAGTAAATGTAGACTCCTGTAAGCTTTTTCCTTCTGAGTTTAAACTGTGGTATTTTAATTATGCATAAATGATGATGGAGTGACTGAAGCTCCCATGGCAGAGGGAAATTCCAGAGGAAGGCTATTAACAACTGAGCATTTCTAGTTAATATGGAAATCTCAATTCCATTTATTGAAGAGGGGGCTGAAATGGCATTCATTATACTTAAATCCTTTTAACTATGAAAATCTAGAGTGAGACATAGAAATAATTTCTCTGGTGTTTGTGAAATCCCTCTCCTCACCATCACTTTACTGGGCCATGAGTGTGGTTCCTTCTGGTTCATCACATCAATTTCTTCACATCCGTTCCTTGTAGCTGAAGACATAGACTGAGAAAAGGTCAAAGGGCCAGGATCTATTTACCCTGGAACCCTGTGCTAGTGTCTAATGAGAATTCCTGCTTTCTCTTTTCCTTCTGTCTTCAGGGGCCTAGGATGATTTTTTCCTAAGTACTTTCATTTAACTTGATACAAAATGGAAGATGAGAATTAATGATATCCTCTGCAGGAAATTTAAAGTCCTATTAACTTCCAGAGTTTCTTAGTATTAATAATTTAGGGATAGGATTTTGGTCTGGTAAGATAGGACAGCCAGACATAATGGTGGAGCCCCAGTGGGCAGCCCAGAGAAAGGAATGAGACCAAAGTGATTTGTTTCACATTTTAGACCCACCTTCTGATTAAGCAATTATTGATGTAAGGGTGTTAACAGACATCAGGAAAAACTTGGTGTCTGACTAACTTATGCCTCTGATTAATTTTCTATCACTCTGTATGCTCTAAGTAAATGGATTAAAGAAACATTTGATCTTCAAAAAGAGGTTTAAGGTTGCTTTGATGATTAAGTACCCATGGGACACAATGGATTATCATGGATAATGGATTAGAAGAGGGGACATTAAGAAAAACGAACTCTTCCCCTTGTCATATGGCTCTGTGGGTGTACGAGGTTTAATATGAGGAATTGGTTAACTCCTTCATGCAACTGGATGACCAAGGTTGAGGAGCAAGATAAATGCCTCTAATACCAGGGAAATTCATTCTTCTTGCTAGTGTGATGAAAATGGCTGAGCCTGGCCTAGTAGGGTTTGGGGATACAATGGTCATAATTGGAAGAGGGTATTTTTGTTCAGGAGGGGAAGAATTCTGAAAAAGAACTCCTTCAAAACCCAATTTATGAGTATGAGGATTTTACCACAGGTTAACCTTTAGCCTATTATGGTACAATGACAGGAGCCCTGAATTTGGACAGAGGATCACAGGATGTGAATTTGAATCCTTACTTTGCTAATTTTGTTGTGACCTTGGATGAGTTATTTAATCTCTCCCTCAGTTTCCTTATATATAAAATGAAGGAGTGGGACTAGATAACCTCTAAGGTCCCCTTCAAGCCATAAATCTGTGATCCTGAGAACACTCTATGCAATAACATAAAAGAGCCTGTTACCAGATGACTGGTTATCTAGGCAAATGCCAGCCCCCATGTCAGTTTAACATAGAAAGGAGGGTAACCCTATATTCATGATGAGAACTGGAAAACAAAAATCTATAAACTTGCTTCCTATTGAAAAGGAATTCCAGAGTCTAGTCCAATGTCCTTTGTTTATTCAGTGATTTGGCACCTGGTTGAATTAAAAGGGTTTCCTTATCATGCTTTAGTCAGTGAGCCTCAGTGAGAAAACCCTCGACCCATCAAAGGCAGCCTCCAAACAAAGCAATCTCTCAGCCAGATTTTCCCTGGCCTTTCATTAGTCCCTAGAGAGCCATTTGCTGCCACCACTGAGGGTGAAATGAAAACTATCACCCTGGCTTCCTGGCCTTTCCCATTTTTTCTTCTTCAATTGGACTCTTTGCTAAACACCATTATGGTAAGTTCAAGTACACAAGTAGTCTTATAAATTTATAGATCATTTTAAGTTTAAACTATATGGGGGCAGCTGGTGGCTCAGTGGATAAAGCACTGGCCCTAGATTCAGGAGGACCTGAGTTCAAATCCAGCCTCACACACCTGACACTAGCTGTGTGATCCTGGGAAAGTCACTTAATGCTCATTGCCCGCCCCCCCCCCAAAAAGAAGAAAAAAAAGTTTAAACTATATAGAATGGAGGTATGATAGAAATTCAGTCTCATTGTTCCATTATCCAGTTACACATGTATAGTATTTAACAGTCCCTTCCAGGATTCCTCATTATGATGATGCAGTAGAAAAAAGATTCAATCTGGAGCAGAAGACCAGGGTTCAGATCTTAGTTTGGAAACTTTTACACTGTGTAATTTTGGGCAAGTCACAATCTTTCAGGACCTCAATTTCTATATCTATAATAATCAGTATAGGCTTCCATGAAGTTGGGTTGGGCATAGCCATTCCGAATACCCTCATAGAAAGAATGTAGCCCTAACCCTAATCATGATTCTGACCCTTAGGAGAAGGGCCAATGGGAAAATACTTACCTTATTAAAAAAATATTTGGCAAATGTTATCTCATTTGAACTGCAAAACAACCTTGTTAAGTAAGTCTTCCCACTATTATTAACTCCACTGTAGAGATGAGACTACCGAGGCTCAAAGGTTGTGACTCACTTATGGTCATTTATTATCACAGGTGGCATTTGAGCCTGGGGATTCCTGATTGCAGTGCCAGCACTCTATCCAATACTCCAAATTGGCTTTGTAAAATGAGGAGGCTTGACCAGATGCTATCTAAGGTCTCTTCTATACTTAAGTTCCTATGACCCATTTTCAGTCTGTAGACCAACCCCCTTAGAACTTAGAATCTTTTTCCCCTAGTTTACTCAGGCAGAACTGTTGCCTTTGGCCTCTTTAGGACTGTGGGTGATCTCCTTCTTGTCCCCTTTGGCTTCAGATCAAAACCACTGTTCTGACATTCACCTGCCTTGCCAACTCAGTGTCCCTCTGAATTCTGCCCTCAGGAAATCTTTGACTAGTCTTTGTCCCAGTTATGGGTTCTCAGCCTAACTTCCTTTTCTTTCACTGCGTAGCCTATCTTCATTCTGTCTGAAGATAATTTTCTTGGCTAGAGAACACAGAATCACCATTGGATTGAACAGTTCTGCCTGCTTTCTATCACCTATTAACACTGTCCCACTCCTCTTCAACCTCCTTATGTCATCAAAGCTTGCCCCTACATCCTCGGTCTCCCAATTCTGGGGGAGAAGGAAGTGAAAGTACAGTCTCTTAAGGGAAGACTAGGCTCTCATTGAATGAGGCAGATTGTCAGCAACTGAGCCAGGAGGGTGATGTGGAAACAGGAAAGCTCGCTCAAAGTGAAGGGAAGCCACATTAGGCATACAAAGCCTGATTGTGGGGCCTCTAGAGCAGAAAGGGACCATAGAGACAACGGAGTAAAATTTCCTCATTTTTACAGTTGAAGAACCTGAGGCCCAGGAAAGTACAGTGACTTGCCCAAAGTTATACAGGTACTAAATGTCAGAGGTGGGATTTGAACTGAGGTCATTTGACTTGAAGGCTTGTGGTCCTTCCTCTATTCTATCCTGCTCTCAGCTGCCAGTTTTCTTCCCAACAGCTGGGAGCTGATAAAGGGCAATTGAGACTAGTAAAGATTATAAATAATAATTTTCATTGTAATGCCTTAAAGGTTATATAGACCTGGCCTCTTTGTTTCCATTCATAGGAGCCTGGGGACTATTGGGAGTAGATTTGTTATAAGCACTTTGGTTTTTTATTCCAATGAGTGTTGAGTAGGAGGATGAGAGGGTATGGGAAGAGAGTCTCAAAAAAACCCCAAAACCAAAAAGCCATACCCAGAAAGAAAATACATAAAACACTCATTTTATTTTATGCTTAGTTCAGAGTCAAAGCAATAGGCAGAGGAGAAGTGTCAACACTGGGGCCAGATGAGTGGAGGAAGAGACTATGGGAAGTGGTCTGCCCTATGAATCAGGGCTGAGCATGGGCTGGGCTGGTAACTTCTTGCTCTGAGCCATCCCCTATAATGCCTTACCAGTAAATCACTCCAGGAATAGAGATGCTCTCACCCCCATAATTTTACAATTTTTCTTAAAAGGCTCTAAAATCTTTACAATGCCTAAACTATGAGAACACCTCACTCAAACTGGAGGTCCCTGTTTATTAGAGACTCAAATACAAACATTAGTTTGCTCAAGTCATCATAATCTGGCCTAGGCTAGACACATCTCTTATGAATTTAAAAATAATTAAAGCCCTACATTTATAATTTATCCTATGAGCCTTTTGTATCCATCTGGGATCTCCGCCATCCCACAATAACTTTTTTTGGGGGTAAGACAGTTTTTGTAACAGCCTCAGGCAAGGGTTTTATCACAAGACCACAGAAGTCATATTGGTTAAAAAAAAAATTGGGGCATGAATATGTTAATCGTGATTCATCATGAAGATAACTTAAATGAATGGGTTGACTGTGCTGTGGCATTACATGATTTTTCCTTTACTTGTATAACCCAAAGAGGTTTCCAGCCTGGAGTGTATGGATACCCAGAGGATATCAAAAGCTTTTTTTTTTTTTTGGCAGGGCAATGAGGGTTAAATGACTTGCCCAGGGTCACACAGCTAGTAAGTGTCAAGTGTTTGAGGCTGTATTTGAACTCGGGTCCTCCGGAATCTAGGGCCGGTGCTTTATCCCCTTCACCACCTAGCTGCCCAATATCAATAGCTTTTTGAAGAGTATGGGGAATACTTGACAAATAATTATTTATAATTTTGAATTAATTGCCTTGTTTTATTTTCTTATGTGCATTTGCATTGTAAATTTCAGAATGCATTTCCTTTTATATTGAATGGGGGACACAGAAAATTTCTTGGAAGTTTAAGGGTCTGGGAATGGAAAATCAATAGACTTTTAATAAGCACCTCCTGTATGTTAAGCTGTGGAGATAAAAAAGAAGCAGAATACAGTCTCTGTCCTTAAAGATTTTACAATCTAATGGGGGAGATGACACACAAACAAATATATACAAATAAGTTATATAATAAGAAATAATTAACAGAGGGAAGGCAGTAGAATTAAGAGGGGTGAGAGAATGCTGTAAAAGATGGGATAAAGTTGGGACTTACAGGTAAAAACTTAGAACTTCTCTAACTTAAGCCATAGCTGAAAGTGAGTTTATTTTTAAATTACAGGATTTGGATTACAGCTTCTGATGTAGAGTCAGAAAACATGGGTTTAAGTCTCCCTGCAGTTCCAATTCTTTACAAATTGTTACATTCCAAAATTCACATCTGTATAGCATCATGGGAAGAAGGTAATTGTTAATAAAATTGTTTTTGTTTGTTTCTTTGTTTTTGGACAGAGACAAGCAGAGATTCTTGATGGGATTGTCCATTTTCTCAAAAGCAACCAAGCCTATTTTCCTTCCCTTTCATTTTGTGTTCAGTATTTCATACATTTATAGATCTTAAAATTCATTGCCTTGACAATAGGCATTCTTCATCCATTTGTTTTCTCTGGTGTGGATTGCTGGGCTGATCTTCTTTTGATTGCATGTGGATTTCATTGAAGGAGGCTCAGCAGTATTCTGGGGCTTGAAGTGTGACATCTGTAAAAAAAAAAAAAGGAAGATCTGGAGACCTTAATATCTATGGGTAATAACTCCTTCATTTGGACTCCATGTATGACATCCTGATGCATAACCATGGCAAACAATCTGTCTCTGTCTTCATTTTTTTTATCAATAATACCATTGATGTATGCAAATAGATCATTCTGATAAATATTTTTTTTAGTAATGAGAAAGTGGGGACATGGCTCATTAGCTATTGAAAACCTTTTTGATTAATCTTCTTTTATCAGTAATATTTACATCATATAGTAAGAGCAAGAGATAATAGATGGAGGGGCAGCTAGGTGGTGCAGTGGATAGAGCACCAGCCCTGGATTGGGGAGGACCCAAGTTCAAATCCAGCCTTAGACCCTTGACACTTACTAGCTTATGTGACCCTGGGCAAGTCACTTAACCCCAATTGCCTCACAAAAAAAGAGAGAGAGAGAGAGATAATAGGTGGAAAACCTGCATGTTGCATTGGTGCCCAGCTAAAAGATATAGAGGAAGAACCACAGGAAAATTTAAAAAAGAACAACAGAATGTTAGATGGATTTCCTTAGAGGGTTTTGAGAGGATGTGGACATGAGTTAAGCAGGAGAAGGTCTGGGTGGGTTATGATTCATCATTAAAGGAAATGCCCACATCGATAAAATCACAGGAGTACTGAAGTATAAATGAACAAATAAATGGAAATAATTTATTAAATACCTACTATATGCTACATACAAGACTGGGCCCTGATGATACACCGATGAAAATGATTGAGTCCCTGCCCTCAAGGAACTTACATCCTAATGATGAAGAGAACACATCCAGGGGGTTGCATGGTGGCTAGGTACTTTAGTTTTGGCTTGGAAAGTCACAGGAATGGGTCACCATTAGGTCTTAGATTTTCTCTTTTTTTGGAGAAGCCATGGTTACACTGATTTGATTACAGTTCCCAGAACAAGAGGTAGAGAGTAGGGGAAGGGATATTCCTATTTACCTGGTTCAGGGAATATGATAAGGTGGATAATGGATGGTATGTGAAGTATGGCCTAGGGCTGCCTTAATATAATTGTTAGGTAGGTTTCCACTCATTCATGCTACTCATACGCCTCACTCACCATTCAAGACGACTCAGCCCCGGTTCAAAACTGGGTGGATTAACTCCCCCAAAGAGAGGCACAGCTTGGTCTCTAGAGGGTTAGTTAAGTACATTCTAGGTAGGGAGGGGGAAATTAATGGCCAGGCAGAAGACAAGATTCCTAGGGTATATGGGTGGATGGGATATGACATTTCCATCCATGAGTTTTTTCCTAATTGGTGTCTTCTCCAATTCAGAAACATTGATTCTTTAGAGCTTTCAAAATCACGTTGCATCTAGAAAAGACTTTTTTCCTACATATATCAATTATTAAATACCTATTCAGTGTCAGGCTCTGTTAGACACTGATGATAAAATGATAACAACAAAATAAATCAACAGAACAAACAAAAAAACCCTGCTGCCTCTTCTCAAGAACGATATTCTTCTTGGTCTGGACCTGCTGCTTTTCCTTGTATTCCTTGGTGCCAATTCCATTTCCTTATACATCACATCAAGAAGAGTAAAGTCTAAATGTGGTGGTTCTGCTGTCATCAATAATAAAAATAGTTTGTCTTGGAAATGCTGATGGATCTATTCCTTTTTCCATCTGCTTGTTGTCTTAATTCCAGTTTCATCCATAAATATTCTTGGGATGATTTGGCTTAGAAAAGCGGTTTAGATATATTACTGTACTTACAGTGGGAAAGAACTGGGTTCAAATCTTGCTTCTGAATTGTGCCAGCTGTGTGACCATGGACCAGGCACTTAATACCTAAGGATTTATGTAGAATCTACCTCACAGGAATGTTGTAAGGCTCACATGAGATGGTATATGAGAAAAGTTCCGAAAACCTTAAAGTGCTACATCAACACCAGTTACTATTATTAGTTGAATTTTACAACAAGGAATCCTCTCTACCATTTGTCATTGTTTTACAAGTTAACTTAAGGTGGTAGTCTTCCCCTATTCTACTTTGTAGTGTATGACAAATTAGGTTATGTTATAAACTAGAGCTTCTCTCTCAGGTTGGCAAGGAGATATTAAATGTTTTTTGGCTGAAGTGGAATTTTCTAGCCTTATGTCAAGTGCTTTACACAAACTGAACTCTGTATGAAATGGTCATGGTCTATATTTTTTCCTTTGCTAATTTCCGTCTTTTGGAAAAAAGCTTTGTTTGAACAAATTAGGTTGTAGGTATCAAAGCTATATGCGATGACTTACCCTTCTCTAATTTGATGGGCTTTTTGACCTTTATTTTAATTAATCTATTTACTCATACTGCACACACATAGTTGATTTAAAAAATTACCAAGACATCTATACAATAGTCATTTCCTAAGATAGTAATTTTCTTTGTTTTTGTTTTTCTTCCTTCCTCCCTCCTCTTCTCCCCTCCCCTCCCCTTCCTTCCTTCCTTCTTGGATATTGCTCCTTGTTTTCTGTGCCCAGGATCTTCCAGTTTTCTTCTTGAAAAAGGTATTCATGATATGCTGGCATGAAAAGTCTATAAGGCTTTTTCTTTTATTTCTTAATCCTAAACCATACTTTTGAAAATAATTTTGCTGTCCTCCCCATTTACATTTAATTGTACTTCATGTTGACTTATTTTGGAGGGTCTTGTTGAGATCATTGTAGGTTGAATTTTACAGCTACAATTATCATCATGGGTACAACAAGGTGAGATGACTGTGTCTCATGAAATTATTTTTTTTGTCTTTTTCTAATAAAATTAATTTCTCTGACATTTTTAGTTACCACTGCAAGGAGAACCTGTGAGTGAATCACCCTTCTCTTTAATTTGAACTTAATTTTTTCTGGTTTTGCTCCTATAGATACTGTCAATACTTGTATGGCTCAGTTATTGTAGCAGTATGTGAACTTGTCACTTGACAGGAATCTCAAAAAGCACAACTAAATTCATCTTTTATTGACAACCTAAAAATCGGGTGATTCTTAGTTTTCTTTGTCCCCTTTTTCATTATTCAGCCATTGCTACTGCAGAAACAGACCTGGACCAAGGGTCATTATATATTTCTCTTTGTTTTATAGGTTGCCATTGGCAAATAATTCATCACTTAGAGCAAAGCTCCTTAAACTGTGGATTGTGACCTCATGTGGGGTCACGTAACTGAATGTGGGGGTCGAAAAAAATTTGGCAACAATGAAAGGTTATGTATACCTATTTTATATACCTATAGACCCAGGGTCGTGTAAAAATTTCTTGAGCAAAAAGGGATCACAAGTGGCAAATGTTTAAGAAGCCCTGACCTAGAGGTCAGCCTACTTTAATGAGCCTCTCTGGACTCAGGCTAGTCCTGGGTAGCAGTCACAGTCTGCTGCCAGGCTTGTACTTGAAGCTTTCCTAGCTTGGTAGATCCTGCCAATACTTAAACTCTGTTGGCATGATTTTTGAGAACATAGGGTCACCACAATGCCGTGATGAGACACTGGAATAGGATTTTGGGAAAGGTCTAGATATTGTAAGTCTCATTTCAGCCAAGATACTGTTTCTAATTTTGGCTACAATGACGTACAGTTGAATCGTATATCACTAAAAACCCCAGGGTTTTTTCCATATATATTGTTACCTACCTATATGTCCTTTGTTCTTATGCAGTCGATTTTTTGGACCCAAGGTTAGGACTTTATAGCTATCTGTATTTTATTTTATTAGCTTCATCCTATTGATAATCAAGATCTTTATGAATCCTGGGTATTCATCTGATATAATAGTTCTCTTCTCCAGCAGAAGCTGTCAACTAAAGCTTCTAGTCTTAAAATGCAACATCAAAGAAACTGAGCATTCTATTTAATAGACATCACGACACTGCTCACTTTACTGGGAAATTGCTAAAGAGCAAATAACATTTTATTTATTTATTTATTTTTTGGTGAGGCAATTAGGGTTAAGTGACTTGACCAGGGTCATACAGCTAGTAAGTGTCTAGTTTCTGAGGCCCAATTTGAACTCAGGTCCTCCTGAATCCAGGGCCAGTGCTCTATCCACTTCGCCACCTAGCTGCCCCCGCAAATAACATTTTAAATGAATACTGGTTTCCTCTTGCATATTAGTCATGATCTTACAATCAGATGTATCCTCTTATGTTCACCATACTGTATTGTAGTCTATAAAACAAAGCTGCATATGGGTTGGAAAGCTAGAAATCAAACTGCCTATTGGAAGTAGAAAAAACAAAATGGAATGAATCGGGCTGGGGAACTGCAGCCTACAAGTGCTTGTCAGCAATTGATTGCTGACGATCTGCACAGTCAGCTTTTTAAAGCTGGTCTCCTGAAAATTAAAGGTGACATAGCAGACACCAAATCTCCAACCTAAAATGACCCTCAAACTGAAAAAGTCACAGATTTTAAAAATTGCTTTCCCTTAGTTGATAATCCAAGATTTAACCTACAGTGTATTAAACCTTTCCAGCTAGATAAGCCCCCAAAGTTTGAAACGCTAGCACCATTTCAGGCTTGGCATTTTCTGTAAATGGTTGGAATGAAGTTTCCCTTCTTTTAATGTTGATATTATACTTTTCATCTATTCTTTCCTGCTAAAGCATGACAAAAGAGTTGTGGAGAATGCGAGCAATGGGAAGTCTGGATACAATGAATGTGTGTTTCATTTCATTTTTTAAAAGCAAGTTTGATTTCAATAACTTTATCAAAAGGTCATAGATGGAAGGCTAGAGGAGACCTCAGAAGCAATCTAGCCCAACCCTCTCACTTTTTAGGTGATGAAACTGAGGCCCAGGGATCTTAAGTTCTCTGCCCTAATAAGCAGGAGAGGCAGAATTTTTACATAGGATTTTAGCTTCAGGGTGAATATGCTTTTCACTTTATTTTGCTCCCTCCTCCACATAAAGGCAGGTTGATGGGTATCTTGTCAGTGTTCCCCCCCACCCCCAATGTCAAGTGAGTTTTACATCTTCTTTTAGTAGCCTAAGGCCTACAGCGTCAGAAGAGCAGAACTCACAGCAAATTTGTCACATTGTGGATTTCTGTGCTACATTTTTTTTTAATTAAAAAAAAATTGGGGGGTGGGGCAGGCAATGAGGGTTAAGTGACTTGCCCAGGGTCACACAGCTAGTATGTGTCAAGTGTCTGAGGCCAGATTTGAACTCAGGTTCTCCTGAATCCTGGGCCTGTGCTTTATCCACTGTGCCACCTAACTGTCCCCTGTGCTATGTTTTTGACAACTAGGTGGTATACTGGGCCTGGAGTCAGGAAGACCTGGATTCAAATCCAGCTTCATAAACTTGCTTGTTGTGTGATGTTGGACAAGTCACTTAACTTTTGTTTCAGTTTCCTCATCTGTAAAAGAGGAATAATAGCATCACTTAGTTACTGGGAGTATCAAATGAAATAGAATTTTTAAAGCACTTAGCCTAATGCCCGGCACATCTTAGGTGACTGCCCTGACTTTGCTGATGAACTTAGAGCATTAGAACTAGAAGGGACCTTAGAGACCATCTAATCCAACTATCACATTTTGCAGGTGGAGACACTGATGTCCAAAGAGAGGAAATAACTTTCCCAAGGTGACACTGATCGTAAGTGGCAGAGCCAGGAGATGACCTAGGTCTTGAAAACTCTAACTTTACCCGGTCCTCACTTTCTGCACATTAATTTTTGTTTTGACAGCAATGGTGGGTGAGCTTCCTTTTCCTTATCACAAATTCAACATTGAAAGGTGGTGGTGGTAGAAGTACCTAAGAGTTGCTTGATAGGTTATTCATATGCTACCAGGCTTTTACTTCTATCCTTATGACTTTGGGGGGTAGGGGAGAAATGGCTTTCTTTTGGGCTAGTTATGAAAATGAAATTTGATGCCTTAACTCTAGTAGCATAACTGCATGCCAGTAGGTTGATTATCCCAAATCAAAGCCTGGTTTTAGCCACATCATAACAGTAGAAACAGCATTAATTCTGGGGTCAGAAGATGTTGGGTTGAAATCCTTCCTCTGGCCCTAACTCTGTGACCTTGGGTTACTTGCTTATCCTCCCTCCTAAGCCTTAAATTCTTCAATCAGGTCCTTAGATAAGGGGACTTCTAATGCCCCTTCTAATTCCATGATACTAATTTTAATGCTCAGGTCAAGTCACTTGGTTAGTGGGAGTAAGAATTAGTCCTTGAGAAGAGACTTGGACCTTGGAACCTTTGGGGGAAAAGTGTGTGTGTGTGTGTGTGTGTGTGTGTGTGTGTGTGTGTGTGTGTGAGATATGACTATGAAATAGGAGGAAGTTGAAGAGGTCACTGAAAAGGGAGAGACTAGAGCAAAGCCAGGTTCCAGAGAAAAAGAGTTTACTTGGGAGTGGGAAGCAGACCATCTGATGGCTTCTTTTTTTTTTTTTTTTTTGAGGGGCAATTGGGGTTAAGTGACTTGCCCAGAGTCACATAGCTAGTAAGTGTTAAGTGTCTGAGGCCGGATTTGAACTCAGGTACTCCTGAATCCAGGGCCGGTGCTCTATCCACTGCGCCATCTAGTTGCCCCACATCTGATGGCTTCTTATTTTAACCAAATACGCATGCTTGTACCAAGCCTAGTTTCTGTCTGGCAAAAGATAACATGGCAATGTCAAAACTGTCAAGATTTTGGTATCCTGGGGTCAAAGCTCTAGTTGCTTTGACCTCATTATGGCTTTGTGTTTGTTATGATTCCCAGGTGAGTGGCTGCAGAGGAATCCAGTATCAATCCCTAAGTCTGGTTTTCCAGTCTACTGCCGTGATACTTTTTCCAAAGGGGCATCGAACACCCCAAGTGTCTAAGGTTTGTTCAAGTTCCTTACAGTTGGGAGTCAGTGTTCTACAAAGGTAACTTGTACTTGCAGTTCTTCCATCCCTTAGGAAATACCTGATTGCAAAGCAAAGAGGGATTTTGCCCATCTGGCTGGGCTAACTCCAGAATAGCTGGTCCAGCACATGTTTCTTATGGTACTGAAACTATCTGACATGAATCAATCAATCAATCATTTGTTAAATGCCTATTCTGTGCCAGAAACTGGGGATCCACATACAATGATTGAAACGGTTTGATGAAAAACAGAGTTCACTTTGTACCAGAAGTTAGTCCACAGAGCAGGGACTAATATTTTTGTATCTTGAACCCTTTTGGCTGTCTGGTGGAGTCTTTTCATAATAATATTTTTAAATGCATAGACTAAAACCCAGAGGAATTTATTTACCCCCCCAGCATATCAATCATATTGAAATAGTTATTAAAATGTGAAAAATATAGTTAAGAGACCATAGCCACCTAGCTGCCCCCAAACCATATAGAGCAATCTAGTTGTTAGCCTATGCTAGTACAACCAAACAAACACATTTTACCTCTCCCATAGCTCACCAACTGACAGGTGGCTTTAGATTAAAAACAATTCCCCAATCCCAGATGTTCTCTTCCTAGTAGTCTGTCAGTGGAATGTCAGAGCTGGAAGGGGGTTTAAGTATCATCAAGTCCCATCCTCTGTTGGTTTGTTAGTTTGTTTTAGAGGAGGAATATGAAATTCCTGCTAGTTAGGTGACTTGTCCAAAATATTTCAAACAGTGTAAGCCTTGATTCAAACCTTGATCTTTTGACTCTTGGTATTGACCACTGGGGGAACCCTCTTCTCACCTTCCATTTAGAAAAGACATTTCTCAAGCCTTAGACTTTTTATAAATAGAGGGGAAGCACTCATGATGTTGGGAAGTGTTTGAACTGTTCATAGAGGCTGACAATCAAAAAATGAGGCCCTCAAGTAGCCCTGGGCAGGGATCTCAAAGCTTTTGTGCTTCTCCCTTCTATTATTAATTCACAGATGACATTGGAGGAATAGAATTACCTTTGAGAAGGTCCCTTTGATCCTGATTGGGTGGTTAGAAAGGTACTTTGCATGGCTTGTTTCAGAGGATGGCTTGTGAAGAGTGGGGTGAGAGTCCAAGGCCCTCCTTAAGCGTGTGGGAGGACCCAGGGGATTCAAATAGCACTGGATGTTCCCTGCTCTAGCACTCTTCAATGTCTAAAAAGCAAATGAAAATCAAAGGCAGTCTTGAAAGGAGAAGAGGAGAAATGGCTATCACCAAAGGATACTATGTAGTCGGGGGGTGGGGGGTGGGGGTGGGGGGAGGGGGCTATTGCTAGTCTGGCAGGCTCTCTTCCCCAGTTTACCCCTTTCTTCTTATCACAGGAGCATAGATTTAGAGCTAGAAAAAGCCTTACACAACTGTACCCATAAGAACCTTGTACCTTTTTTAGCACAGCTCTTGGCATAAGCTTTCTCCTCCTTCCCTGATTCAGGGATCCAGGGCTAAAGCAAGGGTTCCATTTGCCTATCTTCTGTGTGGCAAGGACTGCAGGAAAGCAAGAGATTTGAATCCTATCAAACCATATATACTTTTTTTTTTTTGTGGGGCAATGAGGGTTAAGTGACTTGCCCAGGGTCACACAGCTAGTAAGTGTCAAGTGTCAGAGGCCAGATTTGAATTCAGGTCCTCCTAAATCCAGGGTCGGTGCTTTATCTACTACTCCACCTAGCTGCCCCCAAACCATATATTTTTAATCAGCAGATAGGTTATTGGAGCTGCCCTGTGGCCACATCTTTGAAATTACAAAGGTGATTTTCCCCAATAAGTCCGACTATGTACCAGTCATTATTTGACTTACTGGGCTGGTCATTTATTAATGAAGTTGGTTGCTTCTTACTCCTATATTTATGGTTGTTGTTTTATAGATTTATTTTGATAACTTTTCCTACCAAGGAAGGTCCTTGAACCTGTCTATAAATGCAAAGTTCTTAGTTCTTACATATACCATAAAAATAAGGGAACTCCCAGGGACAGTAGTATTTTCTGCTGTGCATACTCTGCCATATATATATATATATATATATAAAATTTTTTTTTCTTTTTCTGAAGTTCATTTGATGAGAAAGTAAGCATTGCAAGGTAACTTCAATATTATCTAGCCTAGTCACTTTTTTTGTGTGTCATGGACTTCTCTGGCAGTCTGGTGAAGCCTATGGACCTGTTCTCATATGGTGAAATATATAAAATTACAAAGGAAAACAATTATATTGACATACCTTTATCAAAGTATAAAAAAAGATTCATGGATGCTAGGTTGAGCCCCTTCCAAATCCAACCCCCTCATTTTATAGAGGAGTCTGAGACCCAGAGAAGAAATTTTTTCAAGGTCATAAACCTAGTGAGAAGTTAAGGTGGAACTTGACCTCAGGATTTTTTATTCCCAATCAAGGACTCTCTCTCCTACTCTGATATTTGCATTCCCCAAAGCTTACGGGGAGTAATTGAGGAAGGTCACAGTAATGTTTTCTAGGATCCTAATTGCCCTTGCAATGACAAGGGACAGCTATGATTTCCTTTGAAAAATATTTCTAGAGTCACTTCAGTAGACATTGAATAGAGTCTTTCCCTTTTTCCCTCCCCGATCCTCCTTTTCTTCCCCTCTTAACCAGCTAAGAAACAGAATTGTATTTTTTTTCTCCTTTGGAAAACCTTCACTGATGTGATGCTAATTTGCCTCTGAGGGGAAAGTGTTATAATTTTGGAAGCTGGAATTTCTTCTTTGCTCTTCAGAATACATGCACCTAGCAGCAGCAGCAGCAGCAGCAGCAGCAACAACAGCTGAGGTCTTTGGTAAATTTGACCTTTTTGTGACAGGGGACATCTGACTATTGCCCACTTAACAATTCTGATTTGACATTTCATGGAAGAATTCCCATTTTCCCCCAGCCTGTGTATGTTTCCTTGCTGAAAGAATGCTGTTAAGGACACCATCACAGTGAGGAATGATAGAGGAAGGCTTTGTGTACATCCCATGCTATATTCCTTGGCAAAGGTTGTTTTTAAGGAGTCCAGTGTTTAGTCCTCAAGGCAAGGGCGAGGTTAGCAACGTTTTCTCATCAGCTTGCATCTTCCAGAGACAAATCTGTCCTCCAATTGCCAGAGAGGCTGCACTAAACTTAAATTTAATTCTGGGAGGCAGAAACAGCGACAGACACTGGTCTGTTGGGAAGCCAGGTAATGGCTCTAGTGAGTGTCTGTCAACTAATAAAGATGCTTCAAGTGTGATCCTGCCTGAGGGAGTTGGGGAGGAGCTGATTTTTCAAGGTCTTTTAGATTCAGTGATTCTGTGGCAGCACTGATATGAACAGTGGAAAAGCATGGAAGCAATTCAAGAGAGTGAAAATAAAGGCAACAACATGGTCTTGATTTAGAAGGCATGCTTACAGGTATATATGAATAAACCTTGTTATCTAGGATAGGGATAGTGAGGTTTTTGCTTTTTTCTATTAGGGGACATTGATTTAATTTTTTAAAAATTGGTGGTCATCTAAATGATGACCATTCACAATTACAGTCTCTCAGAACAACTCTATGATATTAATAAAAAGTGTATGTTGCCTATTTAGGTGATGTACATCCACACAGGTTGTCTAAAAGTGGGGATGCATAAAATGATATTCCCAGAATTCCACTTACCCTTCTCCAAGAAAGATTTTGATTCCTGTCTGTAAGGGAGGCAGAAAAGGGGCCATTCTACCAGAGTATCAGACTAGAAATATAATCATCTGTCCTAAATGTCACCAGACTAGAGAAAATGATTTCAGGTTCAAGTCGCTTCTTTGGTTACTCTTCATTAAAGAAAAGGGCTTGTGTTTTATTATTTGAAAGCTTAGCCTCTTCCTGGGGCTGCTAGGTAGCACAGTGGATAGAGCACCAGGCCTGGAGTCAGGAAGACCTGAGTTCAAATTTGGTCTCAGATACTTACTAGCAGTGTGACCCTGGGAAAGTCACTTTACCCTGTTTGCTTGTTTCTTCATCTGTAAAATGATCTAGAGACAGAAATGGAAAACCACTCCAGTATTTTTGCCAAGAAAACATTAAATGTGGTCATGATTAGTAGGACATGACTGAAATGACTGAACAACAAAAAATTCCTTTCCCATCAAATGCTAGTTGCGCAAAAGAACATTGGAAATAGTGAAGGGTGAATAAATCTATTTATGTAAGCAGATAACAAACAGAAATCAGAGAAGTAATACAGATAAAAATATACCAGATAATACATAGACGCTATACATACCTCCACAGGGAGTAAGATATCTCAGCTCTATTGAGAGAGTTCTTCTTAGCTAAGGGTATCCCCTGAGGTCTCAAGGGAGACTTCCATCTTGTGATGGATATCAGGGCACATTAGGGAGAAGCAGCTTTTCCCTGCGTGTTTGACTTTTATCCTTCTCTGGAAAAGGGTCTGGAATAATGTGTGTCTCTCCTCAAAACAGAAAGATGTTCTCTCTTCTTAATGTCATGCATCAACTCCATACTGCATGAAGTACTGAGTCAGCGTCCTACTCACCAATGAAGAAAGTCTTGTGCAAATATACCAGGTTTGAAAACCAGGTGAAATTTATAATAATGAAAGCTAAAATTTCTATAGCTCTTTAAAGTTAGCAAGGTGTTATTCCCATTTTACAGATGAAGACAATAAAGCTCAGAGAAATTAGGTGACATGTGTGTATATGTGTGTACACACACATACACACACATATATATACATACATACATACGTACACACATATAAATTTCATGTACTTTCTACTTCTGTAGTATTTATACAAATCTCTCCCAAAGAAATTTATAGTCCATTGACCACATTCTTGTCTACAAACATCTCGAGGTGTATGTGTGTGTGTGTGTGTATCTGTGTGTGCATACTCTACTGGTTGGGCATGAAATCTGAGGAATCCTTGAATCTGAAACTATAGTAGTCTTGATTAACACTGAATGACCTTAGTCCAATTATTTCATTTCCATGGGCCTCAGTTTCTTCATCTGTAAAGTGAAGAGATCTAACTAGATGACCTCTAAGGTTTTTTCAACTCTCATTCTATAAGAAATTCATGTTTAAATTTTTAAAAAGTCAAATACAAAATAACTCAAGTAATATTTTAAAAGGTAAGAAATATATTATAGTGGATACAATGCTGGAATCAGGAAACCTTGGTTTCATATCTTGACTCTGACATTTACTCTTAATATACCTTGGGAAAATTACTTAACCTTTCTGAACATCTTAAAAAATGAGGATAACAATGCTTGTACAACCTTGCCTAACTGGGCTATTGTGAGGAAGATACTTTGTAAAGCTTACAGTGCTATAGAAATGTGAATCAATACTGTATAAATGACAGAATATTGCTTGAATCTTATTGTATGGATGGAAGAGAAAGGTGTGAGAAAGAGAAACTAGGAAAGCAAAGGAGGGTTAAAGATAGGTTTAGACAAAGAGATTAAGGGAAAGAGAAGGAATATCAGAGATACCTGTATGTAGGGAAATACATACAGAAACAGAGATATGCACACATATTCAAAGAGTAATATTTTCATCTTGGAGACATTTAGTGTATTTCTGGAATAATTCTTTGAACTATAGTATATTTTTGCAACCATAGGCATGCATAGGATACTGCCTCATGGTATTTGCCCTTTAGGTCATATTTAACTAAACTATTGGCTAGATTTGTTTCACAGCTCCAAAATTTTCCTCCTAGGGAGGTGACTCTAGAAGAGATACTATTTTCTTAGAAGCTTTGTATTGCACCATTTCAATTTTTCATTAATTGATATTTCTGACCATTCTCCTCTCTGGATTTTTGTGACACTGCTTTATTCTGCTTCTCTTTCTATCTATGTGACAATCCCGCCTCAGTCTCATTTTCTCATTAATTATCCATGCCTTGCCTACTGACTCTCAGTTTCCATCAAGGCTCTGTCATGAACCTATTCTCTGTTTCTGTCCCTCTGTCCCTCCTCCCTTTCCAACTTTGTCTCTCTGTCTTTTTCTCTGTTTCTTTTTGTCTTCTGTTTTTCTTTTTCTCTATTTATTTCTATCTCTGAATCTCTGTCTCTGCCTGTCTCTATCTCTTTTTCTTTCTCCTCATCAGCTCCCATAGGCTAGTTTATTATGGATATATCAATGAATCCCAGATCTATTTATTCAGCTCTTTTCTCTTTCTCAAATCCCAGTTCTATACTACCAATTAGATAGCCCACTCAACATTTCAAAAGTAGAACTCATTACCTTTTCCTTCGAATCTATTACTTTTCCTCCATAACTTCACTGTTGGGCACCACTAGTCTTCCAACCGGGTTTATAACATTGACATCATCCCTTACTCCTCATTGTCATATACTTCCTATAGCCAGTCCATTGCCAAACTGTATTTTTTTCTATATCCACAGAATCTCTTGTATGCATTGTATCCATTCCCTCCTCTTTATGCACACAAAGATCATCATATTTTAGACTCATCACCTCTTTCCTGGACTACTGAAACAGTGTTCTAATTGGTTTCTTGCTTCTAATCTTTCTCTTCCACAATCCATCTATTACATAGCTGCAAAAATGGTTTTCCTAAAACTCAGGTCTGATCGCTTAATAGACTATGGTGGCTCCCTATGAATTTAGGATTAATCAATCAATTGGCAATAACTTATTAAGCTCCTATTATATGCAAAGTCACTGATACAGGGAATGAAGTGTCCTTTATGAGGGACAGGAAGAAGGTTACTTTGGCTGGATCTGAGAGTGTAGGAGAGGGAATAATATACAAGGTCGGAAAAGATAGGATGGGGTAAGGTTGTGAAGGGCTTGAAAAGTGAATCAGAGGAGTTTATATTTTATACTAGAGCAGGGCTTCTTAACTTTTTTCTTTTTGTGTCATGGTCTCTGGGGAAGCCTATTCTCAGGATAATCAAAGGACCTCTTTATTTTACTTAGAAGCCAGTGAAAGTAAAGATGTAATTTTTTTCTCATTCAAGTTTACCAAACCTTTGAAATTTAACCTCAGACCCTCTGATCTGTGGCTTCAGGAAAAGAATCCTGATAGAAAATATAGAGAGTCACTGTGGTTCACTGAGCAGGAGAGTAACATGGTCAAATCTGTGCTTAAGGAAAATCACTTTTGCAGCAATGTGGAGGATAGATTGAAGTACAGGGAGTCTCAAGGCAGGAAGAACAATTAGGAACTCATTGCAATAATATAAGTGAGAAGTGATGAGGGCCAGAGCTAAGATGGCGGCTATGGAAATAGAGGGAAGAGATTGGATGTGAGAAATCTTGTGGCAGTAGAAATGGCAAGATTTTTTCAAGAGATTGGATATATTTGGACTAAGGGAGAGTATGGAGCTGAGAATAGCACCAATATTATATTCTCAGGAGAACAACGTTGATATTTTCAACAGCAATAGGGAAGTTTGGAAGAGTGAGTTTAGGAGGAATGATGACGTTGATTTCGAGATAACTTTAGGACATCTAATGTGAAATGTCCACTAGACAGTGATGTGGGACTGAAGCTTGGGGATAGACAGAGGCCAGATATATACAGTTTTGAGCTCTATGCTTAGAGATAATAGCTGATAGCAGATTAAGAAGGGTGAAGAGAGAGAAAAGACCATTAGATATAGCTAGGCTGTGATTAATGTGAATTGGAAAAATGTGAAATTCAATTTAGTGTGAATTATAAAATGATACCAGCTCACATTTGATATGAGCTGAAATGAGACCTAGTTAAAGATTTTTATTGTAGGTATGTGATGTGCCACTGCATATGTTACCAACAGGTATATTAATTTTTTTTTCAAAAGAGTCCTTAACAAAATGAACAAAAGAAAGAATACTTCAGATAGAAAACTGCCAGTAAAAAAAGAAGACTTAGAATTAGAATAAAAATTTGATGTAATTTAATAATACAAACAGAGTAATTGTAACTCTAAAAGAGCATAAGATGTTGGAATGCTTGAATTTATAGTATTCAGTATTACAAAATATGCAGCAAAACAAAAGAAGAGGTCAAAACTACATTAATTTTTGTGGTTTCAAATGACTACAAGGAACTGAAATGTTACACTGATAGAAAGGGAGTGTCTTTTAGCTGTATGTATTAAAGATTCAGTTAAAAACACATTCTTCTTAGCAGAGCAGCCATTTTGACAAAAAGCCTCATGTTTATTTTAAGCAGTGAAAGAAAATGGAAATGAAGTGGAGAGTGAAGAAACTATTACTGAAATTATTGGCTGGTTCAATCACTTGATTAAATTAATTGATTAAAATTAATTGTATAATGTTAAAATTATTGGAGAGGCAGCCAGTGCAGATACATAAACAGGAGCTAAATATCCTAAAAATAATAGGAAAAGATGAATACACTGACCAACACATTTTTAATGTGAATGAATAGGCTTGTTCTAGAAAAGGATGTCTTTTAGAACTTACACGTCTAAGAAAGGAAAAAAAAAACCTCAACCTGGATTTAAAATGTCTGAGAATTGCCACACATTTTTATTAGAAAGTAATGCAGAAGGGGCAGCTAGGTGGTGCAGTGGATAGAGCATCGGCCCTGGAGTCAGGAGTACCTGAGTTCAAATCCGGCCTCAGACACTTAACACTTACTAGCTGTGTGACCCTGGGCAAGTCACTTAACCCCAATCGCCTCACTAAAAATAAATAAATAAATTAAAATTTAAAAAAAGAAAGTAATGCAGAAAATTTTAAATAAAAACCAGTGTTTGTTTTTCAGTTTCAAAATCCTTGTGCTCGGAGAAGCTACCACTGCCCATTTCTCCCACTTCTTTGGTGGTCAAATAAGAAAGCCTGGCTGACTGAATTAATTTTCAAGTTATTTTTAGCTTGTTGATGTTCAATTGTTTGTCAGTCATGTCCAACTCTCCATGACCCAATTTGGTGTTTTCTTGGCGAAGATACTGGTGTGGTTTGCCATTTTCTTCTCCTGCTCATTTTATAGGTGAGGAAACCAAGTCACACAAGATTAAATGACTTGCCTAGAGTCACCCTTCTAGTACGTGTCTGAGGCTATATTTGAACTCATGAAGATGAGTCTTCTCGATCTAAGCCCAGTGCTCTATCCACCTAGCTGCCCGGATTTTTAGCATAGCTATTAATCAAATCGGGCCTTAGATAGTTACTAGTCATGTGGCCTTGGGCAAATCACTTAACCTCTGTTTGCCTTAGGTTCCTCAACTGTAAAATGGAGATAATATCACCTATCTCACAGGGTTGTTGTCAGGATCAAATGAGATCATTGTTAAAGTGCTTGGTACAATGCCTGGCACATAGTAGGTGCTATGTAAATGCTTATTCACTTTCCTTTCTATCTATTTGTTTCTTTGTGTGAAATTGTGAGCACCTAAATCCAGTCTAGATGTGAATAAAACTCTCTATACCTACTAGGGTACATATGAAGATTTAAAGAAAGAGAAGATGGTTCAATCTACATTGTTAAAATATGTTAAACAGTAATGATAGCTGTCATATTATCAATGTAGGCTTGTCTTTAATTTTAAATTTTTATTTATTTTTGTGGGGCAGTGAGGGTTAAGTGACTTGCCCAGGGTCACACAGCTAGTAAGTGTCAAGTGTCTGAGTCTGGATTTGAACTCAGGTCCTCCTGAATCCAGAATGGTGCTTTATCCACTGTGCCACCTGGCTGCCCCTTATCTTTAGTTTTGATAGTAATCTTTATTTTTTGTGTTTTTAGCTTTTGCTTTCTATAACTATTCTTTCGGTGGCTAATGGCATCAAAGTTGTGATTGAAATTATTTTTGGCCAAAAACAATCAAGTCCTGACCCACTGCCAGAGTCGTTAGTTGCATCTCCATATGGGCCAGTTTTCTTCACATAAAGCTTCACTTTGTTTGATGTCTACAAAATCAATCACAAGTGGTCATGCCGTGTTTGCTGTTGGGAACAAAAGGGCTGAAGAAGGGAGGCAGCATGATCATTGAGCGCAAACCTGTCTGTATCATGGGAAGAACAACACAAAGTACATGTATATATTGCTGATGCTATCTCAATAGCAGATTCCTACCTAGAAGTTCTGGTATCAGGGGCAAGTGCCCCAGAATATCCCTCTGGGCCAAGTAGCCTGAAACCTTCCTCTCAAATCACCTTTTAAAGACAAATTCAGTTAAGCAGGAGCCGGGAAGATCTGGGTTCAAGTTCCTCCACTGACATACAAGTTTTGTGGTTTCTTGGTGCTCAAAGGCCTGGGAAACTCTCCAAGACTCTCAATTTTAGAGATTTGTTCATTGTGTTTTAGTAAAGGGGTTTTGTCATAAAGGAATTCCGTACATCAATAAAATCAGGGGGCAGCTAGGTGGCGCAATGGATAAAACACTGGCCCTGGATTCAGGAGGACCTGAGTTCAAATGCAGTCTCAGATACTTGACACTTATTAGCTGTGTGACCCTGGGCAAGTCACTTAACCCTCATTGCCCTGCAAAAACAAAAACAACAAAATCAAATAAAATCAAATAACAGGTTCGTTCCCTATCCCTAACATAGTTGAGGGCTACCTTTGAGTCACAAGTCAACATTGAGGGAAAGACCTGTGGATACTCTCATTCCATGGTGGAGAAACAGAGACCTCCACAGATAGCAACCTTGGAACACTGAAAAACAAATGCTGTGGAGGCAGGTCCTGTGGGAAGAACAAAAGTGCTTTATCTGGCAACTTCCTGTTTTAAAGTAATTATTCCTGCCAGCTAGTACGAAGCTCAGTTGTTTTTACTGGCTTAAAGAATAGAAATGTTGTTGGTGGCCCCTAAATTTTAGGACTATGGGTCAAAATACCAGTTCCTTCACCATAGTTACAGCTCTGCTTAGAAGCATATCATACCATAATCATCATTGTACCTGACTACTCTTGTTCATTTATGTAAAAGAGATTTCTCTATGTGCAAAGAGGCCATTGGAATACAATACCCAATCATAGGATTTCAGTGTAGTGCTGAAATAATTTTAAAGGTTCTATTGCAATAGGAGGCACATCGACTATGCGTGGGTATGTTCTATGTCCCTGTTTCTCTTTGAAAGATACTATTGCTCATATTATTTGTAATGTTATTTTGCCTGGCATGACCCAGCATGTGATCAGCAGCATTATTGTATCCTATCATCTTGGTGTTAAAAGTGACATTATAATTGCAAGGATAAAGACTTCATTGATTTGGAGAATTATTGTGTCAGAGGAGTACTTCTCAGGGACACTCAGAATTTGTTGACACCTACCATTCCAAAAGATTTTTTTTAAAAAGCATTGAACTTGATGTAAAATTCTTCAACTCTGAGAGCTCTGCTGCATTAAAGTAAATGTATCACTTGAGTAGTCAGGCAAATTGGATGCACTCAAAATTACATTTTCATGACCTTTGAAGCTCTTAGATCTCATAGCACTATAATAATAACAATAATAATAATAAAATAGGCATTTGTATAATGCTTTAAGGTTTGCAAAACTCTCTCCATACATTATATCACTTCAATAATAATATCTCTCATTAATGAAGCTAATGTAGCTTACAAAGCACTTTCCTTGCACTATTCCTGTGAGATAGATAAAACAGATATTACATTACTATTCCCATTTTGCAGATGAAGAAATGGAGGCTAAAGAGTTCAAGTGACCAGGGCTAGCAAGTTGTGAAGTTGGGACTTGAAGCTAGGTCCTCAGATTCCACACACAGCACTCCTTCCATTGTGGTGACACACACCTCGTGGATCTAAATGACATGGAAGGTTTGCCCATTTTGGAGGAATTTTGTCTGGTGATATTTCTTTTATTTGTATATTAAGCTGGAGGTAAGATGAGCTGTGTGGGAAGAGAGGGGTTGCTGTATTTGAAAGAGCAAGGATTTCTTGCCACGATGTCTGCCCGAATGGAAAGCAAGATGGCCCAACACCCACATAACCACTCCAGCAAAACCCTGAAGTTTTTATCTGACCAAATAATGATTGAGAAATCTAATGAAAAACTGCAGGAGGCTATTTCTTCCACTCTAGAACTGTAGAAGTCAGCCAGAAGACTGTGGCCAATAGCAAAGAAAGAGCCTGTGTGAGGTAGCTTTCCATCATGATCAGTGGTAGGAGTCATGTAGCCTGCAAGGTCCAGGAAATGGCAGTGGGCAGCAGCTGGACAGTGACTAGAACCCAATGGTAGATGGGACAGTCCAAGACCAGGGACTCAGAAGGCCCTAACACCCTGTGTTCTAAATCTCAAAGAGTGATACTAATCCCAGGAGGTAGAGGTCAGAGCAAAAACCCAGGGGACTCAGGGTTTGACCAAGGAGGACCAACCATCCCCACCTAAGAGTACAAGACCAGTTGTGTAAGAAAATAATTATTAATAATGGATTTCTAGGAGAAATCCAGAAACTGAAGTTGCTCTTCCCCCCTGCTCCCCCCTCCCAGTTTGCAAAAAGCCTGCAGCTTAACAAAAGGAATGCAGGTTGACCTTCCTGACTTCCTAAAGGAAGTTAACTCATCTTGGCAACCCCCTCCTCCCCCAAGTCATGTCAATTAATGGAATTGAATGACACTGGTCAATTGGCTTGGATCAATGTGCAGTGACCCGCCTCTACCTAAGAGAGGATAAAAATTCTTGGGGAGAGAGGGGTCTTGCTCTTCTTGCCTTGCCTGTCCCTGATAGGGACTTACCTTACGCTTACCCCAGGGCTGGATTTTCCCACCCCTTCCTGGGATTCTATGCTGGGTTTCCACGTGGTCAAATTAATAATAAATGCTTGCTGCCCAAACTGGTGCAATAGCCTCTAATTTATAAGTAGCAATATATTAGAAACCCCAGTTAAGTTCCCCAATAACTTAGAGCAAAGATAGGCTTCCCCCAATATTTTAAATGACACAGTTGGATCCAGGCCTTTGCACAAAGTCCCAATTCAGGAACTAAAGCTGGAGAGATAAGAGAGTCCAGAATTTGCAGCCAGAGGACCCAGGTTTGCATGCTGACTTTGTCATACACTAGCTATATAACTTTGGATGTTTTGCTTTACCTCTTTAGGCCTAAATTCCATCATCGGTAAAATGGTGGAGTTGGACTAGGTGAGATCAATGATTCCCTTCCAACTCTGATTTTCTGTGACTCTGTGATCTTTAATCCCGTGCCCACTATATTGCTAGGTAGGAAAGTAGGGAAGCTCAAAACCTCTGGAACTGCTCTGAGTAAGCCCAGCAGTAAGGCCCAAAGTCCCTTTCCTGTAAGGGGGAGTTTGAATATTAAGTAGCACCAGTTCCCCAGGAGTCTGGAGTCTTTGCTCCCTTTTCCCTTCGTCCATTGGCATGAATCAATGTCAGTTCCCAGGTCCAGGCTGCTCATTCCTTTTCCCAGTGCCTGGCCCTGCTGTATTCTGATAAGGACCCTTCAAAAGCCTTCCAAACTCTTGGTTCTGGAGAAGGTACCCTATTCCCTCTGAAGCCCTAATGGGAGCCTACATCTATCCAAGATCCCAGAGCACTGCCCTGTGTCTATTCTCTCTGATTTCCACTTTGTTCTGGGAGTTTTTCTCTGCAATAAAGCTTGTTTAGGTTATCATTTTCTGGTGGTGTTCTGCTTCCCAGTCATAGCAGTTCTCTCCTTAGGGACATGAACTCTCCTCCAGAGTTGTAACTAAGGATCTCAGCAGCTGCACCTACATCCCAAGTCATTGACTTAGGAAATATAGAAGGCAGAAAGGACTCTCCTTCTTTTCTCCGATGCGAGGCCTCTGACCACGGGCCATGCTCCAAACTGTATGCCTCTCAGCCTTTTTCTTCTGGTGACATAAATGGCAGAGAAGGGAGCTGGCCAATTGGATTTAGTATTCTCAACCTTTCTAAATCCATATTAAGACCAAAGCTCTTACCATTTTAAATCATGTGAACAGAGGCATATCAGGCATGTCATTCCATACCTCAGTTTCTTCACCTGTCAAATGAGAGGGTTTGATTAGTTGATCTCTAAGGTAATTTCTGGCTCTAATAAGTTATGTAATAGAATGTAACATGTAATACGTGTAATAATAAAGTGCTTTACAATTATTATATTGGTTTTATTTGACAAAATGATCCCATGCCATGGTAGGACAGGGATTATCATCCTCATTCCAGTTGTATTGCCATACACACTTTGCCAAACCCCAACCCTAGATGAATCCCACTCTGTTCCTCCTCCCCTCCTTTTCTTCTATGCACCTGTTGTTGAATGGAGCTTGAGTAAGTCATGAGAGATAACCAATATGCACCTGTTGCTGAGATCAAAAGCATGAGATCCCAGTGTCATATCTGTTTCATACTGAATAGTCGTGGATACAGTCCTGCTTGGCCAATGCATTAATCAGAGTTCTTAAGTCTTTCAAAGTTTTTTGTATTTATGATGATGTTATGTAGAAATTGTTCTCCTGTTTCTGTGCTGTCACTCTGCCTCAGTTCAAATCTAGGGCTCTCTCTACCATACGACCACCGTGGGGTGAGCCTCCAGTTCTCTAGAGTCTAAGGTTCTTACATTGAGGTTAGGAACATTTACTCTTGGTTCTCAAATCTTGGCCTTGGTGAATCACTTTCCCTTCTTGGTTTATCATCAGGAGGCTTATTAAACAGTAGCAAGGCACTAAAGGGAGGGAGACAGTGGAATTTCCTGCCCTGGAGATAGCACAGTAGTGGAATACTGAGTAAGAGCCACAGGGAACAGACTCAGACTCAGTATGGGTGCCTTTCAGACTCACAGTCCCCTGGATCGGGAATGAGCCAAACCTGATGAGTCTGGTCTAGTCTGGTCACAAATATCTTCACAGCCTGGGGAAGGTAGGAAGGAGGGATATTAAAGAAAAGGGGATAGAAACCAGTGAACAGGTAGAATTCTAGAGGTACAGGCTGGCTTATTGTTGGAGAATGCTCCATTTTTTTTTCCTGGGCAATTAGGGTTAAGTGACTTTCCCAGGGTCACACAGCTAGTAAGTGTCAAGCATCTGAGGCCAGAATTGAACTCAGGTCCTCCCAAATCCAGGGCTGGTGCTTTATCCACTTCTAGGAGATATAGAAGTCTTTACTGGCTCCAGGTGGAGTTTGTGTAACACGGTCCTTTACCTTAGGAGCCAATACCCTTTACCCTTTAAAAACTTGGATATGGAATGAAAAGTATAATCAATTTTAGTTGCACATTACTGCACACACTCAACAAAATGGTCACATCTTTCCATAGGCTTTGATGGTACTGAATTTGTCCCTGACAACTCCAGCAGCCCATCTAGTCACTGAAGAGATGTTGCATATTAAAAGCTAAAAATTTACCCTCTTTAAGTGTTGGAGGCCCCTGAAGATGTAACAAAATGAATTCTATGGTCCCCTTTAGCCCTAAGATCACCACCCCCCTGCCACCCCAGTCCCACTCTCACCTAGGGGACTTTACCTCATTAGCAAAAAATTCCAAAGTTCAGAGGGACTTCAGAGATCTTTAAGTCCAATACAAGCCTGAGTAGTAATTTCTTCTAAATTATTCCCAGTATGTGGTTATCTAACCTCTATTTGAAGACCCCTGAAGACCTCCCCCCAACACACCCACTCGCCCAAGACAGGGAATTCATGGGCTCATAGCAGAGCCAAAGGTATTAATTCTATCTGCATCACAAAACATGCCTGGGGAAAGCATTGAGACAAATTCACTGGTGGGTGGGGTGAGGGTGGTGGTGATGGGGGTGCAGGGGAGGTGGGGGAAAGGGTCAAGGATAGAGAGACCTTAGATCTCAGGACAAAAGACCTGATGTGGGGAGAGACTCTGAGACTTTTCCTTATAGGGGAGAAACAGAGACCACCATGACCCCCCTTATAGGAGGAGATTCAGAGACACCACCTGGGAAGACTTGTGGAAGGAGCATGGCACCCTGGGCCATGGTAAAACTCACTTTGGGTAGAGATGCTGTGGGGAGAAATTCTGGCATCTGGTAGCTTACCATCATCATTAATTATTTGTCACTCCTTAGTTTCTAGTGCTCTCCCTTGCCCCACTCCCAAATGACCTTATACTTATTTCATATTTATTTTATAACATTTGTAGACATGCATGTTGTCTTTCCTAATATGTATCTATACATATATCTCTACACATAATATATATATCTCTACACATAATATATCTATCTATCTATACACATTATCTATATCTATACACATCTATATCTATATCTATATCTATGTCTATGGGGGGAGAGAGAGAGAGAGAGTTTCATTTTTGTCTTTGTACACTCAGCATCTAGTCCAGTATTAAGCACACAGTAGGTACTTAATAAATATTGATTGATTTCTTACTAGGTGCTGTGGTAAAAATTATTCATGGTAAAGATTAATATCGGAAGTTTTAGCTGAATCATTTGAGAGATTGTGCATGCTACTGAAGCAGCTTTTGAAGGACTGCCTCTTTTGGAAGGAAAACTCTAACGCAAGGAACTTCCAGGACATAAACTTAAAAGTGATAGTGGGGGGGGGGGCGGCTAGGTGGTGCAGTGGATAAAGCACCGGCCCTGGATTCAGGAGTACCTGAGTTCAAATCCGGCCTCAGACACTTGACACTTACTAGCTGTGTGACCCTGGGCAAGTCACTTAACCCCCATTGCCCCGCAGGAAAAAAAAAAAAAACCAACAACAAAAAACAAAAAACAAAAGTGATAGTGGGAATGGAAGTTGGCATTCTCTGGCTGTTAAATTTAGCCATGGTGGGTGAGAGGAGTTGAGAAACATGTGGTTGGTGTTTGGCTTTGGGTATGCTGGTTCTTGGTCTGGTGGGCAGTTTGGGATGCGGTGAGTTTTATAAAGGAAAATTGACTAAGTTTAGATCTAAGGTCATTCATATGTATTTCTACTTCCCTATTTCCCTAATTGGTATCACCTTTTGTTGTCTAATTAATTCCCAAGCAATAAAAACTAATCCCTCACAGATTATAGCTCAGAGGCTTCTTTTTCTTAGTGGTCTGGGATATATATATATAAAAGGGAAACGTTAAAAGGGGGAGTTTAATGCTCCGTATATCTAATTTTGAATCTCACAGTGCTAAGGTGAGTTGTTTCTATCCACTAATGGAGCACCGATGGTTTCTGTGTCCTCCAACCCCCAGTTGCCCTAGTTATGGCTCTACCTCCTGCATAGCCCATTGCTCTTTGAGACAACTCTAATTGCTAGAAAACTTTTTGTTACATTGAAGTAAAACTGCCTCTGAGGAAGTTCTATCTGTTGTTCCTAGTTCTCCAAAACGAACCAAATCCTTCTTTCATTATCCCGGCCACTCATCTCTAGATTGTTGATAACCCCCATGATATGGAAGGGATAATTGTACTTTGTTTAGGTTTTCCCCAATATCATATAATACACACACGTGAGTGCACGTATATGTGTATATATAGGCATACATTATATACACACAGGCATGTGTCTTGCTGTGTATATATGTATGTATGCATGTATATATACACATGCATACATATACATACAGACACAGACATACATGATACAGGTTGGTTCCACCCTAAAGGAGATTGTGAAAGGAGTGGAATTCTGTATTTCTGTTCTCCAGGTTATTAGGGAGAATGTAGGTTCTTTTAAGGACAGAAAAGTCTCATTTTAAAATTTCTATTCTCAGAACCTAGCAAATGGTAGATGTTTAATAAAACCCTGCTGATTTATTAAATGAAGTGTTCCTTGAAAGATTGAAAGGAGTGAATGAATGAAAAAGCATTTATTAAGCACTTTCCTATAGGCTAAGCACTGTACTAAGTGTTAGAGACACATCTAAAAAATATGATATTGTCTCTGTTCTCAGAAAGCTCATACACTAATTAGAAGGGACAACACATATAAAAGGGTTTGTCTGCAGAGCAGAAGCATAGACCTGGAAGTTCTATGGGTACAGAGGGTGGATGGCAAAGCACAGGCATCATTAGGGTACACCAACAGGTCAGATGACAGTGTCCAAGGATCTGGAGGGCATGGCTACAAAGCACATGGTAAGCCTAAGAGGACTTTAGGAGGTAGTGGCAAGGCAGATGGCAAGGTCTGGTGGTCTTCCATCTCACTGGAATGCTTGTAAGAATTGATTCATGAAGGAAATGAAGAAGAAAGCAGTAACAAAGAGGGAATTCTGACCAGTGTCAGGAGGGTGGTAGATAAAAGCATCACGACACAGAGAAGGACCGGAAGAAGGAGCACTGAACTTGTAGTAATAGAGTAGGTATGAGGTTCATTCTATAGATGGAGGAACTGGGTCCTGTCTGGAGAATACAACTTCTTAGGCTACTAAGAAAGGTGATTTGTATACGTAGGTGCTGTCAAGTAAAAAGTCATTCAATAATGAAACTGTCAGAATTGAAATGGAACTTAGAAGGCCATCCATTCTAAACTGTATTTGAGCAAGAATGCCTCCTATAAAATATCCAAGTGATTATATAATTTTTCCTTGGAGAGTTTCACTGCTGGAGAATCTGTTTTCTCTCTAAGGGCAGCTAGGTGGCACAGTGGATAGAGCACATGGCTTGAAGTCAGGAAGACTTGAGTTCAAACTTGACCTCAAACACTTAGTAGTTGTGTAGCCCTGGGCAAGTCACTTAGCCTCTTCCTGCCTCAGTTCTCCAAACTGTAAAATGGAGATAACAATAGATCGTTGCTTCAAGGGTTGTTGTGAGGAAAAAAACCCACTCAAATAAAAGCCTTTACATGTATTCCTATTAGATTTTGTCTTTCCTCATTCAATTTGGTGTTGTCATGTATCAAGGCATTTTTGAATCATGACTTTGTCATCAATTATTCTAGCTATCTCTGCCAGCTTTGTGTCTTCTATAAATTTGCGCTCTCTCTCTCTCTCTCTGTGTCTCTTACACACACACACACACACACACACACACACACACAAATATATATTATCTATGCCTTTTTTATTTGTTGATAAAAACAGGGAGCCACTGAGGAATAATGTAATGAATACTGAATTTGCACAGCCACACTGTGACCTGTGGCTCTTCAAGGCGCTGATCCATGGTCGTCCATGACTGGTGGAAGCCTACTACTGAATTTGGAGTCAAAGACTTCTGTTCAAATTCTGACCCTCTTGGGCAAATGATTTATTTTCTTTGTACCTCTGTCAAATCAAGCCAACAAGCTTTTTTATCAGAGGGAAGGGAATGAATATTTCTATTATACCTACTATGTTCCAGGTACTATACCAAGCACTTAAAAAAAAACCCTATTATCTCATTTTATTTTCACAACAGCTCTGGAAGCATATGTGATATTATTATCTTCATTTTAGAGTTGAGGAAAGTGAGGCAAACTGAGGATAAACGACTTGCCTAGGGTCATACAGCTGGTTAGTGTCTGAGGCTGGATTTCAAGTTGGTTCTTCCTGATTACAGACCCAGCTCTCCCTGCTTCACCCTCAGGTGAAGCACTTACTAAGTGCCAGGCATTATGACGGGTAAAACTAAATGTGTGTGGTTACCCTATCTATTTCCTTGGTGGGGAAAGCTAACTAGTACAACAGTTTAACAGTTTAGGTATTAAACATTTATTAAAGTATATTAGAGGTTAACAAAGAGAGAACAAGTATCTCTGAAAGAACAGGAAAACCCTAACTACCTCAACCACTCCTAGTTCAGTTGCCAACCCCACAAGGTTCCAACCACCAGCACAAAACAAACTGACAAAACCAACTGCCTCATACATTGCTTCAAGCTGATTGGTTGAGAGCAGTCTCATGTAGATGTGAGGTAACTTTGAGACACTGATCCTTAGAAAGGTCAACCCATGCCCTCAGGGGGCCTCTGGTAATAATAATATTCTCACACTTCCCCCTGTGCTTCATTAAGAAACAGAGTTTCCTTAAATGAAGCAATAATATTACATATACTTATAACTAACAATGTAAAGGGAACAAAAAAAAAGAGAAAAGAAATTGAGCAATGCATTGACAAAAACTAAAAGGGGGCACTCCCCTTTAGTAGGTGGACATTACAAATAGTGTATACAATGGGAAAAGGAAAATAGGCAAATATCCATTCAAATCTTTGGAAGTCTTTTCTCAGATGATTCTTGGGATGTCCTCTGGGTATAGCTCTGGATTCTGGCTCTGGATCCTGGGCATGGTCTCTGGTGTGGTTGTAAAAAAAAAAAAAAGTCTCTCAGGTGTTTCAGATACTGATGATCAGCTAGAAAGTCTCCTCAGCTGGAAAATTTCACAACTTTAAATAACTTTGCCAATAACCAAATAAAACAATGAGAGTTCTCAAAAACTTGTCTAAGGAAATTTGGAATCTTTTAGAGATATAATAAAAAGAAAAATTGAATTCTTTTTAAAAACTTAATATTATTATAAACCCTCCTGTGGGGAATAAATTAAGAAAACAGTTGTGGTGTTAATTAAGAAAAAAAATTTTTATCTTTGTTTCATCACTTTTTGCATCATCTTCCTAATTATCCTCCTGCCATTATAAGAAAATACAGGATACAAATACAATAAAAAAATAAAAAGAGTCCTTGCCCTCAGGAAGCTTACATTCTAATGAAGAAAGACACATAAAAGAAAGCTGAAAAGCCAGGTGAGTGAGGAGAGAAAATGCCCACAAGATAGAGAAAGAAGTTTAATGAACCCAGGGCAGATCATAGAAATGAATGGATGAATGTATGTGAGTGGCCTGGGCACTTTTTAAAAATGGAGATTCTACAAGAGTCTAACCAGTTAGAGAAAGGCACCCTAAGGACAGAGGTATCTTACAGGTTAAGGTGGCTGTTGGGGAATGGTGAAGAAAGTCTGGAGATGTATGGGGTGAGGAAACCTCAGTTTCCTCTCCTGTAAAATTAAGGGGTTGGACCTGTTGACTTTTTAACTTCTTTCTGGCTATAAATTTGTGATCCCATATTAAACTGTTCCTCCTTACAAGCTGACATCAAACCATTAACTCTTTGGAACTGGTTAGTCATCTAGTTCTGAAATGACATGATTGTCCAGCTCTTCATTCTTAACTCTTCATTCTTTCCTCAATGATAACATCTGAGACTTCGTAAAGTCAATTGCTAAAATCTCAGTAGACTAACTTGTGCAGCAGTCTCCAGATTGACCAGTTTAATAACTGTCAAAAAAAGAGAAATAGGATTAAGCCAGTATGATGCATTTTGATGAGCCACATTGACTTTTTTGTGATCACTACTTTTTTCCCTAGTATTCCCCAACTATTGCTAATATATGGAGATACACACACACATACACACACGAATTGGAGGTCAAGATCACTGTCCTATAGTTTACATGCTCTTTCCTTTTTTGAAAATTAAGATATTTGCCCTTCTCCAATGCTGCAGTCCCTCTCCTACTCTCTAAAATCTTTCAATGATCATTAATTGTAGCTCAGTAATCATATCCTCCAGCTCTTTTGGGACTTTAGGATGAATAAATGAATAAATTAAAAAATAATTAACTGCTTACTACACGTCTGATACTGGGGGTACAAATGCAAAGAGTAAGACAGTCCTTGATATCAAGAAGTTTACCTTCTAACAGGGAGAGCCAGTACATATGGGTGAGAGGTGGCCAGGAAAGTGGGTTTTGGTCTAAGGAGTCACAAAGATGATGAGTTGATCCATGTGGTAGTGAACTGATATGCACTTTCCAAAATCAGTGGTGCTAAATATTTGATTACTGAGCCCAGAGCAAGAATTGAAGGGAGGATATGATTACTGAGCCACTATTAATGATAGTATTATGTCCTTTTCATCAGGAGAGATGACAACATGGTGGGATAGATGACTGGACAGTTTGTGAAGCCTAGTCTGATCTGTTCTGAGGTCAGCTGGAAAGAATGGGTGAAGCAGGTTTACACTGAAGTGTAAGTCAAAGTGGCTCAAGGTTGGGCAGGAATTCCAAAGTTTAGTAGATTAAGAAATGAATAGTTTTACGTTTTTTGCAGAGAGAGCTCCAATAGATGTCCAGATAATTGAATCTCCAACCAATATCATAGCTGTCTTTGTGTCAAGTTATTCTTGGCAGATGGCATTTTATCTCCCATAATATCTCTTCCTTTGATCATCTTGTCTCCCATATCTAGAATGGATTCCCTTCTTATCACCACTTTTTTGCATCCTTACCTTCAAGGTTCAACTCAGGTGTCACCTTCTCTTGAAGTCTTTCCTGATTCCCTAATCTGTGTTCTCTCCCTTCCAAAATAATCCCAGAATCTGACCACTCCTTTTCTCATCATTCCAGTCGCTACTCATTTGATATGTACTAATCTGCTATTCCCCCAAATAAAATGTAAATTCCTTGAGGGTAGGGACTATTTTACTTTTTGGCTTTGCATTCCCAACACCCAGCATAATGCTTAAATTCACGAAGTGAATTAACTAGCCTACTTCTGGAAATCACTGAGTAGGGGAAGGACATACATGGTCAAATCCATGCTTAAGAAAAATCACTTTGGCGATTGGGTAGAGGATGAATGGATTAGAGTGAGAAGAGACTTTAGGCAGCGAGACTCAGGAGGTGATGAGGATTTGAATTAAGATGATCACTGTATGAATAGAGAGAAGGGGTATCATACAAGAAAAGTGGAAAGAGAAATGGCAAGATTTGGCTTCTAGTTGGATATGTGGGGTGAGGAAGAGAGAGGAGTCAAGGATAAAGCTGAGGTTATGAATTTTGGAACCTGGAAGGATTGCGGTGTCTGACAGAAATAGGAAAATTTGGTAGAAGGGTGAGTTTGGAGAAAAAGATGAGTTTTGTTTTGTTTGCCAACATGAACATGTTGACGATTGCACATATATAACATATCAGATTGCTTACTGTCTTAAGGAAAGGGGGGGTGGGGAATGAGGAAGAAAATTTAGAACTCAAAATTTAAAAAAAATTAAATGTTAAAAATTTTCATACCATGTAGGGAAAAAAGAAGATATAAAAAAACCCCAAACAAAAACAAATACAAAGATGTTGAGTTTGAGATGTCTCTAGGACATCCAGTTTGAAATTTGGGGCAGGCAGTTACTGATATGAGACCAAGATATTGAAGAAAGAGATTTGGGCCTCTCTTGTGTGTAAACACACACATACATACACACATATGTATACAAGCAAACACACACATATATACATACATATAAATTATATACATATATACATATGTATATTGAGAGAGAGAGAGAGAGAGAGAGAGAGAGAGATGATAAATCCATAGGCCCAAGACAGATAGTGACAGAGAGACACAGAGAGATTGTATATAGGGCAGGTGTTCTTAACTTTTTGCATGTCATAGACCTCTTTGGGGAGTCTGGTGAAGCTTATGGACTTATGTTTTTAAATGTATAAACAAAATATATAGAATTAGAAAGAAATTATATTGATATAGATTTATAATTTTTAAAAAGTACTCAGACCTCAGGTTAGACCTCAGGTTAAGAGCCCTTGTATCTTATGTTGTTTTTGTTGCTTGTCCTTTGTTCTCAAAGAGGACTATGACATCGGGGTAATGTCATGACTTGTACTGAATTGGATTTAAGTGAGGGAGGTCAGTATTTGTATGTAGGGAAAGAAGAGAAGTGGAATAGAGCCTTGGGGAAAACTCCATGGTTAGGAGATGGAGAAGTCAGACAAATAGGAGATCAATCTATGATTCTAACAAGAAACTCCTAATTAAGAGAAAGTGATCATTATTCTTATTTTTATTATATTCTACATGAACATTAATAGGAATTTCTGTGTCAAGTAAAGACTCACTAGCTACTTTTAGGCACGGTGTACCCAGCACTTCCCTGCCTATCAGCAAAGCTGGGTTCCAGGCCTGGTTCTGTCATTAACTCAGCTGCGTAGCTTTGTAGTAGCCCCTTTGATTCTCTAGGCTTCTATTTTTTTTCATCTATAGGATGAGGGGGTTCAGTTAAATGACCTCTAAAGGCCTTTCCAGCTCTAAAATTCCATGATTCTTTCTGGTTCCCTAAGGAGGCTGTGTGTTACCATCCTCAGCTCGGAGATCAGTCCCAGAGTTCTTTGCTTTTTCTCTAAGCACAGTTTCTTGAGTGAATTTCATTAGCCTTGCTAACCTTGCAGAGGTGAAAACAACTCCATTAAAAAAAAAAAAAAAACCTTTCTCTGTATTGCTTCTTTGACATATCTGTGCAAACACCAGCATCTAGATATATATTTTTTCTTTCATCTTTTTGGAAATTCAGTGAACTTTTCCCCTTTGGCCCCTGTTTATTTTCATGTCTTACTGTGTTTCAACATACAACCAAGATGTTAATGTTTTCTGTCTAATAAACTGGACATCTGTAACCTCCCTGCCTAATGTTTTCAATCAGCCTGGCTCTTAGCTAGCAGAGAACTAGTTTGAACCATGGGACCCAAGGTCACTTTAACTGTTCATTCATTTGCATTCCCTCAAATAATGCAATGTAAATGTCCCCTTGGAAAGCCCACTGCTCTTAATATATCATTGCTTTCCTTCTGACATCTAGGACAAATCATACAGTGCGCCAGGTGCCCTGCTAAATTAATTACTCCCATTCACATTTGGTGACCTCTGTGTTCTTAGGGCATATGAGAATGCCCTATATTTACACCTGCAATAACCACAGCAATAACTTATATCTATATAGCACTTTATGGTTTATAAAGTACTTTTCTTACAGTCTTCAGGGTGCTAAAAAAAATCAGTTGGCTGCTGAATAATCTGAGCTGCTGTTGAGATCTGAGACTTACAAGAGGAAGAATTTTATTCTAAACCGGCCTTGGTTGGAAGTTTCCAATATGGCAGTGCCTCTTCCTGAATCGGTACTGCCCTGGCTTCTGATATTATCAGAGAAGCCACCTACAGAGGTGAAAGGGACCTGTTTAAGCAACTGAGCTTCAGGCGCTTCTGCTGCTCCTGATACTGATGTTGGAGGCTTTCATTCCTTGTTAACTAAGAGCTACCCTTGAGAAAGGAACAAAGAAAGAGACAGAAGAAATGTCATATTTATTGGGATATCTCCCTTCCTAAATCTCACCTGGTAATTATTGTAACAGCCTTCTAATTGATCTCCCTGGCTCAGGTCTGCCTCCTCTTCGATTCATCCTCCACATAGCTGTCAAAAATGCTTTTCCTAAAGTAGAGGTTTTACCAGTTTACTCCCCTGCTCAATAAATTTCAGTGGCTCCCTGTGACCTCTTGGATCAAATACAAATTTCTGTGGCATTTTGTAAGGGGCTAAAATTCTAGCTAGTCTGTCTAAATATCTAATGGGTGGTCACTATAAATTAATTGCTTTAGCAAGAGTTAGACTTTTAAATATTTATTAAGGAGAATAAGAATTTGGTGAAGAGAGAGAGAAAAGCCTAGATTCATCTATCTATCAAGGGGAGAGCGCATTTCTAGCTCCACTCCACCAGCATCCTGACGAAAGAGAGAGCCAGTCTTACCCCCTCTTCCTCCCACAAGCAAAGGTCACTTCCTGACGCCAAGGAAAAGCTGCATGGCCTTGCCCTCAGAGGCCTTCTCCTCATGGTGGAGCTTTCCTACAGTAAGTCTCCAGTAGGTAGCGTCATTCCAATTGTTATAATTTATAGATGTTTCAACCTGGTTCCAGGCTTATTTCACATTATTTCCATTTACATATGGCATAGTCTAGCCATCAGAATTCTTACTGTCCCTCACATTCAACATTTCCATCTCCTGTTTCAGCACTTAATGCCTGGTTTTAGTCTCTCCTTATCACTGCCTTTTGAAATCCCTAATTTCCTTAAAAGTATAGATCAAGTGTCAAGTCCTACTATACACACACTTATATATATGTATTTGTATATACCTGAATATATGTATATAAAATATCTAATATACGCAATGCATGTATACATATATTTATATACATGCATTTATGTATATTTGTATAGCGATACTTATGTAGCACCTACTGTGGGTTGACTCACCCAACTCTAACTTGAACTGGTATGTTGGTTCCTCACAAAATAGTTAACTATTACTTCTCTCAGAGTTTTAGGGGTAGTATGGAGGGTCGATGGAGTTTCTGGTACTGTTGCTTATGATCCCACACTGGTATTTTCTCCATTATTAATCAAACAATTGAAATACATTTGCTTTTAGATAAGAAAAAAAGAGAGGAGAGAGAAGGGAACTCCTTGGCCTGAGCCTGGGTCTCTTCTCCTTCACTCTTGACCAGAGAAGGACTTTTTGAACCTCAAAAAGTCTGGGCTATTTTGGACTTTCTATCTTTTCACCATCATCTGAGTAATGTCTTTGAAATAGCTGACAATTGTGTCTGTTTTAGGAGCCAAAGCTAGATTGGACAAGATAAGCAAAACAGATTCATGGCTTTACAGAGAACCCAGAAGAAAAACTCCACCTTAACCAAAAGAGACCATCTTGAGAACTCCAGGAAAAAGATTTGCTGGAATTTTAAACTATTCCTTTTGCCACTTGTGCCCTGAGCATGAACCTCCTTTCCCCCTAGAACCTGTGTGTGCTGGTGGGAGAGTGTGTCACAGACCCTAGAGGCATTGTTTTATATCAACTGTTTTTACTATACCACCTTCATAAATACTCTCTTCTAAAAGCTACTTAAATCTGTCTGATTAAATGATATCAACTGATAATCATGTTGGAAAGCACAGTGAAGGAGGGTTGTGATTTATATAGCATTAGAAAAGATAATTCCTATTCTCTAAGAGTTCTAGGGGAAGCCCTGAAGAGACATATTAACCATGATTTGGGGATCTAACTCATCGGGGCAAAAGAGAGTTGGCATAAGAATCCCCCCCCGCCAAATTTTACATGCACTATAGATATCTTTGCTTTATTATTAGTTTCATTGTTAATAAATAATATATTCAGTAATTTTAATATTTAATCCTAAGATGTTAAGGGTTTCATATGTAGAAAATGTTTAACAAATTACTGGGAAAAGTTTTTCCTAGTTTATTAAATAAACAATACTTAATGAATTGTTAGAAACTCTGACCGTAGTTTATTAATTGAGAGATAGGAAGAAAATTTATTAATGAAGAAATATAAAAGTCCACGGATTTCTTTAGCACTCTGAATGATAAAATTAAATATATGAATGAGACAAGTAATAGGTGAAGGGGTGACTTAAAAGGGAGGATGGCAGACCTTAGAAGCCTTCCTATGTCAGCAATGGCAGATGCTTCTCAGAGGGCCTGGCAAAAGAAGCTGCAAAGACATGAATAACAATGCTTGCTGAAGTAAAAGGAAGTTTGAATCATAGAATTTTATAAGTGGAAGGGTCTTCTAATCTGAAAAAATGAGGAGGGCTGAATTAGATGATCTTTTAGGTCTCTTCTAACACTAGCTATCTATGAATTCAGTTGATTTATATGTCTAGATCCATCCTGGAGGAATATTTTAATAGTTTTTTTTTCCCAATTACATATAAAGACAATTTTTTTACATTGATTTTTTATAAAATTTTGAGTTCCAAATTTTCTTCCTTCTCTCCCTTTACCTAAGACAGTAAGCAATTTGATATAGGTTATATATGTGTAATCATGTAAAACATATTTCCATATTCGTCATGTTGTAAAAGAAAAAAACAGAACAAAAGGAAAAAAATCACAACATAAATAAAGTCAATATAGTGTGCTTTGATGTGAAAGATAAAAAAGGAAATAGAAGGGTTCTTAAGGATTATTTTGTCCCATCTCCTCATTTTCCAAAGAGGTTTGAATGACTTGTCTGAAGGCCGATAATTAATGGTAGTTTCCAGGGTAGAATTCTGGTCTCACAGCTTCCATTTCATATGCTTTCTCCTCCATGCCAGCTAATTCATGTATAGAGCAGTCTTACGCCCCTGTTGGTTAGCTTCTTTTGAAAAGAATCTTTATAGGTACCTATTTAGATTAACCATATAGGGCAAATTACATAGAACTAAACTTTGGAATAAATGGGTAGTTGCTCAGCCTTGGTCTTAATAGAATGTGAATTTGGGATTCTGAAAGCCTGATATTGAGAAGACAAGTTGTAAATCATAGTCCATTCCTTAACTCTTTACAAATACAGAGAAATTCCCACTCTTCAGAAGTTAGGAGCATTCTATGAGTCTTTAAGAAAAAAACCTTGCCAAATGCAAAATTATCATCTGTTAAATTATCATCTCCAAGCTTAAAAAGATGTTGAAGAAGGGCAGTTCCCCAATCAGTAAGCTAATAAAATAATCACACAGATATATACACACATAGTATTTATGGTTAAAGTAATAATACTTTGCCAGTAATAATAATATTGACAACGATAATAATAAACATTTATATGGTGCTTTAAGTTTTTTGAAGTATTTTACAAATGTTAACTCATTTTAGCCTTACAATAACTCTATCATGCTGTTATTATCAATATTTTGAAGATGTGGACAGATGCTGAGACTGGCTGAGAGAATGACTTGCCCAGGGTCACACAGCTACCAAGTATTTGAGGTTAGATTTGAACTTAGGTCTTCCTGGCTCTGGGTCAAGCTTTCTATCCACTGTGTCATCTAGCTGCCTCCTAATAGCCTCAGGATGATTTGATCCTGGGGCCTACTCTTCTGACTGGTAAGTCCCAACTGGTATTGTCATTTCATAGGGGGTTCCCCCGCATGTTCACTTCTTTCCCATTTCAACTCTCTATAATGTTTTACCTCAATCAAGTCTCCCAACCTTACTTAAAATTAGGTGTGTGGGTAATTATATAAGGGGAAGGAAGGGAGGGAACAAACATTTCAGTGTCTGCTCTGTTCCAGGCACTGTGCTAAGTATTATCTCATTTGAATCTGTGCAACCATGTGAGGTAGGTACTTTTATTGCCTTAATTTAATAGTTGGGGAATTTGAGGCAGATAGTGGATTGGCCAGTTGTGTAGCTAGTAAGTGTCTGAGGCTGGATTTGAAGTCAGGTCTTCCTGACTCTATGCCCAATGCTCTATCTATCTTATCTGCTTAGGAATTATGTGAGAATTCATGGAGAAGGTCATATCTTAATTGGACTTTAACAGCAAGAAATTCTGTAGGTGAAGAAGGGGAAGGAGGGAGGAGGGCCTATTGAGTCTGGTCACAGAGGCAGGAAGGCACAGAATATCTTTAGAGGACATAGAGTACATCAATTCAGCTGCAGTTTAGAGTCTGTGGAAAATATTAATATGAAATAAAGAAGGGAAAACATGGTAGAGAGACTACAGGGAACCTTGAATGACAGGCAAATAAGTTTGAACTTTACAAGTATAGCAGTAGGGAACAACAGAGCATTTCTGAGCAAAGCAAATAGTATGTTCATATCTATGCACCAGAATTATTGGTCTAGATGCTGGAAAAAGGATAGATTGGAATGAGGAGAAGATGAAGGTAGAAAGACCTGACAGCCTTTGAAATGTTCCAGGTGGGTGGTAATAAAAGCTTGTACATTGGAGGTGGCAGTGGGAATGCTGGAGAGGGGATGGATGTAAAACATGTACTTGGTAATTGATCAGACAAGAGAGCTGACGAAGAGGAAGAATTGAAGGTATTGATTGTAAGACTGCCCAAGTATTGGTTCCATAAAAAGCATTTGTTGTTGTTGTTGTTCAGTTATATACAACTCTTTGTGCCCTCATTTTGGGGTTTTCTTGGCAAAGATACTGGAGTGGTGGTTTGTCATTTCTTTCTCCAGCTCATTTTACAGACGAGAAAACTATGGCAAACAGGGTGAAGTGACTTGCCCAGGGCCACACAGCTAGTAAGAGGTCTGAGGTCATATTTGAACTTAGGAAGATGAGTCTTCTTGACTCCAGGCCTCCCACTCTATTCACTGTGCCACCTAGCTGCCCATAAAAAGCAATAGCAAAGTGAAAAGGAGAAGCACGGTTTTAAAAAAGTTGATTATGCAGAAGACAAGTAATCCACTGCCTATACCTATGTTTTAGGCAAAGTGTCATCATAGAACATAATTTGAAGGGAGAGCATTTTGCAATTGAAAGAATTCTGGGTGTGACTGACCTCAGAAGATCTGGGTTCAAATCTCAGCTTGGCCACTGCCTTCCTATGTGATGTTGTACTAGGTTACTTCCAAGGTCCCTTCTTAGACCATTCATTTCCTACCAGCTTGCACTACTTGGACTGGACTTTACCATGCCTTGAGGAAATCTCATCCTTAGGAAACTCATCATCCTGCAAGATTATATCAGCTTTGACAGTCACACCTCATCAGTACCCTCTGTTCCTCTGACTAGAGGGCTAGAGGGTGGGGCAGTGAGCTCCCCCTCTCCCAAACTTCTATTTAAAGAAGGCTTCCAGGCCAGACAGCTATTCATTTCCTACAAGTTTGAGATCCTTTAGACTAGACATCATCATGCTCCTGTGCCTGGGTATTCTATACCCTGCTTTTTAGCTTCTTTTTGTGTGCTGTTTTTCCCCTAATCGATTGTAAACTGCTTGAGGGCCAGAATTGCTTTTCTTTTCCATTTTTGTAATCCCAGCATTTAGCACAGTGCCTGGCATATAGTAGATACTTAATAAATGTTTATTGGCTGACTGACCTTCTAGCTCTAAATCTATGACTATGGATACCTCTAAAAGAGAGCTTTCTCAGTTGTATATGTGAGAACACTGAGTTTCAGAGTGACTTGTCCAAGGTTACACAGTAACTTAGAAGTACATTATCTATACAGTCTTAGCTACTATTCAGACATCAGAAAGCTAGTCAATTTACCTCTTGCTTCTAGTGTGAAATATACTCCTTTGTATATACTGGGTGATCAGTAAAAATAAATTTTATCTTGCTTTTCTATGGGTTCTCTACCCATAATATATACCATGGTAGTGAGAGTGACAATAGAGGAGACATACTGTCCTTTACCTTAGGGACAGAGAGAAAGGAATTTAATCCAGAGGTGGAATGGAGTAGGGCTGGAATAACAGGTAAGTGGCATAAGTGGTCTCATGATGGGGTCTGAGGTGCAATGGGAAGGTTTAAACATATGCTCTTGGGGTACATATATAACATACTGACTAAAACTCTTCTCAGTGATTGGAGAAACCCAGGGCATCCTGAAAGCATGGGTCACTTGGAAGGTTACACTAAAGGAAAAAAAAAAGGTACAGAATGGCTGGAAGTGGGTAGATGTTGGAGATGGGCTTTTGTTTCAGGGTCATTAAAATAACTTTGTAATTTACCATATCACCTCAATCCATTCTCCTCTTCTATTTAGTTCTGAGCTTAGCTCATTGTCTATAGTGCCTATCAAAGATATGCATATTATTAGATGAACTCTATGCAACTGTATACCATAGTCTGGACAAAGGCCTTCTTTATCCACTTGGTTTTTCCTGTGTGGATTGTTAGGCAAAAGTTTTTTGGAATCAATACATAATTTAGGAGACTATGAAGAGTTTTATGCAATCTATACAATGCCATGTATGTTTGGATAACATTATTGTCTATGTGGCATCCCTTTTTTATTTGAACTCTATGTTAGATCTCCATAACAGTGGTTAACACCTTTAGAGCATATATATCCTTTTCCTTTAAACCTCTTTTGACATCAGGAATGAGAGGGTCACTGAACATAGTTTTTATTTCTTTTAAGGAATGTTGCATAATCTTGACAAATCCATTTGTGGGGGATGCCTTGTTAGAGGAGAGCCTTTAAGGCAATGTTTTAACTTTGAATGGGAGCTCAGCTCATTTTTCTTCCAATTTACCATTATCTAGAGAGGTCTGAGAGAAAACAAAAAGAATGTGCCAAATCTTTTGAAAAATTAGTCGAGCAAATTCACATTTATTGATCATTTACTGAGCACTTGTGTGAAAGCTACTGTAGGGGTAACAAGATCCAGTTCTTGCCTTGAAAAACCTTACAATATAGCTATGGAGGTAAGACATCAATTCAGTAAATGAGTGGAAAATGATTCTAAGGCAATGTAAAAATATGAGGAAATTATTTCATATTTCTGTTTCAAGCTCATTAAGTTTGTTAAGTGACTGTGAAATTGTATGGTCCAAAATATATACATAAATTTGGAGGGAGTACAAAACAAGGGAATGATAAGTATAGGATGAGGTCAATTAGAGAAAGTTTCAGAAAGGAGGTGAGTTCAACTTTGAGAAGATTCAGATTGGCAGATAAGGGAAAAGCATTTAGGTCAGTGCATCAGCTCAGAGGGAGGCAAAAATGTGTAACATAAGGAAGGATGATGCTAAGGATATTATAATGATTAGAGTGAAGAAGACACTACAATAAGAGAGAATATAGGAAGTTAAGGTGGGGTCAGTCCATAGAGGGAGAGATAGCATCTTGGATATTAACTCAGTTTTGATACTTAGCATCTTCTCAGAACAACCTCCTACTCCCCTTTGATTGGAGGGCTGGAGGGTAAACTAATAAATCCCTCCCAAAGCTTTTTTTTTTTTTTTTAATGGAAGGCTCAGAACTTTCCAGAAAACTCCTCATCTTCCATCATCTGCTCTGCTTCCTTTCAGTTCCACTAATACCAAGCCTCACACCCCTTTCCTTTTTGTAAATTGTCTTCCTCCATCAATGGAAGAATCTGTGTTTTCTTTTGCAACATGACAAATATGGAAATGTGTTTTGTGTGACTGCACATGTATAACCTATATCAAATTACTTACCTTTTCAATGAGCGGGGAGGTGAAGAAGGGAGTTTGGAACTGTATTCTTTCAGATATTAAAAAATATTTTTATGTGTAATTGGAAAATAAAAATATTTAACAATAACATTATGAAAGCAAACAACTTTGAAAGACTCAGAAACTCTGATCAATGAAGTGAGCATCTGCATTGGCCATTTCCAGAGGACTGATGATGGATGAAGCATGCTGGTGATCTTGTGATAGAGAGATGATGGACTCAAGATGCCAAATGAGATATACATTTTGGGATATGGTCAATGTGGGAATTTGGTTATCTTGACCATTTCTTTCTCTCCCCCATCCATCCATCTCTCTCTCTCTCTCTCTCTCCATAAATAAATATATATATATGTATATGTATATAAATTATATATTATATATGTATATATAGAATTTTTACAAGGTCTTTGCTCTTATTTTTAGTTTGCATGTGTATGAGGAAGTTGAGAGGGAGAGACAATAGATGTTTGGTAATTAAAAAAAATAAAAGTACAAGAAAAAATGATACCTGTTGTGTTCAACTTTTTTAAAAATAATCAGAGGGGGAAAAATGATTCCTTTAAAAAAAGAAATTGATTCCTGAATTAGTTGTAAAATGTAGGACTTAATAAGAAACTATTCAGTGGTTATAAAGCATTAATAAAGAACAGGCCTGAGGATATGGCATAGAAACATTACTAGAGGTAACATTTTTCTGATTTTGGAAAATTACTACAGGGGAATCATCCTGGATAAAGTAATTTTTTTCTGTTGCTGGTGGTTTTAATCATGAGGAGAAAGATTGTTTCTGTCATAATCAGAGCAGGAAAACCCCCTCAAGCTGCCACTGTACTTCAAAGCTAATTAGCAGAGTTAAAGAGTCAAATTTACCTCTTGGGCAGGTAGATTGTTAAAGATTTGCTTGCAGGGGGCTTACAGCACAGTCATGAATTCTCACTGGAGCAAGTATCACTCTGAAAGTTCTGATCTGAAGAACAGGGAATTGACCTGAGAGGGCAAGGGAAAGGAAGAAAATGTTAAGCTGCAACTGTTAAGCTATGTAGTGCCAAGGGCAGCAGGTATGACATAACCAGGGTAGTCCAAGAGGTTCTAGCCACTTGGTTCTGATCATTTCTTTCATCAATTTATCAAAATCCTCAAAATTATTTGTTTTGATCATATTGATGTTAAGGCATAAATTGTTAATCTGGTTGGTTTTGCTTACTTCACTCTGTATCACGTCAGTTCATACAAATCTTTGCATGTCTTTTAATAAAGGTTATTTGTTGGGGCAGCTAGGTGGCACAGTGGATAGAGCACTTGCCCTGGATTCAGGAGGACCTCAGTTCAAATCCGGCCTCAGACACTTTACACACTTACTAGCTGTGTGACCCGGGGCACATCACTTAACCCCAATTGCCTCACCAAAAAAAAAAAAAAAAGGTTATTTGTTTTTAACATTAATTTACAAAACTGAGTTCTAAAATCCTTCCCTCTCCCACATCCATTGTCAAGGGAAGACATTTCAATATTAACCATGTTGCCAAATTTTTTTTTAAAAAAAGCAAGAAAAAATAAAGGAAGTGAAAAAATTATGCTTCAATCTGCATTCAAATTCCATCGGATCTTTCTCTGGAGATGGATAGCATTTTTCTTTATAATTCCTTTGGAATTGTATTCATGAGAATGAGTCATTCACAGTTGATTGCTACTCTGTACAATGTTCTCCAGGTTTTGCTTGCTTTACTTTGCATCAGTTCATCTAAGTATTCCCAGGTTTTTCCTGAAACCATTCTGCTAGTCATTTCTTATGGAACAATAGCATTTTATCATCATTATATACCACAGCTTGTTTAGTCATTCTCCAATTGATGAGTATCCCTTCAATTTCCAATTCTTTGCCACCACAAAAAGAGCACTATTTTTGTACACACAAATCCTTTTCTTTTTCCTTTGATTTCTTTGGGATACAGACCAAGGGGTGGTATTGCTGAGTCAAAAGTTATGCACAATTTTATAGCCCTTTGGACATAGTTCCAAATTGTTCTCCAGAATGATGGGATCACTTCACAACTCTACCAATAATGCATTAGTATCCCACTTTTTCCACATCCCCTCCAACATTTGTCATTTTCCTTTTCTATCTTATTAACTAATCTGATAGGTGTGAGGTGGTATGTCAGAGTTGAGTTAGTTTGCATCTCTTTAATAAATAGTGATTTAGAACATTTTTTTCATGTGGCCATAGATGGATTTGATTTCTTTTTCTGAAAACTTCCTGGTCATATCTTTTGACCATCTATCAATTAGGGAATGATGCATATTCTTCCAAATTTGAATAAGTCCTCTATAGATTTGAGAAAAGAGTCCTTTAATAGAGAAATTTGTTACAAATGTTTTCCCTTCAGTTTCCTGTTTTCCTTCTAATGTTGGCTACAATGGTTTTCTTACTTTCAATTTTAATAACTTCTTTGATTTTCAGGATTTCCAATTTGGTGTTTAATTGGGGATTTTTAATTTGTTCATTTTTCTTTTTTTTTAAACATGCTTAATTTATTGATATAAGGCATTCAAGATATAAAATTTTCCTTAAGTACTTTGGTATCTCATACATTTTGGTATGTTGTCTTATTGTTGTTATTCTTTTTAATAAAATAATTTATTGTTTCTATGACTTATTCTTTGACCAAATATTAGATTATTTAATTTTCAATTAATGTTTAATTTGTTTCTATGGCCCTTTATTGAATGCAATTTTTGTTGCATTATTGTCTGAAAATAATGTATTTAATATTTCTGCATTTAATTGTTAGGCTTTTATGCCCCAATTCATGGTCAGTTTTTGAGAAGGTGCTATGTATAGCTGATAAAAAAGGTATACTCTCTAGAAGCCCTGTATAAATTCAAGGCACTTTGCCATATTTCATCTCAATTTTAACAAGACATTTGACATCCTCTTATGATACCTTTATGGTAAAGATGTAGGAATATGGACTAGCCGATAAGACAGTTACATCACTTTGAAATTAGTTGACCTACTGGTTCAAAACAATAAGTAATATTTAAAGAAACATCTCAGCTGGGAGAGAGGTCTCCAGTGGAAGACCAGAGAACTCAGTCCTTGACCCTTTTCTTGTAAGTTATTTTTATCAGATTTATACGCATGCATCATACTGCTAAGTTAATGGATGACAAGAATGTGGGAGGGATATCTATCATGTAGGATAACAAATTTGAGATCCAAGAAGAACTCAACAGACTGAAATTGATGTGCTGAAGCTAATAAATGAAATTTAATAGGGATAAAAGTAAAGTTTTATTCTTTTTCAAAAATTAACTATATATGTACCTATACACATATACATACATACATACATACAGCATGGGAAAGATGTGACTAGAAAGAAGTTTGTGTGAACAAATCAGAGATTTTCATTGAGTATAAACTAATATTATTACATAGTACCATGAGACAGACCAAGGAGTTAATAGAATATTAGGTTGCAAGAATAGAAATATAATTTCCAGAGTAAGGGAAGTGATAATTTTATTCTATTCTACCTTGGTTAGATCATAAGCGAAGTGCTATGTCCAATTCTTGGTGCCACATTTCAGAATGGACCTTGACAATCTAGGGTGCAGACATAGAAAGACAGTGAGAGGTTGGTGTGGGGGTCCTTAGGTATTTTTAAAGAATTATACCCTCTTTCACACAAATCCAATTAGAATAAGATAATCTTTTTTTGTGTTCTAGAGAAAGGAACCGAGAGAGAAGTCAAACTTCTCTTAAGGGGAGATAGCGCAGAGACACATGATTCTCTGAGATATATCCTAGAACAGGAGAAAGGGAAAAGCTTTTATGGAGGAAGAATATTGGAGGGACAGATCAGGTGATCATCTGACTGTGGAAAGTTCCTTTTGGGGGTAGGGGAAACTGGAATGAGGGGAGATTGTCCTGACCTCTGGAGTTATCTGTCCCCTTGGCACCACTCAGGTAATAGCCACGCCTAATAGGCATATCTCTTTTGCTTCTCAAAGTGTGTCTTGTGCTTCAGTTTAGCTGGACAGTTTAAACTTTAATCCTAACCCCATAACAGAAACCAAACCCTTATGAGAGAAATTTGATACAAATCTTTTCAGGTTCAAATAATTTAAGTTATTATTAGTATTATTTTTAAAATAATTGATTTGATCTCTTGTTTGGTTAAGAACACTTCTCCTACTTGTAGCTATGAATGATATATGTTCTATTTCCTTTTAAATTTTTTAATAGTATAATCTTTAATATTAAGGTCATATATCCATTTAGGATGTATTGTAGTATGTGATGTAAAGTGTTGGTCTAACTAGGCCTAATTTCTGCCACATTGTTTTCCAGTTTGCCCAGCAGTTTTATCCAATAGGAAGTTTTTCCCTAGGCAATTTATGTTTCCCACTTTTTGAACTACTGGGCCATTAAGTTCTATTGTTTCTGAATATCCCTTGTCTAGTCTGTTCCCTAGATCTAGCTCTCTATTCTTTAGCTAATTCCAAATGTTTCTGATGACCCTTGCTTTTTTATTATAGTTTGAGGTCTGGCAGTGCTACTTTTCCTTCATCCTTATTTCTTTTCATCATTTCTCTTGGTATTCTAATTCTTTTGTTGTTTCCAAGTGAATTTTATTATTATTTTGTCAACCTTGGTAATTTGGTTGGCATAGCATTAAACATATAAAGTAATTTGGTAGTATTGTTATTTTTATTATATTGTTATTTTTATTATATTGGCATGGCCTAGCCATGAACACCAGCCATTAAAGTTGTTCTTAAATTCCTTTTTTTTTGGTTAGGCAATTGGGGTTAAGTGACTTGCCCAGGGTCACACAGCTAGTAAGTGTCAAGTGTCTGGGGCCAGATTTGAACTCAGGTACTCCTGACTCCAGGGCTGGTGCTCTATCTGCTGCACCACCTAGCTGCACCTCTTTAATTCTTTAAGGAGCATTTTGTAATTGAAGCTAGATAAGTCTTTTGTGTATTTTGGGAAGCTGATCCTTAGAAATTTTATGTATTTTGTAATTATTTGGAATAGGATTTGCATTTCTTTTATTGCTTCTTGTGTTTTGTTACTATTATATTATTGTTATTGTTCAGTCATTTCAGTTGTTTCTGAATCTTTGTGACCCCATTTGGGGTTTTCTTGGAAAAGATACTGGAATAGTTTGCCATTTCCTTTTCCAGATCATTTTACAGATGAGAAAACTGAGGCAGACTGGGTGAAGTGACTTGCCCAGGGTCACACAGCTCCTAAGGTCAGATTTGAACTCAGGAAGATGAGTTTTCCTGACTCCAGGCCTGTGTGAGGACTGGATTCATTGGCTAACACATTGCCTAACAATCTTTTGCAGGACAGAGAGCAAACCTAGTTGGCTTTTAAGGGAATCAGTAACTCTGAAACCAGTCAAAGACTTATTTGACTGCAGGATATGCGACTATGGACAATCCTGTTTATCGTCCTTTTCAGACAACTTTATCCCTTAACTTTGGAAAAATCCTTTTTTTTTTTTGAGAGAGAGAGAGAGGTAGTCTTATGAAGACATCTCCTAATAAGACCTTTGAGAAGAAAATGGCCCCTGATCAATAATTTTCTGGAACTCAACAGCAAAGTGCCAAAAGTTCTTTTTTTTTTTTTCTTTCTCGAGAGAAAGGGCACCCACCAGGAGCAGTGATTCAATGTTGCAGCAGGCAAGTGCAAAAAGGGGGAGCATGCAGGCTCCTTTTATCCTATTCCCCCAATGCATGTTAAGTCCCTCTCTTGTTCATCATTGGCCAGTTACTAGAGAATAGCTAGCCAAAAGGCACATTTAGAAAACCTACTTACATAATTATTCAATGTCTTAATACCCAATCAATTTAGAATATTTCTCAGTCCATTGGTTTTGCATAACCTCCTACCATCTAAGTCCTCCTCCAATGGGATTGTCTCATGTAACATGTCCTGATATTATCTCAGGGAAGCTACACTTTACCCAAGCTCAAGTCTCTAAACTTAAACCTATTCCTGTTTGAGAGGAGTCCAGAGCCTCTTTCACAACCTGGAACTGAACTGCTTATCACCAAGGATGCCTTATGATTTGTTTATCAAAGGCCACATCTTTGAACACTGGAATTCCCTGCTCTCACACACCTTGGAAATGGGACTCACTGTCTCATTCCTTTCCAAGACCACCTTTCCCTCCAAATGACTTACCTGCCTTAAAAAAAAATTATTATAAACCCCTATAATCTGTTACCTAATGTTTTATTCAGCAAAAGGTTGGATTGTACTCATGATCATTTAAAATTTTCTTCCCTGCATTATAAAACCTTTAATTTTCACAGGCATTGTCTTCCTCTGGTTTCCTTCTCTTTTAGGAAGAATGGGATTTAAATCTTGAGAACTAGCCTTTGTGTTCTCTGGTCTTCCCCTTTGGGGAGGCATCTAAATGTCATTAAGAGAACATTTGGGGGGCAGCTAGGTGGCACAGTGGATAAAGCAACGGCCCTGGATTCAGTAGGACCTGAGTTCAAATCTGCCTTCAGACACTTGACACTTACTAGCTTTGTGACCCTGTGCAAGTCATTTAACCCTCATTGCCCTACAGAACAAAACAAAACAAAACAAAACAAAAAAAGAGAGAACATTTGCCTCAGTTTACAAGCAGCAGAGGAAGAATTTTTTCTCCTCTTTACCCATCATCATTCCTTTAATTCCTTTCTCTTGTCTTATTGCTATTACTAGAATTTCATGAACTATATCAAATAAATAGCAGGGAGAGTGGGTATTCTTGCTTCATTCCCCTATTTATTGGAAAAGGTTTTAGTATAACCTCTTTGCATTTGATTATTGTTTTTAGTTTTAGATAGATACTTTTTATCATATTAAAAAAAGTTCATTCTATGTCTATACTTTGTAGGGTTTTTAGCATAAAAAGTGTTGTATTTTTTAATTTAATTTAATTTTTTTTAGTGAGGCAATTGGGGTTAAGTGACTTGCCCAGGGTCACACAGCTAGTAAGTGTTAAGTGTCTGAGGCCGGATTTGAACTCAGGTACTCCTGAATCCAGGGCCGGTGCTCTATCCACTGCGCCACCTAGCTGCCCCAAAAGTGTTGTATTTTTAAAAAGCTATTCATGCATTTATTAAGATGGATTTGGATGTTTTGGTTTTGAATATGATTAATTATAATCATTGTTTTCCTAATGTCAAACCATTCTTTCATAAAGAATAATTTCTTTGATAAATCTCTATAGATAGTCTATTTGGTAGGATTTTCTTTAAAATATTTCAATCAATATTCATTAATGATATTGGTTTTTATGTGTGTATGTATATATATACACACACATATATACATACATATATACACATATATACATCCACACACATCCATCCACACACACACACACACACACATATATAATGTAGTTTTCTTTCTGTGTTTTATCTTTTTCTGGTTTAGGTCTTAGGACTCTTTGTCTCATAAAAGGATTCTGATAGGGGCTTTCTTTTCTAATTTTTTTTAATTTTTAAATTTTAAATTTTTTTTAGTGAGGCAATTGGGGTTAAGTGACTTGCCCAGGGTCACACAGCTAGTATGTGTTAAGTGTCTGAGGCTGAATTTGAACTCAGGTACTCCTGACTCCAGGGCCTGTGCTCTATCCACTGCGCCACCTAGCTGCCCCGTTCTTTCCTAATTTTTGAGAATAATTTGTGAAGTATGGGTACTATCTGTTCTTTAAAAGTTTGATCGAATTCTTGTGTGAATCTATCAAGTGCAGGATGTTTTCCCCCTCTGGTAGTTTATTGTTTAAATTCAGATTCAACAAATGTTTACTGTGTGCTAAACAGTAGCAGGAGGTTCAAAGTTTAGGTATGAGACACTACAGAAATAGCTATACAGATGTAGCTATAAATAAATACAGAAGAAAGATGTGAAGTGTTAATATGCATATATGGATCACCTGGATTTGATGGAGGTAGTTACTATCCAAATGGATTTTATGAGATCCTGGATTAATAGGAGCAAAATGCCTTTTGCTCAAAGACTTCAAAGTGAAACTGGGCAAGCCCTATTTACTTTCCCCAAGAGAATAAACAAACTCAAATACCCCTTTGAAATTTCCATTCACTATCTTCTTCCCCAGGTATAGAGATCTCCTAGTCTCTAATAATACCCCTCCTGTTTAGCATCTGCTTTAAGTTGATCTGTTAAACTGATTTGTATTGTTTAACTGATCTACATTTGTAATGGATTGATCTGTATCATGCCAATGAAGTTATTTTGTAACCAGTGAGCCAAGAAACCTTAAAAACCCTTAGAAAGAAGGGGAACTCTGAGCTTCCCTCTTAGGAGGGAGACTCCACACATCATCATGTGTTATATATTTCTTCTTGGGACAAAATATTAAATTGATATTATGTTTTCCCTATCCATTCCCTGATCTGGTTTCTGTGAGGTAACTACTTCTGGTAAGAAAGGCAGAAATAGCCTTCTCCGATCTGGGTGAACAAATTGTAGGAGATATTATTGCTGTCTCTGACCTGTTTATTATCTTGTAGGAGGATGGGTACGAAAACTATATTTAATATTAACAGAAGAATCTTCCTGGTTTGAGGGAGCAAAGGTAATTTCTAATTAAAGAAAGAGAGTAGGGGATCAAGAAAGGTTTCAGGATTTCATCAAGAATCCTAAAATGATGACTCGACAGTTATATTATAATTTAATCTAATGACCACAAAATTCTCCTCCTTTCCCTGAAAGATGAGCATCACTGATGATCCCTTTTGCAGAGGGCAAAACTGTGATATAGGAAATGCAGCCTTTTCCATTATAATGGGCATCTCTTACTTTCTGAGAAACTCCTAAAGTTCAGGAACACACTCAAACCTTGAGCCTCTAGCACAGGATCTATAGCTTTGCTGGAATGATGTCATTGTAGATCTGCTGTCATTTTTACTTCTATGGAAATGTCATGGCTTAAGTTAAAGCAGGCTTCAGAGTAGAAGGGTGTCCCACTTTCCCAAGCACCTTATTCTGATTTAGGATCTTTGTTGTTGTTCAGTTGTTTCAGTCATTTCTAACTCTTCATGACACCATTTTTTTTTTTTTTGCAAAGATGCTAGAATGGTTTGCCATTTCTTTCTCCAGCTCATTTTATAGATGAGGAAACTGAGGCAAATAGGATTAAGTGACTTGCTCAGGGTCACACAATTACTAAGTTTCTAAGGTCAGATTTGTGCTAAGGTCTTCCTGACTCCAGGCCTAGTGGTCTATCCACTGTGCCACCCAGTTGCTGATTCAGGATCTAGCCCTGACTTTACCTAGATAGAGAAAAATTGTATTTACTTTTCTCCTTGGAATGCCAACCTTATCTCTATCTATCCCAGCCTTACCTATCATTTAAGATCCAGCACAAATCCCATATCATTTGTAATGATTTTTGTTATCCTCCTAGTTGGAAGTGATTTCTCCTTCTCTCTTGGCATTGTGTTTGCACCTCTCTTGCAGAATTCACCACACCCTGCCTTATTTTACCATTTTCTGTGCCCATGCATTGTCTCCTCTCTGAGGTGCTTTACACAGGGGCACATACATCTAGGACATATTCAGTAAAGATTTGCTGAATTGATTGAATCATTTCTGCTCCTATAGCCCTAGCAGTACCTTGTAGGGAAGTGACAGTCATAAATCATAGACTAGAATGTCAGAGCTAAAAGAGACCTTAGAGCATGGATTCTTACTTTTTTTGCGTGTGATAACCTATCTCCTGACTTCATGAATTTTCAATGTCTGTCCACCATATCTGGAATGCTTTCTCATTTCTGCCTTCTGGCTACACTGACTTTCTTCAAGTCTCAACTGAATCCTTCATTCTGCAAGTAGCCTTTCCCATTCCCCTTAATGCTACTGCCTTCCCTCTGAGATGAACTCCATTTTAAATTGTAGATATCTTACTTGTATAAACTTGTTTGCATGTTGTCTCCCCGATGAGATTTGAGCTCCACAGGGGCAAGGACTGCTTTTTGTCTCTTTTTTGTATCCCTGGAGCTTATAACAGCATTTGGTACAGGGTAATGGCTTAGTAAAATGCTTGTTGACTTTTGTCTTGTGGATGCCTTTGGCAGTCTAATAAAGCCTAGGACCCCTTCTCAGAATAATGGTTTTAATAAATTATAATAAAAGAAAATGTTCAATTTCAGTTGGAGGTTAGTGAAAATAAAGATTTTTTTCCTCCACCCATGTTCATGCAACTCTTGAAAACCCAGGTTATGGACCTTGCAAATGAAGAAAACCAGGCTCCAGGGTGTTGAAGGGCCCTTGCCCAAAGTTGCACAGCAAATTAGTGGTAGAACTGGATCTAGAACCCAGTTATCTTGTGCCTGGTCCATAGGTATTTGTACACTTCCGTGTAGATAGCTACCTATGGTGTATGATGTGAGGGGGTAGGAATTTCTTTGAGGAAAAAAAAAAGCATTTTGCCTAATTCCAAACTCCATCATTTACTTCCTTGGGACCACATTTTGAATATTCAGGAGTCCTTTCTTAAAATACTGATATCCCTGAAAAGGAACACAAAATTAATTCCCTCCACAAGACTGTAAATTCCTTGGGAGGATGGACCAGCACTTCTTAATCTCTGTATCTTTCTGTCATGGACATCCCCTTATATAGTAGGCACCCAATAAATGTTTGTCAAATGAATAAATGAATTCTACAGAATCATACCATGATCTTTTTATGAAGGAAAATAATCCAGCCATCCAATGACTTTTATTTCACCTTTAAGTGAATTAATTACCTAAGCTTTTTTTTTTTTTCCCTTGGTTCAAAAAACTAGACTCTGACTAAAATGTCTCTCCTACTCCATTGTCAGGAGAGAGAATGATTAAACTAATAATACTTCAGTGTACACTATTTTTAGGTTTTTAAAAGGCTTTCACATCTATTTTTAATATTTTATCATTAACAGCAACCTTGTAAGGTAGATAGGACAAGATTATTGTCTCCATTTTGCAGAAGAGGATTCTGAAACCCAGAGAGGTAAAGCTTCTTCCTTGTGTTGTGGAGGATAGTGAGTGGCTCATTTGGTCACAGAAAGTGGCTCTCCCTTGTCCGGGGTTCCTTGGTCCAGAGAAACAGCACTGTATGGGACAGCAAGAGCACTGAATCTGAAGAGAGAGAACCTTGGTTCAAATCCTCAAACTTGGGATCAAATTTAGGCTCTCCTATTTACCCTGTGTGACCTTGAGGAAGCAGATTCACCTCTGACTTTCAGTTTCTTTACCTGTAAAGTGCAGGAGATGGTCTTGCTAAACACTGAGGTTTCTGCCATGTCTAAATCTATGATTTGTTGTCCATGCCAACCTCCAGCTTTTTGAGTTTTGCTTTTTATTATTATGTTTTAAAAGGTGTGGTGATGCCAGGCCCCTCTGATGGCTGGAACGGCTCCAGCTCTTAGTTTGAGTTTTCTTTTTAAGAGGAAGACTTAGAAAGTTATGTTCTTTTTATTCTGTTGCATTTGGAACTGATATGACCCCCTTCTTGGTGCAAACCCTGCTGAGTCTGGGCACTGCTTGCCTTTCTGGGATCAGTACGAGATGATATTATAGGTTCAGTAGGTAGGGAGGGCTCTTTCCTCAGAGCAGGAAGGCTGATAGCCTATCTCATAAGACACAATTATCTGGGGGAGGCAAAAGATGAAGAATTTGTGATTGCTGGCTTCCTGTGGCCTAATTGCCTTCAGCTTACCTAACATCCCCTCTGCAGTTTCATTTGCTTAAGGTATTTTCCACAATCTGTCCCCCAAAGCATTGTAACGTTGCAGTGTCCTGATCTCTTCCAAAGAGCGTTGAATTGCATTAGGTTGGATGTAATTGCATTACATGACTGACATTGCTGCTATTTATCTGTTGAATTTCCATTTGAGCACTATCCTCATTAGACTGCAGTGAGAACAAGTTAGTGGCACCATTAAAACTTCCCAACTTATTCTGGATTCAACCAGAATCATAGAAACTCAGAGTCAGAAGGAATCTCAGGGGTCATGTAGTCCAAGTCCCTGAACAGGGACCACCTCCATGACTTTCTTGAAACAGTGGCTATTCAGCTTCTGTTGGGAGACTCAGAGTAGACATTTTACCCTTCTACAACTCTAATTGTTAGAAAAGTTTGCCTTCCCTGGAAACAGAATCTGCAGCTTCTACCCATTGGCTTTGTAGGGATATTAGAGGAGTTGCTCTATTTTATGCTTCCTGATCTTTCTTCTGTATTTAATAATATTGCCCACTCTTCTTTCTGGGATTACATGATAGTCTTATCTCTTAGTTTTCCTACCTATGTGACCATTCCTCTTAGTTTCCTTTGCTGGATCATCACCCATATCCTGCCCCAAGGCTCTTTACTGGGCCCTCTTCTCTCTACTCTTTTCTCTCTGTATACTTACATTTGGAGATCTCATCACTTCCAATGGGTTTGATCATCTCTCTGTACATTTCTCCCAGATCTATGGATCCAGTTTTGGTCTTTCTTTTCAGCTCAAGTCCCTCATTAGAACCTAAATATATCATAGACATATCAAACTCATTAGGTCCAAAATAAAACTCATTATCCTTGTCTTAAGGCCCACCCATCTTTCTAACTTCCCTACTTTCGTGGAAAACACCAACATCCTTCCAGTCACACAGGTTTGCACCCTCAAAATCTGGGTGTTTCCCTCTTCTTTCCTTTTTTCTGTCTTTATTGAAAAGATTTAGAACTGGAATGGAGCTTTGAGGTCATCAAGCCCAACTCACTCAGCTAGAGATGAGTAAACCATGGTACAGAGAGATTAAATGATATATTCACACAGCTAGTAAATTTTTAAGGCGGGATTTGAACCTGGGTCTTTTTAATTCCATCAATCAGTGAGTCAACAAGCATTTATTAAATGCTTACTATGTGCCAGTCAATTCTTCTTCTACATCTTTCATGGTTATGCCCTCCTTTCCATTCATATCACTATAAAATTAATTCAGATCCATATTACCCCTGACCTGGACTCTTGCAATATCCTTCTACTTGGTTTCCCTGCCTCAACTCTTTCCCCTCTCTAATTAATCCTCCATATAGCTATCAAAAATAATATTTCTAAAGAACAGGTATGACCATATCACTCTCTTGTTCATAAATCTTTAGTGCTTCCCCATTACCTAACCCAATGCAATCCAATAAATATTTATTAAGTGCTTACAATTGTGCCAGACCCTGTTCAGTACTGGGGATACAAACAAACAAACAAAAAACCCCCCAAACAGTCCCCGACCTCAACAAATACAAAATAAAGAGGGATACCACAGACAGAAGGAGTTGGAAAAGGGGGGTGGGTTCTGTAGAGTTGAAACCAGCCAGAGCAGCAGGTGCAAAGTGGAGTTATTTGTTTTTGTTTTTTTAAATTATCCCTTAGGTAAAATACAAAGTCTTCTATTTTGCATTGAAAGTTCTCCCCAATCCAGCTTCAGTCTACTTTTCTAGACTTATTAATTAGATATATTACTCTTCATGAATTCTAGGGTCCTGTGAAATAGGTCTCCTTGCTATTTCAAACACAACATTCCATGTCCAATGTCTTTGACTTCACAAAGTCTGTTACCTAAGTCTCGAATGCATCTTCTCTTCACCTTTACTTCTTGTAAGCCCTGGCTCCCTTCAAAGCCCAGTTCAAGTGCTGCGTCCTACATAAGGTTGAACTTTTTTTTCCATTTGCAAATGGTCTTCTAGTAATTTCTATGCATCTACTTTCTCTCTCTCTATTTTATTTTTTATTTTTGAGGGTTAAGTGACTTGCCCAGGGTCACACAGCTAGTAAGTGTCAAGTGTCTGAGGCCACATTTGAACTCAGGCCCTCCTGAATCCAGGACTGGTGCTTTATCCACTGAGCCACCTAGCTGCCCCTTTCTATCTATAGTTTTAGAAATGTTCTTCTCTGTAGACATATTATTTTCCTGTAGGAATTATCTCACTTTTATCTGTATACATCTAGTGCCTAGTACAGTACTAGGCACATACATAATAGGCACTTCATGTTTGCTGGTTGATTGGTGTGGTAAATTCTGATAAAGCATACCACAGATTGGTGAGAGCATTGGGCCTGGAGTCAAGATTATCTTAATTCAAATGTGAGCTCAGATACTTACTAAGTGGTGACCCTGTAAAAATCACTCTGTTGGCTTCAGTTATCTTAACTGTAAGATGGGGATAATTAATTATAACACCTATTTTGTAGGGATGTTGGGAGGATCAGATGAGATATTATTTCTGATATGTGCAAATCTCTAGACATCTTCATCCCAAATGTTCAGAGTATTTGTGCCTGACTTGTGGCAATCTTCCATGCTCTTATTAGACTGATTAGTCACAGTTGAAAATGTTGTATCTTGACCCAACATCATGATGTTATTGGTTCTTTTTGGGTATGAAGGATGAACAATAAACATACAATTTCTAAAGTCCTTCTTGCAGTGCCTGGTACAGAGTAGGTGATTAATAAATGCTTATTCCCTTCCCTTTCCCTTCCTTCTTTCGTTTTGATCCAGTGTCTCCCTGGATGGTAAAAATTAATCCATTATTGGAGGGCTTATAAGTTTCTTCTTTCTTTCTTTCTTTCTTTCTTTCTTTCTTTCTTTCTTTCTTTCTTTCTTTCTTTCTTTCTTTCTTTCTTTCTTTCTTTCTTTCTTTCTTTCTTTCTTTCTTTCTTTCTTTGGTGAGGCAATTGGGGTTATGTGACTTGCCCAAGGTCACACAGCTAGTAAGTGTCAAGTGTCTGAGGCCAGATTTGAACTCATGTCCTCCTGACTCCAGGGCTGGTGCTCTATCCACTGCACTACCTAGCTGCCCCATAAGTTATGTTTCTTTGTGGCTACTGACCCATATAATGACTCAGACCTGAAGTAGCTTTTCTGAGAACAAACCTTTGAAAGAATGGTCCATGTACTAAATATCCAAGTCTGACTTCTGGGGCCAAGCAGGACTAGTCTTCTTTCTCACATGACAACCCTTAAAATAATCGAAAAAAGTTCTCATGTCACTCTGTCATTTTTTCTTAAGGTTTTACATTCTTAATCTATCCAAACAATAGTTTTTAGGCTTCTCATCATCTTAGTCACTTTCCTTTTTATCTGTACTAGTTGGTCAGCATCCTTCCAAAAGTGTGTTGTTCAAAATAGCACAATACTTCATATCCCTACCTTCCATCCCTACCATCTTAAATTTCACTTCCTACATGAAGTAATTCCTGATTCTCCCAGGTACTAGTGATTTCTCCCCCATCCTTAGACCTCCAATGACCTTGTACTTATTTTGTATATCTTTACTTCTTACATGTTTTGTGTCCCTATAGAATATATTCTGTTTGAAGATTGGGACTGTTTCATTTTTGTCTTTATATCTTCATTATGTAGCATGGGGTCTGGTATTTGGTATGCCCTTTTAAAATGCTTGCTGTTTACTTGACTGATGTGGTTTAAGCTTTGTCTTGCACATAGCAAACACTTAAATGTTTGTTAAATTGAATAGTGAGAGATATAAAGCTTGATAAGATTGAATTACTTCATTCGAGGATATTACAGGGTATTGGGTGAGAGAAAATATGTGAATGAAATGGTCTTAACCATGTCAGGGAAATCAAAGCAATAGAAATAGATGGCTGGCAGTTCAGGCGGAAATTTCTCAGCATTCTGTTTTTTGACCCCTAATGCCGGTAAGGGTTGTTGTTGTTGTTTGTTTTGTTTTTTGTTTGTTTGTTTTTGTCTTGACCTCGGGGCTGCTGAAGGAAATGGCTCACAAGGTTGACCCTTCCTCTTTTTGACTTGCAAGAACAAGAAGCCAAGGAACAGAGAGGAGGCTGGGAGACAGAAGACTTAGACGAGCAGTTTTCATTAAAAGGGGGTGCAGGGGCTTTGGAAACAAAGTGCTTTGTGTGAGTCATTCATGTTGGAGTAGATACATTGCACTCATGAAATTATTTGTGTTGGGAACTTCATTCCCACTCTCCCCTTTCCAAAGAGGCAGGTATACTCCCATTAAACTTTATATATTTCCCCCTTGACCTAGGAGGTAGTTATTCTTATTTGTAAAAGTTTATTTAACTTTATGTATTTTTAAAATTACTTTCTTTTCTTAAACCAGAAAAAATTTTTTAAAAGCTATTAAATACAGTGTGTGACCCAGGAGGGGTATCAGGGAGATTTAAAACTACTCTGTCAGTCTGGGAGAGGACATTTCTGGCTGGATGTTCAGAGTTAAAGGAGAGTTATTGATTCATTTTTACAGCTTCCTAGGGTAGAGAGAATATATTTACCAAGGTTTCTCTTGGCAAATGAGTTAGCAATAGTTTGGAAAGGTAACAAGTTGGGCATTAAAATGGGCATCTGCCCATACCCTAGTTCTCATTTGAAGAGAAACCATTGAGGGGGACACAGATGGTGAGGCTAGAGAGAAAGTTTTTCTCCAAGGGAGGAGTAGCTCAGACCACAAAAAATATTGGTGGTGGTGGGGGGTGATAACTAAAGTGATTGATTAATTTAATCATTAGCTTAGCATATAGCAAAGTCCTGATACATATACAAATGACTATAATACAAGAAAGAAAGTCTTAAGTGGATAACATTTTTTCATCATGAGTCCTTTGGAATTGTTTTGGATCATTATATTGATCAGAGTAGTCAAGTCTTTTACAGTTGATCATCATTACAATATTGTTGTTACTATGAATGATCTTTTCATTCTTCTCATTTCATTTTATATTAGTTCAAATAGTTCTTGCTTTGTTTTTTTTAATACCACTACATTATCATTTCTTATAGCACAATAGTACTCTATCACAATCCTATGCAATAACTTGTTCAGTCATTCCTCAATTGACGGTAATCCTATTGACTTCCAATTTTTTTGCCTCCACAAAAAGAGCTACAATAAATCTTTTTTGTACATATAGGTCCTTTGCTTTTTTATCTCTTTGGGGTATAGAACTAGTAGTGTATTGCTGGGTATGCACAGTTTTATAGCCTTTTGGGCAGAGTCCTAGATTGTTCTCCAGATTGGTTGGACCAATTCACTATACCAGTTCATGAATATATCTCTATTTTTCCTTATTTCCTAAAGCATTTGTCATTTCTGATAGGTGTGAGGTGGTATATCAGAGTTGTTTTAATTTGCCTTTCTCTAATCAATGATGATTTAAATTATTCTTTCATGATTATATATAGCTCTTATTTTGTCTTCTGAAAACTGCCTGTTTATATCCTTTGACCATTTATCAACTGGGGAATGGCTCTTATTTTTATAAATTTGACTCAGTTCCTTATATATTTGAGAAATAAGACCTTTCACTGTCTATGGTACTTTTTAGTAAAATCTAGTTTCCCTGATTACCTCTTTTAATTAGGTCTATTTTTGCTTTTGCTTTGTATGAGATAGAGAGCTATGCCTGCCTTTTTTACTTTAGCTGAAGCATAATGGATTCTGCTTCAGTCCTTTATTTTTACTTTGTGTGTGTCTTTTTATTTCAAGTGTGCCTTTTATATGCAACATATTGTGGATTCTGGTTTCTAATCCATTCTGTTATCTGCTTCTGTTTTATGGGCAAGCTCATCCCATTCCCATTCACAGTTATGATTACTAACTGTAGTTATCCTATTTCTCCTACCCCACTCTATTTATCCTTCTCTCTCTTAATCTGTTCCTCCTCAAAAGTCTATTTTGCTTCTGACCACTGCCTCCTTCAATCCACCCTCCCTTTTTTTCATCCTTCCCTCCCCATATCTATTTCCTTCTCATCTATTTCCCTATTGGGTTAGGTATGTTTCTATACTCAACTCTGTGTGTGTGTGTGTGTGTGTGTGTGTGTGTGTGTGTATTTACCCCTTTAAACCAATTATGATGAGAGTGAGGTTCAAGCATTGTCTGCTACTTCTCTCCCCTCTACTGTAAAAACTCATTTTTGTGCATGAGTTTTATGTGAGAAAATGTCCCCTATTCTACCTCTCCCTTCTCCATTCTAGTACAACCATCTTTTTCATCCCAACATTTATTTTGAGATCATCCCAACATAACTGACTCAACCCTATGTCCTCTGTCTATGTGACTTTCTTCTAACTGCTCTAATAATGATAAAGTTGTTAGAACTTATATGTATCATCTACCTATATAGGAATGTAATCAGTTTAACCTTATTGAGTCCCTTATTAGTGATCTTTCATCTTTACCTTTTTACACTTCTCTTGAGTCTTGTATTTGAAAGTCAAAATTTCTGTTGAGCTCTTGTCTTTTTCATCAGAATGCTGAAAATTCTCTCTTTCATTAATGTCCATTTTCCTCCCTGAAGGATTATACTCCATTTTGCTAGGTAAATGATTCTTTGTTGTAATTCTGTCTTTTTTGCCTTCCAGAATATACAGAATATTATAATATAAGCTCTCCACTCCTTTAATGTAGAAGCTGCCAAATTTTTATCATCTTGACTGTGGCTTCACAATATTTGAGTTGTTTCTTTCTGGTTGCTGTAATATTTACTCCTTAACTTGGGAGCTATCTCTCTTTCAGGAGATGATTGGTGGATTATCTCTTAAAGGATAACAGAACAGCTTTCCTCCACAATTTCTTGAAATATGACATCTATGCTCTTTCTTTGATCATGGCTTCTAGGTAGTCCTATAATTCTTTTGACTTTGTTTTTTTGTTTCTTGAAGTGTCATGGAGTCATTAGCTTCCACTTGCCTAATTATACTTTTTAAGGAATTATTTTCCTAATTGAGATTTTGAACCTCTTTTTCCATTTGGCCAATTCTGTTTTTTAAGTTATTTTCTTCAGTGAATTTTTGCACTTCTTTTACCAAGCTGTTAATTTTCTTTTCATAATTTTCTTGCATCACTCTCATGTTTTTTTTTTTCCAATTTTTCCTCTATCACTCATATCTCATTCTTTAACTCTTCAAGAATTCCTGCTGGCCTTGGGTTCAATTCACATTTTTATTTGAGGCTTTGCTTGTAGTGTTTTTACATTGTCTTTTCATAAATTTGTCTTGGTCATCTCTGTTATCCTAGTGTCCTTTTTGTTAGAAATGCCAGGAACAAAAAAGAGGTCTGTTTACAACATTTGTTTATCTGTATAAAGCTTTTGATAATGTCAATCATGAGGGCTTGTGGAAGATCATGGCAAAATTTGGTTGCCTAGAGAAGTTCATCAGTATCATATGCCAGATATCATGCTTGCATGGATTCTGCACAATTGATAATGCTCTTGTGTGTTCCTAGTTACCAGAAGAGTGAAACAGGGCTTGCTCCCATGCTTTTTAGCATGATGTTTTCAGTGATACTGTCAGATGCTTTCAATGAGGGTGAAAATGGCAATGGCATCAAGGTTAGCTGCAATGCTGATGCTAAATCATTTAACTTGAAAAGTCTATAGACCAAGACTAAAGTAGAGGGAGAGCTGACTTGTGATTTTTGTTTGCTAATGATTGCATACTCAGTGTAGCCTCTGAGGCTGAGGTGCAACAAAATATAGACCAATTCTCTGCCACTTGTGGTAATTTTGGCCTAACAATCAACATCAAGAAAACAGAAATTTCTCACCAACCAGTACTGAACTATCCATGTGTAGAACCATCAGTTTTAACAAAATCAGAAATTTTGAATTTGAATTTGGAACTTACCTTGGCAGTATAGTTTTCACATGGATAATGAGGTTGATACATGCATTGCCAGAGGTAGTTCAGTGTTTGGGAGGTGCCAAAGGAAAGTATGGGAAACAAGAGGTATTAGTTTGCCTACCAGATTGAAGGTCTACAGAGTTGCTGTGCTGACCTAATTGTTGTATGCTTGTGAAACTTGGAAAGTATACCAGTGCCATGTGGGGAAATGGAACTGCTTCCATTTGAATTGTCTTAAGAAGATTCTGAAGATTACCTGATAAGTTAAGGTACCCGACACTGAAGTCCTTTCTTGAACTGAGCTGCCAAGCATTCAAACTCTACTACAGAGAGCACAACTCCAATTGGCTGGCCACATTGTTTGAATACAAAACATATGTTTGCCTAAAAGACTATTTTACAGAGAATTCACGCAAATCAGGCAGTCACATGGAGGTCAGATGAGGTGATATAAAGACACTTTCAAAGATTCTCTAAAGAACTTTAGAATTGATTGTGAGATGTTGGAGATGCTGGTACAGGAACATCCATCATGGCTTCCTTGTATTAAAGAAGGTGCTGTGTTCTATGAGCAAAGCAGAATTACAGAAGCACAAAAGAAATTTGAGATGTTCAAATTTATATACCTCTCCACTCCAAATGTTCATTGGACCATTTGTGTCTGATCTATGGTAGAGCCTTTCAAGCTCAGATTGGTTTGATCAGCCACAGTCAGACACACTGTACCTTGACCCCAAGGCAGTGATGCCATCATTTTGGTTCTTTTTGACAACCACCACCTCTTGTCCTAGTATCTTTTTTATGGTAAAGTTCTTTTTTTGTTGTTTTCTCATTTTCTCAGCCTATTTTTTCACTTTGTACTTTATGTTAAAGTTGGACTCAGCTCCCCTGGGGGTGGGGAGGCACTATGCTAAGCTTTAGACCTTCTCACATTGCTGTTTATAGAGCTAGTTCTGGGGGTCCGCAAAGTTTTCAGTGCTTCCAAGATGGTGTTATCCTGGGAGAGGTGTGGTCACTGCTCTCCTAGTCTCTGCTCTGGTCTTTACTCAGGAATGGCCCCTACTCCCTTGTACTCACAAGTACTACTGTTTCTTTTGGTTCTAGAACTGTGACCAGGCCTCCTGCTCCCTTGTGACTGAACACAAGTGCTCCTCTCTACCCTGAACTACGACCCAGGACTATTTATGTGCAATAGATTTGTTAATCAGTGTCAGCAAAAGGTCCCCTGAAATCGTTTTCTGGTCAGTTGTCCAACTTCCTTTCCTGTCTCTGGGCTGAGAGCTCCTGACAGTTACTGCCATATCTGAGTTCCACCACTGGTGTTCCTGCCCCTATCTGTGCCGGAACGCACCCTGGTATTACAGATCTCTCCTATGGACATTGTAAGAAAATTATTAATAATGGTTTTTTTGGGGGGACCCAGGGACACCACTTTGGAAAGTTTAGTTCAGGAATTTTAGCCAATCTCTTTCAGAGCCAGCCCAAAGGTACAATGCAGATAGACTCTCTTGTGTCTAGGCCAGTGAAACCACACCTATCTGAAAGCACCTTTGCCCTCGGGGGTCTGTCTTCCACTAGACCCTGATGTCATCATGCACAATACAGTTCACTTTAATATGGGCCACCCTCAGGTCACATCAACCAATAAAATTGAATGATTCTAGCCAATTAGCTTTGATCAGTGTGTAAGAGCCACCTCTATTGGCAAAGGAAAAAGACAGATTACAAGGTGAACACCATTCTGGGCTCACACTCTAGGTGCTAAAGGCTGTCCATTGGTGAGTGCTCTCCTCTTAGAACAGAATAGGTAATATAGAGACAAAATGGCACCAGGGGTTTTTTGGCTTGTGTTAACTGCCACGTGGTAACATTTTTACTAATTGTTTACAAATATTTAATATACTTTAATAATAAATACTTCCAAAAATGGATACAATAGCCATTAATTTATAAGTAGCAATATTTTAGAAAAACCCAGTCTAGTTTCCCAATAATTTAGCTAGAAACAGCTAGCCCCCCCCCCAATAATTTAATAAATGCAACACCTTGAACTGTTTTAGGTTGGATTAATGTCTCCCTCTGAACTTCTCCTGGCTCTCTCACTCCCAAATTTGATTTATTTGATTATTTAAAGTTGTTTGAAGGGGAATATTGGGAGAGTTCAGTTGGGTTCTGGCCTCTACTCCATTATCTTGGCTACCCAGTTCACCATTTTGTTTTGAATTACTTTTCAATTATACTAAATTTGTCTTCTATATATGTATTTGTATATTTTCTTTCTTATTAGCATGTGATTTCCTCGTATTTCTTTGTATTCCTTAGCACTTAGTATAAGGCCTGACACATAGTAAGTACTTATTAAGCACATGTTGGCTGCTTGACCCTTTGGTAACCTTGAATACACTGGCAGAAATGTCAATATAATCACAAGCTCCTTGTGTCAGTTGGTCTCTACAGCAGCAGCAGGAACATCCAAGGGAGCCTTTCCCCCTACTACATCCTACACACCTGTGCTGCCTCCTGCCTTCCAACAATGCCTGATCCCTGTACTATCCTGAAATATGTTCCATGTGTGAGATGTAAGCAAAAAGGAATGGGAGGATAGGAGAGGGAGGGATGATCCCTGTAGATCAAATCTTTTCCTATGATGTGAGGAGGAAACATGCATAGCCCTTACAAATCTGTGTTGGGGTGAGTTAATACAAAGAAAAATGTCCTGTTTGGGGAGTTTCCTTTTTATTGTGATTTTCTTAGCTTGTTTTGTTCTTGCATTTGAAATATTGCCTGGCATGTGTTTCCAGCTGCATCTGGAGTATGCTAAGACTCTTTGTAAGGGCGGTAAAACCGAATCATCACAAAGTCTAGTGCTAAGAAAAATTAGAATATTAGATATGGATGATTATGGCAAGATGATGCTACTTTTTCTGGGAAAGTACCAAGAAAATATCCACCATGAATACAAAACTATCTTCAGTATGAGGCCAAAATGATTGCCAATAGGAAGACTTCTTTCTTTCCCTCCTCCCAACACCCATGTAACTCAGGAAGGCAAGAAGGCAAATAATTGGAAATTCTTTGAGAAGGACCTATGGTCCAGGAATTATGAAGCTACATTGGCAGGGAAAATAATGGCAAATGGCAATTGAAATTGGCGTAAAAAGTTGAATTGCTAAGATCTATTTACTTAGTGGGAGATGGAATAGGTAGCATATAGAGAAAAGAATAGCATCTCCTTGAGGGAAGGGATTTTTTTTCATATATTCTTTTAATACCCAGACTAGCATAATGCCTTACAGATAGTGAATACTTAATTGTTGTTGTGGTTGTTTATCCTTCATTCTTGAAGAGGACCATGACATCAGGAAGATGTCATGATTTGCAAGTGAATTGAATTTAAGTGAGCATGGGCTATGTAAAGTCACCAGGCTCACTCTCTCCTCTGGATCCATCTGGGTCCAGTGGCAAGATATAGATCGGGACAACTGGAGATGGGCCTCAAGTGTGTCAAGTGCCTTAAGGTCAAAATCCTAAAGACATTGAATGTCAGGGCCAGAAGAGATTTTAGGAGTCATCTAAGCCTAATCCTTTCATTACACAGCCAGTCAACCAGCATTGTGAAGTCCTTACTAAGTGCCAGGCACTGGGCTAAGCATTGGTAATAAGGAGGGAGCTAAGGAGGTCCAGAAGGAATCAAGTGCTTTGCCCAAGATGACTTCTTAAGTTTATGGAAAAGTCAGAAGTGGAACTGAGGTCTTTGGTTTCCAGTCTCTCTTGGTTCCACCAACCCTTGCTGCTGCCACTGCTGGTGCAGAGGAGGCCAAGTGCTTATTAAAATTTTGTTGAAAGAAGTTTAATTGAAAGAATTAGGAAACTCAGAACGGAGCAGGATGGAGATGGGTCTGAAATTATTGGGTTGGGCTGCTCATCTGATCACATTAAACTATGTTTTGAGTCAGTCAAGCCCACTTCATTTGTATAACTGTGAAATGTGACCCATGTTCATTCTCCTGTGGCTATTTTTCAGGGTTTGACACAATGGCTAAAATGTTTGGAATGGGCTTGGGTTTCAAATCATGGTATCAAATTCCTAAGCAAAATTCAGCTGTGTGTAATGATTAGAATGACGCCACCTGCTGGAGACTTACTGTAGAAGAGTTCTGCCCATGAAGCGAAGGTCTTTGAGGGCAAGACCAGGAGTCAGGAAGTGACGCGGGCTAGTGGGAGGAGGAAGGAAGAGACTGGCGCTCAGTCTCGCGCTCTTTCCTCTGGACTCTGGCGGAGAAGGGAGCTAGAAATGCACTCTCCCTTTAATAGATAGGAATCTAGGCCTTTCTCTCTCTCTTTACCAAATTCTTATTCTCCTTAATAAATGCTTAAAAGTCTAACTCTTGCTAAAGCTTATAATTGATTGGCGACCACTCATTAGATATTTTAGACAGATTTAGCTAGAATTTTAGCCCTTACATGTGCATTGTGATAATACTCTTTAACATCAATTTTTGCATGTGCTTATGATTTTTTTAACTATGATTTTTGTTATTATATGAGTATTACTGACACTATTTGAATTCTATTGGACTTAAAAATATTCTTTCTAGTGATTTGTAAGGCTGAATTCATACCACTATCCATCATCTCACCCCAAGCAATGCAGTACTTTATACCATTTCCCCCCAATTTCATTGTCCCTAATTTAACAAGATGCTCTGAAGGGCTAAGGGATAGAGCTTAGTGGTTGATGCTGAGAACTATCTGGCCCCAAATCATTTCCCCACTACCTCCCTTCTTCCCTCAATGGGAGGTTCATGAACATGCTGTGTTTCTTACTTTTCCCATCTTTCATTATTTGCAACTCAATTCCACTTTAGGTAATATTTCTCTCTGATGTCTTCAGGGTTTAGGTCTGCTAGTTATATGACTGAATCAAAGGAAATTAAGAGTTTAGTGACTTTTTGGGTCTAGTTTTCAAGTTGCTTTCCTAGAATGACTGGTCCAATTCACTCCCCTACCAGAAATTCATTAGCGTGTTTGTTTCACCATAGCCATCCAGCAATGATCATTTCCTGTATTTTATCATCTTTGCCAATCTCATGGTGTGAGGTGGAAACCTAGAGTTGCTTAATTGTCATTTCTCTTTTGTGATTTGGACAATTTTCATATGTTGATAATTTCTTCTTTTGAGAATTTCCTATTCATGTCCTTTGACCATCAATAAATTGGGGGGGTAAGGTTTTTCTTACATCTTAATTTCCTATATTTTTTCAATTTCAGACCTTTGTCAGAGAAACTGATAAACTTTTTCTACAGTTAACTATTTCTCTTATAATTTTTAACTGAATTGATTTTATTTATTCAAAAACATTTCAGTCGGGGGCAGCTAGGTGGCACAGTGGATAAAGCACCAGCCCTGGATTCAGGAGTACCTGAGTTCAAACCCGGCCTCAGACACTTGACACTTACTAGCTGTGTGACCTTGGGCAAGTCACTTAACCCTCATTGCCCTGCCAAAACAAAACAAAACAAACAAACAAAAAAGCCACCCCCCCCAAACAAAAACATTCCAGTTCTATCACTTGTTTGATTAAAAACTCATCTCCTATCCACAGTTGTAAAAGATGACTCTACTAATTCTCTTACTTGTTTTTGAAATGTCCTTTCATATCTAGGTCATGTGTCCATTTGGAGTATGAGATATTAGTCTAAATATAATTTCTACCATATTGCTTTCTAATTTCCCAAGAAGCTTTTGTCCAATATTGAATCCTTACCCCAGTAAGTGGGGTCTTTGGATTTATTAAACATGATGTTTTATAGTTAGATTTTTGCATTTATATAGATTTATTTTTGGATCTTGTGTATCTAATCTATTCCACTGATCAGCTTTTCCTTTTTATGACCAGTACCAAATAGTTTGAAGATTACTATTTTTTAATCCAGTTAACAACACCGACATCCATACCACCACCACCACCACCACCAACAACAACAACAAAAAACAACTGACATTATATAACAATATGTGTGACAGGCACTGTGCTAAGTACTTTCCAAATATTAACTTATTTAATCCTCACAACAAACCTGGGAGGTTAGGTGCTATTATTATCTCCATATTACAGATGAGGAAACTGAGGCAGAGTTTAAATGTCTTTTCTAGGGTCAAATAGCTTATAAGTGTCTGAGGTAAGATTTAAACTTAATTCTTCCTGACTCTAGGCCTGGTGTTCTATTTATTGTACTACCTAGATTTATATTTGATACTACTAGTCCCCTTATTCAATTAATTTTTTTCTCTAGAAATCCTATGCTTTTTGATGCTCTAGATAAATCTCGTTTTTTAAAAAATCATTATAAAGTAACTATTTTTGGTGATTTGATGAATATTGGACTAAAAAAAATTAATTAATTCAGGTAGTCTTGTGATTTTTATTATATTGGCCTGGCCTAAACATGAGTAATTGGTATCTTTTCAATAATTTGTCTGTCAATTTCTGTAAAGTGGTTTGTAGTTTTATTCATATAATTCTGATATGTTTTTTTGTATGTGGATTCCCAAATATTTTATAAATTCTGTAGTTATTTCGAATGGAATTTCTTTTTCTATTTCTTCCTGTTGCCTTTTGTTGGTAATATAAAGAAAAAGACTGATGATTTATGTGGGTTTATTTTTTTTATCCTGGTATTTTGCTGAAGTTATTAATCATTTTGAAATTTTCAGTTGATTTTTTTAAGATTCTCTAAATAGACCATCCTCTCATCTGTAAAAATTGATACATTTATTTCCTCTTTGTTTATGCTGATTTTTTCAATTTCTTTTTCTTGTCCTATTGCTACAGCTAGCATTTTAAGGACTATATAGAACAATAGTGGTAATAATGGACATTTTTTCCCTTATCTTTGATCTTATTGGAAAGGATTCTGGCATTCTTATATTATGAATAATGCTGGTTCTTGAGTTTAGATATTTACCAGGTCAAGGAAAGGCCCATTGATTCCTCTGCTTATTAACGTTTTTAGCAGAAAGGGGTGCTTTCATCAAAAAGTTTTTCTGAACCTCATGATTTTGTCAGATGCTTTTTATTGTTTTTTGTTATTGTTATTAATATAGTTTATTCAGGTAACTAGCAGTTAGTTATTAAACACCTATTATGTGCCAGGAACCATACTAAGCTGCTAAAAGTTAGAGACATAAAGAAAAGCAAACAACAACAAACAGTAAACAACTCCAAAAAAGTTACTGATCTCAAGGAGCTTACAGTCTAATATTGTGTGTATTGTTTTCCTAGTATTGAAACACCATTGAATTCCTTATTAAATTCTACCTGATCTTATTATTGATCATTAAATCAATTTCTACAGGCTTTTGGATGATATTTTATTCTACATTTTTTGCATCAATATTCATGAAGGATTTTTGCCTACAATTTTCTTTTGCTGTGTCTTAGTGGTTATGTTTTAAAAGTATTTTTTTCATAGGAGGAATTTATAGATCCCTACTTTGCCAATAGTTTATACAATATTAATTAGTTATACAATGTTAATTGTTCTGTGAATATTTGGTAGAATTCACTTCTAATGTCCCTCTGATCTGTTTTTTTTCCTTTAGAAGTTCATTTGTGCATATTCCATTTCTTTTTCTGAGGTGGGTTTTAGGAAAAGCAGCTAACAGCTCAAATGGTGTGCACAGCTCCAAGTGTTAGCAATTGTTTAACACTGTTGCTATGCAGCTTGCAGCTCAAAGAATCCAGGCAGGCTGCAGAGGGTGGGTGAAGGCATCTTTATTCATCTTTGAAGATGGGCACTCTTCTGAATGTGCCAGAGAGTGTACTGAAGTGAGGTCCTGCAGTATTTATATCCACCAAAGTTCCCTCTTAAACCATTCACATTACAGTTCCCATTTACATACAGCATTACAAAAACAACCAGTCATAGCATATAGACCAACCTCCCATATATGGTAACTGTAAGGACCAATCAGATTGCACCAGTCAACCAATCAGATTGTGACACTAGACCTTAACCTTATTCTGGGCAAGAATGTTCCCATTCCTCACTAGAAGAGTGCTGTGTTATACTTAACCATACATAACTTGTCAAGAAACAAAACTTAAGTCGGGATTTGAACATCAGGGTCATGTGGGAATCACCTCGGGTGCCTCAAGGTAAACTCCCAGCTTAGCTCGACTCCCATAAAATATAGGCCCTGCTCCAAGCCCTGCTCTGGCCTATGTTCTAGGGACCTCAGCTCCTCAGAGCCTTGTATGCTGGGTGGCTCCCTGCTGGGAGGTTCAGGAAACAAAGTTGTGGGGCTTGAAACCAAACTCACTCTCTGTCTTTTGGGCTCTGAGAAGAGTACAAATAGGGGTCTTTTCTCTCAGGTTATTTAAACTTAATTCTTATTATGTTCAGCCATATTGTATATTTTTGGAAAAGTCATATGCTTCATTAAGATATGAATTCATTGGCATATAATTAGGCAAAATAGTTTCTAACAATTTTCTTATTCCTTCATTTGTCATTCTATTTTTCATTTAAAAATTAATTTTTATGTTATATCAGTTATTTATAATTATTCATTTTATTTAAAAACATATTTATAAAGAGGCAGTTAGGTGGTATAGTGTCAAGTTAATGACTTGCCCCAAATCACAGAGCTAGTTTATGGCAAAGCTGGCCATAGAACAAAGTTCACACTCTTTCCATTATGCCACATGAAGAGTAAATCTGACTTGCAAGAGACTTATGGGGGGACCGGGTAAAGTACAGCAGCTTATTAGACTGGGAGATACTCACCTGAAGTCCTGAGCCATGTCCATGGAAACCAAAGCACTGAGATAAAAAATGGGGAGGGTTTTTCTAGAATAAAATATCTGAATGTGTTATCCAAAGGAAGGTTCCACAATTTCAGAAATTCTCTTTTGAGGGAGGCCTCCAAAATAAGATTATAGAGATAGGTTAAAAGGATAAGTTAGATATAATCAATGGAGGTGAGGTGTTATGGAAAATGCTAGACCTGAAACCAGGCAAACTGATTTCAAGTACCAACTTTGGCATTTACTAATCTTAGGCAAATCATTTAATTCATCTGAGGCCTCAGTTTCTTCATTGTAACATGGAGACGATAATATTTGCATTGCCTGCTAACTTAAAAAAATGAACAAACTCAGAAAAATTCCAGAATTTCATGGGGTTCCCCAAAACAGAAGTGTCTAGACCATTAAGCAAAACCTTATCTATGGACCTGAAATTCTTTAGAATCTCAGAAAACCTTTCTGGGTTAATATCACAGATAGGGCAAGTAGTCTCTGCTCAAGAGTAAAAGGGAATGAATGAACAAATAAGTATATTAATAGGAATTCTCCCCTCCCCTTATGAGTTCTCTCATAAGTATTTCTAAGTCATAAGGCACTCTCTTTAATCAAGAACCCGCTGTGTGGTACTAGATGTATTGTTAGGCATCACTGTTTCTAGAAATCCATTTCGATCATATTAATTTTTATTCTCATAATAGACATTGTAATATAATGGTATAAGTATCAGAGCATTGAACCACGCAAAAGTTACTTCAAGCCAAGTGGGTCTGACTTATAAAGGTAACACACCAGGAAACTACTGCTGAATTACAACCAAAAAGAAAAGAAAAAAAAAAATTCTCCAGTGGATACCAAAAGAGTCATGATAAAGATTCTGGATGAGTCCTACAGTGCAGTAACCCATTTTGATTACCTGCAATCTTCCTCCACCTCAAGGTTCGAAGACATTATGTAAGTATTAATATATTAGGGCTTGAGCCCTCAGTGATATAGTTACATTTCAATAGTCAGCCAGAGAACACAATTACCCAGAAACAACAAATCATTTACTATAATAACATAGTACAAAAAATTGACTATAGAACATTCCCCCTATAAATTTAGAGCACACTCTCCTATAAACACAGGAGAATGGGGAAAATGAATAGAGATTGTACAAAAGGACACTTCGACTCTTCCTCTCTAGATATGTCAATCTGGAACACCGGGGCACTTCCAATCTGTGCCTGAATGTTTTACAGAGCAGAGCACATTTAGATTGAGACCAGATGGTGGAAAGGATTCTCTTTATATATACTAAGTGACATGCAAATGGCAATGCTATGATGCCCTCACAGGAGGATATGGCAAATGGACCACACACCTCTGAAGCTGTAGGGCTCCTGATCTCTTCTTTTGATGTATGCTTGTGATAGTCTCATGCATTCTTGGATGGAAGAGATGTGTTTGGCTGAGTGAGTTTGCTCAGCCAGGTTCATTGAGCCTGCTCTTGCTGGCATGTTGTTTTTTCATTTGGCCTTTCGTTTTTGGAAGCTTAGCTTCTGGCTAAGCTGAAATTCTTGATTTAGGAACTGCCAAGCGCTTTAGAGAAAGAACCAGAGGTATTACCTTAGGACCAAATTGTATTCTCCCCACAAAAGTCTCAGTCCAGAGGCCTCCTTATCTCTAGGGGAGCTGGACTTTTGATCTAGCTCCCCAACTCTTCATCCTCAAAATTTATTTTCAGGCTGGGATCCTGGTTTTTAACTTCTCCTCTAGGCTTTTAGGAGAGGGAAAAGGGAGCAAATCCCTCACTTTTCCTTACCTCTTCAAAGGGGCATACTCTTACATTTCTCAGTATCTCTTATTTGTCCCTTATATACTACAAATGAGACCATTCAAGTTCTGAAAGTGCTTTTTGCTCCATACTCTTACAAGTTACAAATAGGCTACTAAAAGTTTGATACCCTTTTATTTCATTAAGTGGATAGGGGTTAGTGATTTGTGACAATAAATCACAACATAAAGGACTTATTATTATGAGTATCACTGTATAGCTTTGTGGCCTTCCTCCAGGTAGCTGCTTGAGAAATCACAGAATTCTTTTTTTTTAAATTATGAAAGTACTTTATTATTTTTCCAGTTACATGTAGAGATAGTTTTCAACATTTTTTTTGCGTTGTTTGTTTGTTTGTTTTTTGCGGGGCAATGAGGGTTAAATGACTTGCCCAGGGTCACACAGCTAGTAAGTGTCAAGTGTCTGAGATCGGATTTGAACTCAGGTCCTACTGAATTCAGAGCTGGTGCTCTATCCACTGCACCACCTAGCTGCCCCAACATTTGTTTTTATAAGATTTCTAGTTTCAAATTTTTTCTCCCTCCTTCTCCTCCCCCTACCTCTTCCCCAAGGACAGCAAGCAATCTGATATAGGTTATATGATATAATAACATTAACGTATTTCTGCATAAGTTCTTATTATAACAGAAGAATCAGAGCAAAAAGGAAAAACCTCAAAAAGAAAAACAACAGCACCCAAAAACAAAAGAAATAGTATGGTTCAATCTGCATCCATATTCCACAGTTCTTTTTTTTTTTCTGGATCTGGGAGTCTTTCCATTCATGGAGTCTTTGGAACTATCTGTACCATTATATTGCTGAGAAGAATCAAGTCTGTCACAGTTGATCAACACACAATGTTGATGATACTGTGTACAATGTTCTCCTGGTTCTTCTCATCTCACTCATCATCAGTTCATACAAGTCCTTCCAGGTTTCTCTGAAATCTACCTGCTCATTGTTTCTTACAGACAATAGATTTCCATTACATTCATATACCACAACTTGTTCAGCCATTCCTCAATTGATAGGGCAGCCCCTCAATTCCAATTCCTTGGCCCCACATAAAGAGCAGCTATAAATATTTTTGTACATGTGGGTCCTTTTCCCTTTTTTTATGATCATCTTTGGGAAAAGATCTAATAGTGGTATTGCTGGGTCAAAGGGTATGCACAGTTTTATAACCCCTTGGGGCATAATTCCAAATTGCTCTCCAGAATGGTTGGAGTCAGTTTACAGCTGCACCAACAGTGCATTAGTGTTCCAATTTTTTCCACAGTTTTTCCAACATTTATTATTTCCTTTTTGGTCATATTAACCAATCTGATAGGTGTCAGGTGGTACCTCAGCATTGTTTTAATTTGCCATTTCTCTATTCAATAGTGATTTAGAGCAATTTTTCATATGGCAATAGATAGTTTTGATTTCTTCATCAGAAAACTGCCTGTCCATATCCTTTGGACATTTCTCAATTGGGGAATGACTTGGATTCTTATAAATTTGATTTAATTCCCAATATATTTTAGAAAGAAATCATAGAATTCTGGAGCTGGAAAGGAACTCAGAGACCCTAAAGTGTGGCACTTCTTAATTGTTTTGTGCCATGGAGCCCTTTGAACACCTGGTGTTGCCTAGGGAACCTCTCTCACAGTAATATTTTTTTACATAAAATAAATAAAATACATTGGGTTACAAAGGAAATCAATTATATTGAAATATAGTTATCAAAATTGTAAAAAATAAGTTCACAGATCCACAAAACCCCTTCTCTGGTCCAGCCTATGCCAGAAAGAGGATTCCCTCTACAACATGCCTAACTGGTTCTTAATTTATCCTTTGCTTGAAAAACCACTAATGGAGGGAGTTAAATGAAATTCATTTTAGTTTCAGATTAGACTCTTTTTTCTTCTCTTTTCACCCTCTCTTCTTTCACTTTTTTCTCTCTTTCCCTATTTTCCCTGTTTTTATTAATCTCTCCATCTCTCTTCATCTCTTTCTCTGTCTCCCTCTTTCCTCTCCTTTCCTTCCATCCCTGCTACACACTTCCATTCTCTTCTTGCATTGCTCAGCCCGGATTAAGTTATCTGAACACCTGGATGCTTCAATCTGTTCCTGAATGTTTTGTTTATGAAGCAGAGCGAAAGCTTCAGATTGAGAACAGCTGGTGAGAATGTTTCTCTGCCTATGTGCAAAATAATGTGTACAATGGCAGATGCTATGGTGTCCTTCATATGCGGAGCTAAAATAGGATCCCGAGAGGATTGCCCTTCATATTGTTTCTTTTTATTTTCCTTAACTCTCTTGTGGCTTGGCTCCAAAGCATAATTCAAACTTGATCTTGAATTCTTCATACCATTCATTATCCTAAGTAGCAATGACCAGAGAAGTGAGGATCCACAAACTTTGGCAAAGTTCAGCTTGATCTGATGCCCATGTGGGATGAGTGTTTCTGTGAGACCTGGAAGGCTGGAGTTGAGTCTGAAAATAGTATTTTTTCCTTTGTGTGGTTAGGACTGTAGGTTATATGGATCACACAGACAGACACAAAACCAAAGCCTCTGAGTTATGGTTTTGTAATGAGGGTCTGGGTACTAAGATATGGAATTGGGAATCCATCTTAATCAGTGGCTCCCTGTGTATTATTAATGTTGCTGTGGTTTTTTGAGTAGAGGCATTGTATCAACTTTTTTTTTTTTTTAAGTTTCATGTGAAAGATGTTTAAAAATTTTTCTTCTTCTAATTGTTTCAGAAATGTCAGTCTTATTTCCCTAATTTGGCTGTAAATTCCTTACAATCTGGAACCATGTCTGAGACTTCTTTTGTTTTTAATTAGCTAGATAAACAGAGAGATAAAACATTCATTAAACACTTACTATATGTCAGGCACTGCTCAAAGTACTAGAGATATAAGCAAGCAAGACAATCCTTGCCCCAAGGAGCTTACATTCTAAAAGGGGAAGAAAACATAGAAATGGGTACTGGGAGGGGGTGTGATGCCCGACCTTTGCAATTGGCAGCAAAGTTTTAAGCTGGTGGCTACAAAGTAAGATAGATACTTGGCTCAAAAAACTGACTCAATTATATTGTTGTTGTTCCTTCATTTTCCAAAGAGGACCAGTGACATTGAGGGTGATGTCTTCAGTTGTGCGTGAAGCAGAGTTGCACAGAGTCATCAACCTCACTCTCTCTTCCTGAACCCTGGAGGTCTAGTGCCAAGACAAAATTCAAGGGTAATGGATCTCTGGAAGGAACTGAGGATGAAGAGAAAACTGAGGGGGCAGATGATTACTGACTTCAAGTATTTGAAGATCTGGCAAGTGAAAGAAGGATTGATTAGACTTGACCTTCTTGGGTCCAGAGGGCACAGCTAGAAGCAATGATAGGAGGCAGACAACCTTGCTGAAAGGGCAGACTTCCTAACAACTTAAGGTTTCCAAAGCAGAATGAGGGTACCTTTTAGGAGAGAGTGGATTCCTTCAAACTAGGGGTCTTCAACTGGACGTTGGATAAAAACTGGCCACAGATATAGTAGAGGGAATTTGTTTTTATGGCAGCCTGGACTAGAGGACTTCTGAAGTTCTTTCCCATGCTCTGATTCCATTCCATTCAACATGCATTAGTATAAGTGCTTCCTGGGTGTATTACATACAAAGACCAAAATAAAATAGTCCCTGCCCTTAAGCAGTTAACACTCTACTGGACTGAAACAACACATATACATTTAAATAAACACAGAATATATAAAAATCAAGTCAACAAGCATTTATTAAACACCTAGTATATGCCGGACACTGTACTAAGCACTATAGGTACAAAGACAAGAAATAGTCCCTACTCTTAAGGAGCTCACATCTATAATAAGAGATGTAATTTTTATAATAAATTTTAATAATAAAAGTAATTGGGGGGAATACTAACAAGTAGCAGAATAATAAATGGTCTCTTGGAGAAGGAATATGTAAGCTGAGCGTTGAGAGAGCTAGGGATTTAAAAGTCAGAGGTTAGGAGGAAGGGCATTTCAGGCATGGGGGACAACCTGTTCAAAGGTACACTTGTTAAACTGAAATTAATCCATACACTGGGGTTGTCTTCAATGCTTTTTGGAGGCTATCAGCAAAGTACAAAAAAGTTCTCAAGGTATTGTGATGGAAAAGCAGAGGCTAGAGATGACGGGATTTTTATATTGCATTCATATTAAATCTATTACTCCCCCATCCCCTGCCTTATGAATAACAAAGATTAAAAGGGAATGTTAGTAACATATAGATAATGGCTGACAAATATATGTAATATTCCACACTCATAATCCATCACCCTCTAATGAAAGGTGGTAGGATCATTTTTTCATTGCTTCTGTGGCTAAGCTTGGTTGCTGACATGGAGTTTGGGACATATCTAGGAATTAAGGGACTATTAAAGTTTAAATTGGCAAATTACATATCAGGAGGGACACACCTAAGAAATTAGGGGAGATTAAATTCTATAGCAAGAAAGTCAGTTAGGTGTGGCTACTACCTGAGCTAGGAAACAGAGAGAACTCCAGAGGTCAGGACTATCATTCCAAAAGAAAATCCCCCTAACTCTCAGGAATCTTTCCCCACCCCACTCCCAAAGGAACTTCCCATTGTCAGCTGGTCACCCCATCTATCCGTTATAAAAGCTTTGGCCTTTCTTCCATTCAAAGAGAAAGATCTGTAGAAGACATCTCCCCGTTGAAGAGATGTTTTTGACTTCCCTCTCGGTCACTTTCTCTAAGTGCCTAAATAAAAGACCATCTTTATTTAAATTGGATTGTGTGTGAGAGTTGTAATTCTTTTTTTTTTTTTTTTTTGGTAGGGCAATGGGAGTTAAGTGACTTGCCCAGGGTCACACAGCTAGTAAGTGTCAAGTGTCTGAGACCAGATTTGAACTCAGGTACTCCTGAATCCAGGGCTGGTGCTTTATCCACTGCGCCACCTAGCCAGCCCCGAGAGTTGTAATTCTTTAAAGAGGAATACCTAAGGACCCTTCCCCCACCCCCAATCTATTTCCCATAACAGCTGCTAAAACCTTTTAAAATTTATTTTATTTATTTATTTTTCTTTTGGTGAGGCAATTGGGGTTAATTGACTTGCCCAGAGTCACACAGCTAGTAAGTGTTAAGTGTCTGAGGTCGGACTTGAACTCAGGTCCTCCTGAATCCAGGGCCGGTGCTCTATCCACTGTGCCACCTAGCTGCCCCGAAAACCTTTTTTTAAACAACTTTTTTGTTATTGTTCTTTCTGTTGATGTTATTTTAGTTCCTGCATATTTGTTTTTCTGGTTCTATTTTTCTTACTTTGCATAAATTCTAAGTCTTTCCATGTTCCTCTGAATTCTTCATGTTTATCATTTCTTATGATTCACTATGTTCATGTATCATATCTTGTTTAGGGTTTTTGAACATTTGGGTTCTTTTCCTCCTACTTTGACCTATTTGAGACCTTTTATGGGGGATGTATTTTGCACATTGTATTGTCTCCTTCATCAGTATGTGAGTTCCTTTAAGTCAATAACTATGTTCCTCAGAACATAGCACAAAGCTTGGCACAAGTAAAAGGCATGATAAGGGGCATCTAGGTGGCGCAGTGGTAAAGTACCGACCCTGAATTCAGGAGTACCTGAGTTCAAATCCATCCTCAGACACTTGACACTTACTAGCTGTGTGACCCTGGGCAACTCACTTAAACCCCCATTGCCCTACAAAAACAAAAAAAAAGAATTATAAGTATGTGCATATAAATGCTCATTGACTGACAATTTCCAAAGTCCTACCTGTGTGGCTGAGACTTAGGGAGCAGAATGACAGAAAAGTGAATAGCTGTTGGGAAGGAGGCCATCTGTAGGGGGTAATAGCTTGTAGGAAGATGAGAAAGTAAGAAATTAGTTGTTCCAGGCAATACCTTTAGTTATTTGAATAGCTAGTACCAGATTACAAGCAAGCAGAGGCCAAAGGATGAGGTGTTCCTTAAATACATAAATATAGGTGGGCAATTCAGGGGCATTGGCATCTGAAACCCAAGTCTGAAGGTGGCTAAGGGTTCAAGAAACTAGGTGTTCAAAGAGGTTTGAGCTTGTACCAGGAGGCATACTTCCAATTTGATCCATTTCATGTAGTGATCTTGTCAGGGCCATTTGAGGCTACCTTACTCATTCTTCTGAATGAGCTTTAGCTTTTGAATGGTTCTTGCTTACTGTTAGCTTTTTATTTAGGAAAGACAGCTGTGTTTATGGGTGGCAAACACTCTTCATATTACCAGGCTCAGGAAACATATGCTTTATTTCAGTAAAGGCAGTGAGAATCCTCAGGCCTCATTAAGAAAGACATAGCTTCCAGGAATAAAAAGGTGATAGTCTCACCATACTCTGCTATGGTCAGACCACATCATGTTTAAATCAGGTTATCCCATTTTAAGAAGGACATTGTTAGGGGGGCAGCTAGGTGGTACAGTGGATAAAGCACTGGCCCTGGATTCAGGAGGACCTAAGTTCACATCTGGCCTCAGACACTTGACACTTACTAGCTGTGTGACCCTGGGCAAGTCACTTAAACCTCATCGCCCCACAAAAAAACAAAACAAAATAAAAAAAAAGAAGTATTGATAACAGAGACTAGACTAGACATATATACTGCAGGTATTTTCTCAGACATTTTTCCTTCTCATAATTATAATAATTAACATTTATATAGCAGGGGCAGCTAGGTGGCACAGTGAATAAAGCACCAGCCCTGGATTCAGGAGAACCTGAGTTTAAATCTGGTCTCAAACACTTGACACTTACTAGCTGTGTGACCCTGGGTAAATCACTTAACCCTTATTGCCTTCAAAAAAAAAACAAAAACAAAGAAAAAACAAACAAAACCACACATTTATATAACACTTCCTATGTGCCAGGCACTATGCTAAGTGCTTTACAATTAATATCTCATTTGACCTTCATAATAGCCCAATGGGGTAGGCTTTGTTATTATGTGCAAAAGGCTTTCGAATCCTTTTAATTCAAATAATCTGTTTTATCTCTTGCTCTCCACTCTATCCCTTGTTTGCTAAACAATTCTCTGTATAACTATAGTTGTGAAAAGTACCTGTTCTCTTCTGTTTTTTTTTGTTTTGTTGGTGTGACCTTTTTCCTGTCTAATATGCTTTTTGGTTAATTGTGGCACATGGTATAAAATAATGGTCCAAACAATTTTGGGGACTTCTTTCAAGTATTTCAGCAGTTTCTGTCAAATTGAGAGTGCTTTCCCAAGTAGTTTATTTCTTGATTTTATTGAAAAATACTTTTTTGAAAACAAAGAAATAACTAAGAAAAAATGATATATGTAGATAAACTCTAGAACTGCCAAATCGATAAAATGATTAAATTGGAAAATAAAAAATGATGGGGTTGGACTAAAAATATAAATTCACATTTTATATAACAAATAATTAGAAGCTCACCAACAGGAAGGATCAGAATTACCTAGTGCAGGGAACTAAAAGACCAGAGGACAGGTAATCCTTAATAAGAAGCCTAATTGCCTCTGGAAAGGAAATACTATGAGACTCAAGGAAGAGGTTTAGAGGGTCCAAGGGCACTAAGACCCTTTCCAGTGTCAGAAGAGTTAATGGATGGGATTTCCAGGGGTGGAGAAGAGCAGATTAAGACAGAGGCTGTCAAGGTATAGGGGAAAGTAGAGAGCTTTTCAGAAAGAGGGAGAGCTGGATATCATTATGGGGAGAGAATTAAATAGAGTTCTATATATGCGGTGAAAGTCACAGCCTAGAAGGTGGGGAGGCACATCTTTTTACATTTTCATTAGAAATTAATTGTAACGGTAATCATATCTTTAAGGAAAAAATAGATGATACCTCATTAAGGTTGGCTCTGATAATTCACACTTTTTGCCTAAAAATACCATTGATAGTTAGGACAACACTTAAAAAGTAGATGAATGCTACAGAAGTTTGTAATCCTGGCAATGAAATAGAATTATAAGGGAAAGAAAAAGGTTAAAACAGCATAATTGTTTTAACAAAAACACTAGATAGTAAAACAAGTTCCATTTGAATATCCTATTTTGAAATAAAACTTACTCAAACATCTATCATTTAAAAGTTATTAAACATACAAACTCATCATAATATTTGAATTGCTAGGGGTATGAAAACTTGAAATACCTTTGGAGCTTGAAGAAAAAAGTAAAAGTTTAACAAAGTTAAAACAAAGTTGTTTTAAACTACCACAACATTATTAACGTGTGTAATTATTTCAACAGTAACTGTTTAACAGTTGAGAAAAGCTATGAAATGGTTCCACTGCTAAATGGAACAAGTTTCTCTGCCATATTAGGGAAACTTCCAGTTTTGGGCATTTTAAAATTTGTTCTTGCTATTAATAACTAGAAGTCAAATGATTTTTCCCGGAATCATACATTCATTAAACCTAGATAGGGAGTATCCCAGAGGAAAAACTTGAACCTAGATGTTCCTGACTTTGAGATCACTTCTTTGTAGATTCAAAATAGTTGCATCTATAACGATTTATAGCCCAAAAGAATACTATATAATTATCAAATATTCACATTACTAAAGTAACTTCTTTTAAAATCATGCAATAAACAAATTTCCAGATCCAAATTTTTAAACAACTTTGTCTCAATGCAAATCTCAAAATAAACTGACTTTAAAAACTCACACACTTTAGTAGAAGACTATTCACTTAAAATAAGATGAATAAATGCAATTACAACTGGAACTATTTCCATATGGTAAAATTCTCAATTTCTCTGAAGCCCATCTACTAGCATTTCATATCAGACCATTATTATCAATAATGCATTTTTACATGGTTGATAAATACTGGTGACTGAAAAGCCAGATAGTTCCCCAAATTTAAAAAGAACCTGGTTAACCTTGATTTTGGGGTTCATAAAACTGAATTTAAAATATTCTAATATTGGAGATCAATTCTCAATTAAAGTTTTAATAAATTTCCTAAAAACAGGTAAAAATAAAATGAAACTATAGTTCACTCTCTGCCTCTGTGTAAATTACCTTTCTGACATTCTGCTTTGAGTGGCAGATTACTGAATGCAAGATAAAGAACTCAGATGAATAGCAAGGACACACACACATATATTGAACATTTTAACACAAATAACATTCTAAAGGACAGACACAAAAACAATAATAATGGTAAAGATTCTTAAGATAATTTAGCATGCACAAATCAAGTCTTCCTCTATCTTCAAAGAATTATGAATTTGAAACAGATCAATTGGTCCTCTTTTTTTCCTTAAAAAATTAGACCTTGGGGGCAGCTAGGTGGTGCAGTGGATAAAGCACAAGCCCTGGATTCAGGAGTGAGTTCAAATCCAGCCTCAGACATTTGACCCTTACTAGCTGTGTGACCCTGGGCAAGTCACTTAACCCTCATTGTCCCACTTAAAAAAAAATTAGACCTTTTTTTGAGGGACAAAATGTCCTATCAAAAATCCTATTTTCCTCCCCCCCTTTTTGTTTTAAAGGGAGGGGGGTTCAGATTCAGATTCTTGCTTAATTGATTCAAAATGCCATTGAAAAAAGAGAAAGAAAAAAAGCCAAGTCCCACTCAGGGCCTTTAACTTTTGGACTGGCAGAATCAATAGTAAACTCAAAAAGAGGAGACCCCACTATGGGTTGTTGCGTTGAACTTGAATTCTGCTAATTTTCCAAGTACTTGCAATCATGTGGTACATGACTGGAAAACAAAACTCCACAGCCGTCCTTTCCAGGACCTGTTGGAGTGGCCACATATGGTCCATTAAAAGCAACTTGCAGCCATCCCCTTTAGGAGCCTGTCCAGAATGGACACATTACAAAGTCATCCATGGATATAACCAGATCCCCAATCAAAGAGCTTTTAGGAACTCAAGTGAAAAGGACACAAGTTCTGAATTTGAGAGCTTACTCAGGCCAGGCCTCCAAATTTTAGTCCAGACTGGAACACAAAAGATTCTTTCTGGCACCAAGCATCCGGAGATCAACAATGGTGGATGGCTGGACACAGAGTCTTCAAATCCTGGATGAGCCCCCATATATATATTTTTTTTATTTTTTATTTTTTTAGTGAGGCAATGGGGGTTAAGTGACTTGCCCAGGGTCACACAGCTAGCAAGTGTCAAGTGTCTGAGGCTGGATTTGAACTCAGGTACTCCTGACTCCAGGGCCGGTGCTCTATCTACTATGCCACCTAGCTGCCCCGAGCCCCCATATATTAACCTGGAAATTAAGGAACAATCATATAGGAGAAATAAGGTCTTTAATCCGGGCAGAGGAACTATAGCTCATGGTATCACAAAGCAAGAAGCTAGGAATACCGAAAGATGGGAACTGAGGACAGGGTTTTTATGGGGTAACAGAACCAAAGGGTAAATGAATCTTTAACAAAAGAAACTGTGAGGGCCAAAATTTGATATATGGAGCATTAATTGGGTGACTCACCTAAATATTGGGGTCCCAGAAATATGAGGGACTATTTAGGTTCACCCTCCCCTCTGAACTGCCCTTTTTAGATATTTCTCCCAGGCCAATGAGAAAGGAGCCTTACAGCTTTAATTCACAGAAGGATCAGATTTTATTACTTGGGAATTAATTAAACAACAAAGGTGAAACTAATAAAATCAAAGATAAGGAAATAGGAAAAAAGAGAAATACAGATAAATACTCTTAACTCTAAACTTAGCCTATGCAATCCCCAGATTGTTTCCAAATAAGCTAATTCAAAGGAATTTAGATTCTAAAAACTGCAATAATAATTTTATCACAATTAATTTTTACCACAAAACCGTAGAACTGCTCCTGAGTTAAGTACAGATGCTACTTAACTCTAAATAGAAACTACTTAATGTAGGTGGACCCTTTTACATAATAACATAAAGTCCAGGGAGTAAGGTGGGGAACCATTGGGAAGGGATAGTTTGCTTGGGGGGGAGGTGGGGGAGGTCCATAAGTCAATCAAAAGTCTAAAATTGGCAAAGATTGGTTAGCTCCAGGCAATTCATTTTCCTGGGAAGGGGAAGAGGGTGGGGATCACTCAGTTCTCAGTAACTTTGTGGTTATCAGAGTTTTATTTATTTAAATTCAATTATATTTTATTTTCATGTCCATACTCTCTCCTTCCCATCTTCCTCTCCCCCTTCATTGAGAAAGCAAAAAAAATAAAATCTGTTAAAAACATGCATAGGTGAGCAAAACAACTTTCTGCATTGGTGGCCATGTCATATAAATGTGTATTATATATATATAGATATTTTAAAATTTTATTTATTGCCTTAACTACACTCTGAGTCTATTACCTTTCTATCCAGAGGTGAGTACCATTGCTTCCTTACAAGTCCTTTGGAATTGTGATTGTTCATTATATTGATCAGAGTTCCTAAGTCTTTTGAAGTTGGGTTTGTCTTTACAATATTCTTTTTTTTTATCATATAAACTGTTCTTATTCTGCTCACTTCATTTTGCACCAGTTCATGTAAGTCTTCCCAGGTTTCTCTGAAACCATCCTCTTTATAATTTCTTATAGCACTATAGAATTCCATTATTTTTATATATCATAACTCATTTAGTCAGTCCTCAATTGATGGGCACCCCTTTGATTTGCAATTCTTTGCTGCTGCAGAGTTTCTGTAAATGCTTTTGTACATGTGAATCCTTTGGCTTATTATTTAATCTTTGGGGAGTATAGTGGCATTGCTAGGTCAGAGGATATGCCCAGTATAATAGTTTTGGGGGCGATAGTTTCCAATTTTTTCTAGAATGGACTGGGCTAGTTCACAATTCATCAACAGTACCACTCTGATTTCAAGAGCTGATAGCATTTTACTTAAAAGTGATCTGAATTGGTTTTTAAAAAATCTAGAAAATGGGCAGGTAGGTGGTGCAGTGGATAAAGCACCGGCCTTAGATTCAGGAGGAACTGAGTTCAAATGTGGCCTCAGACACTTAACACTTTCTAGCTGTGTGACCCTGGGCAAGTCACTTAACCCTCATTGCCCAGAAAAAAGAATCCAGAAAAGAAATCAAGTGGGGCTTGAAGGAAGCTTCCAGACATTATCATCTCCAAGGGGATGGTTTAATGCTGTGGTTTTGACTTCCCTCACAGCCAGTGCCAGCAGGGACTAGCAGGTAGAGAAATGGGACTCCTTGAAAAGGGTACCCTTAACCTTCTAAAATGCAAATCTAACCTTGGGAGCAGCTGAACCAAAGGTTATGCAGATAGACTGAGAGGACTATTGTGGGCCTGGTTTGCTTATTCCATTTCACTGCTTAGCTTCTTGGCCTATCCTCCCGCTTTGCTTCACCTAAATCAAATTTTAGCAACAGCATTCTCAGTCTGTCTGCTGGCCTAAAGAGAAATGCTGAATTGCCTGGCTTGGAGGCCTAACAAGTTAAAAAGCACAACTTCCTTGACCAGGATGCATAAAAGAACAAGCATCTTCATTATTTACATTACTATAAGGACACTCTCCAGGCCTGTTCTGTCTGGGAAATAAGGAGCTGAAAGCCTTTAATTAAACAACCCCCTACCCCCTTTCTCCTTGGGCTGCCTGACAGAAAACAGTAACAATAGGCCATTACAGGGCTGTCATGTGGGCAAGCCAGTGAGGGTGGGAGCTGGGCCTCTCCTATGCTTGATTTATAGAGCATCATTCATGTCTCCTCTGGGGTGTATGTTCCTGGTCCAGGTTTGCTACATGGGAAGGCAAGGAAGGGCTTCTGAGATGACAAGGAGGGAAAAGGAAACAGAAGCTCTTTCATTCCTTTTCTTTTTTAACCTATAAATAGTCTTGGCCAAGGTGTTCATTTTAGGGGTATCCCTCTGTATTGGAGATCAAGAGTCAAATTAGAAACAGTCACCTTTGGGATCTGCCCTGATGCTACATCCCTGATATCATCAGAATGGGTGTTTCCTCCACTGAGATTAGCCAAATTCCCTCCAGGTCATTTTATTCTGCACCATTTTGCCCAGGTTTCCAGAGGAACAATAGCTAAGTACTTCACATATGTTCTCTTAAGCGATCCACACAAAGACCCTGTGAGGAAGGTGTTATTGTTATCTCCCTTTTATATGTGAGGAAACCAATGCTCTCAGAGGTTGTGAATTGCCCATGGTTATGCATCTAGTAAATGTCCAAGGCTTGATTTTAATTTGAGTCTTCCTGATTTTAAATTCCAACACTCTATCCATAGCTTCACCCTAGATCAAAGATTAAGGGAACTTTGAGGTCATCTAGTCTAAACCCTTTACAGATGAGAAAACTAGACTAGACAGGATAACTGAACTTTCCAAGGAGTCACCATGGAAAGAGCTCTGGGTTTGGAGTCAGAGGACTGGCTTTGCCATCTACTACCTTTGTCATTAGGACAGCTAGATGACACAGTGGATAAAGTGCCTGGCCTGGAGTCAGGAAGACCTGAGTTAAAATCTGACATTAGACACTTACTAGCTGTGTGATTGTGGGCAAGTCACTTAACCCTGCTTGGCTCAGTTTGCTTATCTGTAAAATGAGCTGGAGAAGGAAATGGCAAAACATTGCAGTGTCTTTGCCAAGAAAACCCCAAATAGGGTCATGAAGAGTCAGTCATGACTGAGACAATTGAACAACAACAATAACATCTGTTGTGTTGGGCAAGTCACTTACTCTCTCTGGGACTCAGTTTCTTCAACTGTAAAATGGAGGAGGTTAGAACAAATTCCTATGGAATTCAGCAAGGACATGGCAGAGGTGAGATTTAAACTGAGGTCCTTTGGCTACAAATATCATACTGATTATTTCCTGGAAGATCATTCTTGAGTCTGTTTAGCCATTCCATTTAGAAGGACTGGCATGCTATTCAGGTTGTTCATCTTCCATGTTTTCTGAATTTACAGGTGGTCAAAGAATCATCATAGAATTCTCTACTTTGTCCCCAAATTCCAGATGAGCCTCCTAAGTGAAACAAGGTGATGCTGACTCTATGGAAAAATGGAAGGCTAAGGCATTCAGACAAAGGCTCTTTCTTAGTTCATACCAAGGCTTCCTTTTTTGGAGCAAGTGAATGAATTCACACTGGCCTTTTGCTATAAAGTGCTGAAGACATAATGACAAAAGAGGCAGTGAGATGAAGATGAAGCGTTCAATAAATAATTGTGGAATGAATGGATGAAAGACCGCAATTGTGATCTAGTGCAAGACAAGCATTTCCCTACATTTCATATTGAAGGTTGAGCTCGGGCTATGTTATTACTATGTTAATTAACAGCCTGTTTACATTTTTGTTGTTAATATTAATCAATTCTTAGTTTGCTCAAATGTCTTTTGCCTTTACTAGTCTACCATCAGAGTTCCTAACCATTCGATTGAATTAGACAAACATTACTAAAAACCTTTTTTTTTTTTCCAGAGCACTGGGCTAAGCTCAGAATGAAAAGATGAAAATAATATAGTCCCTGTCCTCTAGGAGCTTACAGTCTTATGGAGAGATAGAAAATTTATATGCATAACCAACTGGGCTGCAAGATTGAATGAGTTGGGGGCAAATGAGAGAATGTGGTCTGGAAAAAGAATGCATTGGAGGAGAGGGTAGAATGCAAAAGGGTTTATGGAATAGCTACCATTGGAGCTGGGCCTGAAAGGAAGGGAAGGATTTCAAGAGGAAGGAGTTTGTTCCTAGCATGAGGGATAGCCCACATGAATGCCTAGTAGTGGATGAGTGCAGCATGAGGTGGAGAATAACTAGTAATACAGTTTGGCTGGAATATAGAATGGGTGAAGGGGACTAATGTGACAAGGCTGGAGATTGAAGAGCCCGAAATATTTTCATATGCTACACATTGTCATAAAGACATGACATCTTAGCTTAATAGTCATCTTTCACAATAAATGGATTTGTAAACTTTTTCTACTTGGATGATACTGTCTTGTCTTTAGCCTTCAGAATATGATATCTTGCCTTTCTATGAACATGGAACATTTATCACAGCACTTGCACACCTTTTATCTCACTTTATGTCATTCTACCTTACCTACTCCTTATTATATTCCTTACACATTCTTTGGCCTTCTTTTCAATTCAATTAAACAAGCATTTACTCAATTTAAATGTGCCACTACTATTATGTTGCAGGCATTGTGCTACATAGCGGGGATACAGAGACGAAAAGGAAAGTCTTTTTTCTTAAAGGGGTCACACTCTACTTGGGGTGGGTGGGTAGAATATGTACACAGATGTAACATACACATGATATGTGTGTGTATATATACATATATATATAAACATATATATGTGTATATATATATACACACACACACATATATAAATATAAATATATATATATTTATATATAAATATATATATTTATATATATATATTTATATATATATATATAACATTTGTCTATACATCAGAGGTTTGTCTCAGGTTCTATCATATAGTAGCTACATTTACTTTAGAGATAGTAGGGTCCATCCTCACTGTATGGGAGCATCTAGGTGGCAAAATGGATATGGCTTTGGGCCTAAAGTCAGGAAGAGCCAAGTTCAAATCTTGTCCTTGACACTTATCAACTGTGAGACCCTGTATCTCTCTCTCTCACTCTCTCTCTGCCAAATAACTTTTTATTTCCAAATAAATTTTCTATTCCTGTTCTCTGCTTTTAATTCTAAAAGAATTAATGCCAATCTCCAGAATGTTCTAGCTCAGGGTTTCTTAAACATTTTCCACTTATGACCCCTTTTGCCTGAGAAATTTTTACATGACCCTAGGTATATAGGTATTTGAAATAGGTATACATCACCTTTTATTGTTGTCAAATTTTTCATGATCCCCACATTCAGTTATGCAACCTTATATGGGGTCATAACCCATAGTTTAAGAAGTTGGGCTCTAGAGTAGGAATTATTTTCTTTTGTTGTAATAAAAAGTTGCCTTCTGTCAAAATTTTAAATTTCACACTTGGGCAACTCTTTCAACCTCTGTTTGCCTCAGTTACTTTATCTGTAAAATGAAGTTAATAACACCTACCTCCCAGGATTGTGTGGGGATCAAATGAGTTAATAATTGTAAGACACTTAGCGTAGTGCCTAGCACGTAGTAAGAGCTATATAAATATTAGTTATTATCATTTGGAAGAGAAGATGGTCTGTTCCCATGGCAATAGGCAGGGATAATATACTGATAGCCAAGGTGCTCTGTTGTGCCTTTGAAATATCAGGAGAAAATAAGAAAAGTATCTGTCATGTTGTGTAGATAACCTGGTGTGGTGAACTTTTGAAAAGCAATGGATAAAGAGTTGCATGGGATGAGTAGTCATAGACAAATGTTGCTATATGCATCATTATAGAGTACTCCCAAATTAATGATGTCACAAAACTATTTGAGTATGATTTGAGAATAAAGAAGAGTCCTTCTATTCACAACATATAATTTGAGGATTGTTGGTGAAGCTAAACTGTAACACATATTTCTGAAGCAAACTCAATTCTAATCAACCTTTTGAAGGCTTATATATTTTAAGATTTCAAAGATCTTGTATTTTATTTCTCTGAGTCTTCTGCATCCACCCACACAAATAAAAAATACTTCCAAGCTTTGGTAGACAGTTTTATGACATCCAAGGACAAAAGTTTCCTTACCTAGTAGCCAAAACTCTGGTGAAGTTCTTTATTGAACATAGTAGGCTTGGTCCTAGGTAAGACAACAGACACACCATTATCACCAGTCCTACAAAGAGTAGCCTGTCCACTGTGGTAGGACATCTTAGAGCTTGCAATTGAATGGCTTAGCATTCCAGAACCTATCCAGACTTAACTCCCTGAAATAATGTGCCATCAGAGTGAAGTCTTCCATGATTACCATAAATCAACACTTCTTTTGTGTGAGGCTTTCAGAAACTCTTGGAATGAATTCTCATTTCTCTTCCTTGTGCCATGAGCATCTCCCTTCTTCTAACTTGACAGTTTACTGCCATTTCACAGAATCCTTTAAACAAAGATGCAGAGCCAATCAAAACAGATGATCACATTGGTTTTTTGCAAAAGTGTATATCTCATTCTGCATCTTGATTCAATCACTTCTCTGGCAGAAGGTGAGTAGCTTTGCTTCATCATCAGTGTTCTTGGAATCATAGTTCTTCATTGCATTGATCAGAGTTCTCAAATTTTCAGTCATTTTTCTTTATAATGTTATTGTATAGATTGTTTTCTTGGTTCTGCTTACTTTACTCTGCATCAGTTCATACAAGTTTTGCTGGAGCCATTCCTTTCATTTTTTTATGGCACTATGGTATTTTATTACATTAGCATATCATAATTTGTTTAGCCATTCCCCAATAAGTGGGCACCCCCCCTTTATTTCCAGTTCATTGCCACCACAAAAAGAACTGCTGTAAATATTCTTTGATCTTGCTTAGTGGAGGCCTCTTACAGTATTACAGGACATGACACAGTTCAGTGACTTTAGGAGAATAGTTCCAAAATGTTTAGAGCAATTTATAGTGCCACCAAGAGAGTATTAGGGGATCTGTTTTCCCACATCTCCTCTAACATCTGGCTTTTTTGGGGGATATCTTTGCTGGTTAAATGAGTGTGAAGTAGAGCCACAGAATTTCTTTAATTTGCATTTCTCTAATGATTTGTGGCATTTTTATATTTATTGGATTTCTTTCTTTGAAAAAAATTTGTTTATATTCTTTGATCTTTTATCTTTTGGGTAACAGATCTTGGAAGAAGGACCTCTACCTAAATTTTCTGAAAAAATGACTCATCATAGCGTTTTACAAGAGAGATTTACTAGATTTTGTAGGCATCAAAATACAACACTTAATTTCTCCACTCAGGTTGCAAGGGGTGATTTTGTCATTTTCTGGTAGTATGACAGACAGATGTGTGACTAAACCTCTCTCTGTTAATAACTTTACTTTTTAATTGAACTTTTACCCGTCACGGGTTAGAAGGCAGGTTATGTGGCTGGTTCTGAGTTAATTACAACTGCCGTTATTTTTTATTTGCAGTGCTTCAGCAAGCAGTAAAACAGCAAGTTAAGTCCCATTTGCAGTGGGACCATGACTCAATTAGGGGTTTTGAATAATAGGCATGAGTAATTAAGGTCATGGCAATAGAAACAGCAGGGGCAGTTGCAACATTTGGTTGCCACCCAAATTCATCAACTTCTGGGTATCATGTGAAAACCATGAGTTAATATCCTTGAAAATACCATCAACAGTTCTTAGCATGAATCTACAAACTTTCATCCTGGAGTCCTCAAATGTTTTTCCAAAACTTGCTCTTTCCCAGTTCTAGTTACATTGACGGAAAGTGGGTCTGTTTAGAATATGAGACCGTAACTCAGGCACCATTGTTCAACTGGTGGAAGCTTATCCAAATTACCTAGAAAGGAATAAATGGTCTTTGAGATATGAGCTTTACAAACCCAGGATTATAAAGTTATAGCAAATTTCTCACTCACTGAATGAGAGCAATTATGCCCATCCTAGGCATAACACAGTCAAGTGACTCAGATAAAATCCAACCACAGTTAAAAAAGATTCAGGAACCTTAACATCCTGTTTTGCTTTTTAGATTCAACATGTCCAAAGTCTCTGTTTCATCCTGACTTTCCTGTTTCTGTTAATAGCACCATCATTCTCCCAGGGACACAGATTTGTAACCTCATAGTCATTTTGACAACTTCTACATCACTGTACATCATTCTAGCCAGTTGCCAAGTAGTGATATTTGCCTTTTTTTTCCTTTTGTGGGGCATAGTGGGCGTAAGTTGACGCTGCCCAGGGGTCACACTGCTAGTACGGGTCAAGTGTTTGAGGCTGGATTTGAACTCAGGTCCTCCTGACTCTGGGGCCATTGCTTTTATCCACTGGGCCCTATATTTCTTTTTCTGAAATATCTCTTGTGTCTATCTTCCACCCATCCATTAGTTAAGCATTTATTAAGCATCTGATATGTAGGATACTAGCAGAAAGAAAGGTTTCCTACTCACAAGGAGTATACATTCCTCCCTGCTTATCATTCCCCTAAGCCTGAAACAATTATAATAGCCTCCCAACTATGCTCCCTCATGCTAATCTGTTCTCAGTCCAGTCCAGCTTGTAGAGTGTTGCTAGATAAATCTTTACAACCTGATCTTATCATGTGATTTCTATTAAAAAAAAAAACAAAACCTTCAGTGACTCCCTAACTGCCTACTAAGCTTAGGAGGCACAGTGGATCAAGCACCAGGCCTGGAGTCAGACGCTTATTTAATATGATCCTGGGCAAGTCATTCAACCTCTGCTTTGCTTTCCTTAACTGCAAAGTGGGGATAGTAATAGTACCTACCTCCCAGGGTTGTTGTGAGGATCAATTTTTTTTGGTGGGGGGAGGCAATGAGGGTTAAGTGACTTGCCCAGGGTCACACAGCTAATAAGTGCCAAATGTCTGAGTCCGGATTTGAACTCAGGTCCTCCTGACTCCAGGGCTGGTGCTCTATCCACTGCGCCACCTAGCTGCCCCCCAAGGATCAAAATTTGATAACAATTGTAAAACACTTTAGCTCAATTTCCTCATCTGTAAAATGACAAGTTTGGATTAGATGGCTTCTAAGGTCCATTTTAGCACTGTGTGTCATTGAAGTCTTCCAAAGTATTGAGGCTGTGGCAATTTTGCACATATGAGCTAAAGGATGCCCTGCTGACCCTGTTTTGAAATGACTTCTTTAAGCTGTTGCCACCACTTACAATGTATTAGGTCCGATGAAAGCTTAAATATTAGTGGCTTATAAAATTTTGCTTGTAAATAGAATGCTGGGAGATAGATGAGATTATTCTCTTCTTGTTCTTTTTCTGTTTCTTTTCTGACCACAGCTAGCTATTATAGAGCTTGCCCACGAGAAATTGTTCAGAAAGTTCTGCATGTATTCCCAGGGGCTCTCTTTGGTCCTTCAGAGTGCTTCTGCAATGTCAACTGTGTTCTTTGTATCTCTCTGCTGCTCCTAGTTACAACAGATGTCTCTTCCTTTAAACTCAAATTTCTTCTGTTGCCTTCACCGATTTCCTGTCATTCCACTTTATATTTATTGAAATCACCGACTTTGAAATGCTGAATCTGAGAAACTGCAAACACCTTACAAGCTTATCTACTCAACAGGGAAGAAATGACTCTCAGCTCCATTTCTGTCTTGCCTTCTGCTCCTTTTGTGTATATGTCCTTGTCCTTTGGGGGCTTCTGGTAGAGGAGAGGTTGATGGAAGTAGGCCTAAAGTCAGATGACAGCCACATTGCAGCACCTCCGCCCTCCCTCCACAGCCCCATCTCTCCATTGCCAGGAGCCATTGCTGCTACCATGCATGCATTGTTAGCTGTCATCATCACCATTCACAACAAAGATCAGGCACAAGACATTTGGACAAATGCATGCAGCTATAAAACATAGCTCTTAGTCTCTAGGGATTCCATCCAGGCAGGAGAACGGGATGTAAAATGAAAGAGATATTTGAGATGATGTAAATGTAACTCCCAGTTCAAAACCCACTGATATGAGCCTCTCTCCTCTAGAGAGGAATACCCTGCCTTGCGCAAGGGATAGTGGCAAGTTGGCAAGAGTGGAAGATCTTGAGTCTCTTCAGTTCTTCGTTAAATGTTCTTTGAGTTCATTTCAAGTTTCAAGATGCTGAATCTCTTTAAACTGGAGGTACTTCTGGCTTCCAGCTTTGAGAGAGAAGATAGAAGAAGCCAACCTCACTTCAGGTTACTGAAGGAAAAGATTCTGAGAAGAAGCTGATGTGAGAGGAGTTGGTAGTCTTTATCATGTCCTGGTGCCCTGAATAATATACTGGAGATTTCAGGGAACTTCTCCCTGGGGGAGATCTCGGGCTCTTGGTTGAACTAAGTCATCTTTCAATGAGAGAGCTCCTTCACTCTGTATCTTGTCTGGTATATATGCTCCTATTTATACTTTTTCCAATCTCTGTTTTGCTACCAATTTCAATAAGTGGGTTTTCTTTGATAATTGCTATTTGTGTTCATTGTATAACTGGTATTTAGAGGGAAGGTGGGGGGGTCAAGCCTCACATATAAAGCTTGGGATCCTTCTTTCCCTAATATTGTAGCAGTAATCATAAATTATCTTGAAGCAGAGATTTAAACCCCTAGATTAATAATATTTAAGAGGGAAGAGAGATATAATTTTAATCCAGTGACCCCTCTCACTGAGTGGTAGCCTCTGGCCCTAATCTGCTTCCCTTTCTGGCAGGAATTAAAGTCTGCATTCTAGAAAGGCTGGGGGAGAAGAGACTAGAGATGTCTGTTCTGCCTCCCTTTGAGTCACACAACGACACCCTCATGCTACATGTTGGGGATTACTCTTGCAATACTTGTGGGCCTCGTTAAACAAAGCAATCTAATCATCAGATGAGTCAGGGTGACAATGAGGGCTGTAGGAGGTCACTTCCTTCTGAGATAGTCAGAGGAGGCTTCAGAGAAGGTAGATGTTTGAGTTGTATCTTAAAGGACTGGCAGGATTTAATAGTGGGTAGCTGGGTGGTACAGTGGATAGAGTGTTGGGCTTTGAGTCAGGAAGACTTATCTTACTGAGTTCAAATCTGGCCTCAGACACTTATTAGCTGTGTGACACCTTGGACAAGTCACTTAACCCTGTTTGACTCAGTTCCTCATCAGTAAGATGAGCAGGAGAAGTAAATTGCAAACCACTCGAGGATCTTTGCCAAAAAGAACTGAATGGGGTCATGAAGAGTTGAACGTGACTGTAAAACAACTAAACAACAACAAAAGATTTAATAGACAGGAAAGGGAGAGAAAACTAAATGGGGATGATGGCTTGAGCAAAGTTATGGAGGAATGTTTGGGGGACAGTGAATAGACTAGATTGTCTAGAGCATAGAAAAGTAGCTTTGGAGTCAGAAGACATGAGTTCAAATCCTGGCTGAGCTACTTATTTCCTATGACCTTGGACTAATCACTGAACCACTGAACTTCTTTGGGCCTTATTTTACTCATCTTGGATTAGATATTCCTAAAATCCCCTCCAGCTCTAAATAACTATCATGCTATGATCCCAAGAAGCAATAAGTTTAATTCAAATCAACAAGCATTTCTAAAGTGACTATTATGTACATGATCATTGTGGCTAGGGGTATATAGATAAAATAAAACAAAGGCCCTGCCCTTGAGAGGCTTAAATTCTACTCTAGGGGATATATGATAAGGGAAAATGAGACATAATTGCAAAATGATCTGGAAAAATTATAGGAGAAAGAATACTTCTAGATAAAGCTGGAGAGTTGGGGTTGGACTATGGAAGGCAATAAATGCCAGGATCAAAGGTTTGAATTTGATTTTGTAGGAAGTGTTGAGAAAGTAGTGAGTTTAATTCAAATCAACAAACATTTATAACAGTGACTATTATGTACAAGATACCAGTATTATGTGAAAGGTTTTATCAGGATCAAGATGTATGCAAATAACAGACTATACCATAGTTAGGGGCATTTGGAAAGTGGGGGTGGGGACCTTTTAAGTAGAGAAGGTGCCTTGCATAATCATTTAATGATTGATAAATTTTTATTTGTTTCTTGAAGATCTCCTCCAGATCTTACTCTGTATATAGGATGGAGGTCCATGTGGAGTTCTTGACTTTTGAATGAGCTGATGTGTGGTCAGAAGTCCTTGTAGAGCAAGGGAAAGACTCCAGACTAGCAGCTCCCTGATTTGGCACAGAATTTAATCTATAAGTCAATAGGGATATTTTGAATTACTTTCTTCTTACAAAGAAGTAGTTTTCTTCCCTGTTTAATTGACAACAAGCTAGCAATGTCTTGAGCTACACTTTGAAGGCTGGGAGGAGGAACTTTAATAGGAAATGGACAATGGGGAGTAGTACCAAAACCACCTGTTGGGAGCCACTGAGGGGAAGGTATGAATGATGACTAGATATAGGCACCATCTGTTGGGATTTGCTGAGAACTATAGGAGGAGCCACATGCTAAGAAACTAGAAATAGGCAACCTTTGCTGGAAGATCAACCTAGTTTATGACTTACTGAGACTACAGAAGTCTTTGGGGAATCACTGGTGATGACCATTATTTTTCATGTGTGATCTATTTCTTTTATTTGATTTATTTCATTTGATTTTGTGAACTGTGTCTTTGCAAAGGAAGATGGTGACAACATATAGGGTAGAATCATATAATGAGATTCCCAGACTTTTCTGAGTGGAAGCAATTAACCAGAGAAGTAAAAAAAAAATAGAAAATAAAATATAAATATAAAATAAAAATAAAAAAGAGTGTATTGTTGATCACAGATGTAAGTCTTGAAATTATTTTAGTTTACTCCCTTTATTTGCAGATAATGAAACTGCAGCCCCAAGAAGTTGAAGTGGTTTGCCCAAATTCACACATGTACTAACAAAGCCAGAATTTGAACCCAGATCTTCTCAGTCTAGATCTAACTCTCCTTTATTGCCCTACTTTCTCTTGGCTCTTTGTGTCATGTGGGAGCCTCTAAAATAAAATAGGTTAGATATAATTTTTAAACTTAATTTAATTTAAAAAAATTTTACAATTACATGTAAATTGTTTTTGAGTTCCAATTTTTTATCCCACCCTTCCTTCCATCCCCCCATCCTGAAGCCAGCAAACAATCTGAAAAAGGTTATACATTACAATCATATTAAACATATTTCCATATCAGTTATGTTGTAAGAGAAGAATCAGAACAAAAGGGGAAAAACACAAGAAAGAACAGACAACAACAATTAAAAAGTCAACAACAAAAGTGAAAATAGTATGCTTCAATTTGCATTCAGATGCCACATTTCTTTTTCTGAATGCTGAAAGCATTTTCCACCATAAGTCTTTTGGCATTGTCATGGATCATTGTAGTGCTGAGAAGAGTTAAGTCTGGTTAGATGTATTTTTTAATAAAGATGCACTAAAACTGGATACCCCAAATCCTAGTTTACTGTATCTGTTTATCTCAGAGGACAAATAAGATACTTTTAAAAACTCTTTAAGAGTCAACTCTCAATTCTTATTTCATTTAGGATGTATGACTGTGAGAGAAAGTACATATTTCTTTAGGGGTATAAAGTCTTAGGTCAGGTAGCATCCTAGGATGTAGACTTGGAAGAGACATCAGGGTCAGACTGAGAGGAGATGAATATCATCTTTTTTATATAGTATTTTATTATTTCCTAGTTACATGTAAAGGTAGTTTTCAGCATTTGTTTTTGTAAGATTTCTTGTTTCAAATTTTTCTCCCTCCCTCCCCTCTCTCCCCTCTCCCCAAGACAACAAACAATCTGATATGGGTTATATATGTACAATCACATTAAACATATTTCTGCATTAGTCATGCTGTGAAAGAAGAATCAGAGCAAAAGGGAAAAACCTCAAAAAGGGAAAACAACAAAAAAAGTAGAAATGGTATGGTTCGATCTGCATCTAGATTCCACAGTTCTTTTTTTCTGGATTTGGAGAGCATTTTCCATCATGAGTTCTTTGGAATTATCTTGGACCATTGTGTTGCTAAGAGTCAAATCTATCACAGTTGATCAACACACAATGTTGTTGATACTGTGTACAATGTTCTTCTGGTTCTGCTCATCTCACTGAGCATCAGTTCATGTAAGTCCTTCCAGGTTTCTCTGAAATCCACCTGCTCATCGTTTCTTTACATTGATTTTGTTTTTTTTTTTTTGTTTTTTGGTGAGGCAATTGGGGTTAAGTGACTTGCCCAGGGCCACACAGCTAGTAATTTTTAAGTGTCTGAGGCCAAATTTGAAGTCAGGTCCTCCTGAATCCAGGGCCGGTGCTCTATCCACTGTACCACCTAGCTGCCTCTTTACATTGATTTTTAAAGAACTTTGTGTTCTAAATTTTCTTCCTCCCTCCTTCCTCAACCCTCCCTATGGAATCAAGCAATTAAATATAAATCATACATGTGCAGTTATGCCAAATATCTTCCCATTAGTCAAGTTGTGAAAGAAAATAGAATAACTTTAGAAAGAGGAACTAGCAAATAAAATTATACTTCAATCTGTATTCAAATACCATCAGTTCTTCCTCTGAGATGAATATTATCTTGACAGAAACAAGTTAGAGATCCTGAAGTATCTATAGGAAGAATTTCCTGGGTTCTCACAAAGGTCCTTTATATTCTAATGCCCCCACTCCAATTCCTCTGTCCATTCAGTGAGGGTAAGTTAAGGACTCCAATTAGGCAGTTGAACTAGAGCAGGGAGGTGGGAAGCTAGGTGACCTTCAGGAAGCTGGCTAGCCTTAGGGGTGTCAGGTAAGAAGCATTGCCAGAAATGAAGACTATAGGCCACTAAACAGGTAAACGTACTTACCTGTCTGTTGTTCAGTCAATATTGGCTGAAGCCTTCAATAAACTTTCCAATAGCATTGGACTTGAAAAAGAAGAACTGGATTTGAGTCTGAGCTCTCTCGCTTAATTGTCATGTTATTTAAGGGGTAGCCTACAACTTCTATGAGAATCAGTTTCTTGTAAAATGCTTATAATAATGCTTGCACCCGTACTTTGTAGGGTGACTGGGAGGAAACTGTTTTGTAAACCCGAAAGTACTAACGAAATGGGAATTTTAATGATATAATCATCTTTCCTAAAAGACAGCTTTTAGTCTCTTTAACTGCTTTTTATTATATTCTTTAATCAGTAAGCCAACCAACCTATATGTATTTATTAAATATCTAGCATGGGGCCAGCACTGTACTAGGTGCTGGGGATGCACGGGCAAAGAATCAAAGAACCTCTCAATGGGCATAGACTCTAAGAGAGGAGACGAGTATTTATACAATGCTAAATACTATGCACTTAAAATGGGTAAATACCAAGTATTGAAATCCAAGGTAGTTTGGGAGGGGACACTAACAGCTGAGGAAGTAAGGAAAAACTTTAAGCAGAAGATGATGCTTGGCTCCTGGTTCCTAAAGGGAATCCCAAAAGTCTTAGTGAAGTTTCAAGCTGCTTATTGTAAATGATTCCTTGAATCATTACTAAATCTACTATTGTTAAAATAATTTCCAAATTTATAATATATATGCCTATACTTAACTTATATACACATATGTATCTATATACCTATATATGTGTATATACACACACACATCTTATATATTTAGTATTCTTAAAACTGTGCTAAGACTGTTGGAGCACCCTGTATGTTGCCCTATAAAACTCCTAGCACGCTGAGAATAATAAACATTGAGCAATCAAGTGTGCCCTGGTTATCTTCCTGCCATCTCCAGGGGATGTCAGGGAGGGGGGAAATGTCTAAAATCAGAGCATTTAAGAGTTGGAAGGTACCTTAAAGGTTATCTAATCTAACCCTGCCTGATGGATGGAACCTCCCTCTGACTCAGTCCAGACAAGTGGTCTTTTAGCCTCACCTTGAATACCCCTAGTGAGAGAAAACTCCAGTTGTGGAAAAAAAAATAACACAACACAAGCTCCTAACTCTCATGGTAACCAGCTGTAAAAAGTATAGAGAGAAGAGGACTGAAAAGACTTTAAAAAAAATTTAAACTGCCCTTATTTAGCTTTAAAAGACAATGCATGACCTTTTGCTATGGAAATTTCTGAGTGATTGTGTGCACAGCATTGATATGAAGAAATGCTATTGGGGGCAGCTAGGTGGCGCAGTGGATAGAGCACCGGCCCTGGATTCAGGAGTACCTGAGTTCAAATCTGGCCTCAGACACTTAACAATTACTAGCTGTGTGACCTGGGCAAGTCACTTAACCCCCATTGCCTCACTAAAAACAACAACAACAACAACAAAAATCAATGTAAAGAAACAATGAGCGGGTGGATTTCAGAGAAACCTGGAAGGACTTACATGAACTGATGCTGAGTGAGATGAGCAGAACCAGAAGAACATTGTACATGGATAGAGCACTGGCCCTGAGTTCACAGTAGATAAAGCACCAGCCCTGGATTCAGGAGGATCTGAGTTCAAATCCAGCCTCAGACACTTGACACTTAGTAGCTGTGTGACCTTGGGCAAGTCATTTAACCCTTATAGCCCAACCAAAAAAAACAAACAAAAAATTTAAAATAAAAAAAAAATGCTATCAAAGGAGAGTTAAACTTATTTACCTGGAAAGGACTCAAGGCTGGAGTAAATTGTGTTATAAAACCAGTGTTCATCCAAATCATTTGGAAGTTCATTAAACATTACGCCCAATTATCCATATTTTAAAAATACATTTACATATTTTGTTTTTACATCACCTTCATTTCCAAATATGTTCACCTCTCCTCCCCCTACCCAGCTAAGCCATCCCCTATAATTAAAGTATTCAAATGTAGTGTTGTCAAATTAAAGAGAAATGGATCCCTATAGGCCACATATTGACTTAGAAAAACACAAATTAACATTTTCTAAGTTGTACTGTATTTTTATTCTGTTAACTGTTTCCCAGTTACATTTTAATCTGGTTTGGCCTCACTTTGGGGTGTTGTGGTCAAAACATCATGTTTGACACCTCTGCGCAGATGGATCTTCTTATTATTAGTTTGATTCAGGAACTCTCTCCAGTGACACAGATTGCAAGTCACCTGTACCTGTCCATCTTGTGTGATTTTTGTCCTTGTTCTCCCCAAAGTTCTCCACAGAGAGTTGGCTACATGCTGGAAGCCTTGTCCATTTTCTCTTAGCATCACAAGGATACTACTGGTAGAGTACTCTGGCTCTTGACACATGTCCAGTTCATCCTTTCTTCCTATCAGATAATTCTTGGATGATATCCTTTACTCCTCTTCCTCTTGAGAGTTCCTCATTGGTTAGATACAAGTCTGTTCTACACTTTCCATATGCCTCTTCACTATCCTCTGTATGTTGTTCATCTTCATTTTTTTTTTTTTTGGAAGCAATGGTGTCCCATATCTTACTACACATAGGAACACCAGTAAAATGTTTGTACTGAAAAAAAAAAGAGATTTTACTTTTATGGGAAGCTTGAGCTTTGCAATCTCCTCAAAGCAATCTAGCCCCTCTTTTTGTGAACTCTGGGCTCAGTTTGTCTGTGCTCTCTGTCCCAGATAAACATATTGCTGGACAAACTCTTGGGGTGTCTATCCAAATGCACCTTGAAATCTGAACAATAGACATTTTTCATACACTTGATCTTCCCTGTGTGGATGAATAGACAAGTCTCCTTTTCATGATTATAGGAGCCTCTCCTCCAAGAGGCTCTGCAATGTGATGGGGTTCAATGCAATTAGCATACTGTCATCCACAAACAGTACCATCTGGAGGCCTCACTATATACATACACTTTTTGCTATCTTTTAGTCTTCTTTCTCACCATGTGGCTGGACTATTGGTGATGTTCCTCCCTATAATTAGCTAGGTCTGTCCTTTCAAAATGGTCTTGGTCCATTACTGGGGACATGGACCTTACAGAGCTTATGTTCCCTTGGCATAATGTTTGAGAACCCATGCCAGGACATGGTATTAAAGTAGGACTTTGTGGAGATCCACTTGTAACAAGGAATAAAAAAAGAAAGGGGGCAAAAGAAATTCAGAAAAACAACCAATACATCAACTAAATCTAACTATATGTACAATGTTCCACACCCATAGTTCCTCATTTCTATAGAGAAGGGAGGGAGGGTCATTTTCTCATGTATTCTTTGGGGTTAAACTTGGTCATTATAAGTAGTGTTCAATTTATAGACATTCTTTCCATTTACTTTATTGTAGTTGCTTATATTGCTTTACTAGTTCTAGTTACTTCACTCTGCATCAATTCGATAAAGATTCTCATGCTTTCCTGAATTTTTTATATTCATAGTTTCCTTAGGTACAGTAATATCTCAATACATGCATGTGACACAGTTTCTTTAGCCATTCCCTACTGATGGACACCCACTTTATTTCTAGTTCTTGCTGCCACAAAAGTGCTGCTATGCATATTTTGGTATAAATGGAAAATTTATTTCTGTCTTTGATTTCCTTGGGGGTATATGTCTAACAGTGAGTTGTCTAGGCCAAAGAGTATGAACATTTTAGTAACTTTTAAAATATAATTCCTAATTGCTTTCCAGAATGCCTGAAATTCACAGCTCTCCTTACATTTTATTAATGTGTCTGTATTTCCTTGTCTTCCCCCCGACATGGATTATTTTCATCTTTCATTAACTTTGTCCCTTTACTTGGTATGAGTTAAATGTTTTGCATTTCTCTTATTATTAGTTATTTGGAACATTATTTTATATGGTTCTTAATAGTTTGTGACAGCATTTATATAGTACTTTTATTTGATCCTCTTAACAACCTTGTGAGGTAGGGACTATAATTATCTCCTTTTTGTAGATGAGAAAACTGAGGCAAACAGAGGTTAAGTGATTTGCCCAGGATCATACAGTTAGTAAGTATCTGAGGCTGGATTTGAACTCAGGTCTTCCTGACATCAAGTTGGTAACACTTTATCCATTATGCCACTCATCTGTCCCTATGAAAGCTATTCATATGCTTTGACCATCCTTTGGGGGAATGGCTCTTTTCTTAAAATATATTTGTCTGAATGCCCCATGGTGGATATTACACTATTATCAGAGCTATTTGAAACAACATTTTTCCTAATCAACAATTTTCCTTATGCTTTCTACATAAGTTCAAGGGAAAGGGGATTTTAGGAATAGGAAATAGTTTGATGAAGCCACAGAGTCAGGAAAATTTTTGAAGGGGAATGGCAAGTAGTAAAATCTGGCAGATACATAGAATATATGGAAGGAAGGTATATGATATAGGGGAAGGGTAGAATAGTGCCATATTGTGGAGAGCATTGAGTGTCAGGCTAAAAAGTCTGAATTTTATTCAATAGATAGAGAACCATTCAGAGGTTCTGGGTAGAAGAGTGATATGACCAGATATATTATTTCTGTTTAACCTGACCCATCTCAAAGGCAGGATGTGGGAGGTAGGGAAATGAAATGACCTCCAGGAAGCTAGCTAGCTTCAGGGTTGTCAGGAAAGAAGTATCACCAGAATTGTAGGCTGTGAGTCACTAACCAGATAAAAAGCTTATGTTCAAAGGGCCTCAGCAGAGGCATCTCCATTAAGCCAAATAAGAAGTCACAGACCAAGTCACAAAAGGGCAGAGGGAGTAGTATTCTTGTAAAGGGACAAGTCATAAACTAATGGGTGTCATTAAAAGAAAGCAACAGGCTATAAGCCAGGAAAGAGTGGAAAGAGCATTGGAGCTGGAGTCGGAGGTAGTTGTTCAGTCATTTCAGTCATGTCTGATTCTTCATGACCCCAGTTGAAGTTTTCTTAGCAAAAAATACTGGAGTAGTTTGCCATTTCCTTCAGCAGCTCATTTTAGAGATGAAGAAACCGAGGCAAACAGGGTCAAGTGACTTGCCCAGGGTCACACAGCTAGTAAGACCAGATTTGAACTCATCCACTGTGCCATATTCCATATCTGATGTGTGACCTTGGGCAAATCACTTTCCTTCCCTGAGTTGGGCTAGATGGCCTCTGAGGTCTCTTCCAGATCCAGATCTATGACTTGATGAGATAACAACAACAGCTAGGATTTCTATACCATTTTAAGCTTTGTCAGGCACTTTATAGGTATCTCATTTGATCCTCACAACCACCCTGGGAGGGAAGTGCTATTATTATTCCCATTTTACAGAGGAGCAGTTCTGTAGCTCATTCCTTTATTTAAACATAGAGTGGAAGGGGATTAACAAACTTGGGTATGGTTTAGATTTTATGGTTGATTTATTTATATTTTAGATTTCATAGTTGCTATAGGCCAAATACGTGGAACACTACAGTCTACAAAGGACTGAACATGAGTGTCACCTGCAAGGAAATAGCTAGGTGTGAGCTGGAAAGACAGGTGTAAGGGAGTGAAGGATGTCATCAATGGAGTGAGTGAGTAAAAAATAAAATGGCTTAGTCCCATGGCAAAAGACTGTGGTAATGGATGGACTGTCCATGTGTTCCATTCAGGGGTGTGCTAGAGCCAGTTTGACAAGACAGCTGATAGTTAAATTTTCAGTGTGAGCATTTGCACTTTGGAAATTGGTAAATGCTATCAATCAGGGTTTATTTATTGATTTGTCGATTAGACTTAACAAAGTGAGATAATATTAATAATTCAGATTAAACTTACAAGTGTGCCTTGTGTATATTTTTCCCCTGGGGAGCCAGTTGTTAAACACTTACCAGCATACTTCTGGCTTCACTGATATGCTTATGAAGTCAATAGACAGCGAGGAAGACCCCTAGCATGACTAGAGGCCCTCTGTGGCACACTTATGGCAGGAGATAGAGAAGGGTTGCACAAAAATGGTCAGGCATAGATGGGTTAGGTTCTGCATTATGGCATAGAACATTCTCATCTATGAGATCTTGATGCTTTAGAATATTACAGTATAGGTTCAGCAGTCTTTGAGTGAATTTCTTCTAGCCTGAGACATTTTCTCAAACATTAACAAATGTGTATTTTGATTGTCCTGGATTGCAGATTCAAGCACATAACTTACTCCAGGGTATCTTGAGAGAGTTATTTCATGGCTGAGTCCCAATCTTCCTGACTCCAGGGGATAGTTTCGTGTATCTTACACAAACATCCCATCTTGTTGATCATATATTCAAATCAAGTGTTCTCTGGGCCACTGCAATATTTAAATTCAAATGCCAGGTCTCTTCATGGTTCATTAGCTGTGGTTGTCTCTGGAGTAGCATGATAAGTTTGGCTTATTGGAGAAGAGCTCCCCTAGATGCACTCTGGAAGATTGAATTCCCCCTCCCTAACCAGCCTTGACTAACTGGTTTTGTGTTTCAAAGAACAAAATTTTCTTTAGGAGATGAGAAAGTTGATTCCCTGCACTCGGATTACTTCCTTACACTGAGTGGGAGGGACAGAAATGGACATCACAGGCAAGAGGCAGCAGGAACACAATGAAAACAAATCCATCAAGATGTTCTTTGGGAACAAATTGCTGATCAGTGGCAATGGTGGTGGTGGTGGTAGGGGACACCTTCTTCTTCTTTTTTCAGTAAACAAGTGGACTTCTTTTGGCAAATATTCACTTCTCTACCCTCTCGACAATCTTCCATTCAACATTTGTAGAATTCTATCCTGCCCCATAGAAAGACATGGTTTGATTCTTGTCCAGGAGTGTTGAGAGAGAAGATGATAAATCTGTAATGGCTCATTAATGGGAGCTAGGCTTCCCTAAAGCACATTCCCAACTCTCTAAAGTTAACATATCTCTTTCTTTCTTTCTTTCTTTCTTTCTTTCTTTCTTTCTTTCTTTCTTTCTTTCTTTCTTTCTTTCTTTCTTTCTTTCTTTCTTTCTTTCTTTCTTTCTTTCTTTCTTTCTTTCTTTCTTTCTTTCTTTCTTTCTTTCTTTCTTTCTTTCTTTCTTTCTTTCTTTCTTTCTTTCTTTCTTTCTTTCTTTCTTTTTGGTGGGGCAATGAGGGTTAAGTGACTTGCCCAGGTTCACACAGCCAGTAAGTGTCAAGTATCTGAGGCCAGATTTGGACTCAGGTCCTCCTGAATACAGGTCTGTTGCTTTATCCATTGTGCCACCTAGCTGCCCCAACACATCATTTTCAATGTATCCTTTCCTCTCCTGTCCTGTCCTCACCTATGCCATCATTTTCTGTTCTGTCCTATCCTGTTTTATCATAGATTTGAAACTAAAGGGACCCTGAGAAGTCATCCTAGAGAATAAGTATGTCCTACAACGAAACACCCCTTGGAGGCACTGTTAGTAACACAATAAATGGAGTGAATGGGCCGGGTACCTGACTCTGCATGGCATTTATTAGGTTCTTCATTGAAATTAGAGCTAGTAACTCATTTATATCTTATGTAATATTTATAACTCAAAGGTTGACAAAGGAGCTGGGACAAGGCAGTTATGCCTCCTGGGCAAGGTTTGAAAATGACATCCTCCTCCTCTTACATCGTGAAAGCCTAAAACAATTTTATTTCTTAAGGGACTAGGTTTTTTGGGTTAAAGAACTGGGGCCCTAATTCTGAAACATTATAATAGAAATCCATTGCTCTACTACAGCCCAATTTACTTTGCAGGAAGCCTTTCATAGCTGTCCCAAGCACTGGGGTATGTATTAAAAGCGTGAGGATTTAGAAAAAAGGATCCTTTGCTAATCTCTCCTACATTCTGCACTCATGGTGACTATCTATTTTACCAGCCCTCATCCCAGGTATTGGTTGGTAACCTTTTCAAATGTGGCAGATCAAGGTCCCACCTCAGTACTCAGGTGTGCCAGAGTTTCCAGAGTGGAGGGCAGTTGTTGTTGTGCTGACTCTAAACTGGAAGGGGCTGAATGCAGGAACCAAAGGGATAAAAGAAGATTGGATGATGACTGTGCACATATATTTTTCCTGAATATATTTTTTTACTTTTTTTTTTTCCGTTGGGCAATGAGGTTTAAGTGACTTGCCCATGATTATACATCTAGTGTCAAGCGTCTGAGCTTGGATTCAAACTCAGGTCCTTCTGAATCCAGGGCTGGTGCTTTATTCACTGAGCCACCTAGCTGCTCCTTTGATGATGACTCTTCCAAGCAGAAAGGATGGTGGGGTATTGGTGAAAAACCAGCTTATGACTCTGAAAATTTGCCACCATTCAGGACATGTGTGACTGTATGCTAGCCCCTGTTTAAACTGTGTTCTTATTTGAACATAGTTTAGCAACTTTGCTTATTACCCAGATGCCAAACTCATTTAACAGCTGCTTTCTTCAAAAACAAACTTGCTCCAAAATTCTGCTATTAGCAGAGGAATGTAGCTTGCGTTTTCTGAGCAGGAAAATGGCTCAGATAAACTTTTAATTATGACTTCTTAGTGGGTAAGGCATTCTTTAAAGTAACATGTTGATGAGTTCTTTGTACAACAAATACCCTGAAGTAGTATGGCTTAACTGTAGTCCTGTGTGAAGGCTGGGGAATGGTTAGATGATCTTTTGAGGTCCTTTCCAGTCCTGTGTTGTCTGTTGATTAAGCCAGGGTTAAGATCAGTGGAGAACTGACTTGTTACAAAGCATGGAAAAGTAACTAAAAGAAAAATAATAAAATTTGCCTTCATTGCACAAAGCAATCCATGTCGAAGAAAAAGACATTTTTTTTGTTTATTTATGCAGAGCAATGAGGGTTAAGTGATTTGCCCAGGGTCATACAGCTAATAAGTGTGTCAAGTGTCTGAGGCTGGATTTGAACTCAGGTCCTCCTGAATCCAGGGCCAGTGCTTTATCCACTGCGCCACCTAGCTGCCCCCAAGAGGGAGGTTTGAAGGAAGCTATTCTCCACCTGGCATGGGTTTACATTATTTTATGTGAGAAAGAGGGCTTCTAGAAAGTCACATTATAGATTCCACTAGGGATCTGTGTGTGTGTGTGCGTGTGTGTGTGTGTGTGAGAAAATGCAGGGTTCCTCAATGGGGCTAGAGGATCATCTTTTATTACCTTTCCAGGTGGGTTGACTGACTACCCTTTAAGGCTGAGGTTGTACATGTGCAAACATAGTAAACTGCTGAAATTGTAGCTTTTGCCTATTTTAGGCACAAGTCCTTCAATAAAGCAAAAATGGCTTATACATAATACATTAAAATTCAACACTGCTCCTTTCTTGGTCATATCTTTCTCCCAGAGGCATGAGGATTAAGGCCTCCAAAAGGCAAGGTTGTTGTGGATTTTTTTCCTTGTTGTTATTTGCTTTATATGGTGCTATTTAGGGTTTGGTTTAAACCAGACAGAGTGCCTCTATTTGTTTGTTATTTTGTTTTTCCTTTTTTGGAGGGTGGTGAGGGAGAGAGATCATTCTCTATGTTTTTACTTTTTAATTGTCTCTTGTGTACTTAACATGACCATTTCAACATACAAAGACCAGAGGATTGTATATGCAAGTATAAGCTTCTTGTTTCTTTTCCTCTTGTTTTCATACAAACCTGATCTATAAATAGGACCATGAATAGGACCACTTCCGCCTGTCCTTTTTTATCCCCATCTCTCTTATTTCCTGAGGTGCTATTTCATTTAGGACAGGGCAGGGATGAAGTAGACAGCCTGATTAAAGAGGCAGAAGTCAAGGATGAGGGCTGAGATTGTACTGAGGAGTCAGGAGGTGGGAACACATCTGAAAGCTTTTGTATGTATATTTATATGGTGTCCTAGGGAATGAGCTATAGATTTTTCAGTCTGGGAAAAAGATTGGGAATAAAAAGGTGGGCTGAGGTAAGAACAGGGAATGGGAAAATCAGAGAATTTTAGTGTTCCCATATCCAAATTACTCCTCATCCCAAGTGAGCGAAATACACAATTTTTGCTCGATCATTCTGGACACAAAAAGGATGGTGGTAGTGATAATGTTGATGTGGAAACCTTCTGTAAACCAGTGACAAAATGGGTTTTGTGAATTTTGAGATGTTTTAGTGCTGGATCCTTTTCAATAATAACTTATATGATACTCATATCCTTTTGTGATATTCCGTGGGTCAAGGAAGTGTCAGTGACTTAAAGATGGAAGTAGGGATCGCATGCATGCAGAAGTGCAACAGACTGGCACGATATTGGTGTTTTATTGATTGTCTTGGAGAGGAAATGGAGCAGATTTTAAAGCTGAGGAATAGGCCAAACCCAGGGCCCAGGGAGCTGGGAGAGTCAAGGCTAGCAAACAGCATCTTAAGGAAGGACAGTCATCATTTGGGGTCAAACGATAAGGGAGGACCATGAACTAGGCAGTCTGTGATAGAGCTCAGAATCAGGAAGATCTGGATTCAACCTCACCTCTGACAAATACTGTCGGTGAGACCCTCCATAAGTTATTTAACGTCTCAGTGTCCCAGGAAACTCTAAAACCAAGTTGCAGAGCAAGAATCAAGAAGCATTGGTAAAGGGTATTTCTTCACTGGAAGCTCTCTACTCAGATAACATTATAGGTCCATTAAAAACAAATAAACAAACAAACAAACAAAAGACAAACCTGAAACCAGGACAATTCTGAGATATGGACTTTGAACATTTTGCTGGGTCTGGAATCAGGAAGATCTGGGTTCAAATCTTGCTTCCAACATTTGCTAGCTATGTGACAGCAAGCAAACCTTTTAGCTTCTCTGAATCTCAGTTTCCTCACATGTAAAATGGGCTTAACGAAACCTTTATTTACCCCACAGGGCTGTTGTCTCAAACAAGATGGTGAAAGTAAAATACTTTACATACTTTAAAGTCCTACATACATTCCAGCTAATCTTTAGAGATGTCTGGTTATACAGGGGGCAAAGCACTTGGTAACATTCTCATTCTTATACCTTCTGTGTCATTTGCAGATTTTCTTCTTCCACACGTAAAAAATCTTTATGAGGTTCACTTTGCCTTAAGTAGAGTGGATGTGGGGTTAGTACAAGAGTGAGGAGTAAGAGTAAGATGCATTAAAATGTGAATGGAGCACAGGATTGGGATCTGGACATGACACTGAGTTTAAGACTGGTCAGGACTTTATCAGTAAGAGGAGGAGCAGTGCCCAACAGCATCCCCTCTTTGAAATGGGCCCAGTGTCCCTCAAGAAGCTATGCAAATTGTAGGGTCTACCCTTTCTTTCTCACTCTCTTTGCTGAATGTTGTTTGGGTTAATCCAGATTTCACATGTACTTGGCATTTACCATTCGGGTTTGCCCATGGACAGAGTAGCTCATATGCCAGAGCTCAGAGCGAGTGATCCCGGGTTGAAATAATTCAGAATTTCTTGGCTGGAGCTGGAATGGATTTCAGTGCTCAGATGGTCGGTGGGCTGTGTGAGAACAGAAGACCGTTCCAGCTGGGCAGCGGTATCACACATCTGCTTGTTTCTCCTAGGGAATGCCCCCTGCTTCACTCTTAAGACAAAGTGATTTTACTGAAAGATCTCTTGCAGCGGACAGGGTGTCCATGATAGTCCCTGCTCCCTCAATCCCCTGCTTCCCAAGTGAATCCTACATGACATTAGGGATTCAACCACATCTCAAACAGGATAAGAAGGAATGGAGTGTCTGCCAAGGGCACACTTGTAGTATTAGAATTAGAATTTGAACCTTGCTCATCTGATTCTAGAGCCAATCCTCTTTCCAGTGTACTGTGCTGCCTTTCATAAAACATAGTAGTCAATATATTGACTGAAGAATCCAAAGTAGTTTATAGGAGACCGCCAAAGCTTCATGAATCTGCTGCTGTTATTATTTTACTTAGCAGGCTTTCATTAATAATGTCCTCTCTTTCCTCAGCTTCCTCCTTTATCCTATCTACAGATCATGCCACTATCCATAAAAACATGGTTTCTCCATAAATAATCTTGTCCATCCTGTCATACCAAGACAGACTTTCAGAATGGTGAGGGCGGTAAGTCAGAAAATAGGCTGTATTCTCCTGACTCTATTAGGATATTCTTTATGATCTTGGACTATTGCTCTCTGGGTCTCAGTGTTCTCATCTGTAAAATAAAAGTTGTTCTAGAATTGATTGGATTCTGTTTACCTCTAATGTAGTCTATTTATTCACTGAACTTCACCACAGGGAAGAGGGGTTTGTGGCTAGAGAAAATAAAATGAGGTAAGATAATAACTGGTATATTTTGGTATTTATCCACTTAGCCAGACTTTGGATAGCCAGGGTCATAGCCCTGTCAGAATTTGAATGTTCCACTTCTTCTTCTTCTTCTTCTTTTTTTTTTTTTTTTTGGTGTGGCCATGAGGGTTAAGTGACTTTCCCAGGTCACATAGCTAGGAAGTTTCAAGTATCAGAGGCCAGATTTGAACCCAGGTCCTCCTGAATCCAGGGCCAGTGCTTTATCCACTGCACCACCTCGCTGCCCCCTCTCCACCACTTCTTTTTTTTTTTTTTAATTTTTTTTTTTTTTTTTTGGTGAGACAATTGGGGTTAAGTGACTTGCCCAGGGTCACACAGCTAGTAAGTGTTAAGTGTCTGAGGCCGGATTTGAACTCAGTTACTCCTGAATCCAGGGCCAGTGCTTTATCCACTGTGCCATCTAGCTGCCCCTCCACCACTTCTAATAGGGGCTTAGAGACTGAAATTTTCAGAGTCCTCTAAGTTTTATCATTCTACCTAATTTGGCTTAGTCAGGGCAATAGGGAATATGATATATTTAGATCCCAACTTCCCAGAGGTCACACAGGACCTTTTATACCAGGGGTTCTCAACCTTTCAGTAATAACAATAACAATAACAAATAATAATAATAACTATCACTTATGTAGGCCTTTAAGGTTTGTAAAGAAAATTTGCAGACATTATCTTTCTGTGTGTGTCATCAAGCCCTATGGCAGTTTAGTGAAATCTATGGATCCCTTCCTTAAGTAATAAATGCATAAAATAAAGCAGAAAGGGCTATATTGCGGTTGAGTCATTTCAATAGTGTCTGACTCTTCATGACCCCATTTGGGGTCCTCTTGGCAGAGATCCTGGAGTGGTTTGCCATTTCCTTCTCCAGCTCATTTTACAGAGGAGGAAACTGAGGCAAACAGGGTGAAGTGACTTGCCCAGGGTCACACTGCTAGTCAGTTTCTTAGACCAGATTTGAACTCAGGACAACGAGTCTTTCTGACCCATTCTATATCCATTGCCTCATCTAGCGGCCATATATAGAGGAAGTTAATTATATTGAAACACAGTTATCATTTTAAAAAAATCATAGACCCCAAGCTAAGAATTCCGACCTGATGCTCTTTCTATCTTTGTGAGATATATAACCATGTTTCCACCCAGAACCTTGTTATTCTATCCTTCAGTCCCTCCACCAAAGGCCTTTTGCCTATAAAACTTTGTCATAATTTGGGGAATAATTCCCTTTAGCAAAAATATACATTCAGTCTTAAGGTTATTATCCTACATTTGGAGTCACTCACACCCTCCCCCTTTAGTTTCTGGTTTCTTTAATCTCTTAATGGGAGAAATAATTCTTCCTCATTTTTTTTCTCATTCCTCTCTCACGAACAATCTATTTCAGTTCCCAAGGATCCCATCATCAATCTTTAGGATGTTGCTACATCCCCTAGTAAGAGAAAGCTAAGGAAGAACAAAAATCATTCTCGTCTTCTCTTAAGTCCCCAGCTATGCTCTGACTCTGTGTCCTTGGACCTGAGCTGATCCTTGCTCAGGCCTACCATTCTTGTTTGTGTAACATTTTACTCTGTACCCCCGTGTTCTGGGAGAGGGGGAGTGGCATCAAAGGTCTCCAAATAGATCAAGGTGGGGCTAAAGTGAATTAAAAACAGTTCTTTTGCTAGGGTAGGCCTCAGAATCTTGTTGCAGAGGTAGAAAGAAGTCTGATGTGCCTTGGAAGTTCTGATCTGATCCAAGTGTTCAGTATGAACAGGGAGGGCCTGGGCTCCCTCCTAAAATGATCTAATTCTACCCTGGGAATTATACTAGTTCAGAACTATACTGACTGTCACTGACCCAGGCTCTGACTAGATCCCCCAATCTTGTTGAGCCACCTAACCTGACCTGAGAAGGTTAAGGGCCACAGGACTGTCCTGGTGTTGATGTAGATTCAGAAAAGCCATATTATTCTCCAGCGAGGTTCTGAATTTTCCTACTTTGCTACATTTGAACTAGATCTAAAGTCACAGCAAAATTGATGCAGAGAGCAAACCTCCTGCAGAAACTATTAGTGCTTTCCCCCAAAACTTTCAAAATTCATTCTTCTGGGGCAGCCATATGATGAATAAAACACAGAGAGAAGTGATAGAGTCATTTCCCAGGATCTGAGCCACATATCTTTTTTCCCTTGGAAGTACTCCTCAAAGCTTGGGACGAAGGACACTTAATCCTATTTTGCTCTGTGATGAAGCTGGCCTTGGAAACTATGCAAACTATGCGTTTGACGGCACAGATGTCAGGCAATTACCAACTAATGTACATAACAGAGAAGAGTTTTGTTTCTGTTTATACTTCACAGAATCACAGAATTCAAGACCTGGAAAGGACCTCAGCATCATTTAGTCCAACCAATACATGGAAGTAAAATTCACCTAACATACAAGAGATTGTGAGATGCTGACTGAGACACACATTTGCAGACCTGATTGATGTGTGGGCTTATTTTGTAATACTATGCTTCTTTCTTATGAAGGAGGGATTTGGGGGAGGTGGGGTGGGAAGGTGGTGGTGAGTTGGGATAGTGATGCCAAAAGAAAAGAGCATTAATGAAATATTTTAAAAATAAAAAGAATAGGGCAGAAGAAAAGTCAGAAGAGGATACAGTAAAGCAGGACAGTTGAAGATCTTGAGAGTTTTATAATCTTTTCCTTTTCTTTGCTTTTTAAAATGTTTATATTTGTTGGTGTTAATTAAAAAAAAAACTTTAACAAATGACATTGGATTCAAGAACTTTTCAGATCCTAGGGATGTCGTGGATATCTCAGGTTGGGATTAGAGTAGATGACCTCTAAATTCACTTTGCCTCAAAGAGTCTATGATTCCCCAGAGGACGTAGACCTTTGCTCCTGCTAGGATTACCAGCCATGGATACCTACAGAGCACTGTCTTTTTCTGGGAAGCAGTACACATCTCTTACCTCTAATCATACTGGGAGGCAGTGTGGTTTGGTGGAAAGAAAACGGAATTCCAAGCCATTTGTGCTGAAATACCACCTTGGCTTCCTACTTATTTGTGTGACCTTGAAAAAGTCATTTTGGTTCTCTGCGCCTCTGTTTCCCAATCTGTAAAATGTGAGAACCGGACAAGATGATCTCCTTAGTTCTCTTACACCTCTAAATCCCATGATTAAACTCATGCCAAGAAGACTGTTTAACCGTAACCTGGTGGAGGGTAAGTTCCCTGAGGGCGGGGGCCAACTCCTCTTTTTTCACCTTTGTATTCTCCAATATCTTTGTATAAAATTTACAACGTGCTTTCCTTATATTAACAATTCCTGTTTTCTAGCAGACAAAGCTGAGGCGTGAAAGGGTAGAGTGATCTTCCTGGGCTCAAACAGGTAGCTGAAGCAAAGCTAACCCTTCTGCTCGTGTTCCTCCTACTATCCCCTGCTCCCCTGGGAGCTTGTGCCCTCCATCATTTCTAATCTTTCATCTTCAGTCTCTTTATCCATTTGCTCCCACTCCACAGCCTACAAACATAGGCAGTTCTACATCTTTAAAGAAAAAACCCCAACATTTCACCTGCCTTTCTCTCAAGTTATCATCCAATATCTTCTTCCTTTTCACAATTAAACTCCTAAAAAGGGTTTTCTGTTCTCATTGCCTCCATTTACTTATTATTTTGTAAACCATATTCTGATCTGAGTATTTAATGAATAATCTCTGTGCAAGGCTACTAGTGATCTCTTCTTTCTTTTCTTTTCTTTTTATTTTTTTGTGTGTGAGGCAATTGGGGTTAAGTGACTTGCCCAGGGTCACACAGCTAGTAAGTGTTAAGTGTCTGAGGCCAGATTTGAACTCAGGTCCTCCTGAATCCAGGGCTGGTACTCTATCCACTGTACCACCTAGCTGCCCCTACCAGTGATCTCTTAACTGCTGAATCCAATGGTCTTTCTCAATCCTAATTAGACCTGATTTTTCTATTGCTTTTGGTACTGTTGATCACTCCATCCTCCTGGGCACCCTCTCCACTTTGGCTTCCTCTTTTCTCTCTTCTCCTCTCCTTTTTGAAAGGAAATTCTTATTATAGCTAAAGTTCTGAGAAATGAATGAATCTTAGAAAGCCTTGAATATTTTTTTAAACCAAGTGAAGCACTTTCAAAAGCTACCATGTAAAGGCCATCAGGCAGCAATGACTGGCAGAGGGTATATCACATTCCCATATGCCCATCAGACATTGAACACCACAGGAACAGTACAGTGATAATAAGAGAAGACATTGATCTTGCAGCTTTGAAGGCATGGGTTGACCTTCTTTATATGGGCACTGGCCTCACTTATTGCTTACAAGTGTGCCCCTCTACATATATTCCTTAGATGTGTACATTCTTCTTACAGAACATATGTGTATTTGTGGGAGGTTATACCCCAGATTTTTAGGGGAATAATTTTATTTTTCTTACTAAACAATTTCAATAAATACTTTCAACTGTGACATTTGGCTGACTAATAAAAATAAATGCATTGGCAGAGCTTATGAATTATGGTTTGAGTGGATGCAGACCCACAAAGTCTTTTGAACTTGGTGCAGCTTATCTGGAGGAAGCAGGCAATGCTACATGGAAAAAGTATAAAGGACTAAAAATATCCCATAAATAATTGATATAATCATCTTCCCTCTCCCTTAATAAGTAAGTCTCATTATCCTCCCAGGGATCTAAATAGTCCTTCAGAATTATAATACTGCTTTACACTCCCCTTGGAAGTGAAATAAACTTGGGGTTACTAGAAAGGCAATCTCTCAACCACCTGCTAAGCCTCACCTTCACCCCAGGGATCTGTACAGGCTTTTGATATTACAATACAATTATAAGGACTTATGCCACCCTCAAGAAAGAAATTAATTTTGCATTGTTTAAGAGGTAGACTTCTTTCCACAGGATGCATCATATGACTAGCTTATAGCAGAGGGCAACATCCAGATCTTCTGTTCCCTTCATCCTGTTGGACAGTACCTTGCTATTTCTTCAGCTAATGGGCCACATATGCAATCCCCTTCTCTCTAATAGGATTACATTGCTTAGAAATTCCTTGTCTTCCTGGGAGATTGGATTCTGGGATCTTTTCACAGTGATGCCAGTGCTATCCAGCCACGTCCCTTACTTCCTGTAGAAACCTAAGTCCCAGAAGTCTCAAACTTGGCATTGATGAAGACTCAAATCTTAGAGGTTTCTGCCCAAAGACTCCCCAAATCTCCCCTTGTTTATCCAGGATTATAAGGCCTGGAACTCTCCTAGAACTCTGTATTCCATTGGAAAATCCTATTGGTCTCAAGATTTTTCCACCTCTTAGCTGCATGGTTCCTTCTCCTCCAGCTACATGGCTGAGGGCAAATGCAATAGGATTATGCCTTAATTTATGCCTCTTGGTGGCTGAGTTGCAGAACTTGGGGTCCAAGAAGTCCACTGCTGCCCTGGCTGCTGCTATCTCTGGGGATTGAGAGAAGAGCAGCTAGTCTTTCCATACAGGAGGCTGTGGTCATACACCTCCCTCTTTCATCTCAGGGGGGAAGAGTCTACTTTCAAGTCTTTAATTTTAGTTCTTTCTGAAAAAAAAGGAAAGGAGCCAATTCTACAACCAACCTCCCCCTTTTATAGGCCTGGCACAAAGGGTGGCTTTAGCCTAAGCCAATCAATTTATGCCCAATGGATAAGGCTGGGCTATTTTCTCTTCCTAAATGAGGTATTAAAGGGCATATCCCATTGGTGGACCCCTAATCTTCTCAAGGAGTTTGTCAGAAGGTATGTTTTAACTCTCTAAAAGAAGAGACATGGGCCTACATCTCTGTTAGATAATTATATTGGTCCACTGGAAAGAATGCTTAATTTCCTATTAAACTTTGAGTCATGGGACTTGAGTTCATATCCATTTCTGCTACTTAGTACCACCACCACTACTACCACCACCACCACCACTACCACTACTACTACCCCTACTAACATAATGAGTACAACTACCACCAATAGTAACATCTGGCATTTATATAGAGCTTTAAAATTTACAAATGGTTTACATATGTTAGCTCATCTGATTCTCATAACCCAGTGAATTGGGTACTTTTATTATTCCAATTTTGAAGATGAGGAAACTGAGGCCCAGAATGGTTAAGTGATTGACCCAGCCCAAGGACCTCCTACTGTCTATTATCTGTGTGACCTTGAGAAAGTCACTTAACCAAATCTAGGCCTCAGTTTTCTCATTTGTAAAATGAACTACATGATCTCTAAGGTCCCTTTAGATCTACAAGAAGTCACATCTAGTTAGAAGAATTTTAATAAGATAAATATAAAGTTCACTTAGATTTGAATAACTTCACATGCTATGACTAGATAATAGTTCCTTTGGTAGAGGGGTTTTAGTGGGAAGCAGATTCAGTGTGAATCAATAGAGCAATATGATGATAAAGAAAGCTGTGATCTTCATCTGCATTAGAGAGACTTAGTGTCCAGAATGAGGGGAGTGGTAGTCCTGTTGTACCTTGCCCTCCTGCTCCATGCTGAGCACATCTTAAAGGCATCATCAATAAGTCAAAAGAAAGTCCAGAAGAGGATGAATAGGATGACAAGGGGTCATACAAAGATCCATGGAAGTAACTAGGAATGGATATTGTGGAGAAGAGAAGAGTTCACGGAGACATTATGTCTGTCTTAAAGTATTTAAAGGGGTGTCACTAGGAAAAAGGAATTAAACTTGTTCTGTGTGGGCTCAGAGGACAGAACTAGGATCAAGGAGTAGGAGTTGGTGAGAGCCAGATTTCAGCTGCATATAAGGAAGCACTTCCTAAAAGTTGGAGCTCCTAAAATATGGGAGAGGCTTCAAGCAAAAGTGGGATGCCCATTTATTGTGTGTGTTGTAGAGGTCAGTTTTGATCAAGGTTAGGCTAGTTTGCCAGCAAGATACTGTCATTTTGATTTTGTGATCTTTTTGGATCCAGACTATAATTCAGTGTATTAATTATTCCTCTCATAGTGTCACAGGATCATAGATTTTAAGATGGAAGAGACTTTGGTTGTTCAGTTGGTTTAGTTATGTCTGACTCTTTGTGACCCCATTTGAGGTTTTCTTGGCAAAGATATTGGAATGGTTTGTCATTTCTTTCTTCAGCTTATTTTACAGATGAGGAGACTGAGGTAGACGGGGTTAAGTGACTTGCCTAGGGTCACACAGCTAGTAAGTGTCTGTGTCCAGATTTGAACTCAGTAAGATGAGTCTTTTGGACTACAGACTTCGCATTCTATCCACTGCACCACCTAGCTGAACTTTGTAGTTTTTCAAGTCCAACCCACTCAATTGACAGATGTTGACTTAAAGTCCCCAGGTTACACAGGTGGTATGTAGCAGAGCTGAGATTTGGATCAACTCCCTCAGACTCCAAGTCCAGTGTTCTTTTTATTAAACCACACTTTTATCATATTTTCAAGCCTAATTCAGTTATAAATTTGATAAATAGACTTTCTATGTTCTTATCCAAGCAAAAGATAAAAAAACTAAATAACATGTGGCCAAAGACCATATTTGAAATACTGGATATCTGGGATACTTCGTTGCATGGTTGATAAAGAGTCTTCCTTGGTTATTAGAACCAGTTTTGAATACCCATAACTATAATTTCCTTTAGGTCAGAGAAGAGCAAAACATAACATCGTGAAGTGTGAAGGTGACAGTTGTGATGGGGAGGCTTGGGGAAGGCTTCATGAAATGGAAAGCACTTGAACTGAACTTTAAAAGCTAAGTAAGAATTCAGTAGAAAAAGAGAAAGAGAGGAGAACATTTTCGGTCTGGGGAATGGTGTTGGGAAAGGCGTGAGTTGAGAACTTATCTTTGTTTGTGATTTTTTTTGGTGAGGCAATTGGGGTTAAGTGACTTGTCCAGGGTCACACAGCTAGTAAGTGTCAAGTGTCTGAGGCCAGATTTGAACTCAGGTCCTCCTGAATCCAGGCTTGGTGCTTTATCCACTGCACCACCTAGCTGCCCCGTTAAGAATATATCTTGACAAGAATTGGAAGAGATGAAATAAGGCTAGCAAGGTAGGGTGGTGTCAGATTTCTGAGGGCCTAGGATGCCAGGCAGAACAGTTTGACCTTCGCTCAGAGATAATAAGAAATCACTGAAGATTTTTGAGCAGATGAGGGATGCAACCATATCCATCATATAAGAAAGAAGAGTCTTGGAAGCATTATGAAGGATGAATATGGTATGAAAGATGGATAGGAATAGGCCAAGGATTGAAGGTAGGAAGATATGGTTATAGATTGTGGTGGTGGTAGAATTAGAGAGAACTTTACCAATTAAGGTTTCTTTTATGAAGACACTGCCTCAGCAAAACTAAGAAAAATGGGATTTTTTACAAGCTAGGTATGATAAGGCAGTATGTCTCACAGTGTTCATAGTGATGGTCATAGCAGTAACCAGATCAGAGTCAGGGAATCTCTTATGGTCAGGGAGTAAGACCCAAGGAGGAACTGAATCTGGGCCTGGCTCTGGAAAGGGGTCCTCTCTAGGCTCAGGTTCATAGATTTAGAGCTTGAAAGGACCTAAGATGCAATCTGGTCCAACTTCCTCATTTGGCATATGAAGAAACTGAGGTCTGAGGGGGTTAGGTGACTTGTCCAAGATCACACTGAATTTTAGAGGAAGGAAATTTGAACCCAGGTCTCTGCCACGTCAGTCAGTGCTCTTTCCACTGTTCTGTCTTTTATCTTTGAACATCTTATTCCCTCTGTTTGCCTATATATCCAGATTCTGGTCTAAGTTTGGTTTCTGGATTGTCATACTTGCATACCCACTTTTTTTATGCTAATTTTTTACCCCTACCCTCTTCAGTTGCTAAATCTTGTCCAGGTGCCATGCTATCTTCCCTGCTCCATTACCCTGACTTGGCTCCTCCTGGTCCTGGCCCACTCCTGTCCTGTCTCACTGACAGTGATGACTGAATAGTACATACTTCCCAGAGAGGTCAAACATCTGCCCAGCAGGGCTTCATTTTCCATAAGGACAATAAAGCTGTATATAAACCCACCCATGCTAGGGTAACAACTCGTACCAAGGAGAGCCTTTTAGTCTTTATTTCCTTCAGCTCTCCTTGTTTATCTGAATGTGGTTACTGACCACTGGATGACACTATCATTCTTGGAAGCTTCAATTGGAAGCACATGTACTCAATGCTGCCAGCCTGAATTGCCATTCCTAGTGTGAGGGGTGGCTGGAGACAGCCCTTCTGTGCCTATTCCTTTGATTTTTTTTTTCAAGGCAATGAGGGTTAAGTGACTTGCCCAGGGTCACACAGCTACTAAGTGTCAAGTGTATGAAGCTGGATTTAAACTCAGGTCCTCCCGAATCCAGGGCCAGTGCTTTATGCACTGCACCACCTAGCTGCCCCCTATCCCTTTGATTGTTGATGAAGCTTTCGCCTTCCTCACATAACCCCAGATGTGTCAGTTAATATTATCTTACAATACTTTTCCCTACAGAATTCCCCCTTCCCTCCTCCATAGGCTTTTGGGAACAGGAATCATTTTTGGAACTATTATTTTCTTCACCATCCACTCCATCTTGGTCACCATGGATGCTTTCATGCAAAAATAAGTTCCCCTACTCCCAGTTCCTCCCCATATTCCTCCCTAGAGTTGTTCTGTTTGCTCTTGGCTAAGATCCTCCACATTTCCATTTCTGTCCTATAATAAAGGCTGCCAGAAAAGAAACTGGGAGGTAATAAGCAGCTGTGATTTTGTTCTTCTGTAAGGGCTCTGCATGTGAAGGGCTAGTGACTCGGCAGAGAATATGGCCCATGAGGAGCAGTAGGAGTTTCTTATCCACACTTCCTGAGAAATGAAGGGGAAATTATAGGCAGCTCCTGCTTAGGTTCTATGAGCCTGGGTGGTATATTCCTTGAAGTGAGCAAGGCATAAATCCCTCTTGAGACCAGAGGAAGTTAGACAAGTAGAAGGATTTTGGACAGCATGGGCATCTCTCTGGGCTAGCCTAGCCGGCAGGGTCAGAAAAAAAAAAACACAATGGAGAATAGTTCTAACAATTTGACATAGGCCAAGTATTGCCTTCCTTTGGAAGGTATAGGCTCCATAGATTTTCTTTATGAATCCATAACAGTCGTCTGGGTGTTCTTTGTGTCTGTTTTCTCATCAGTAAATGGGGATATCATTTGCCCTGCGATGGATTTATTTCACCCGTGTTTCCTTGGGAAGTTCCTTTAACCCCTCCAGACTTCAGTTTCTTCATTTGTCAGTTGGTCACAAAGCATTTATTAAGCACTGACTAGGTGCTGGACGTTGTGCTAAGTGGTGGAAATACAAAGATAAGCAGAAACAAAGTCTACCCATGTTCTTAAGGAGCTTATATTCCAACAGGAAGAAAAGAGGGGGTGCTCCAAAGATATTTATCATGGGTCATTTCTAAAATAAAGGGTTTGGGCTAAATGTCATTTAGGATTTTTTTTCCAGCTCTTGGTCTGTGGCCATATGTCCCTACTTCTAGAGCTATAACATGGGATAAGTTACCTAGGGGTAGCCACACATTATTTGTAATGGAAAAATACCTTGACAGGATTAGAATGGAATTAGAAGAATGGATTAGAAAAGGGGTAGACCAGAGGCAAAAAGACTATTTAAGAGGTTATGATAATAAGTTGATAAGAAGCAAGGAGGTCCCCACTGTGGTTATGTGGGGAGTAGAAAGAAGGGGGATGGATGTGAGAGACTTTGCAGATGTAGAACTGACAGGATTTGGCAAGGGATTGAATGAGGGGTGGGTAGGTCTAATTTTAGATTACTAATCCTGGGAGGAGAGGGAGGGAAATCGTGGGTTTGACAAAGGCTTTCCTACTGGAGCTGTCTGAGGGGAGCAGTCTGAAAGAAGGCCCCATGCCTCCTTAGCCTATTGGGTTTGGAAATAATATAACTAACAGCTTGTCAAAAATAAATAAATAAATAAATAAAAAGTTTAAAAAAATAAAAAGTAAAAAAAAAAAAACACAGGAAAGGACCACAGGCAATCTAACTCCAACAATATTTTGAATAAATTAATGGCCTGTGTATGTGGAAGCAGACACTTGGAAAATATTGTAGTGACAGATGGGCAGAGAAATAAAGCAACAGGAAAAGTGGGAAGGTAATAAATACACTTTACAGGCCATTTTCCCCCCTCATCTACCCTCGTTAATTATCCATCCCACTTATCTTTCATTAGCCATGTTTTCCTCTCCTTTTTGTTAAAAAAGTAGTAAACTTCCTCCTCTTGTTTTATTATACTTCAAAGTCTCTTCCTTTATTTTTAACTTGTGCTTTTCTCCACTTTCCGTCTCCTACTGCCTCTTCTTTCTTTACAAAAAGAGATTTTTAATTTTTTGGTATAAGAAAAACAAGGACCATTCCCTTTCATCTTTGGACCCTCTTTCTACACATTCTCTCCAAAGAAAATTGGAACAAATCTTCACCCCCAGGGACCCCAATTCCCCCCTTTTTTCTCTGTCCTCTTTGAGCTGGCTCTTCCATTGGTGCCAGTTACTAAAAATAGCACAGTACGACGCTATAGTTGCTCTTTTCCCTCTCTTCCCCCCCCCCCCAGAAAGACTTTTGCTGTGCTGCCCTGCCTCTTCTATGCCCACCCTTCCTGTAGAATGGACTGCCTCCCCTGAGGGCAGACAGCAGAGCTATCTGGGCTGGGAGGCCCTCCTGCTGTCATTCCTCGGCTGTGCTCTCTTCCCATCTGCTCTACCACAGGGCTTGAAGGATGCTCTGTTTTTCTCCTGCCATGGAGAACAGTGGTCTTGCCAAACAGGCCTTTTTTTTTGGTCCTGAAACCCTTTTGCTCAGTTGTATCGCCCTTCCCCAAACCTCCAGGGCTCCCATTTGGTCAGTTGTGCCTGAGGAGACAGAACTGGAGGTCCTTTGGCCCAAGCAGCTGGGCCCTAGGCACCAGGAGGTTCTCTTTTCATCTGTGAATCTTTTCCTCTTGAACTCTTCATGTACCTGAGGGTATTGCTGTGATTCACCGACAGAATGAAAACTCAGAGATGGAATTCAGAGTGCACTGAACTATTAGCAGAAAGCACTGAGGATTCTGTACACTGAGCCCTGGAAAGGTGCCTGCTCCCCTTGTCAATGTTCTCTCTCAGTAGCAATGCTGGAAAGGAATCAGTCCTAAAGCAAATCTGAACCAGGGCAGAAGAGGAAAAGAATGGAAGGAGAAGAATCCCTTTACCTTCCTGCCCTAAGGTAGTAGCCCATAGCTGTGAGAAACAGTTTTCTGAAAAAAAGCCTTTTGTCAAAAACCCTTGTCACTGTCTACTCCATATGCCAAGGCAAGGTTTCGATTCAGATTAGTCACCAGGACAGGCACAAATCCTTTGCACTCATTTGGACAAAGATTTTGTTTTGTTTTGTTTTTCTTTTTGCTGGGATGCTATGGCTAAGTTGATGAGAGCTATGCTGAATCAATAATTTTGAAGAATGGTGAATATTTATTTCCCTTCTCTATTCTAGATAGATGTCTTTTGTTTTCCTTTATAAAGGAATTGTTCCTTAGTATCGTAATCAGGCTGGACAAATTTCTGTGATGCCAGGTCACTGAATGGAAGCTATGGTGATAGGAGGCCAGCACAGTGCATTTCCTATTAGTGAAAAGTGTGGGTTACCCTAGACCTGCTTCAGGCCAATGTCATCTATGTTACTGTCAGGCTTGATTGAACTCTAGTTTCCCATGAGTGATTGTAAACACATATATTAAGCACATCCTTTGTGCCCTTTCCTATGCCAGATGGTAGGGAGACAAATACAAAGTGAGATAGTCCCTACCCTCTAGGATCTTACATTCTAATGGGGCAAGGCCACAACTATAGAGGAGCTGTGTTCAGATAAAGGCCTTGTGGTCAGGGGCATCATAGTTATTCTTGTTTTTTGTTTTGTTTTGTTTTTTGGGGAAAGGCAGGGCAGTGAGAGTTAAGTGACTTGCCCAGGGTCACACAGCTAGTAAATGTCAAGTGTCTGAGACCAGATTTGAATTCAGATCCTCCTGAATTCACAGCTGGTGCTTTATCCACTGTGCCACCTAGCTGCCCTCATCATAGCTATTCTGAGTGGATCTACAGAGCCCTGATTTTCACATCCTATCTGGCAACATCTTATTGATCTCATTGATTTTACTGTATTACTGTTCTCAGAGAATGAGGTAGAAAGGGGAGAGGGCAGATGGCAAGATGCCTGGATAGGCCTGGTTTTCTGGTGGATGGCTAGAGGGCATGTGAAACATCATCTGAGGCTGACTGGATATAGTACATAAGGTGAGCTTGTACTCATTCAGTCAACCTTCAGAACAAGTTCAGACACAGGGTCAGTTCCTGGGTAAGGGTGGGGAGGACGCACAGTCTCTGGAGGCCAAGTTCAGAGAATGTTCCACATGGGGACAAGTAGGCCAATATAGAGATAGAGATATAGACATATAGAGATAAACATGTATATATACACATACACACACACATATATATATATACATATACATAGGCATTCATATAATATACACATATACATATATATACACACATATATGCAGATTATATATGCTAGAAATATGTATATACACATAGATATAGCTTTGTATATGAAGATTAATGATTTTTAACCTTTTTTGATATAATGCTAATAGCTAAAATTATTTAGCGAGTTAAGTTTTGAAGAATAGTTTACAAATATTCTTTCTTTATAAAAATATCATCCTCACAACAACCCTGGGATGTAGGTACTATTGTTACCCCCATTTTATCAATAAGAAAGCTGAGGAAGGCAGAGGTTAAGTGACTTAGCCATGGTCACATATCTAGTAAGTGTCTGAATCCAGTTTTGAACTCAGGTCTTCCTGATTCTACAGTCCAACACTCAATTATCCAACTATTTCCTGAATCACATAAACCCCTTTGGCAGTCTGGTGAAACCTCTAAATCCCTTTTCAGAATAACAGTTTTTGTCTATATTTGTATTTGAAGGAAATGTTCAATTTCAGTTAGACATTAGTGAAGATGAATAAGATATGTATGTATATAATATACAATATGATATACACATACGTAGTATGCAAACATATAACATACAAGGTAATATGTGAAATTATGTATATGTAATACCATGTAACCTTGTGATCACACTCATGCATATATGTAACATGTAGTAATACACATTATACATGTAAACATAACATTATATCTGTATGTATTCTAAACATAATATTGCATATACAGTATATTAGATATGATATATGTGATAATATACATGTATACACATCTATGTATACATACACATACATACACATTACTATCTAAGTTCTTGGACTCTGAATCTACCTAAAGATGGGGGTCTGTTGGCCCCAGGTTAAGAACCCATGATATAAATCATTTAGTATCTCCTTCTCTCCTTTATCCCTCCCTCAAAGAATTTCCTTTAATTATCTACAATGTCTCTTCACTGCCCAAATTTGCTGATATTTTCTCTCTTTCTCTTCTTTTGTGCTGTGTAGATTTGGCATAAATTGTATCTTATACTTAAAAACATCTCACTGTGGTTATAAAGTGAAATCTATGTCTGGCTTAAATTGGCTCTCTGAAGGCAAAGGCAAAGAACGAATTATAAATGCTATTAGTCTGTCTTTCAGAAAATTAATTCATATGATCCTAGTACTGTTCACCTAAGGACCTTTAAAATATTTTACAAAGATATCAAAGTAGCACAATGATTTTCTACCTAAATGAAAACTTGGAGATAATTTAGTCCAAGTTCACATTTTTTAGATGAGGAAACAGGCCCAGAGAGAACAGGTGGGTTAACTCAAAGTCACAGATCAAGTTGATATGAAAACCAGAACTAGAACGCATCTTTTGACTTGCTTTCCTAGCAGGATCTTCCTTATAATCTGAGAGCTAGACTGGTTTAAATATTGTGTTTGCAGTACCACAGAATCACACATGTGCAGAGTTGGAAGGGATCTCATAAACCATCTAGTTCAACCCACACCTTAAAAAGAATCTTGGCTATAACACACTGCTTAAGTGGTATCTAGCCTCTTCTTGAAGACTCTTATTAAATGGAACCCATTACTGCCCAAGGCAGTCCATCCCATTTTACCATAGCTCTATTGTTAGGAACTTTTCTCTATATCAAGCCTAAAGTTGAAACTCCCATCCTATGGCTTTTAGTTCTGTCATCTGGTGTCAAAGCAGACCAAGTCTAATCTGTTTTCTACAAAAATTCTTTCAAATAGTTGTAGACATATGTCTTCTCTTCTCCAGGCTAAAAATGGTCACATCCTTGTATAGCACAAATACAACCTTTACTATTCTATTAAACTTCCTACGGGACCTGAATTCAAATCTTATCTCAGATACTTAATAGCTGTGTGACCTTGGGCAAGTCACTTAACCCCAATTGCCTTAAACATCTGGGGCCATCTCCAGTCATTCTGAAGTATATCTTGCCACTGAACCCAGATGGCTTTGGAGGAGAGTGAGGTTAGTGACCTTGAATAGCCCTCCCTCACTTAAATCCAATTCACTACAAGTCATGATATCACCACAATGTCATGTTCCTTTTTGAGAATGTAGAGCAAACAATAAACAAACAACAGACCTCCTATGAACAATGTCCAAGTGATGAATGTTCTTCCTAAACTGTGGCATCCAGAATTTACCATGATACTCCAGGTGTGGTCTCAGTAGTGCAAAACAGAGCAAGAGGAAATGGTTGATGAGTACAAATAAGTTTCTAAAGAGAAGGCTGGGAATGTAGTATATCTGAGAGTATAACTGAGGTCCTAAGACTCCCAGACCAATCAAGCTCCCTCAAATACACTGTCTCTTCATTTTATTTCTCTGAGATAAGAGGAGATTATCCTTAAATTACAATAGGGGACCTTAGAGGAAAGACATATTGAGGTACCTTGAATCCAAAGCAATGAAATAGACCAAAATCTTGTTGATTCAAAATGTAGTGGAGGAAATGAGTGAAGAATTTAAATAAAGGCGTTTTGGATTTTCTGATATTTTAATTAGGGGAACAGTAGGGCAATGGGCCAATAGGGGGAAGAGAGGTGGTTTAAAATTATGTACTGCTTCAGATTAATAAGGGTTTTCTTTAAGCACAATATAAGTTCTTTGAGGGCAGACTTTCTTGTGTTTTGTCTTTTTATTTTCTGTGTCTTACATATATCAGGCTTTTAATTGAAGTTCTTTAAATTACTATAATTTGGTTAAATTTATATTAAACTTGAAAAAATATTTTCAAGAAGCTTGTTAGAAGGGAGACGTTATGTTTTACATTTGTTTTCACCAAACTATCTGACATCAGTACTTTGTAGATAGATTGATAAGACATTTATTATGTACTTACTATATGCTGGGCACTATGATAAAAATCTGAGGATATACAAACAAGACAGTTTCTACACTCAAGGAGTTACATTTGAATGGGTGAGGATAATACATAAAGAGGAAGTAGAAATCAAGGAATGAAGGGAAGAAGAGCATGTCTGGGCTAAAGAAAGGCTACTGACAACAAACCAGGAGTTAAGTGACTATGGCTGGGGCCCTTCACAAATTGGTAGCCCAGGCTACAGAATTATTATTCGGGAGAGAAGGCTTTATATATATAATAGGTGTTCAATTAATTCTTGTTGAATTGAATTATTAGAATTAATTGAACTATTAGACTTAAAACTGAGGCTTCCATCATCATATTCCAAGCCCTCTACTCCTTTACCATGGTAGCTACTAAATCTTGTATAATCCTGACTGTTGCTCCATGGTATTTGCATTGTTTCTCCATATCCATGGTATCTGAATTATTTCTTTCTTCTTGCTTGACCTGGAAGATATAGATTTTGGCTGAAATATTTCCAAGAGGTTTCATTTTTGGACCTCTTTCAGGAGGTTATTGGTGGATTCTTTGAATCTGGTTCTAAGATTTCTTGGAAATTTTCTTTTGGGGCAGCTAGGTGGCACAGTGGATAAAGCACTGGCCCTGGATTCAGGAGGACCTGAGTTCAAAGTCAGCCTCAGACACTTGACACTTACTAGCTGTGTGACCCTGGGCAAGTCACTTAACCCCCATTGCCCCACCAAAAAAAAAAAAAAAAAAGGAAATTGTCTTTTAAAATTTCTTGAAATAGGATGTCTAAGTTCTTTTTTGTTCATGGCTTTAGGGTAATCCAATGATTCTTAAATTGTCTTTCCTCTATCCATTTTCCAGGTCAGATGTTTTTCCTATGAAATATTTTACATTTTCTCCTATTAGTTCAGTCTTTGGACTTTGTTTTATTGTTTCTTGATGTCCTATGGAGACACTAGTTTCTGCTTGGCCACTTCACTTTAAAGTATTATTTTCTTTAGTGAGATTTTGTACCTTTTTAAGCCATTTGACAATTCTGATTTTTAAGGAGTTATTTTCTTTAGTAATTTTTATTACTTGTTAATTTTCTTTCAGAATTTTCTTGCATAACTCATTTATTTTCCCAATTTGTCCTCTACTGCTTTTATTTGACTTCTAAAACCTCTTTGAAAAACCTCTTTGTAAAGCATTTCTCTAGGAATTCTTGTTGACCTCATGTCCATTCTCCATGTTTTTTGAGGCTTTGCTTGTAGATATTTTCAAGTTGTTATGTTTTCGTGTGTTTTAAGTTTCTCTGTAACCACAGTAACTCTTTATAACTAGTTTTTCTTTTTTTGTTGTTGTTGTTTGCTAGTTTTTCCAGTCTACTTCTTAACTTTGGATTTTATGTTCAACTCTAGAGGGTATTGGTAGGAATGATTGGCCTGAGATATTTTTTATAACTTTCTGTTGCTTTCATAGCTCAAGCTTGGGAGCTTATATGTTTTCAGTACTTCCAAAGTGGTGTGATTTGGGGAGAGGTCCATTAACTACTCTCCTGATCTATTTTCTGCATATTCCTGATTCATTTTAGGTCTTGTGTGTGGTTGAGTTTCCTTAGACTACTGATAGACCCCACCAGAGCCTTCTGAGAGGTTTTTCAGGTTCAGAGTGACAACTGTTGGCTCCTTCTTGGTTTTGCTCACCTGTTCTGGTTTATTCTACTATATGCATAACTATAAGGCTAAAGGTTAGAATTTAGTACTGCCTCTTCTCTTAGACTCAGAGCCAATATAACTATGTTTTTGGAACCCAATTCTTGCTCCTTCCTCAGTTAGGGCTCCTACTCCCTTGAGACCATGGTAACTTCCTCTCTTCCCTAAAACTATGACCTGGAATTGAGTAATTGGCAACAGCATTTCCAGATGGTACCTGTTCTCACTTTTCATGGTCATGGGTACATGGGTCACCTAGGATCATTTCTGCTCAGGAGTTCAGTCCCTTTACCATTCTTTGGATAGTTGGGCTGCTCCCTGCTGTTGGTGTCATCCAACTGTTTACTTCTACTTCTACCTATTGTGGCTACTTTGCTGAGTTCCTGACCAGCTGCCTCCCAGTGTCCACAGATCTCTCTATATCTCTTCCTCAGCTGCCCTGGGCTGGAAAAAATGACTTATGGTGTCTTTTTCTTGGATTTTTGGTCAGAATTTGGTCTGGTTTGGCCTCTTAATTGTTATTTTTTGGGAGGATGTGAAGGAACTTAGGTAAAATTGTTAGTTCTTACTCTTCCATCTTAGCTCTACTTTCTCCTGACACTTCCGTCATAACCATTGGCATAGAATATTGACATATTTTCACATTAGAGTTTTATATGATATGGCAAAATGCCATACCAATGCTCCATCCCATTGCTCTATATACAGATAAGTAAATACTACATTTGTTGTTCAGCAGTGGACTAATATCCAACATTACCCAAGGGACTGACTGAGATTTACCATTCAAAACTAGCTAAAATACCAGAAATTTCTCACAAGAATGACTGTCTGATTATATCTTTCCTGCTATACCTCTCTTAAATCATTTCCTATGATTTAGTAAATGACTATTTTCACTTAAGGGTAGAGCATAAGGAGTTTCCTGTTTTCTACTTCTGTTGAATATTTAACATTAGACAATGAATCTCACTAATGTTGGAAATGATCCTGTTGGAAATTAGGCCTGTTTTAGTGGGTGAACAAAATATGTATAAGTAGTATGGGATCTGTAGTTTCCTTTTTAGCTGCTAAATGTGCCTAAGTGTCTCTTAGTCATGAAGATGACAGAAAAATGCCTACTCAGGCAAACCAGGTAGAAATTAGGCATGGCAAATTACATCCAATGAAATTTTGTAGTGATAGAGGTATTAGCTAGGACATAAGCTATCCTTTTTCATTTTTGAAAATGCACTAGATATATATTTTTTGCCAAAATAGCCATTGTAGATAAAGTGAAAGGCCAAAAAATTCAATATCTCATCTGAAGAATGATACCTTTAAAAGGTCATGCTACATAGTGCCATAAAGACAGAGGTTTTCAGGCTATCGATATTTTTAATGGGAAGGCTACATTCATACCCTTGCGTGAAGGTACCAGGCTGTATGACAATACAGTGTTTTGCATAGCTCCATGAGCGAATAGGTATTTAGGAAATGTATTTTGATGATAATGATAATGATAATCATTTGGCACTTGGCACTCTCAGAAACATTTCACTTAGCTATGTGAAGCCTGGTATGTTTTCCAGTTCAGCACTAGACTGGGGGCCAGAGAAGACCTGGATTGAAGTCCCAGATCTATTGCTATTTGTGTGATCTTGTGCAATTCACTTAACCTCTCTGGGCCTCTGTTTTCTCATTAGCCAAATGAAGATGTTACATAGTTCCCAAGGCCATTCCCAGTTCTAAATTCTATGAAACAATTCATTTCTCAAAAGTTTTTTAAAGAATGCACAGATTATTAATTTAATCTAGTTTCCCATTAGTAGAAAGCTCAATAGAATGTTGTAATGTCATGGTCAGCTGTCAAAAATGATTTATGCCATCACTTAACTTTAAAAGTAGCAGTACTTTTACATTTTATATTTCAATAAGAAAACCCTTCTAGGATAAAATCCTATTTCTGATTTCCAAGTTTGATTCTGAGCTTTATCATAGGTTTTGACTTTCCAGTTCAGCTGTTTGATTTGTGGGCATCATTTCCATTTGTGATGTGGTAGCCAATGAACAGCTGATTTAATAATCGTTAAGAGCCTCCACTACATAGCAATGACTGAAGTGTCTTTTCTTTAGATCAATAGTATCGGCTTATTTTACTGTGAAAATAAATCATTTTACCACTTAGTTGCCAAAAAGTTAAGGCTCTCTGGATCAATGACAGAAGCCTATGTTATCTTTGGATTGACTATGTGAGTCTGTAGATCATCAATCAAATCAACGTTAATTAATCTAACTTAATGGAATACCACCTAATAAAAAGTACTCTTTAAAGAAAAACATATTTGAGTAGCAAAGGGCTTTTCCCTTCCTAAGTACTAGCTAATCCATTACAATAAATGTTGTGCCTCAGCATTTGCTGGCTGACTGAGGCTTTCCAGTCCCTTGGATTTTGGGAAAGAAATCTCTTCTTTGCTTTTTTCTGCCCAGTTTCTTTTAGAATTGAAAAAGGATATAAATATAGTGAGAGACCAAACCATCTTTAACAGCTTTTCAAGACACAGACCAAAGAGCAGGTTGACTCTATAGTTGGCCATATTTCTTTGGAGCACAGAAAATCCCCAACATGTAAAAGACTATATACAAAGTATTGCTGACCCTGCTGCTCTGACCCGCCCCCACCTGCCTGAACTACTGCTTTCCCTGATACCACTGCTCTGGAAGCCAGGGTGAAAAAATGTGGTGCTTTGAGGAAAAAAAAAATGGAGTTTCAGAATTAGAAGAAGCAAGCTTTCCATAGTGGACATGGCATTGAAAGACAGGGGCAATTGCATTGGAGCTGACCATGGTGGGGCAGAACTGGCCTGTCCAGTGGTTTTCCCTCTGAGTCCAGATATCTTTCCCCCACATTCTGTTTTCATTATTATTTTGTAGCCAGAAGACCCAGCAGCATGGCATAATGGCCAGAGGACCAGAATTAGAATCAGGAAGACCTATGTTTAAGGCCTGACTCTGACACAAACTAACTCTAGGACTTTGGGCAAGTCATCTATCCTATGAGAGAGGAGATGCAGAGCTGGCAATACTCCTAGGAAGGACAACCCCTACACTGATAAAACCATAGGTCCAGACTCCTCCCCCACTCCTCCCCAACTTGAAATTTCACCCCTTAGAAATAAATTTAGTTTAAACAAGTTTTCTCTTTTGTGGGTTTAAATGAAATATAAAAGGTCATCAATCATTCAGACCTTCCTATGGATTAGTTTTGTCATGTTCACTGGGATCAGGTATGTAGTAGAAGTTTTTATTGCTGGAGAAAAGAGTTGGATAAATTTTGTGAATGTGGGTCTAGTTTTAGGGGATGGGGCAGGTTTGTGTGGAGTGTTGTGGGGATGATTTTCTTCCTCCTTTTTACCTGGACCATATAGCCCAGGTGCAGAATTCATGTTAGACTAAATTGTTGTATAACAGTTAGGGTTAAATAGATTTTTTGTGGACTGGTCACCATTTACAATATTGTTTGTAAGAGGGCAAAAGTGTTTTGAATACCAAGCCACTAGCCTAAAAATAAATCTTTAAAGTGAATGAAGTAAGCTCATAAATGGAGGGGGGGGATAGGGGAACTGCTTTAATAAACAAAACATTGCATAGAAAAGCAATTTCAAACAGAAAAGGACAGAATAATGGAAAGCATAGGGAAATATTTTAGCAACTGAATGTTCATAAAAAAGATTTCTTTTTATTAAGATATGTCATTTGCGACTATAAAAAGTATTTGTTTCCACAATATAAAACTCTTTCATCTTCAGGCTTAACGTCTATTGTAGCTCTTTTCCAAGAACAAAGTTTTTTTTTTTTTCCCCTTTTGGGGAGTGCAAGGAAACAGGGTTCAGAATACTTGAGCTTGATTCTTAGTTTTACCCCTTACTAATTTTGTGATTTCAGACAAGTCACTAACTAATGCTGAATCTTATCACTGAGATTAAGAGAATTAATTTACCAGGTGCTCATTATGAGTCTTCATTTACAGTATATTTTCAGAGGGTTTTGCAAACACAAAGAGATCTTAAGAGAGGCTGTTTTGGAAACACATTTCCTATTATGGGTCACATTTGGGTACATATTTTAGAATTATTTTTCATCTTCAACTATGACTTCAATACATGGTCAAACGGGCTTTTGGAAACAGACTGGGAACATATTGAGGCATGGGCAGGACCATTGGCTAGAGGGTTGAGAGGTTTTGTTCTTGGAGCAGTGCATTGAGGATGTAAGGCTTTGAAATAGACCAGAGTCTTAGAGCTGGAGATCAGACCTTGGAGATTATTTAATCCAATCCCTTGCTATATTATTAAAGAAATTGAATACCACAGAGGTTAAGTTGGTTGCCCAAGGTTATGTAGGTAGTAAGTGGCAAAATTACGATTTGAACCAAGCTGCTCTGAGCCTGGGCAGCTAGATGGTATAGTGGATAAAATTCTGGGCCCAGAGTCAGGAAGGACCAAGTTCAAATCCACCCTAGGATACTTGCTAGCTGTTTATCACTTAACCTGTTTACCCAATAAAATGAACTAGAAAAAGAGATGGCAAACCCCTCTGGTATCTTTGCCAAGAAAACCCTAAATGTTATCATAAAGAGTTGGATACAGTGAAATGACTAAACAACTCTGATTCCACATGCAATCAACCTGTAATCAGTGCTCTATATGACAGACTCTTTGCTAGGTGCTAGGGATATGAAGAGAAAAAATGAAATCATGCCTACTTGTAAGACTTCATACTTGAAGGAAGTACATTCATACTCCGAGGGAAGACTTGTATACATTTTTTTTTCTTATTTTTATTTTTTTTTAGTGAGGTAATTGGGGTTAAGTGACTTGCCCAGGGTCACACAGCTAGTACGTGTTAAATGTCTGAGGCTGGATTTGAACTCCGGTACTCCTGACTCCAGGGCCGGTGATCTATCCACTGCCCCACCTAGCTGCCCCCCTCATATTTGTTATAGAGAATTAATATGTACACGATAAATGAAAAATAAATACAAGGTAGTTAAGCATAAGGTAAGTTTAGGTAGTGAGGGGCCCTAGATTCCCACTGAGTTCCAGTTAGGAAAGGCTTTATGTAGAAGATGTTGCTTGGGTTGAGTTTTGAAGAACGTGAGAGACTCTAAGAGTCAGAAGAAGTGAGGAGGGAGCACATCCCAGGAATGGGGGAAAATGTCTAGTGGAAAGCCATGGAGGCAAGAGGTAGAATGTCACGTGAGCAACAGAGGAAAATGTAGTTTGGCTGGACTGTAGAATTAAGGAAGGGAAGTAATAGAATGTATAATGGACTGGAAAATTGGTTGGGATCAGGTTATGAAGGGTTTTATATACCAAACAGAAGTATTTCCATTAATTCTTATGATACACAATGCTGTCTATATACTCCTTGAGGGCAGAAGCACATTTGTGTTTGTTATTTCCTGGTGCTTAGCATAGAGCTTGGTATATGGTAGACTCCTAATAAATACTTGTTGATTGGTTTATACGGAAGATATCATTTATAATTTCAATTAGCATAGGAATAAATGACTAACTCAAAGCTCTAGCCTTCAGGAGAAGTGTCCTGATTGAAAAAAAAATATGGAATTAGGTTTATATGGTCTTTTTTTTCATCCTGCAGTTCCTTTATTTCCTCTTTAAACTTCATTTTTTTCTTCTCCATCTAGATCCTATTTGTTATCACATTAAAGGGGATTCCACAGCTGATTTGAAATGCGGCTATTGTCCAGCCTTTGGGAAATTGCCTTAATTTTGCCATTAAAATTAGGTAATAAGTTCTAAGGAAAATCCAGCTTCACTACACAACCTTCTTAACAATAACAACCACCTTTATACACTTAACACATGCCACTCAATTTTGCCATCTTGAAGAAACTGTAGTTCTTTTCTGCTGGATGAGGGGATCACATCATAATGGAGTGAGAAGATCATGGACAAGTCTCTTTATCTCTCTGGGCTTTAGTTCCCTTTTCTGCAAAATGGAGCTAAAAATATGTGCACATGCCTCATGGGTGTGGTTGTAAAGTAAAGGTGCCTTGGAAAGCTATAGCTGGGAACTGTTAATGTTATGGAAAGCTGAAGCCACTCTGTTGCAAAAGATATTTGTTCCCATAGGAACAAAGTAATTATTGAGGGTTGCATTCATGACCAACACCTCAGCTATGATGACATAAATATTATAATATCATAAAACCATCATAAAAATAAAGATAAAGGAACCTCCATCATGAATTTAAATCTCTATAACTCTATCATCATTTAGTTTTTACATTTTTAAATTTTTGGTTTGTTTTGTGGGGCAATGAGGGTTAAGTGACTTGCCCAAGGTCACACAGGCTACGTAAGTACAAGTGTCTGAGGTTTGATTTAAACTCAGGTCTTCCTGAATCCAGGGTCAGTGCTTTTATCCCACTCGCTCCACTTAGCTGTCCCTATATCATCATTTAGAATATCACAACAATACTTTAAGTCTAATAAGAAAGGGATAGATGTATCATGGACATTGTTTAAATGGGAACTCCAGTGTTTTTAGAAACTACAAACTTTGATGGTCATTTTCAGTATCTATGCTTGTTTTTTCCATCACTCTGCTACCATGAGTATAGAATTGAAAGTTTTGTAATTTTTGTTTCATAGGTAACCATCCTTCTCCCTTTTCACTACTTCCATTCATCAACTAGTAGCCAGCAGGTGTGATTGATTGTCTCTGAACTTAGCTAGAAGGGTCTCCAAGCAGTACACACTTCATTTTATCAGGCATGTACTCAAAACCTTTCTAGCTTGGTAGGTAGCATCCTCTAGGCATAACCTAGCTTGGGTGACCTTTGAAAAGCCAAGGTCTCAATGAGGCAGAACAAAGAACTTGTATGCTGGGAAGTGTTTGAAGAATTGCCTTCAGCACATAAAAATGATCACATTACTGTGTGGGATAAATTTGATTTAACCTAACTAGATAGAGATATAAACATTAATGAAATATTTGCTTAACAATAGTTTTGTTTCCTTATTAGAATTTTAAAATAATGAAAAGGACAGTCACTGGGACTATGAGTTAGGAGATGCAGGTGAATAACCCAGTGATGTGACTCACTTGATCATTTCACAGCTCTGGGTCTCTGTTTCTTTACTTGTATAATTGGAGAAGGGTGTGGGTTTGGGAAGAAGAAAGGGTTATGAGTTCATAATTCCCTTTCAGCTGAATGATTCTAATATTTCTAATTTATAAATGATTCATGGAGATCCCTGGGTTATATCATGGAATGATTTCTAGGTTTGAGTCAAAGGACCTGGATTTTAAACATAGCTACTTATTCTGTCTGCAGCCCAGGTGGCATGGTCATTTAATCTCTCTTTGTTCTAGTCAGTCAGTCAATAAACATTCATTAAGCACTTAGTATGTAACCAGACTCAGTACTAAGCACTGAGGTACAAAGAAAAACCAAAAAAGGGGTCTCAAGGATCTTGTAATGTTTAAAATCTAATGTGTGGGTCACCTTATTCCTGTCCCAAGTGTAGGAAAACTAGATAGGGTTTGCTTATAAATTAGAAGCTTTAGCACCAAGTTTTGGCAATTAAGCATGTATTAGTGAAAAAGAGAAAACACCTGGGTAAGAAAGCCAAGAAAAGATATAGATCTTTTATAGATAGCTAGTATAACGATTGGAATGACGCCCACCTGCTGGAGACTACTGTAGAAGAGTTCTGCCCATGAAGCGAAGTCTTGAGGGCAGACCAGGAGTCTTTTCTTTGGCATCAGGAAGTGATGTTGGTTAGTGGGAGGAAGAAGAAGCGTCTGGCACTCGGTCTCACGGCTCGTTTCCTGAGAGACGCTGGTGGAGACGGCAGCTGATAAATTTGCTCTCCCTTTAATAGATAGGAATCTAAGGCCTTTCTCTCTCTATCAAATTCTTATTCTCTTAATAAATGCTTACAAAGTCTAACTCTGCTAAGATCTTATACTTTATTGGTGACCACTCATTAGATATTTAGACAGACTAGCTAGAATTTTAGCCCTTAACACTAGCCTAGCATCCTCAACTTCACCCACCACGAGCCTGGTTAGAGCAATGAACTGCTGTGAAAGCTCTTCCTGTGTCCCTGGAAGAGGCAGTCCTTACATACTTGCCTTCAAGATAATTGGCTAGCATCACCCAAATCCATTGGTTCACTGGACTTGAGGGTGGTCCCATGTTGAGGTGAGCTGACAACAATACCTCTTCAGAGTCAGGCAGTGTGGCTTCAATTGAATTAACTTTAGTGGGATTAATCAGCAAAGTCAATCACTCTCAGTCAATCCAAGTCAGTCCAAATCCATCTGTGGCCTTTGGGCATTGGCAAAAGCCTATTTATTTTCTTACATCTAGCATTCTAATGGGAGATAAAGCATGATAAACAATTTGGCATGTACAAGCTATATACAGAGTAGATGGTGGGGGGTTAATCTCAAAAAGGGAAAGACACTAACAGAAAATGTGTGTGTGCACATATGTGTTCATGTGTGTGTGTAGTACATTCCTGTGTGTGATTTGGAATGATCTCTTGCGGAAGGTGAAATGTGAGATAGTGAACTGAATCTTCAGGAAACTAAGAGGTATAAATGAACAAGGAGGAAGACTCCAAACAAGGAGGCCCATTCAGTACAAAGGATATGGAGAGAGTAGTTGGAGTGTTATATGCTGGGCAAGAGACAGAAAGTAGGGATAGAGTAGCTAGATCATAAGGTATATGAAGGAAAAAGAAACGTTTTGAGGAATAGATAGGTAGGAAGAAGCATGGTTGTGAAGAGCTTTAAATACCGCAGGGGACTTTATATTTGATCCTGGAGGCAATAGGGAAACATTGAAGTTTACTGAGTAGAAGGATATTATAGGCAGATCTACTCTTTTTTGTGGGGCAATGAGGGTTAAGTGACTTGCCAGCGGTCACAAAGCTAGTAAGTGTTCAAGTGTCTGAGGCCAAATTTGAACTCAGGTCCTCCTGACTTCCAGGGCCAGTGCCTTTCATCCACTGTGCCACCGTAAGCCTGCCCCTGGCAGATCTACTCTTGAGGAAATAATACTTTGGGAGCTCAATGGAGGATGGGTTGGAATGAACAGACACTTAAGGAAGAATCATTGATTCCATGATTCTATGATCTTCTTCAAGGGCATTGTGTAAGCTGTATTAATAGGACTTATCAACTGATAAGATATAGGAGGTTAAAGGAATAGAGAGTGTTCAAAAGTGACATGTGATTGAAACCAGGTGACTGGAGAAATGGTGGTACCAGTAACAGAATTGGGAAAGTTGATTTTTTAAAAAGATAAGTTCAAGGGGCAGCTAGTGGCGCAGTGGATAGAGCACCGGCCCTTGAGTCAGGAGTACCTGAGTTCCAAATCCAGCCTCAGACACTTAACACATACTAGCTGTGTGACCTGGGCAAATCACTTAACCCCAATTGCCTCACCTAAAAAAAAAAAAAGATAAGTTCAGTTTATGAATCATTGAACATGATTTTCCAGTAGGATCTCTAAATGGAAATATCTAGCAGGTTGGGCTGCGGGGGTGGAGAGAGCATGGATTTGTAGTTAGAGGACTTGGGTTCAAATTAGATCTCTTCAATCAGTGTGAACTTAGGCAAGTAAATTAAGATCTCTGATTCTCTGTTTCTTCATGTATAAAATAAGGGGGTTGCACTTTAAGATCTTTACCTACTCTCTAAATATGTGACCTTAAGATGTATGTACATGCATTCATGGTAGATGTGACTGGAGATAAATGTTTGGGATTAATCTTCAGAGAGAATTCAGAGAGAACTAGATGTTAGAGAATAGATGAAATTGTGCAGGGAGTAAGGAAAAGTGGCTGAAAGACTGAGCCTTGAGAGCCACTTCTAATTTAGGCATTGGGAAAAAGAAAAGGAACCATCGAGGGGGACAAAGAATGTTGAAGAAAATAGTGAGTCTGTACTATCAAGGGAAAGAGAGACCAGTCAATGACATCTTTCATTTAATATAGTACTTTGTTAGTACTACATTTTATGAGACCCTATAGTTGAGAAAAGGGCTGGGCCCCTGAATTTGAAGAGTGCACTAGAATTCATCTGGGGCCTTGAACACGTTTTTAGAAAATGACCGTAAGCATCTTTATGGAACAAAGAACCATCTTTTGAGTTGAGCATCATTCAAAGGATAATGGTAGACACCTGATGAAACAAGAGCTACCCCCCCCAACACACACACACACACACACACACACACACACACACACACACACGCACCCACACACACACACTTGAAATAGGGAATTTGCCAGGAGAAATGCTCTGAAGGATAGCATGAGGAAAGTGGGTATCCAGAAGGAAATATGTTACAGAGAACAAAATTATGGATAGTGGATAAACAGCCCTTTGTACTCAGTAGGGTATCCATGTGATGATTAAGAAAACACATGGAAAAGTCCAGCTTTTTGGGAGGAAGTCTCCTTGTAGTGGAAGGACAGAAAACAGGAGTCCCACTGGGACAGGTAGGTATAGGTGGCTTGTGAGATGCATGATTGGAGGGAGGACATTGCATTCCCATTTTACAGAATGCAGGAAATAGAATCTGGACAGGCTAAGGGACTTGTCCATGATCATAATGCTAGTTCAATTGAAGTATCTAGTCTCCAAGACCATGGCTCTCTAACCTCTTCAGCAAGCTGCCTACTTCCTATGGTCAAATTCTCAGAGGCATCAGATAAATAAAGACAGAGAGAATGCCACTGAATTCAGAGTAGTAATCTTTGAAAGATACACATATATTGAGAGAATTATGTTCTTTCTCTTTGATCTCAAAGAGGATCATGATATTGGAGCAATGTCGTGACTTGTACTGAATTGCATTTACGTGAGGGAGGGCGGTTCAAGGTCACAAACCTTACTCTCTCCTTCAGAGCCATCTGGGTCCAGTGGCAGATTTAGAGCAGGTTAACTGGAAATGGCCCCAGATATTTTTGAGGTAATTGGGGTTAAGTGAACTTGCTCAGGATCACACAGCTAGTATGTGTCTGAGGTGAGATTTGAACTCAGGTCCTCCCACCTTGCAGGGCCGGTGCTTTATCCACTTGCACCACCTAGATGCCACTATGGGAATATAATTCAGATTACAAGGAGCTGAGGAGTGGATATTGAAGGGATCAGAGGCAGTGTTGGTGGGGAGGCAAGAGCAGGACTGCTCAGTGTGAATCCCAGCTGTGATACATAATCATTGATGTATACCTTGGGTAAGTCTACTGAAGTTCCCTGGGCCCCCATTTCCTCATCTGTTAAAATGAGATGGGTGGAGGAGGACTAGATAATCTTGAATCTCTAAATCTGTGGGTTTATCACTTTCAGGGTCTAGGTCCTTTATAAAAACAGACAAACCTATCTGTGGAAGTCTGATAAGTGTTGCTTGCTTTGTGTCCCCCTCTATAATTTTTCTTGTAGCAAGAAGAGCTATTCAAGGACACTCCATTGACCTTAGAAGGCTCTTACAATTAACATGTTTTAGCTGTAAAATAACCACTGCAACACCTGATGTCTTAAAGCCTCACTTAAGGCCCTTCAGTTGTGAAGTTGTGGAGAGCAGGAAGCCCCTTGAATCTGGCACTCTTAATGATCCTTCTTTATTTTCCTCTATTTCTTTGTCTCTATCCTCCACCCCAACCACCAAGTCAGCTTTAATGGAAAAGGGAAGGCATAAAAGAAAAGCATGAGAGATGTAATGGAAGTACAGTAAAAAAAAGATTGAGAAGAGGGCTCCTTTGCTATGGTGGTGGTGTTTGTGGGCTAACTGCATGGATTGATTCCCTATGTCTGTCTCTGTCTCTGTCTCTCTTCACTGTCTCTCTGGCTCTCCTCTCTCTGTCTTTCTTCACTCTCTCTCTGTTCTGGTCTCTGTCTCTGCACTTCTGATGCTTTTCTGAGTCAGGGCCCAGTAGCAGAAATCACTGCCTGAGTGACTGAAGTCATCAACAAAAGAAGCTTAGGTTTTAATTAGACAACCCTGCATGAAGAGAGCAGTGACAACAGACCCTCTCTAAATCTCTTTGGAAAGTAGACTTCCACGCTTCTTCTTGAAGTGACAAGACCTGTAGAGTTTTCTTAGTCATCTCTATAGTCTGCAATCTTCAATCATTTCATCTTAGTTTAAGTATACTAAAGGAGCTCATTCCCATTTGTGAAGCAGAAACTCTCTAAGTGGCTTCCATCTTGTCCTCAGATGGGACAGGAAATACAGGAGACAAGCTTAAAATTTCATATGCACTTATTTCACTGTCAATATTGGTTTGCAATTCTGCTAAATCCTGGAATAAGTACAGCCATAAAATGTGCTCAGTTTTACAGCTTTATGGCCATATACAAGCCAGTCACAATCCAGGCTGTGTTTCATTTCTGACTCTTCATTATGCCTTTGGCTCTCAACCTCCTTTGAGTGAATCTCCTTTAATGTTTCATATTCTCATGGAAGAGATTGAGTCAATCTGTCTTATATCTGAGCAAAGTCTCTCACCTTGTCTTTGGCATCCTGAATTTTGACTTTGGTCTCCACCACCTCAGGTGTCTTTATTCCTGTCACATGCTAAAATTAGATGTATTGGAATTTGTGACTAATATTCCTCATGTGGTGCCAGACATGACTAGATTTTAAGTTGACTTTGGAGGTGTGGAACAGCTATATTCATGACATTGTAATGAACACTGACCTTCACCCTGAATTGTTTGTTTGATAACAAAGTTTTTGATCATCAAATGAGATAATGTATATGAAAGCATTCCAAAGAGTACAAGGTTTGAGAAAAATGCTAGAAATGACTGTATTTTCACTGTTGATTTTTATCATTTAAAAGATCTCATTGCATCTCATTGCCCTAAACTGAGACTATGTTTAATGAAACTATCATAGATCCTTATGATAGAGTTCAAAGGGAACTTAGAGGCTAGCTCATCCAACCCTTTGATATTACACGTGAAGAAAGCCTATACTTCCAAGGTCACAGAGGTAAGGGGCAGAAGCAGGTTCTGAACCCAGGTCTTCTGATTTCTCTTTTCACTATCCCATGCTGTCTCTAGAAATGGGAATCCCAAGTCATCAGAGTTTGATGGTCATTTAGTGTTGCTTTCATTTTTTGTGTAATAGTTGGAGAACCATTCAAGAAAGCTGGGAATATAAGGGTTCATGTCTCGCCTCAGGCACACACTGGCTGGGTGACTCTGGCAAATCACTTAACTTCTCAAGGCCCTGGGCATCTCTCTTAATAGTATTTTATTTTGCCCCCAATTACATGTAAAGACAGTTTTCACCATTAATTTTTGTAAGATTTTGAGTTCTAATTTTTTCTTCCTCCCTCCATTCCCTTCCCCAAGATAACAAGCAATCTTATATAGGTTATATATGTACAGTCATGTTAAACATATTTCCGTATTAGTCATGTTGTAAAAGAAGAATCAGAGCAAAAGGGAAAACCCACAAGAAAGGGAAAAAAAAACAAATAAAAGTGAAAATATATGCTTCAATCTGAATTCAGACTCAATAGTGTTTTTTTTCTGATTTTCCATCATGCATCTTTTAGAATTGTCTTGGATCATTGTATTGCTGAGAAGAGGTAAGTCTATCACAGTTGATCCTAGCACAATGTTGCTGTTGCTATGTACAATGTCCTCCTGGTTCTGCTTACTTCACTCAGTATCGCTTCTGGGTATTTCTGAAATCTGCCTGCTCATCATTTCTTATAGCCCAATAGGATTCCATTCCATTCATATACCACAGCTTGTTCAGCCATTCCCAGTTGATGGGCATCCCCATAATTTCCAATTCTTTTCCACCACAAAGATGGCTGCTATAAATAGTCTTTGTATATGTGGGTCCTAATTTTAGAGTGTATACCAGTGAAATCACAGGTCCAGTCTCCTTCCCTGTCCCACTCACTTATGTTATTGTGGTCACTGTAGATGTCCTTTTCTTCTAGTTCTCTGCATCAGTTCACACAAGTCTTCTCATGTCTCTCTGAATTCTTCTAATTTGTACTTTAACTGTGGCAAAATAATAGTGTCTTACATTCACATGCCCATTTGTTCCCAGTGGTTGGGCATCTGATTTGTTTCCTGCTTTGTGTTTGCTTCCATAACAAGCAAAGAGCCAAGATTTAAACTGAGAACCTTGCATGGCAAATCCACTATTCTTTCTACCATCACCTCACATCTGGATCTGTAACTAGAATATAAAGGGTCACACAGACATGAACTACTTGGAATATATGGAGGATTTCTTCTTGTTTTCTTCTTGTGACAACTTGGCTAGAAGATAGACATTTCTCATATTATCTTTATTGTCCTCATACTGAAGTAATTCTTTTGCCAACACTTTTTCAGAAGTAGTTTTCTGTTCCAAAGAATGCCATGTACAGTCAATATTCTCCCCAGAATGTTCTCAGTAAGTCTCTCCCTTTCTCCTTTCTTTCTTCCTCCTCCTTCTCTCTTTCTTTCCACTCCTCTTTTCCTCCTTCCATCCCTTCCTCCCTCTCTCCACTCCTCTTCCCTCTCCTCCTCTTTCTCTTCCATATATTTCTCTTTCTCACTCCTTCCCTTTTCCCTCTTCCCTCCCTCTTACCCTTTTCACCTCTCTCTCTTCCTCTTGGTTCCTCTACATTTGCTCCCCCCCAATACCTCCCTCCCTACCATTTTCTCTTTCTGTCAAGTCTCTGTACCCCGAATCTTGTTATTTGGGGTATCTAAATGCCTGTGTAGAGTAGAAAGCTCACTCAGTCAGGTCACCTGGGTTCTAGTTTCAGTTCTACTTCTAATTAGCTGGTAGCCTCTCAGAATCCTCATCTATAAAATGCAAATGGTGTAATAGGGAGGAAGGACTAGATTTCTAAAACTCCTTCCAGCTTTAACATTGTGTAATTATTAAATGCTTGCAGAAAAATTGAAACAAAACTTGTTTTCTAGAACCAGAAACCCCCCACCCTATCCCCTTTCTTAAATACACTGCCAAGGAATTGGACACATCTTTACTCTTTGGTTCTCCTCCCCATAAATTCCATAAGAAAGATTCATTTGCACTCCATCACTCTAACACTCAAATCACAAGTTTATAGATTACTTTTCATTAATTACATTTTTAGGTTGGCTGCTTCCTGGTAAAATATGCATAGGTACCTTATTTTCACTATTAAGTTATCTCCAACCTGTACTGCAGCACTGACTACTCCTGGGATGGTTTCCTAGGAACAGCTAATCCTATCCATGGGTTCTTATTACCTTCTTTCTGTCCTTGTCATTAAGTTTGGGGTTCATCTTGTTTTGGGGTCTGTAGCTTCCTGTCCACTGACTGCACTATCCCTGATTTGTCCCTGTCAAGAGGGAAAATATAGTGATGGTGGTGGTAGATGGCTAGGTTTTTTTTTTGGGGGGGGTGCTTTTTATCTTTAGCATGTAGCACAATGCCTGGTACATAGTAAGTACTTCATAAATTATCACATAATCATAGATTTAGGGTTAGAAGGAACTTAAAGACCATTGAGTTTAAATTATTTTATAGATGAAGAAATTAAAGCTCAGAGCTTCAGTTATTTTAAGTTAATTTGCCCAGATTCGCAACGTTAGTAATTAGTAGAATCAGAATTTGAACTAAGGTCTTCTTAACTCTAAGGCCAGTGTTGTGTATCCACCTTCAGTTGTTATTGTTAAGTTGTTTCAGTCATGTCCAATTCTTTGTGGTCCCATTTGTGGTTTTCTTGGCAAAGATCTTGGAGTGTTCTGCCATTTCTTTCTCCAGCTCATTTTACAGATGAGGAAACTGAGGCAAACAGGGTTAAGTGACTCGTCCAGTGTCACACAGCTAGTAAGTGTCTGAGGCTATATTTGAACTCAGGAAGGTGAGTCTTCCTGACTCCAGGCCCAGTGCTCTATCTAGTGTGCCACCTAACTGACCAATGTATCCGCCTAGTGAACTCTAAATGCTTGTTGATTGATTGATTAGATACTGTGTAGGAGTGTTAGGAGAATGGATTTTTAAAGAGCTAATAACACTCAATAATTACATTTCAAAAATACTAAATGAGCATCTTAAATTTTAGTTCTAGATCCCCATCTTATCACCCAGACTTAGACACATAAGGAAATGAAAACAAATGCCCTGAATCATTGTTTAATATCTACTCATTAATTATAATTCACATAAAGCATAAGAGCTGGAATTTAATGTCAGAAGTGATTATAGCAAGGCAGCAAATGTATAATATAGAAATAACTTTTTTTCTTAAACCATTTTGGGTAGCAACACTTAGCCATTAAGATTATAGGCACTGAAAACAATTGCATCAAATGGAATATTCTCATCCCATTTTCCTGCTGTTTCTAAGAAATGTGTATGATCCTGTCTTATTAACATCTAGATGCTTTTAACCTCGGCTGGGCTGTCCCAGCTACACAGTTATCCTTTTAGTCATCTCTTATCAACTCCCTCTCATGTTCACTGCAGTCGGTGTTCCAAACCTTTCCACTAGACTCAATGCCTCTTCTCCATACAGATTCTGCCTTACTCTTGGAAAATGACCTCCTCTTTTATTTTCCTGGGAAGACTTAGGGCATGGAATATGAATGCCCCTGATTCCCTTCATTTATATTTAAAAACTTCTCTCTATCTTTACACATACTTGACACCTTTTTTTCCATTTTCAGAGGAGTGGGGGGGGGGAAGAGGTATCCTTTTGTTCTAAATAAGACAACCTTCTCAACTTGTGTTTTGATTTCACTTCTTCCTGATTCCCCTGGGACTTTGGTACCCAGATCACCTCTGTTTAAAAATATGCTTATCTTATCACTTCTTGACCCGACCCTCCCCCACCCCTCCAAATCTTTTCTGACCCTCTTACCATCCCAATTCACACCTTTGTTCCCCCACTTTTTTTTTTACAGGGCAATGGGGTTAAGTGACTTGTCCAGGGTCACATAGCTAGTGAGTGTCAAGTGTCTGAGGCCGGATTTGAACTCAGGAACTCCTGAATCCAGGGCCGGTGCTTTATCTACTGCGCTACCTAGCCACCCCTTTTCCCCCACTTCTAATGTCTACAGTACAAAACATTCATGCCTTAGCATGGTTTGTTATTCTTTTCTATATCCTCCCATATTGGCCATCATGGAATTTAGGCTTTCACTGATTCAAATGAAAATTGCATATATACTGAATGGAACACAATATGTTTCTCTTCTGTTATTTCTTATATTTGTGGAGTGAGTGACTCATCTTTTATTTCTGGTCATCCATTTCTATACTGTTATCCTTTATACTGCTTCTCCTGCATAACTCTTTGTTAGAAGCATGTGTTAGCCTTCTCTTGGGCAACATGTCCCTCTCCTTCTTCCACCATGTCCCTTTGGGTGATGACGAACTTTAGTTCTTCAGAGAATACCATTCTACAACTCACAGCAGTAAAGCAACGCCAGAAAAATTTTGGTATTAAAAAGATATGTTGGGGGCAGCTAGGTGGCACAGTACATAAAGCACTGGCCCTGGATTCAGGAGGATCTGAGTTCAAATCCGGCCTCAGACACTTGACACTTACTAGCTGTGTGACCGTGGGCAAGTCACTTAACCCTAATTGCCCTGCAAAAAAAAAATAAATAAAAAGATATATCTTTGTCCCAGGGAGAAGCTTAGGGTCATTAAAAGAAGGGTCAGTGGTAATCCTTCATGCTTTTCTTCCATTTAGTTCTAGGCCCAGCACATTGTCCAGTGGCAGTATCTCTCCTAGCTATGTTACTGGTGAAGTATTGACTGGTCTCTCCTTCTTTGACAGAACAGCCTCATTTTTTTCAACATTTTTTCTTTTTTTATTTTGTTGGCACTCTTTCTTCTTCCAAACACTAAAATTAGAAGTACCACTCAAAGTTCTGTCTTTGAAACTCTTTCCTTTATTCTCTGGATGATCTCATTTGCTCCCTTACCTCCAGTTATCAATTCTATGTAGATTAATTCCAAGTATATATTTCTAGTCACATCTTCCATGAACTCAACACATGTTGAAATCCTAAATTTAGAACTTAAAGGGATCTTATGAAAGGCAACTAGTCAGACCCCTTTATTTTACAGGTTTGGAAATTGAGACCCAAAGAATTTAATTATTTTTTTTATCTAATGTCAGACTGGTAGAAGTGGTCTAATGTGAATCTAGGTCCTCTCTCTCCAAATCCATGCTAAAAGCCCTCCCCCTACTCTACTTGGATGTCTTCTAGGCACTTATAATTCAATATATTCAATTCAAATCCATCTCTCTACACATTATAAACTTCGCTTTTTCTGTTGATGGCATAAATATTTCCCCCAATCACTTAGGATTGAAATCTTAGTGTTTTTAATCCTTTTTTCTCACTTCCTACATTTTACCACATTCCTAGTTCTGGAAGTAATGTTCCTACCACATCACTTGAAGAAACAGTACAGTATAATGGAAAGTACCCTGAAATTGCTGCCACTTAAGATGAAGGTTGAAGTCCCGCTTACTAGTTGAGTGGCCATAAGAAAGTCATCTGATCTCTAAGCTTGTTTCATCTTTTGTAAAAGAATGATAATAATTTCTGTTGTATCAATTTCCAAGGTTGTTGTAAGCCTTAAATGAGTGTGTAAAACATTCTACAAACCTTGAAGAATTAGATTAACATCAGCTATTATTATTCACCCATTATTTCATATCACCAACATCTCAGTTCAGATATCTAGATTGTTTCAATAGATTTACTCTCCTCCAACAGTTGCCTTCCCAATTCTCTGCTCTGCTCAAATAATCATAGCATCTTAGCATAGGAACTTACCTGAAGCATGATGCCCATATATAACATCCCCATGGAATGATCATCCCACTTCCAGTTGAAGATTTCTAGTGACAGGGAAGTTACTCTTTTTCAAGGCCATCCATTTCACTTCTAGACAGCTCAAATTGTTCTCAGTCTTTTGGGATCAAGCAAAATAGATCTAATTCATCTCCTTTATGATGTGCAACCCTTTCAAGTACTTGAAGTTAGCTATCATGTCCTCAGTAAATCTCTTCTTCATTTTAAACATCCCTAGTTCCTTCACCTGATCCAATGATATGAATCTGAGTCCCTTTACCATTCCAGTTGCCATGTTCCAGATGAACTCTGGCTTATGAAATAACCTCCTAATACTATTGTGCAATAAGAAATGAGGAGCAGGCAGATTTCAGAGAAAGCTGGACTTATATGAACTGATGCAAAGTGAAATGAGCAGAACCAGGAGAACATTGTACACAGTAATGGCAACATTCTGTGATGATAAACTATGAATGGTTTAGCTCTTCTCAGAAATACAATGATTCAAGACAATTACAAAGGACCCAGGATAGAAAATGCTATCCACATTCAGAGAAATAACTGATAGAGTCTTTTTTTTTTTTAAAGTGAGGCAATTGGGGTTAAGTGACTTGCCCAGGGTCACATAGCCAGTAAGTGTCAAGTGTCTGAGGCCGGATTTGAACTCAGGTACTCCTGACTCCAGGGCCGGCGCTCTACCCACTGTGCCACCTAGCTGCCCTAGAGTCTTAATGCAGATCAAAACATACTATTTTCACATAAACAATTTTGTATAAGGTTGTTTCTTTTTAGTCTGTTTCTTCTTTCACAATATGACTAATAAATAAATATGTTTTACATGATTATACACATATAACCTATATCATATTGCTTTTGGTTTTAGGAAGAGGGGAGGGAGAAAATTTGGAACTCAAATTTTGTAAAAGTGAATGATAAAATTGTCTTTACATATATTTGGGGAAAATAAAATTCTATTAAAAAATGAAATCATCTCCCAAAATGTGACATCTAGAACTTAGCTTAATCTTTCAACAGGGAGAATGCAGTGATGATGCCTGCCTCATTTTTTGTTGTTATACTTTTATTCATGAAGCATACAATCATATTATCTTTTTGGCTATGAACTCACATGGGGTACAACATGGTAGAAAGGAAACAATTCTGGCTCTGCCAGTTCCACAACTGATAAATGTTCAAAGGATATCAAGAGACAATTGTCAAGGGAAAAAATCTAAGCTGTCAATAGCCATATGAAAAAATATTCCAAATCATTAATAATTAGAGAAATGCAAACTAGTGCAACTCTGAGGTTCTACCTCATACCCATCAGATTGGCAGAGTTGACAAAAAAAAAAGAAAATGACACATGTGAGAGAGCCTATGGGAAAACAGGTAAATTGATGTACTGTTGATAGAGTTGTGAATTGGTTCAGCCATTCTGGAAAGCAATTTGGAATTTTGCCCCCAGTGGTAATAAACTATGCATATGTACCTTTGGGCCTAGCAATACCACTAGCAGACCAATACTCCAAGGAGATAAAAGAAATAGGAAAAGGTCGTATGTGTGTGTGTGTGTGTCTGAGAGAGAGAGAGAGAGAGAGAGAGAGAGAGAGAGAGAGAGAGAGAGAGAGAGAGAGAGAGAGAGAGAGAGAGAGAAGCAGCTTTTTTTGGATTGGTAAAGAACTGGAAACTAATAAGGTATTCATCAATGAGGGAATGGATGACCACATTTGTGAATATAGTGGAATACTATTTTGCTGTAAGATATCAAGATACAGGAAACTGGGAAAACTTTTATGAGGGGATGCCCAGTAAAGTAAGAAAAACCAGGAGAACAGTTTACTCCATAACAGCAACGTTGTAAAAATAAACAAGTCTGAAAGACTTAAAAACTCTCATCGATGCAAGGATCAATTGTGATTTCAGAGGACCATTGATAAAGAATGGTGCCCACCTTCTGATAGGTGATGAACTAATATGTGTAAATTTTTGGACATGCCCTATATGGGAATTTGTTTTGTTTAATGTATGCATATTTGTTTTAAGGTTGTTTTTTTTTTCAGGGGGAAGGTTAGAGAAGGAGTACTGCTTCAAGCAGTGCAGGACCTGGGTTCTAATTTCATCCCTCATGCTTACTGCCTACAAGACCCTGGATAAGTCACTGAACCTCTATTAATGATGGGGTACAAGTAAATGATCTCTGAAGTCTCTTCTAGCTATAAAGATCTCCAAAAATGATTTCATATATTGACATTTTAGTCCACTGAAATTTCTGCTTCTTTTCCACAGTACTTTGCACTTGGTCTTCTTAAATTGCATTGGTACCTAGTAGAAATAATTAGTTAAAAATAAAGACATTTACTAAGTTAGTAAAATACTTACAGCAGCTACAAAATGGTGGCACACTCTTCCACAATTGTAATCATTATATCTGGGTAAATACATAGAGGTCATATCCTATCCAGAACTCTAACCTCAATTACTGGGGCTAGTTCTTCTAATCATTGTACAATCTCTTCTCTTTTTCCAGGAATCTTACTCTTTGAACAGTCTACCCAGAGTGATCACCTCTCTATGTGTGTTTGTCTGTCTGTCCAGAGGGAGTCTCTGATCTCTGCTGGATGTGGTATTTCTTGTTGGTGGAACACTTCCACTTCAGAGGACATGGCCTATGAAGGTAGGGAAAAAGAAAAATAGACTTTTCTCCAAAGATTCCCTCTCAGATATGGGCAGCTAGGTGCACAGTGAATAGAGTATTGGCCCTGAAGTTGGGAGGATGTAAGTTCAAATCTCACCTCAGACACTGACTAGCTGTGGACCCTGGGCAAGTCACTTAACCCCAACTGCCTTAAACATCTGGGGCCATCTCCAGTTGTACTGATGCATATTGTGCCACTGGACTTAGATGACCCTGGAGGAAAGAGTGAGTTAGTGACTTTGCACAGCCCCCTCTCAAAAATCAAATTCACTGCAAGTCATGACATCACCCCAATGTCATGATTCTCTTTGAGATGAAAGGACAAACAACAACCCTCTCAAAGACTAGGTTCTTGCTTGACTTTTGGCTCCTAACTGGACTCAATTACAGAGCTGTCAAGCTCAGCTTTTTAAGGGGCAGTCAGGTGGTACAGTGGCTACTACACTAAGCCCAGAGTCAGGAAGACCTGAGTTCAAATGCCGTCTCAGATACTTAGGAGCTTTGTGACCCTGGGCAAGTCACTTAAACTGTGTCTCTGTTTCCTTATCTGTAAAATGCGGGTAACTATACCTACATCCTGAGGCTATTTTGAGGAACAAAATGAGATAATAATTTAAAATTCCTGGCACAGAGTAAATGCTTTATAGGGGTTAGATATTGTTATGATGATGATGATGATGACAGATGATGATGCCCCACCAAAAAGATCCTGGTTAATTTCTGCTAATTCAGTCAAGGAAAACATCACACTTTATAAAAGCCTTCTGTTTAATTAGATTCCCTCTATGATCTCTGAAGATGATCAGGAAAATTGAGAGTTAGAGGGGATATATATCATCTCCCCACGTTAGAATGTAAGGTGTGCAGTTTTCCCCTTTATTATTATTCATTTGTATTTACTTTTTTATATTTCTCTTGACTCTTGAAGTTGTACTTCAAAGTTTCTATGCAGTTCTGGTCTTTTCACCAGGCAATCTATTTCTTACTCTCAAATGGTTATACTGAGCTTTGCTAGATAAATTATTTTTGGTTGTAAACTGTATGCAAGAGTTGAACTCTGTACACATCTGGAGGAAAGGCCTGGGCTAATCCTATTTCTGCTTTCTTTAGGATCTCAGCTCTGGATGGGGACCTACAAGCTCTCAATGCTCCCAAAGTGATTTGATCCAGGGAAAAGACTGATTGCTCCCACCCTCTACTCCCACCTTCCTGACCTGATGTCTGCAAGTTCATGACTTGGGTTTCGGTTGAACAACAATGGACTGCTGCTAGACTCAGCCCTTTTGAACCTGCTGGGAAGTTCCACTGGTTCAGAGCATCAGAACTTCAGAATTCCCTTTGGTAAGGGATTCTTGCCCTGGCTATTTCTCTGCAGGTTTCAAGTTGGGCTAAAAGCTATAACTGAAACCTTACTCTGCTCCTCCAGTCTGAGCCACACAGTTGCTTGTTTCTGAACTTGTTCCTGTTCAATACACAGGCCAAGACTCATAATGGATCCTCACTCGAGACTACCAACTGGAATCTGAAGCTTTCTCCTCTATCTTCCCGGGATCTGTGACCTGAAATTGGGTAATATATGAGAGAGCTGCCAATTGGAACCTGTTCTTTCACCCTATACAGGCTTAGGTTCTGGGACCCCTTTGGGCCTCTCCCTCAGCTGAAGAGCTCTTCATGGAATACTCTTGGTCAGATCCCAACCCCAGTGTCCACAAACCTCTTTGTCTGTCTCCTTGTACCTAACTAGGCTGGAAAAATGACTCACTGTGATTTTTTCCCTCGAATTTCCCAATCAGGATTCAGTCTGGTGCATCATTTTCTATATCTATTTGGAGGATTTTTTTTTTTGAGGGTTATGACTTTGCCTCTTAGGTTTAGTGCATCATTGTAACTCTTAAGATTTTTGAGGACATGAATTCTGGCATATACCACAATAGCTATCCTGCAGATGTAATAAGCATGTCAATCATGTCTGCATTATACATGTCTGCAGGTGGTAGATAGAATGCTGGAATCAAGACTGAGAGTCAGGAAGACGGAAGTTTGAAGTCTCCTTAGATATTTACTATCTATGTGGCCCCCGGGGCAAATCATGCAACCTCTATTTCTCTCAGTTTACTTAATTGTAAAATAGGAATAATAATAGCACCTACCTCTCTGGGTTATTGTGAGGATCAAGTGAAATAATATTTGTAAGGAAAAAATTGCTTAGAACAGCACCTGGCACATAGTAGGTGCTATATAAATGCTTATTCCCCTTCCTGACCTCTTTAGCCTTCTCTCACCGAAGACTAACCATTGAAGTATAGCTTCCTTTTTTGCCACAAACAGTAATGAGGGTAGTACTGGCAGATTGTTAACTGAAGGTATTTCACAAGAGTCTGGAGGTCAGACATAAAACTCAGCTGTGCATGTGAATCTGGAAGCTAGGAGAAATTAAGATCCCACTCTAAAAACTCTTGTGACTTAGCTGGTACTAAATGAACCACTGAAGTCTGAACCTCAGATGTCACCTTTGGTTAAGAGACCTTTGGGACTTTGTTGCTGGTTTTTTTTTTTTTTTTTTAGTTTTGGCATTCCTTTTACTTCCAACGTGGTCTTTTGCTACTGTTCATTCTAGTGCTAGTGCTCGTCACCTTGTGTCCCCTTCACACTGTGTTCCTGATCTCTGACCTAAGAACTTCTTGGCTGCCCTGTCCAAGACTGCTTACGCTAGTTAGGGTTCAGTTACCATTCGGTCAAATCACAAATTCATTCTTTTTTCCTTTCATTCTTTAAAAACAAACAAACAAACAAAACATTTTTGATTGTTTTCTTTTGTTTTAATAAGTCATAGATTTAGATGACCTTAGAGATCCTCTAGATGAGTGATTCTTACCTAATTTTTTTTTTTTTTGGTTCATGGACTTCTTGGGCTGTCTGGTGAAGCCTATTGGCCCCTTATTAAAATAACATTTTTAAATGCATAAAGTAGAACACATAGGATTAGGAGGAATGAATTATATTGGAGTATAATTACATAAAATATAATTATATCAATATAAATATAATTACACAAAAATATTTTTAAAAACCTAAAAGTTCATGGTTATCAGGTTAAGAACTCTTGTAGAGTCTAGTCCTATTCTTTATTTTACAAAGAGAGAAACTGAGGATCAGTGAGGTTAAATGACTTGCCCAGGGTGACATAGGTAAGTGGAAGAGGTAGCATTTGAACTCATATTCTCTGTTTCCAAATCTGGTGCTCTTTCCACTACATGATAAGGATTATTGATCTACTACTTGAATTGGATTGTTGATGTCTGGACAACTCCTCACCCCCCCTTCCCCAGTTTATTCTTCTTAATATCCCTTCCTTTTATATCCCTATTGATTTCAGAGACCCAATTAAGGTGTGAATGAATGAATGAGTGAGTGAATGAATAAGCATTTATTAAGGTATATGTGCCAGAGAAAGTGTGCTAAGAGATGTGGATACAAATAACAAAATGCTAAATAGCTGACTTTATAATAAGGAAGATAACACATAGAAGGAATTGGTGGTCCTGGAGTGGTTGTTTCATCCCAGAAGTTACAGGGTTAGCGAGTGGAGCCATAGAGCAAGTGGTTGAAGGGAGCTTTAAAGAATTATAATGTTGATTATTGGTCTCAGAATAAAAAGAGGAAGAGTTAGTCTGGAAAGGACCTGTACAATGGCATGGTAGGAAAATGATTGCATTGTTGTGGTTCTGAAGGCGCTGAAATGTGGGGAAATCTTGACAATGACCAGTATAGGGGCTACTGGGTGGTATAGTGGACAGAGCACTGGACCTGGGGTCAGAAAGACTCATCTTCCTGAGTTCAAATATAGCCTCAGACACTTACTGACTGTGTGACCCTGGGTAAGTCACTTGACTTCTATTTGCCTCAGTTTCCTTATCTGTAAAAATGGGGATAATAATAACACCCACCTCCCAGGACTGTTGTGAGGATCAAAGCCCTTGGCACAGTGCAGTAAAGTAGGCATTATATAAATATTGGCTATGATTATTATTAATATTATTTCAAGGCTTTGTAGCAGGAGTTGGAGAATTCAATGAGAAGCAAAGTGTAGTGCTCAAACCTAAGGCAGGAAGAAGGCCAGAGTACATGCAAAATAGGGGTAAAAGAGTGGTAAGGAAGGACTGGGAATGGGAACAAGGTGCACTTGGAGCTGTGGCTAACACTCCATTCTTAAAATTTTGCTCGGGAAGGGTCACAACCCTTGCAGGGCCCAGACCTTGATCAGGATCAGAGTCAGGATAGCACTGTGGTGAGGAAAGTCCTCTGTTTATGGTAAGGTACTAATCAGTGGGAGCTATTAGTAGTAATAATATTAACATTGATATTAAGTAATTGAGGAAGGAATGAAGGAAGGAAAGCAAGAGGATGGAAGGAAGAAAAAATAGGAAGGAAGGAAAGAAGAAAGGAAGGGAGAAAAGATGGAAATAAAGAGGAAAGGAAGAAAAGGCAGAAAGCAGGAAAGATGGATAGGAGGAAGGAAAGAACAATGGAAAGAACAATAGAAAGAAGGCAGGAAGAGTAGAAGGAAAGAAGGATGAATGGAAGGAAGGAAGGAAAGTAAGAAAGATAGAAGGAAAGTAAAAAGGATTGAAGAAAGGAAGGAAAGAAACAAGCATTTATTAGGTGCCACCTATGAGCCAGATACTGTGCTAAGCACTTTATAATTATTATCTCATTTGATCCTCACAACAGGTAGGTGCTATTATTACTCCATTTTACAGATGAGGAAACTCATGCAAACAGAGGTTATGATTTGCCCAGGGTCACTCAGCTAGTAAGCTGGATTTTAGCTCAGCTGGCCCCGCTTTCTCTCCACTGGATCACCTAATTTCCTCTTATTGAGGCAAAGAACCCTCTTAGGATCATAGATTTAGGGTTAGAACAAACTTTAGAGGTCCTCCTGTCCAACCCCCTCATTCTACAGGTGAAAGAACTGAGGCTGAGTGGTCAAAGAACTTGTCCGAGGGCCACACAGGAAGTGAGTGGCAGTCTGGATTTGAACCCAGGTCTTTGACCCCCACATTCAGGAGGGCTTCCCACTGGATCTTGCTGTTTCAAGAGACCCTGCCATCTTTCACATACCAATTTTATGAAGTGATGGCTTTTCTCGTGTTTTAATGTTCAGGTCAGTGGTAATGGTTTTTCTTTGTGGTAGCAGACCCCCTTCCTCAGAAACTGTGAGATTTAAAATTGGATATTAGATCATAAATCTCCCCTCTTTAACCTTTCCCTTAATTTATCTCCCAGACGTGCTTCAGTGCTTCAGTAAAAAGAATATAATAACTATTGCTAACTAATAATATGTGAACAACAATATAGAAAAGGAAGAGAGGAAAGTTTTGTCCAGAGGGGCGATTTTTTTTGTCCTCATGAACCAATGCTTTGACATTAGTCTTGCAAAGGGAGAGCCTCTGCAGAGAGTACATGTTACAGATAGTGTATATTATAACAGAAAGGAGATAGTAAAAACTAATAAAGCAAAACAGTTCATATAAAGTCTCTGAGTTCTCTTGTCTTCCTGAAGTGGTAAGATGTCATCAGGAGGAAACTGGATTATGGTCTGGAAAACTGGATTCTGGACTCTGGTCTGGAAAGCTGGATTCTGGACTCTGGTCTGGAAAGCTGGATTCTCTTTAACTGTTTGAATTGCTGCATTTTTACTAAATCTTAGCATAGCATTGTCAATGATCAAATTAATAAATTCCATTACATTCCCTCCTTTATATCCTTAGGCTTCTAATAGAGGGTTGAGGTAGTACCTCTCTCCTTTATATCAGCCCTTCTTGTGTCAGGGAGGCAGCCTTGGGCAGTCTTCTGGAGCCTGTGGACCCTTTCTCTGAATAATGTTTTGAAAGGCATAAAAGGAAATAAAGAGGATGACAAAGGAAAGGAGTCATATTGAAATATTACTATCAATGTATTAAAAAACAAAACAAAGTTTAGGGATCCCAGAGGGGCCTCTGCTCTTGATCTTTGTAAGCTAACAATTAAAACAATGGCTTTTACTGTCATAATAGTTTAGCACTTGTATAGTGCTTTCAGGTTTGCAAAGCCCTTTAGGTTATCTCAATTAATCCTTATAACAACCCTATGTGTGTGTGTATGTATGTGTGTGCCCATCCTATTATTATCCCTGTTTTACAGGTGAAGAACCTGAGGCAGAGGGAGGTTAAATGAATTAATCAGGGTGACAGCTAGTAAATGTTCAAGATGACACTTGGATCTTAACCCCAATTCCAGTCCTCTATTCACTGTATATTCCCAATAAATGATTGTTGAATTTTAAACATGATTGAAAAATCAGAGTGGTGTGTCATCATAAGTGACAAAATAGTGTGCTGAGTGAGACACAGATTTTTAGAAATCAAAGGGAACATAGATTTTACCGAACCCTAGTTTGATAGATGAAAAACCAAAGGCTCAGAGAGGTCAATATGATCAAAGTCAGACAGCTAGCTAGTTGTAGATTCTTGATTGAGTGCTCAGGTAGCTATGTGGTATAGTGGATAGAGCGCTGGGCCTTGAGTCAGGAAGACCTGGGTTCAAATCAGGCCTCAGACATGGTTTGAGCTGTATGACCCTGGTCAAGTCACTTAACTCTGTTTGCCTCAGTTTCCTTATTTGTAAAAAATGAGCTGGAGAAGGAAATGGCAAACCACTACAGCAAGTATCTTTGCCAAGAAAACAGGGTTACGAAGAGTCAAACGTGACTGAACAACCATTGAGTGCTCATTTCATACCATACAACTCTCCTATGCACTTGGTTTATTATATGTGTCCATGTTTTATCCTGTCTTCTAGGTAATAACCTCCTAGGGGAGTTTATATATTGGGGTTCTGTGGGGAAAGATGGGTAACTATATTCTTTGGCATCTGCACTAAAATTAAGTACAGCCTCTCTTTAAATGTGGACTACAAATATTAGGAAACATCTGGAAAATGGTGTATGTGTGGGGTTGAGTTATTTCAATCATATGATGAAGCCTGTAATTCCAGATCACTGCCTACATTTGTGTCATCACAAGCAAAATGCTTTCCAAACAGTCAATGTGAAGGTGGAGAAGTTCCTTCAAAAATATTGTATGTTTGTGATATCTTCTCCTTTTAAATATTAAATAATAATTTGTGTACTATACCAAAATATTAATGTACAATTGTTCAATATGAAATTAACCTACCATTCTCTATTTTAATTCATAATTTCCCTGTCCCTTTTTATTCTAGAGGGGGGCAGGGAAGATATTTCATACTTTCAGATCCTCTGGACCAGAATTTATGGGTTCTGTCAATATATTTTAAGCCCCAAAATGTTCTCTGGCCAAATGAGCTTGGGAAAAGCTATGCTAGAGCATGACCTACAAAACTCTCTGATACCACCAAGAAATACGTAATTTTTTTGGCATATTACTTGACAAGCATTTCTGTCTCTACTAACAGGGATTTTTAAGCTCAAACATCACTCAGACCATTTATGGGCTCATTTTGGGACTGGCTTATTGATATTCTTTTGATCTTTCCTATTACTCAAGAATCCTCTTCCTTAATGGAACGGGTGGGAATAAAGGAAGAATGAATTTCATCAGGGTCCTTTTCTGTTTTTGACAAGCTGTAAAGAATATTCTTGTTCATTTCAAAGCATTGCAAATGGGATTTTAGGTTGTGCCTATGCATTTGTAATCCTTGTCAGAGGCTCCCTCCTGATACAATGGGCCTTGGTGCAGTTTGGAGGACTTCTTACTTCTCTGGCTCCCTGCCCTGATGTAAATAATTCAGAACTTCTACTTCTGACATCTCTCACCCCTCCATGCCCCCCATCATCCAACATATACCCCAAAGTGTAGTTATCAGCTCATCTTATAAGATCATAAGGCCCAAAGGATAGATACATTTATTTATGGGTAAATCAATGGGAAAATAACTCATCTCAAAGCTCTCAGAAAACAATAACATCCAACAATGAGCAGCCCTACCCCAAAGACCTACGCATCTCCAACAATTTACTGTATAACCCTTGGTAAGGCTATATACCCTGGAATCTGTTCCTTCACGGTTTTACAGAGTGTCTGCAGTGTTATTTTTTCTTTTTTTTTCTTTCTTTCTTTTTTTTTTTTTTTTTTTTTTTTTTTTTTTTTTTTTTTTTAGTGAGGCAATTGGGGTCAAGTGACTTGCCCAGGGTCACACAGCTAGTAAGTGTTAAGTGTCTGAGGCCGGATTTGAACTCAGGTACTCCTGAATCCAGGGCCAGTGCTCTATCCACTGCGCCACCTAGCTGCCCCTACCACCTAGCTGCCCCTTGCAGTGTTATTTTTCATCAAGTTATGCCTCCAGTAATTTTTAGCCAATATCACCGCTCACTGCTCTTGGTTGTGGTCCTTTTCAATGGCTTGTGTTGTTAGTTCTGCAGCTTGTCTAACTGTCCATTGCCCTCTATCACAGCCTCCTATTGTGGTGCTTTTTCTTCCTACAATTCTCCTCAACTCCCTGTACAAGGTCACCATTCCCTTTTCAAGGATGCTATCTTTTCAACTCTAGAATTCCTGACTGTGGTGCTGTTCAAAAATGAAGTTCCAGGTATTTCTCTTTCTGAAATTTTCTCTTGTACTATGGTTTCTATCACACCAGGCCTCATAAACAAATCACTTCCCAAAGTCCATGAACTCCTATCTCACAAATAGGTCTTTCCGCCCCAAATCTATGTTGGTAGAAAGTGACTTTTTGCTGCCTCATATGTTCTCTCTCCCAGTGCCCAAACTGTGTGCTTTTCATGAATCCCTTGCAATTCAATCTCTTCCTAAAACTGTATCTCTTAGTAGCTTTCCTTGGAGCAGCTGAGGGGAGTTATTCAAATTACCCAGGGCTGTATCCTTTAACATCTGGGAGTGAGAGAAGAGGAACTACATTGTGCTCCTGGCATTACTGTATGTTGGAGTGAGAACGATTCTCAATGCTCAACATACAACAAAAGACTAAATGATCTTACAGAAAAAAATGACTACATAATTTTGGTACTAATTCTACCTTAAAGGATAAAAATTAGAAAATCCTCCGATTATTTTAAAAGATTTTTTCTTGCACTTTGGAAATTTTTTTTCTAGAAAGTTTCCTAAGTAGTTGTTTTATCTCAACCTAACCTTATTTAAACATCCTTCTTCATGTCTTCAGAAACAAACAATAATCCCTTGCTTCTTTATCATTTATCTCTTTGGTCCTTAACCATGGCTTGTTAGTCCCTTAAAGGTTCTAATCTAGCCCATTCTTTCTTCTGTCTAAAGCCTCTCTCTTGGTGATCTCATTGGGTCCCATGGGTTCAATTATAATCTCTATTCAGATCACTATCAAGTCTATATATTTAGTATATGTCACTCCTCTGACCTCCAGTCCTGTCAGACAAACTTTCCCATAGATCTCCTTCTTTCCACTTACATAGCCAGCATCCTAGTTCAGACTCTCTTAACTGGATTATTGAATATGCCTCCTAACTGTCTCCCTTTTTTTTCTAATCTCTGCTCTCTCCAGGCTATCCTATACACAGTTAACAGAATTATCTTTCGACAGCCCAGGTCTGACTATTATTTCCTTGCTCAATACCCTTCAGTAGGTCCTTATTGCCTCTGGAATAAAATACAAGTCCCTAAGCTTGACATTTAAAGCCTTTCACCATCTGGATCCAGCCTACCTTACCAGGCTTAGTTTACATTGCTTTTCTTCATGAATTTTACATTCCAACCAAACTGGTTTTCCAGAACCTGCCATTTCAATGATTGCCTCCATGAATTTCCCACTAGATGTGCCTGGGAAACAATCCCTCCTCATCTGCTTCTTAGAATCCTTGCTTCCTAGGAAGCTCATCTCAGATGCAGCCTCTTAACCTATTGAAAGTTTTTGCTGATCCCTCAGATTTTTAGGATTCTATCAAAAGACTATAAGCCTATCGAAGGCAGGAACTATATCCTTTTTGTCTTTCTATCTATCACAGTGCTGTATACATCATAGGCATTTAATTATTGTTGAAGAAGAACATTTTGAGTGGTAAGAGAATCTGGTGGGTGTACGGGCACTTCTGAAAAGAACAAAAGAATATTTGGATCCAAGCAATACTGTATAGTTTGAGAACAAATGCTTTGTGCAAACCCAGCTTAATTTCTTTCCTTTCTGTAGGTATTTATTAATAAAACGAAAAAGTGACACATTTCCCCTGCTGTCAAATCTCAGCCTCTCTTCCCTATTCTCCCTGTGGAAAAAAGGCTTCCATCAAATCAGGCTGCCTGATTTGAAGCCCCCCCCACCCTTTCTCCCCTCTCACTTTCATGTCCTGGAAGCAGACAGAGCACCCCCTGCATGTTCAATTGGTTACTGAAATCATTAAGCCTGGGGATAGAAGAGAATAAGCTTTTGCTAAGCCATTGCCTCCTCCTAACGAGGCAGGACTCCTGTTTGGCAGGAATACCTTCCAAAAGTTACTTCTCAGCAACCATCCAGAGAAATGATTCAGCTAGTGGTAGATGTTGTATGACAATTGGAGAAATATTATTTAATGTAAACAATTAAACAAAGGGACTTCCTGGTTTAATCTTTTTTTAAGGAGAAGGGTGGGAGGTTGGGGAGGGAGGAAATACAATTGTGAAAGTCAAGCCATTACCATGACATGAAAATCCCATTTAATTTCCCCCAAGAGGAGGTCACCGCTGTTGACCTTCATGGGTTTATGATTCAGTCCCAGTTGTGATCCAGTTGTTAGACTCTGTCAGACCCCAGGAAGTGGACGATCACATAGGTACGGTGAAAGAATAAGCCCCTCCTCAGTTCTATCTGTGCTAGGGGAGACATAGGTGCAGTTATGCTGGTAAACCCAGTAGAGGAGGTGATGGTGCCCTCCAGTGGTACAAGGCAGTAGAAAGTGAGCCAATGCAGGTTTATAGTCAAACAGAACTTCCATAGACATATGTGAAAACCCAAGAAAGAAAGGAAGGAAAGAAAGGAAGGATGAAGGAAGGAATGAAAGGAGGGATAAAGGAAGGGGAGAGAGAGAGAGAAAATGCCACCACTAACTGCTCCAGTTTTCTTTTCTTTCTGGAAGAGAGGGCAGAAAGACAACTAACTATATTTAAAGGGGAAGGAAGAGAATCAGAGATGACCCTTTCTGTCTTTTCTGGCCTTATCTTCTTGACCTAGGCTCTTCCAGGCCTAACATACCTAACCTAAAGAAACAGACTTTATCCATTTTATCCACTATTTATTGCTGAAATATTCACTATATTAAATTGTATTTCTTATACTGATTCAGACCTTAAGAAAGGAAAGCTAAGAATCTGGGTGGTGCAATGGATAGACAATGGAACTTGGAGTTAGAAAGACTTAAGTATAAATCCTACCTGAGATAATCACTAGTCATATGACCCTGGACAAGGTATTTAACCCCTTTAGCCTCAGTTTTGCCTTCTGCAAAGTGGTAATAATAGTAGCACTTACTGCTCACAGTTGTGAGAATCATTTAAGTTAACATATGCAAAGCACTTTGTAACCCTTAAAGTGTTACATACATGTTAGTTGCTATTATTATTATTATTACTACTATTACTAAATAATAAAGGCAATATAAAGGTATGAAGGGACTTTGATGAAATCTGGATTCCATTTTGGGATATTGAATCTAGGGATTTGGAATCAGAAACTGAAATCAAACTTCAGCCCTAACTTTTAGGATCATGGGATTATAGATTTAGAATGGGAAGGGAACTTAGAGATCAACTGGCCCAGTGTTCTTCATTTTATACATGAGGAAACAGAAGCTTAGAGATGAAGGGCCTTATCCAGGATCACACAGGTAGAAAATGTCAGAAGTGGGATTTGGACCCAGGAGCTCTGACCCAATATCCAACACTTATTCCACTTTGAAAAAACCTTAATATGTCTCTCCTGTGCTATTTTTCTGCTTTCATGATTTGGTGGAAAATAACTGGTTTCCATGAGCTTTTTCTTCTTCTTCAAGTTGGCCGGACATTATAGATAGTGCCCCAGACTTCAAAATGTGGTGGAAAGGACGTTTATTCTGTAGTCAGAAGATTTGTGTTCATATCCCACTTCTGAAACTAAGAGAGCTTGTGCCACTCTGGGCCTCAGTATCCTCAGCTGTAAAATGAGAGTGCATCTACAGGACCTCTGAGGTCCCTTCTTACACTATATCTATGACTCTCAGATTTGTGGTCCTAGGCAAGTCATTTAACTTTTCTAAGCCCTGGTTTCTTTAATCTACAAAAAAAGGGAATGATAATGTTCACCCTGCCTACCTTATGGGGTTGTTGTACGAAAAGTGCTTTGTAAATTGTAAAGAATTACATAAATGAAATTACTATTTGGATCATCTTCTAGTATCTTCCATAGCTTCAGCAGAGCTATATTTCCCACCCAGTGAGCTGCTGTCCCTAGATGTGCCCATGACTCATTGTGTGACTTTGGAGCAAGTCATTAACCTGTCTCTGTGTCTCAGTTTCTAAATTTTCAAAATAAAGATGATAATAGATGCCTGCTGCCTCAAGTAGTATTACAAAGATTAATGAGATGATGCATGGGAAGTGCCCTGAGCTCCTTGGACAATGGCTCAGGAGAAGCACAAAACCTAATTATAATTTCCTTCCAGTTTCATGAGAGCCTTTGGGAAGGATGCCTCCTGTCCCTCAGTCTGGAGATGAGCCCTGCATTGGGAAGGAGGATTCCTACCATCTGACTGCGGCAAAAGCACTCATATGCATTTTCTAGTCCCCATGGCAGAATTAACTTGGATCTGGAGATGCCAGATGACTAATTTGTCCCTATCTAATGGGCTGGGTCTTCTGAACCTAAGAACTTTCATAGAATAACAGATATGGAGCTGGTAAAGACCTGAGAAGTCATTGAGTCTAACCCCATTTTACAGTTAAGGAAACTGAGGCTCAGGGAGGTTTTGACTCACCCAGGGTCACACAGCTAATAAGAGTTTGAGGTAGGAATTGAATTCATCTCTTCTTGACTCCAACTTGAGCATTCTACTCACTCAAGTAAGCTGCTTCTTTATAGAGTGTCGTCATAGGTAATAGTGTGGTCTCAGAGCTGGCCCATAATCTGTGAGAAATTGGGACCTGCCTTGTCACAGAAAAATTCTCTTTCTTATTTCCTATCTCATCTTCTTACTTTTCTTCAAGTGAAAGACATCACATCTAAGCCAAAGGTAATGAAACAAGGAAAAATGACATCAGATCTAGGGCTAGGGGCCATCTGAAAAATGGTAAAACAGCTCAAGTTTCTCCTTGGTGCCCCTCCATCTTCCTTTGTCCTCATCTCAAGCATCAGCTGCCCTCTTTCAATTTCTTCTCTTCCCTCCTTTTCTCCTTCAGCCCCTGGCCTGCCCTCCTCAATGATGTTCTTGTCCTAGAACTTTCATAAGCCCTTCTCTAATCAAAATTTCCTCCATCTCATGACCCATTCCCTCAGGGCCTTGCTAGATTACCCACTAACTATTGGTGCTAATCCATAATAACCAATATTAGTTTAATGTGTAACCTTTCACACATTACTTTAACAGAGGCAGGGCCAGCCCTAAGCAAAAGGGTCAGCATCTCTAGTTTGACCAAGGCAGATTTTCTTGTTGTTGTTGTTTTCCCTAGCCTTCTTCTAATCAAATTCACAGTATCACAGTAAAGAATTGAAAGGAAAATAAGCATATGCAAACATTTTAGAGATGGATTAGTGGTGGCTTTTCCTGAGTCTCCCAGCCAGTATGTAATCAGAGATGGGACTGAACCCAGGCCTTTTGGACTCTGAGGCCACCATACTATCATATCTTTCAAAGACAAAGTATTTGAATGTGTGTGCATGTGTGCATGTATGTATGTATCCACACATATATGAGGCAGCCTTACAAATTGGGAGAATCAGGAAAAGCCTTTTGAAGGAGGGAGCATTTGTCCTTAGCCTTGAAGGGACTTAGAGTTTCTACGAAGAAGAGACAAGAAGGGAAATCATTCCAGGACTGGGAGACAGATTGTGACAGGTATGGAGGCAGAAGACAGAAGGTCATTTCTGAGGAACAGCAAGTAGCCTTGCTTGATGGGAATGACACAGGTGTGAGGAGAACAGGCCAAAAAGATAAGCTAGAATCAGACTGAAGGGCTTTAAATATTAAACAGAGCAGCTTGCATTTTAACTTAAAGATAATGGAGAGCCATTGAGACTTTTTGACCAGAGAATTGAATGGCTCAGAACTTCTCTTCTGGAAAATCTTTTGGAAGATAGGTAGGTTACAGAGTGGAGAGACTGGAGGCAGAGACTAATTATGATATAATTGAAAGAATAGTCCAGGGAAGCAGCAACGAGAGCCTGGATTAGAGTAGTTGTGGTGGGTGTGAAAAAATAGAAAGAAATGGATCCCAAAGTTGAAAGAAAGTGGAATTAACAAGTTTTAGAAATTTATAAGATAAGGGAAGGGATGAGAGAGAGTGAAGACTTGAAGGTGACTCCTAGGTTGTTAATCTGTTTGAATGGAAGAATAAGGGTTCTCTTGACAGAAACTGGAAGGGAAAATAAAAGTTTAGAGCAGGGGTGTCAGACTCAAATAGAAATGGAACCCTGTGGGCCAAGTGTTGACTTTGAAAACCACACATTAATATTATCTATGATGTATTGTATTTTTATTTATTTTGTTAAACATCTGCCAATTATATTTTAATTTGGTTCCTGTGGCAAGGGAGTTTTACAGGCTAAATTGGGCTGTGAGATTGATGTCACTGGTTGAGAGGCAAAGATAATGAGCTCAGTTTTAGAGCTGATGAATAATATGCCTATGGGATATTTGAGGGCAGCTAGTTGGTGCAGTGGGTTGGGGCACTAGTTCTGGAGTGAGGAAAACTCATCTACCTGAGTTCAAATCTGGCCTCAAACACTAGCTACATGACCCTGGGCAAGTCACTTAATCTTGTTTCCTACAATTTCCTCATCTATAAAATGATCTGGAGAAGGAAATGATAAACAACTTCAGTGTCTTTGCTAAGAAAACCCCAAAAGAGGTTGGTTACAGAGTTGTACATGACAGAAATGACTGAACAAAAATGTCATATTCTGGTTGAGATTATAAATAGGCAATTAGAGATGAGGTGGTGGAGTTTAGGAGAGATGAAGGCTGAATTTGAGATTTTCTGAAGGCCCAAGGCCTGAAATAAGGAAGCTCTGAGTTCAAATTCAGCCCTAGGCATTTACTAGCTCTTTGACTCTAAAAGTCACTTAACCTCTCTTTGCTTCAAATTGCTCATCTGTAAAATGGGGGAAATAATAATACCTACCTTCCAGGGTTGTTGTGAAGATCACTAATAAAACATTTGTAAAACACTTAGCACAGTGCCTGGAGAAAGTAGACACTATAGAATGCTATCATTATTGATTTTGCTGTTGTTATTATAGTTGAACCTGTAGGGGCAGAGGAGAGATCAGCAAGAGAGAAGACTGGAATAGAGAGAAGAGGAGTCTAGAGAAAGGCTTTGTACATAGGTGAACAGGACATGGAGGATGAACCTGCAAAGGGACTGAGAAATGCTCCAACCAATAGGAAGGGAACCATGACAGAGCAGTGTCTCAGAAATTCAGGGAAGTGTCCAGAAGGAGGGGGTGGTTAAATGTCAAACCCTACATAGGCTGAAAATTGAGAAAAGGCCACAGGATTGAGCAATAAAGACATCAACAGTGAAATCGTAGGAAGCTGTTTATGTTGAGTGGTGGGGAAAAAAGAAAGATATGGAGATATCTGGGGATGAGGCCTTGACTTCCTGATACTCTGAGTAGGTATGTCTAGCAATATATAAAAGTAACTCTGATCAGAACCTTTAAAAAATGTTTGCTATTTGTTTTTATAGTAATAATTTCCCTATAATTCAACCCTCTTCCCATCAATGAATGTAAGCTTTCTGAAGGGAGGGGACTAACTCACTTTTTAAAATTTTTTTAAATTTTTTAGTGAGGTAATTGGGGTTAAGTGACTTGCCCAGGGTCACACAGCTAGTGAGTGTTAAGTGTCTGAGGCCGGATTTGAACTCAGGTCCTCCTGAATCCAGGGCCAGTGCTCTATCCACTGCGCCACCTAGCCGCCCCTAACTCACTTTTTATATATTTGTATTCCAGGGGCCCAGCATAGTGCTTGGAACAGAGCAAAAACTTAATAAATCCTTCTTAAAAATGTTAATTCAATACACTTATATATCACAATTTATTTAACCATTGGTTAATTGATGGACACTCATTTTGTTTCCAGATGGGTTTTGTTTTCCTTTTTTGCTTGCCCAAAGAGTGATTTTTGTGAATATTTTATTATAAATGATATGATCAGACCAATCTTTTAGCAAAAAATACCACAGGATAAAGTGAAACTCTTACCTGCTCTTTTTCTGCTCTTATCTTTACAATTGGTCAGAGACCTCACAACTAACAGAGACAGCTAGTAACACAGTGGCTAGAGTGCTAGACTAGGTGTCAGGATGTTTTGAATTCAAATTATTCCTCAGTTAATTACTAGCTATGTGAACCTAGGCAAATCAGTCAACCTGTCTAAGCCTCAATTTTCTCATCTGTAAAATGACGGTAATAATAGCACCTACCTCTCTGGGGTTTTATGCATATCAGGTGAGATAACATGTTAAATAGTTTACAAACCTTAAAGTTCTATATAAGTACTAGCTATTATTGAATCTTGAATTATAGAATCTTTAGTTCTTGAAGGAAAATATAGCTTTTCTAGTACTTGATTCCATGGAAAGAAGGTAATTATCCTCTTGACCACTATTGGAAGGCTACAAATTTCTTGAGATATTTTATAGGCAGTATGGAAAATGACATAGCAGGGAGAGAGAGAGAGAGAGAGAGAGAGAGAGAGAGAGAGAGAGAGAGAGAGAGAGAGAGAGAGAGAGAGAGAGAGAAACAGCTGAGCTGAACAAAATAACACTAAAAATATCACCAATAAGGAAGATGATGGGAAAAAAATAAATTTTCTGTGTCATGCTTCTGTCTACAGTGGCTATGATTTGAAATCATAAATCTGACTAGAGAGCTTCGTGAGCGTGAAATGTTCTTGTTGGTCCAGGCCAACTGGCGATCATTTAAATTGGCATGACTCTTTGGGTATGAGCTTGCTGTATGTTTTGGTTCCATTCTAATATAGGGAATCTTTTTACTCAGGAGACAAAAATGGGCCAGTTCTTAGGTAATTAGGACCTCTTCCCAATAGAAATGAGAAAATTGGCTTTGTCTGATGCCTGGAAATCAAAATGGGTTAAAGTGGAGAGCCAGTAGAAACTTACCTGAAAGCCAACTCATTGAGAAGAATAACAAATGAATTAATGGAAACTGTGGTGTGATATGGCATACATAAGAATGTATTATATGTCTTTTTGTGAATATACGCAGAAAAAGACTTTTTTTTTAAGATGAATGGATTGTTTTAAACTCTCCTCCACAGTAAGAATATATGACTATCCAAAAGTAACAAACACAGGTCAGGCTGTTGTTACAAGGTACTGGTTGAATTGCTACAAAGTTCACATGATTTGGCTGTTAGGGGAATTGTCAGAAATGGAACATGGAATAATTGTTCTTGATAGTTGATAAAAATGCAATTTGAGATGGCCAAAATTACCTGGCTCAACTACACTCTGGCCACACTATTGAGTCAATTCAAAGGCAAACTCTGCCTTAAAGGCTTTCTCCTAGGACTATGTTTTCAGCCTAGTAGATTACTTGAGAAATTCAATCATGGAAATAACTCTGTTTAATAGTACTCTAATTATTTACACCCACAAGGACTAAAGCAGGGAAATATCTGTTTGCCCAAGGCAATTACTATCATGGAGGATGTATTGTACAGTGTCCTAGTGTAAGAAGCATTCCCTATTCATGGTGATGTCCTCCAGATGCTCCTGTCTATGGGTGACAATATTCTCCTTGTATCAAACCCTAGAAGATCATAGAGACTCCTTCATAAGATCCATGGTTACGGGGGGGGCAGCTAGGTGGCGCAGTGGATAAAGCACCAGCCCTGGATTCAGGGAGTACATGAGTTCAAATCTGGCTTCAGACACTTGACACTTACTAGCTGGGTGACCTGGGCAAGTCACTTAACCCCCATTGCCCGCAAAAAAAAAAAAAAAAAAAAAAAAAAAGATCCATGGTTACTTAAAAGAGATTTGTTTAACAATTCACTCAGGACAAAAAAAGAAATGAAGAATATTCATAGTCTAGATTATGATATGCAATTGGACAGCAAGTCCACTAAATTAGTATATCAGTTCCTTCAGATGAACATTGAATTGGGCACAGAATTGAATAAGAGGGAAAAAAAGCAGGTTGGATTGCCTTTTGAAAATGGTAATTCCAAATATTTAGCAATCCCAAATTACTTTCTTACACAAAACCCAGTTTAAAGTAAAACAAAACAACCGTGTCCTCCCCCTCCCAGTGCTGCTGAGTGTTTGTAAATTTTGAGACTGTAGTCTCCAAAGAATTGAAATTGTAGATGACACAAAGAACAATAATGATAATGATACAACTACTAATGCTACTAGTAGTGCTGCTGCTGTTGCTGCTGTTGTTGCTGTTGTTGCTGCTGCTGCCACCACCACCACCACCACTACTACCACCACCACTACCACTACTACCACCACTACTACCACCACCATTCTACTACTGAAGGGGGGAGGGAGTAAGTATTAAGTAGTATTATATGCCAGGCTCTGAGCTAAGTGCTTTTCATTATCTCATTTGATCTTCATAAAAGCCCTGGTAGGTAGGCGCTATACTTAGCCCCATCTTACAACTGAGGAAACTGAAACAGACATAAGGTAAGTGACTTTCTCAGGGTCACACAGTTGATAAGTATCTGAATCTGGATTGAACTCAGGTCTTTTCCTCAGCTCCCAGGCCCAGCACTTCATCTACTGTGTCTACTAAGTGCCTCTGCACTACTTCAAGATAGCATCTATAATTATACTTTAAGCTTACAAAATACTTACCTGGTATTATCGTACTTGATAACAGGAGACAGACATAAGTGGCAGATGAATCTGTACTTAAGAAGTTGCATAAGACAGAGGTAATCAAAGTGGAGGGCCAAAACCCCAAATGTTGAGGCAAAAAAAAACCAGATTAAAATAGAATTGGGAAATGCCTAAATAAAATAAATAAAAAAACCAATTCAACATAATGTTAATTGTGCTATTTCTAAGTCATTGTGCAGCCCATAGGGATACATTTTTATTAGAATTTGACACCCCTGCCATAAGGGATATCAGTCAATGAGCTAATCACTTATAAATACTTATCAAACACCCTTATAAGTACTGGAAATACAAAGGAAGACAAGAACACAATGCCCTCACATTCTAATGGGAGAAACAATATGCAAACAACTACCTGTTTATTTAAAAAAAGAACACAGGGGCCAGCTAGGTGGCACAGTGGATAGAGCACTGGCCTTGGATTCAGGGGGACCTGAGTTCAAATCTGGCCTCAGACACTTGATACTTACTAGCTGTGTGACCCTGGCAGTCACAGCTTAACCCCAATTGCCTCACCAAAACACCATACACACACACACACAAAAACATACAGTGTTCATATATTCTCAGAGGGAAGGGGAAGAAGATAGGGAAAGGCCTCTTGCAGAAAGAATTAGGACTTCCTTGAAAGAAGCCAAGGAAACCAGAAGGTAGGAGTGAGGAGGGGGAGTATTCAAGGCAGGAAGGACATCTGGAGAGAAAGACAGATACAGCATTCTATATGTGAGAATAGGAAAAAGGAATTTGTAGCTGGGTTACAGAGTAAGTGGATGGGAGTATAAAAAGACTGAAAAGGTAAAAAGGGGCCAGATTGTAAAGGGCTTTCAAAACTAAACACTTTATACTTGATCCTGGAGGTAATAGGAGAGTTTATTGAATGAATGGTGGAAGTTGGTGAGAAGATCAGACCTGGGCTTTGTCAGTCCTGTTGGTGATGGACTGGAGTGTAGACTTGAGGAAAGGAGATCAACCAGCAAGCAGGCTATTGAAATAGTCTGGGCTTGAGGCCTGCCCCAGGGTAGAGGCTGATTGCTAAAGCAGTCTGCCAGGTGATTACAAAGGAACTACTGTGAGCCAAGGTCTTCAACACTGAGATTATGCCACCCGGCAGAAAAGGATTTTGGCTCCTAATTGACTACAAAAGTGTTTTGTTTTTAGAAGGAAGGCAATAGATGCTGTTATTAACAATGACTATAATGGTTGATGTATGGAGAATGTTTGGATCAGAAAGAAGATACAACAGGGAGAATGGGGGATAACAAATGGAAAACTGATTGCTTCAGTCCTAGTACAAGAACATTGTACACAGTATCAACAATATAGTGTGATGATCAACTGTGATAGACTTAACTCTTTTCAGCAATACAATGATCCAGGGTAATTCCAAAGGACTCATGATGGAAAATGCTCTCCACATGAGGAAAAAAGAAATGTGGAATCTCCCTTTCCTCCCCCCTCCCCAAGACAGCAAGCAATCTCATATAGATTATATATGTACAATAACATTAAATATATTTCTGTCATATTAGTCATGTTGTGAAAGAAGAATCAGAACACAAGGGGAAAACCTCATAAACAACAGCAACAAAAAAGTTGAAACCGTATGGTTCAGTCTGCATCCAGATTCCACAGTTCTTTTTTCTAGATGTTGTTGATACTGTATACAATGTTCTGGTTCTGCTTATTTCACTCAGCATCAATTCACGTAAGTCCTTCCAGGTTTCTCTGAAATCCTCCTGTTTGTTTCTTATAGCACAATAGTATTCCATTACATTCATATACCACAACTTGTTCAGCAATTCCCCAATTGATGGGCATCCCCTCAATTTCCAATTCTTTGCCACCACATAAAGAGCAGCTATAAATATTTTTGTACATGTGGTTCCTTTTCCCTTTTTTATCATCTTTTTGGGATAAAGCCCTAATAGTGGTATTGCTTGGGGAGGGGGGAGGAAAAAAGAAAAATTTAGAACTAGAAATCTTATAAAAATGTTAAAAACTATCTACATATAATTAGAAAATAGTAAAATATTTTTATGATAAAAAAATTACTGTGTATTACTTTGTGTAGCTTTGCATTTACTTATCTGTTTACATTTTATATCTCCCAACCAGTTGAATGGAAGCTCCTGGAAATCAGATATTGATTTTTATGTCTCTGAATGCCTTGAACCCAGTACAGTGCCTGCCACATAACAATTAGTAATAAATATTTGTGGGTGAAATTGAATTAAAACATGACGTTACATTGTGGTACCCTCAGACACACCAAGATAGCACCAGCTGATGCAACGTTTTTGTTTGTTTTTTTTCTTCGATAGAAGTAAAAAAAAAAACCCAAAACTTTGCTGAAGCTGTCAAGTATTTCCCTCAGTCCTCAGATCTGGTATAGTTAGAGAGGGCAATGGTATAGAATTCTAATAATGTTAAATATAAGGCCCATTCTCAGGATTACATTGAGCCTATAATCATACTTGGTTCAAATGTCACCTCAGCTGTATAACACTGGGTAAGTCATTTTTATCTCTCTAGGGCTCAGTTTCTCATCTATAAAATAAGGGGGTTGACTCATTGACCTCTAAGGGCAACCTTCCAAATATAAATTTGTGATCAGATGATTCCCTGATCACCTTTATAAAGCTATTTATAAACTAAGACTTAAGATGAGAAGGACAAAGGCAATGAAGCCATTCCATAGGCTATCTTTATGATTAGTATTCAATATTTTAGCCTCACAAATGCTCTAGTTAATGTTGAGAATATAAAGATGATTTATCTTCTTAGTCCTTCTATCTATATGTTATTCGGTTTAGGGCTTATTACAGGGAATTGGCCAAGGACAATGAAGGAAAATGCCATTATGAATCTTGCTTAGAAGGTCTCCTTGTTCCTGTAGAGGCATTTATTAGCTCTGTCTGTCTCTGGTCAGACAGAACCAATAGAGTTTATTCTCATGGAATGGGTTTAGGGCTTTGTAACCTCAAGGTGTATTGTGTGTGTGTGTGTTTTGTGTTTCTTTTCTTTAGACAACATCAAAGATTGCTCGAGGGGGTCACCTAGAAGAGGTAGTTAGAAGACAGGATGAGTTTAGGTTACTCCAAAAGGTAGGGGGGAATAGTATGGTTGAATTAGTAACAAATTTAGAATCAGAAGGCCTGAGTTCTCTGCAATCCTAACTGCAATTTTCTCCTTGTTTGAACTTGAAGAAGTCATATAACCTCTATCATCCTCAATTTCTTCAATTGAAAACAGGAAGATAGGACCAGTTGACCTTTGAAGTTCCTTTCAACTATAATTCTAGGCGTTTTCGGTAATCATCCATTTGTCTGGTAACCCGTGGAGCTGTGGGAATATTTTTCTGGAAGAGGAAGGAGAGTACAACCTTGCCTCTGGAATCTCTGTTCAGTTGCTTGCCTTCTTAGAATTTCCTGGAGGGATCACAGTTGATGAAACCTACTTTCCCATCCTCTCCTCACTGGAGAAGTATAGATAAAGGTAGCTGCTTAATCTGATGGGCAAGGTTTTGCCTAACCCTTTTGTTGTTGTTATAACAGAGGGCATTAGGTAGTCATGAATGCATAGTGAGAGATGACTAGTGAAAAAACTGCTCAAATATATCAGTGAGACTTTAAAAATAAAAGAAACTAAATAGAAGCAATTTGCTACTATTAGATCTGGATGGGAGCTTAGAGATCATTTAGTTTCATGATGTCATATTACACATTTTACACCAACAGGCCTAGAATAATAAATGGCAGAAGCAGAACTAGAATCCAATATCCACAGTTTATCTTTAAAAATGTTATGGATTTTCTCTGCTCTAAGCATGGGAAAATGTTTGGCCCCAATTGGAAAATAGTCAACTATGTGGTTGCTTATGGGTGAACCTGAAATAAATTAAGAAATGCTAGAGGATGACCACTTGTTACTAATGAACTTAATGGGATGGCAGTCAGATATGCTAAATCTAAATATCTAGGTAGCTACATAGTACAGTGGATAGATGGCTAGACTTAGAGGGAGGATTCAAATTGTGTCTCTCATACTTACTGGCTGTATGGTCTTGGGCAAGTTACTTAACTTCTGTTTTCCTCAATTTCTTCAACTGTAAAATGGGGATAATATTAGCACCTACTACAGAGGTTTATTATGAGGATCAAAGGAGTCAACATATGGAAAGTGCTTTGCAAACCCTAAAATACTATATACATGCTGCTGTTGTTGCTGCTGCTGCTACTATTGATACTGCTGCTGCTGCTACTGCTGCTACTGCTACTACTACTACTACTACTACTACTACTACTGCTGCTGCTGCTGCTGCTACTACTCCTACTCCTACTCCTACTCCAGACCAACTTTCTGGAGTAGAACTATTTCATTGATTCAAGAAACTGGCAAATCTGATCTCTACTGTTTTTAAATTTTATTTTCTTTTTTAAAAAATCTTTCCTCATCTTAAAAGGTCATCCCCTCCCCCTCTCTCAATGGAGTGAAGGAGTTAAAGTCTCTACTTATGCTACTATGAATCTGTGCTAAATAACCCAGCTTTGCCCCAAGAAGGTCCTAACTTAATGGATAGAAGTGGATTACTGGGAGATTCTGGATAGTGGTGAATCTAGTAACATAGAAAACAAGCAGAAATTACCTTCCAAACTGGATGTATCATTACATACTTTACATTGGGTGCTATCATAGAGAGGAATTGTGGGATTAAAATGACTGATAAAGTCTTCTGCTAGTCCCATAGGCAACTGTCTCCTCAAGAACATTTGCAAAGGTGCATTGAGATCTACATGGCATGGACTAAAACCCTTGTAGGGCACTTATTACTAGATAATTGCCTGCAGATTTACAGAGAATTTCTATCTGGTGAATATATAGAAGAAATCTGGCATCTATGGCAATGGGCCCTGCCCTTGGGAAACACCCTGTTGTTTATTTTAAACTAAATTATATTGGGATCTTATTTGTTCCTTGTTAATGAGCTCCAATTTGATTTATCATCATTTTTTTTGGCTTCTCACACTGTTATGTGTTGAAATCCTGGCCTCATCAGATGGTGTTTATGAGGAAGCATAAGATACAAAGTGTAGAGATATATTGGACGTTTTCAAGATGAATCAAAGGCCGACTCTGTGTTTCAGGGGAAAAGCTATTAGAAGTACTTTAGCAACTCCAAATTAATTTCCTAGAATCATTCATGCTGTTATGGTTCAAATAGAAACCTTTATATCAAAACTCAGGGCAAATGTTTTAGAGGAAGCAGGGTTTCCAATTTCCTTAGATGTTTCTCCATTTCTTTAGACTATACTTCATAAAACTTGAGAGCTGGAAGGGACTCAGATGTCATCCAGTCACAGTCTTCATTTTACATCAGAGAACTAAGGCTTAGGAATTTGAAGTCCTTTGGTCAAAGTGACATAGCTGGGCAGTGATAGAGCCAAGATTTCAATGCAGATCTGATTCCCTGTTCAGTGCTCTTGTTTTTCTCTATTATAGTGACTCAACAAGATGATGAACATGTTGTAGTATACATCAGGAAACTGTTGAAACTCTATACTGAACAGTGGAAAGAATGGTGGCTTCATTCAAAGGACCTATTATTAAACCCTGGGTCTTCCTCTTTATTCCCTGTGTGATCCTGGGCATGTTATTAAATCTTCCTGAGACTTAGTTTCTACATCTGAAAAAAATGATTTGGGCTGTACAAGATGACCCCCTAAGGCATCTGTCCCCTCTAAATCTATGATGTTATGACCAATCAATCAAAAGGTATTTCTTAAGCACTGTGTCAGGTGCTGGGATCCTCCTGTGATACCTTTTGTTTGAAGATTTGTTGATTCATAACATAGCCTATGTTATGTTATGCTATGTGCCTGTGTAACTTCAGGCAAAATTCTCTAACCTCTTTGGGCTTGTTTCCTCATTTGTAAAATGGAGAAAATAATATCTTCCCTACATCAATCACAAGGTTTTTATGAGAATCATTTGGGTAATGCATGTAAAATGTTTTATATAAGCTATACAAATGTCAGTTACCATCCGTAATAGCATCATCATCTCCATTGACAAGCTGTGAATTTACTGAAAGTCCCAAGAAATCTTGGACAAATATGAGAACTTGTGACAAATTGACTAAATCTTCGTTTGAACACTAGGAAAGTACTTTTTTGAGCCTCTCTATTAGCCTAGAAGGAATTAGGATTAGCCAGTTTTATCCTGTATGACCTTGTCAAGGAGAAGAAAACCCAGTGAGTTACATCACCTTCATGAATTCCTTTTGTATCCAGGGGTTATGCTATGAGAGGCACAGGTAAAACTCATGGCAGGCTTGATTTGAAGGTTAATTCTTTCTTTGTGCAGCTGACTGTACATTGAGAACAGGGCTCAGCCGACAGAACTCATTTTTTGCATTAAGACCAGGAGGGTATCAGTGTGACTCTTCTGTGAGCAATCCTTTGGTCATTTTGCCTAAGATGTTGCTTGGGTTCAATACTCCCTTTAGCTAGGATGGCCCTCTCTCCAAACTCTGTGACCTCTGTGTGATAGCCCTGCACCTCTGCTCTTAGTCACATGAATGGAAAGGTGTCTCATATTAGATATCTGGTGATTCATTCTTTTCTGCCCCTGCCTAAAGCTGAGAGCATGCTGCTTATATGATGCCGAGTCAGCTAGAAGGGCAGCACTGCTGCTGTTGTTCTCTTTAGCCTGCCCACATCTGAGTGGCAGACTCAGAGACTGTTTGGCCACCATTGACTGGGGGTGACTGGCTGTCAACTGGGTGTTTGATTTAAATGAAGAAAAAAGAAAGAATAACAAAAGCTAACTGGCAAAATCAATCAAAATTGTTAAGACTTTTATTGTATGTATAGGTGTGTATGCATATGTGAATGTATATACAATCAAGGCATTAGATATAGATAGCACAATTACCCATCATTCATTTTTCTACTCATGTTTTGATTTTTGGTAGTGGGAATGGTTAGCATGAAGTGAGTTGAATACCAAAAATGTCAGCCAGTTAGCTAGATTAAGTAGCAATACTGTGCTTTGAGGTAAAAAATATCTTGCATTTGGTCTTTGTATAGATAAATTAAGTTGCTTCATGCCCAAAGCTTGATCATTGACCTGCCTCTTTCCATGGCCAACCATTTCTCAAATATGTAGCCATGGAGAGACTGTTGAGAGAGAGACGATTACTCTGGGCAAGACTATCCTTACATTTTTTTTTTGGTTAGGCAATAAAAATTAAGTGACTTGCCCAGGGTCACACAGCTATTAAGTGTCAAATGTCTGAGATTGGATTTGAGCTCAGGTCCTCCTGAATTCAGAGCCGGTGCTCTATCCACTGAGCAACCTACTTGCCCTTATCCTTATTTTTTGAATAGCAGCTCAGAACTCAGGTTCTACTGACGCAGGATAAACAGTTTCACTTTTATGGGAAAGGACAGGAATCTAATGACAAATTCCATAAGAACCCAAGTAGTTTCATTTACCACTTACTGTCTGTGATTCCCTCCAATACACCAAATATTTATTAAGTTCCTGCTATATAAGTGCTGTCACGTGACTGTTAGTAATATATCACAGAACCAAAGCATACCAACTTGTACTGATTCATTGCTGTCAAGGTAAAGGGAGGAACATGGTAGGCTAAAAGAGCCCACTTCACATGGGACTTTGGGAAAGGGAAATTTTGGATTAATAGGGGAGGAAAGTAATATAGTTCACCCAACCATTTACCTGAATGTTATGAGAAAATGTAAGTTACTCGAGGGCAAGGATTATTTTATTTTTGTCTTTTATTCCTAGGACCTAGCACAGTGACAGTAACATAGCAGATACTTAATAAATGCTTATTGATGGATTGTTTGTGACTTCCATCTACACATGAAATGGAAAATGTGGGGCCAGAGCCATTATTTAATTTATAGGGCCCCATACCTTGTGCATTCCTTTATTGAGATAAGAAAATCAATAGAATGAACTCAGGGCAGCAGCCTAAATCAAGGCCACCCAAGGACTTTCAGGCAAAAGTAGAATGAATTCTTTAGGTTTCTTGGCCATTATCTTAACCAGAGCTGGTATCTTATATTGTCCCAAGAGACAGATGATAAATCAATGTCATTTAAAATGGTATCTCCTTATTCACAGTCTAAACAATGAATTTTCACCAGACTTTCCCTTCTATTTAACTTTTATTAAAAGAAGCGCTAAGGTACTGTAATGCAGTACATCATATTTATTACCAAAATTATTAACAAATATACAAAACTTATACATGTAATTTTCTTACATCCATTTATTCTTCTATAATACTGCATTTGTTCAAGTAGGTTATCTACAGTATGTAAACATCCCTCGGCTTGACCTCACACAGATTAGGAAAGCCCTCTAACCCATGTAGTTAGCAGATACCTTTCTTATTTGGCTTTCTTTCATAGCATCTAATCTTCACATTGGGCGCGTGGAAGAGACATCTACAGTGCAAAAGAGGCAGATTTCTTTCCTTGTTTCATTCTGATCAGTTTAGCAGTACCACAGTTAAAGAGCTGAGAGGAGAATAAACATATGCTAACATCTTAGAGATGGATCACTAGTAATGCCAATGAATCTTGCTTCAGCCATTCAACTTGAGCACAATGCCAACACCTCTTCCCTCTCCCTCCCTCTCCCACCCCCTTCCCCCATGCAAGGCAGATAGAAGCCTAACCTTGTCTTAAAAGGGTGTGTGTGTGTGTGTGTGTGTGTGTGTGTGTGTGTGTGTGTGTGTGTTTAAGAATTTCACAAATCCCAGAACAAGTAAGATTCATTTCATACAAAAATACTGAAATCTCAGTTTCTTGTTTTCTTTTGTGTGGGTTGATTTCTGTGGTTTGTTGAGCCAGCAAAATCCCTAACTGGAAAATAAAATAAAATGAATGTGGAAGTATGGCCATATCTCTGCTGACTATTACCTCTTCACCCCCATCCCCACCCCCCCTTCCCTATTTGAGCTCAGGATTAATATCTGTGTCCATAAGCTTCTTTATGATCCAGGCAGCAAAGTTCTGCAGTGAAAAGAAACCCCATAATGCCACAGCAATTGGATGTCAAGGCTTTAAATACAGCCATAAAAAAGAACAGTCCCCTCCCCCATCTCTTTTGTTTTGCCTTTCAATTACTTAATTTAATCAAATAAAGCTGATTAAGAGAGCTATTTTCCCCATTCCCTCCCCCTTTCTCACTCTCCAGCACAGTATTGCTATTTTAGAAGACCACACCCATGTTCACAGAATCATCTGATGAGAATGGATCTGTATTTGGACGTGCACTGCATTGTGGGAACACTGTGGCCCCTCTCCCCCACAAATTTGTTACCACAGCGGGCCATTGCCTTCTGTAACACCATACATTTCTGCCAGCTTTCGGAAACGTGGTCCCCAGTCTGTCAGGAAATCATAGCTCTGGTCTGAGTCTGAAGTGACTGACTGTAATGAGCTCAGGGACCCTGCCACAGAGCCGTCCCCCTCAAACATGTATGTCTGGAGGGAGTCAAAGGGAGGGGCCCACAGATCCATGTCAGCTTCATAGAGCTTAGCTAGCACATAGCTGTGGACATTGCTATCCATGGTGCACGTCTGAGGCACATATCGAGACAGGCTCTCAATCTCAGGCATCATGTCCTGCCTCATCTTTGCCGCTGCCCCTGTCTGTGCCTCCCGTGGATTCCACATTGCTGCTATGTCAAAGGCTTCTGTGTCTTCCTCCCCTCCTCCTTCATCATCATAGCGAACAATGTTCTCATGTATATTCTCCTCGTCATCAATGATGTAGGGCTGCTTCCTATGTCGCCTCATGGATAAGATAAGCAGCACCAGCACTGTGAAAAACAAACAGAGTGGCCAGTAAAATCAAGATCCAAAAAAAACTTGATAGGCTGAGACAATGGTTCAAAACAGCATCTCATCTATCTTTGTAGTTTTATCTTCTTTAAGTTATGCTCTTAGGCTAAAAAAACCAAGCGTACAAATACAGATAAGAGGAGACCTAGCTTAATGATATTTCATGTGAAAAAGATCTGGGAGCTTTAGATGATTACAAGTACCTCATGTGTCAATAATTTTATGTGGCAGCCAAAAAGCTTACATGATCGTAAGCTGCAAGAACACAAGTTCCTAGAACCAGGGAGGTTATAGCCCCCAGGACCTACCCAGATTGATCCATAGTTGAATTACTTTGTTCAGTTCTCTTTCTCTAGAAATATTCAAGCAAGGGCTCATCACAGATACTGAAGAGAGGGATCTGACATTAGATATCTTCACCTGGATGACCCATGGGCAAATCAAACTCAACATGGCCTAAACAAAACTTACCGTCTTCTTTGTAAGCTTCTGTCTAGACTGTCCATTTCAATTGAATGCATCATTACTTTGAGTCATTAAATTTTACAACCATGGAATCATCTTTGATTCTTCTCTTTTCTTTGCCTTCCCTTATATAATCAGTTGCAAGTCTTGTCAATTCTACCTCAGTGATATCTCTGGTATCTGTCCACTTTTCTTTACTCACACTACTATTACTCTAATTTTGGCCCTCAACACTTCTCATCTGGACTATTGCAAGCTTTTTAATTAGCATCTTTACTTCCCTCTCTAATCTATCCTCCACACAGTTGACAGCATAATCTTATGACATAGGACCACCCTACTCAAAAATCTTCAGTGAATATCATTTCCCTATAGGACTAAATAAACACTCTTCAGCTTTGTATTTAAAGCCTTTCACAATCTGGATGTGTTAGCCTATCTTTTCAGATTTGTTTTGTATTACTACGTATCACACATTTTGCATCATAGCCAAACTGGCCAGTTGGTGTCCTGTTAACTCATCATCTTTATCACCTCATCAGCTTTGATGGATTCAGTGATCATTGCTACTAAGTGGCACAGTGAGTGGATAGACTGCCAGGCCTGGAGTCAAGAATACTCGTCTTCCTGAATTCCAATCCGGCCTCAGACAATTATTAATATATGACCTTGGGCAACTCACTTAACCCTGTTTGCCTTAGTTTTCTCATCTGTAAAATGAACTGGTGAAGGAATGGCAAATCACTATCTTTGCCAAGAAAATCCTAAATGGGGTCACAAGAAGTCAGATATGACTGAAATGATTGAATAACAACAAATATAGATGATCCCCAGATTTATATATACCTGAAGTCATCTCACAAGTGACTTGCCCAAGGTCACACAGCTAGTAAGTGTTAAGTGTTTGAGGCCAGATTTGAACTCAGGTCCTCCTGACTCCAGGGCCAGTGCTCTATCCACTGCACCACATAGCTGCCCCCCCCATCTCTCTTAATATCAGTTTTTCGAGTCAAGCTTCCACTCTATTAACATAACAATATATTTGAATATAAATATTATTTCGTAATTTATAATAACTTTTGTGTATCTCTGTATTGCTTTAAGGCTTAAACCTTAATGATCATTGGTGCAGTGAAGAGTCCCTGTAGTCAGAAAGACTTGAGTTCAAATCTGGCCTCAGATACTTACTACCTATGTGACCATGGCCAAGTCACTTTGCTTCTGTCTGCTTTTGTTTCCTCAATTGTAAAATAAGGATAATAATCGTGTCTACCCATCAGGGATTTTGTGAGGATCAAATTATATAATATTTACGAACCGCTTAGCACGATCCCTTTCCCTTCTGCTTAAAACAGTCCCTCAGATCGGCAGCACAAAGTTTCGTTATTGCCATTTTATGGACAATGAAACTGGGGCTAAGAGAAGGTCAATCGCTTGGCCTAAGGTCACACATAGAAACTGTCATGGGCAGGACTCAAACAAGCACTCCGTACTTTCTCTCTACCAGTCCTTGTTCCTGTCCCTCTCCACCTTGTTTCTTCTCTCCCTTTGTCTCTCTCACATCTCTGTCTTTCTCCCTGCCCAGGGAGAGGGAGAATCCATATTGATGAAATCACAGATCCTTCATATAGCAACATAAATATAAATACATACATATATATATATACACACATATATAATATATGTGTGTGTACACACACATACACATGAGAGGTATCATGGAGTAGAGAGTATACATATATGTGTATGTATATATATATATACATATATTATATATTCATGGTTTCTTTTCTTTTTTGTCATACAATAAGTATTTCCTGTTTGTGAACCATTTTGTATTGAAAATCGCTTTTTTATACTCACATATCCTATATGCATGACAGGTAAGCCCCAAATGTCTAGTGCTCTCTCTTTAAAAAAAGGTAGAAAATAAAAAACAATATTTGTTCTTCCAATAATCCAATAATCCAGAAAGGTATGGACTGAGAAAGATAATTATGCTTTTTCTTGGGGGGTGGGGAGAGAGAAGTATCCAATTTAGTATTAGCAAAATAAGGAATACAAGAATTAAAAAAGAAAATTATCATGGTAGTAACTAAGTCCTATAGTTTAAGATCTATCCTTGAAGGTTTGGATACTATTTTATCCCAAGAAATGTATTCTTTCCAGGACATGATCACTGGGGTTTAAAGGTGAGATAGAGATAATCCCATTGAGCTGTTTATCTCTGTGACTGAAGACATTTTCTGCAAAATGTGTTGAGGTTTTAGCTGTAGCACTTCTAGTGTGTGTGTGTGTGTGTGTGTGTGTGTGTGTGTGTGTGTCTTTTGTTAGAACTGGTGAACAGTGACAGCTTGACAAGCCTGGAAAGTCAGACCACAGTTTATCCAATGGGAAAACATAGAATGTGGTCATATGCACAGCAAGAGATTAAGGATTGACTAATAACTCACAAAAATGATTTTAAAGAACTTGGTATTTGAAATGAGGTATTTGTAAATGCCAAGTAATGTTGTAAATGTCTAACATTTTCATTGCATTTTACAATCAATCAACCAGGCAGCATGTATTTATTGGATCCCTACTATGCTGTCAGTATTGCTATAATGTGGGGAGAAAAGAATCATGAAGCAGAGTCCTTGCCCTCAAGGGGCTTGTGTGCCAACTGACAGAGAAAATGAATGAGGAAGGAAATTTGCTAAGTAGGGGCAAGAAAATTAAACATGAAACCACCAGCAAACACCATAGGATAACATGTGATCAAATGTTCAATAACTGGCCATTGTAAGGTGCATTTGAGTGCTTTACATGCATTATTTCATATGGTCCTCAAATAACCATGTAAGATAGACACTCATCCCCATTTCACATATAAGGAAAACAAGGCTCATAAAATTTATATGATATATGGGATTATATAGCTAGTATGTATCTGCAGAAGGATTCAAACTCATATCTTTATAGCCCTGAGTCCATCACTCCATCTACTAGGCCACCAAGAAATGCTACTGTAGTTCAAAGAAGGGAGTAATTCATAAGAACTTTGAAGAAAGAGGTAGGTCTTGAAGGATGGTTATTGAAGGATGACATCATTTTAAGGGGCAGAATAAAGGCCAATCCTGGTGAAAGGAACAACACAAGAGCATTATTATGTAAGTGGGGATGCTCAGGGTGTATTTGTGGGGCAATGAGAAGTCTGGTTTGAGTTGAATGAAAGGTACATGCTAAGAAATAATGGGAAAAAAAGGTTGGACAGGATAATAATAGGTATTAACCTTTCCAGGCTCTGAAAACATATATTGAAGGTAACATAATGTCCATAAACCAATTTATCCCAGTCTTAAAGAAAAAGTTTTCAGGCCGGGCCTGCAACATCCATTCTTTGTCCCTTTTCTTATCCTTCCTAGAAAGCTCAAGTCATCCCACATTTTTTTAGGGCAAATTCCTGTTAACTCTATTAGGTGTTCAAACCCAATATCTAGTATCTTCAAACTTGCCATGTTTAAGTCATGTAGAACTTTCAACAGTTTTATAATCTGTAGGTGGTTTGAATCAAATTATGAGCCTTAAATGGTATAGACTTGTGACTTTATCTGAGTAGGGAGGAAACTCCCTATACCAATAGAGACCAGAGACTGTTCTGCAGCTTAAAGTTTTAGAGTTACCTGAGGCACTGAGAGGCCAAGTAACTTACAAAGGGTCATTGAGCCAGCTAGTGAATCAATAAACATTTATTAAGTGCCTATGGTGTGCCAGGCATTATGCTAAACATTAGATATATAAAGAAAAGCAAGAGGTAGTACCTGCTTCTAAGAAGCTCAGAGCTAATATTAGTATGGACTCCAACTCACATATTCCTGATTCTGAATCAAATTCTATATCTCCTGTGGTATACCTGCTTCCCAAGCCTCGGGTGATGCTCTGAAAATCATAACATTCAGGTCTTCTGTGTACTGGCCCAAATCAGTAGAACATAATTGAAAGACCTTCCCATAAGTTCCTATCATAAAGTGGAGAGCTGCCTCAGCAGATCTAATGTGACCCTTTTCTTCAGTAGGTCTGTAGGAATGTCTCAGTGAAATGGATGGAAAGCTTCCTGGTAATGAGGTGAAGCTCAGAAGAGTGGAAAATAAGATCATTGTTATGGAGCAGGGCTGAAGGCCATCAGCTTACGTGCCACCTGTGACCTGCTGCTTCTGGAGCCTCCTGGGGGCTTTCTGTGCACTGAAATGCTGGCTCTTGAATGCCATTCCTCTTTTGTGGGTCAGGTTGAAGCAATTACAGAGAACCTATTTAGCTGAAATAACTAATGCGTGAAATATGAAGTTTCTTAAAAGAATGTGAAAAAAGCTTCCCAGAAGCTTTTTATTGGGTGAAGGTTAGCTGTCTGGGTTCTCAGCTGAGGGTAAATGGCTTTTCTTTCTTGCTGCTGTTTGTGACATTCAGCTACCTGAGTGCTCCTCATGCCATCCTGTGGGTATTTTAAAAATTGCAATAAGATTCTCTTCATCTCTGTTATCATTGGAAACAAGAGGAAGCAGAGAGTTAAGAAGTCATTGACTAGGGAGTCATTGAGTCCAACTTTGGCTTTTTACAGATGGGGAAACAGAAGGCCAGAGGGTATATTTCTGGTTCTGGGATTCCCAGGATCTCCAAAGGTTATTTGGGAATCCATGTGGTCTGGCAGAAAGAGTATAGGATTAAGAATCAGAAGATCTCCATCTTCTGACAATTACAACTATATGAACCCAGGCAAATAATTTAATCCCCCTGGGCCACAGTTTTTTCATAAGTAAAAGATCCTTAGAGTTAATTCTATGGTTTTGCTTCCTTCATTTAGAACTAAGTTTGTAGGATCATATATTTAGATCTGGAAGGGGCCTTAGAGGACATTGGAGTCTAACCCCTTCATTTTACAAATGAGGAAACTGAGGGTATTATTTGTTCAGTCGTTTTTCAGTGGTGGCTGACTCTTCCCAACCCCATTTGGGGTTGTCTTGGCAAAGATGGTGGAGTGGTTTGCCATTTCCTTCTCCAGCTCATTTTACAAATGAGGAAACTTAGGTAAATAGGGTCAAGTGATTTGTCCAGAGTCACAATTAGTAAGTGTCTGAGGCTGGATTTGAACTCAAGAAGATGAATTTTCCTGACTCCTGGCCCAGCACTCTATTTACTTCATTGCCCAGCTGCTCTTCTTAAAAAAATAGGGATATTCAGTCTAGAGAGGAGTATATTTATAGAAGCTATTTTCAGCTTATTAAATGGAAGGTGATATCAAAAATTTTTTTTCTGATGAATAATAGAGGACATAATTAGGAACAATGGATAGAAGTTCCAAAGTAGAATTATGCTTGATGGAGGGGAAAATTTCCTCAAAAATAGAACTATACAGGGCAGTTAGATGGCGCAGTGGATAAAGCACTGGCCCTGGATTCAGGAGGACCTGAGTTCAAATCTAGCCTCAGACACTTTACACTTACTAGCTGTATGACCCTAGGCAAGTCACCTAACCGTCATTGCCCCGAAAAAAAAGAACCATACAAATGTGAAGAGGGATGTTTTGGTAAGTAATAGGTTTCCTCTCCCTTGAGGTTGTCAGGTGGGCCCCACTAGCATCTTTGCCCCCAACAGTATAACCTCCCCTGCACTTATTGGCTTCCTTTTATAAGCCGGTTGCCCCCATATGAATGTTAGTTAGCTCTTGGTGGGTAGGAAGTCCCCTTTTTGCTTGTTGTAGAGAGAATTTTTTTTCAGTTGTGGCTTGGTTAGTCTAGATGGGCCACTGAGGTCCCTTCCAATTCTTAAATTCTGTAGGCTTCTCCGTGCTACTATTCAGTGTTTTCATCTAGAAGCAGGAAAGTTATTTTCATTTGACTCTGCTGGGACAATAGAAAACCTAACACATCCATCTGAACAATCTGCCAACTGCATGAGCTGGTGACCGTTTGCATGTTTAAAGTTATCTAAATAACTATTTTTTACAATATCCCCCACAAAAAATCCACTTGTAAACTATCATAGTCACTCTCTCAATCTTCTCTCTAAGCTGAGTATGACAATTGTTTGATTCCCAAACACGCTCTATGTATTATAGACATTTTCTTAGTTTTACAATCAGATTTAGGTTTTGGGAGAACCTCTGGAAGAAAAAAAGGGGTGGGAGAAGTTCCCTTTGTCATAAGGGAAGTCTTATATTCAATAATAGGTCATATTTATGCAGTGCTTTATAGTTTACAAAGCACTCTTCTCACAATTGTGTGAAATAGATAGTTAACTCAAATGTTATCTCCCTTTTTAAAATGAGGAAAGAGATTCGAAGACTATACCCTAAAGTAACCAGGCAAGTATGGGTTAGAGCCAGACCAGGTCTTTCATTGTTCTTTCCACTCTACACATCTGCCTCTATAAATGAAGCCTGATCAGTGGTGTGATTTGATGGTTGTAGAATAGACCTCAAGGCCCCAAATATCTCCTTTGAACTTTTGGTGATATCTTAAATTCTACCTAGCATTAAAACTTTGTTTTCTGTTAAGGTACAAATATTCCTGGGGGCGATAACACAGTGCTTGTTGATTGACAGATTATCAGTCACTACCAATTTCCAGCTGGTCCCTGGCACAGAACGGGTAGATTTTGACAGGGGAGAAAGAGGGAGAGAGAATGTGGGAGTGGGAAGGCCAAAGGAAGACAGAATACTTGGGGAAGTAGATTCCTGGTGTGAAGGGGAAGCAATGCAAAATACAAACAGGGGAAATAAGAGGGGAATCTACTTCAGAATACAGACTGTCTTATACATCTCTATAGCCCCTGTTACCTAGCACAGTACCTGACAAGTAGAATAAGCTCAATATATAATTTAGATTTGAAAAAAATTGAAATGACTGTCCAAGACAAAATCCCCTTATTGCATCCCTTTGCCTACTGCCCTTCTGCCTATTTACTCAAACACTCAAACGGATTTGGATTTGTGACCTCCTTCATTTGGATGCACCCTCTGATGATGTCTATTTCAACTGAGACATGCCTGCCCCTTGTCCATGCCCTCCAGAAGTGTGCCACAGGGGATCCACCCAATGTGCTGGGAGCCTTCCTGGTTTTCTCTTAATAGCATGAGAATCCCAATGGAGAGCCCTGGCTCTCTGTGAATGACCAGCCCATTTTCTCTTCTTTTCAGAAGCTTCCTAGGAGGCAGTGAGGCACAGAGGAAAGAGCATTGGCTCTAGATAAGAAGGCCTAGGTGCAAATCGCAGCTCTGCCATGTATTCCCTCTGGAACTTAAAGTAAGTCACTTATTCCTTCTGTGCCCTAATTTCCTCATCTTTTTTTTTAAGGGGGTTGAACTAGATAGCCTCTAAAGTCCCTTCTAACTGATCCCTTCTAGTGTTCAGAGCTCCTCAGGGGTTAAACATTGTAGCCTTCTCACACCCCCTATATCTTCTTCCTTGCTCTCTGTAGGATACTCATTTTTAATTCTTTGGAGACTGTTGTATTCCATGTCTTGCTGGCATACAGCAAAATTAATAGGGATACTTGTAAGGCTAACTTTTGCCTTTTGTAGCTTAATGGTTAATTCATGCTGAGTTTCAGTTTTCATGAGAATGTTAGAAATGAGCTGGAAATATATGGGGGAGAGAAAACTAGCATCCACTTGATGTAGTTCTGAGATCAGTGCATATCCAACTGGGCACATGTTTCAGTTGTCCAGAGCTGGCTTAATATCAATTATCATTAGGGAAGGATTGGGTGGTAATAAGACTCTGAGATCCTACCTGACTCTTGAATCTAGATCAGGGTTGTTGTTGCTGGGGTTTTTTGTTGTTGTTGTTGTTTTGCATGCACAGGTGTTAGAAATTTGATTTCAGTAGTTTTATTTTCTTTGGCTTTTCTGTTGACCTCTAATGCTTATAATGAATCCATCATTCAAAGCAGCTGCTCCCATTATCATCTCTTGCCACTTGAGTGCCAACAGGTGCTCTAGTTTAAGTGCCAGGAAAATGCCAGAGATGCAACTGCTGGTAACCCTGCCCCCCCAAAAAAACCCCTACCTTATATTCAATTATTTTGTATATATTTGTATTCATTCCCTTCCTTCCTTCCCTTCCTTCCTTCCCTTCCTTCCTTCCTTCCTTCCTTCCTTCCTTCCTTCCTTCCTTCCTTCCTTCCTTCCTTCCTTCCTTCCTTCCTTCCTTCCTTCCTTCCTTCCTTCCTTCCTCCCTCCCTCCCTCCCTCCCTCCCTTCCTTCCTTCCTTCCTTCCTTCCTTCCTTCCTTCCTTCCTTCCTTCCTTCCTTCCTTCCTTCCTTCCTTCCTTCCTTCCTTCCTTCCTTCCTTCCTTCCTTCCTTCCTTCCTTCCTTCCTTCCTTCCTTCCTTCCTTGCAATTGGGGTTAAGTGACTTGCCCCGTCATACAGCTAGTAAGTGTCAAGAGTCTGAGGCCATATTTGAACTCAGGTCCTCCTGACTCAAGGGCTGGTGTTCTATCCACTGTACCACCTAGCTGCCCTTTAGAATTTCTACTTTCCTTTAAAACTCAGCTCATATGCCACCCGTAATCTCTAACATTCTATGATTCTGATAAATGATTTTGAAAACATTCTGAAGTCTCTGGCAAGCCTGGTTATGAGATTTCCATTGGGCATTCATAGTCCTTCATAACCCCCCTGCCCCAACCTACTTTCCCAGTATCATGACATCTTTATTTTCCCCCTTTGTACACATCATAATTCAATTAAACTGGCCTTCCTATTGTTTTTCACCCACAGGGCTCCATCTCCCTTCTCCTTACTTTTGTCCTGGCTTCTCCCCCATCCCTTTGCCTGGAATGTACTTTCCTCCTCACTTCTGCCTCTTTGAGTTCCTATTGTTATTGTTCAGTTTGCTTCAGGCATGTCTGACTCTTTGGGCCCCCAGTTGGAGTTTTCTTGGCAAAGATACTGGAGTGGTTTGTCATTTTCTTCTCTAGCTCATTTTACAGATGAGGAAACAGAGGAAAACAGGGTTAAGTGACTTTTCCAGGGTCACACAGCTAGTAAGTGTCTGAGGCCAGATTTGAACTCAGGTCTTCTTGACTCCAAGTCTGGCCCACTATTCACTGTACCACCTAGCTGCCCTTTAAAACTCAGCTCATATGTCACCTCCTCCATGAGATCTTTCCTGATCCCCTCCACTAGTGACTCCTTATACTCATTACTTGCATTTCTTTTCTATCTAATTATGACCATACATTTTAGAGGATATAAACTCCTTCTGGGATAGGCAGTTGTCCATTGTCCTCTTTGACTTCCCATCACAATGTCTGGGAAGGTGATTGATAAATATTTGCTAATTGACTGTGTTTCCTCAGCAAAGCAGGAATCTGATTGAGGGTAAGGACTATGTCTTGTATTTCTGTTGTTTCCCTCCCCCTGAGCCATATCTCTGCATCTTCTATTAATTCTCAGTGGGGCCTTAATGTTTTAGTGATATTCTGACTGGCTTGACTACTTCTAGTTGATGTTTGAAGGAAGAAGGAAGTTCAGAAGACACTTTGCTGACTAATAATAATATAACTACCATTTTTATTGTTCAGTCATGTCTGTCTCTTCATGACTCCCATTTGGGGTTTTCTTGGCAAAGCTACTGGAGTGCTTTGCCATTTCCTTCTCTAGCTCATTTTATAGATGAGGAAACTGAGGCAGACAGGGTTAAGTGACTCATCTAGGGTCACACAGCTAGTAACTGTCTGAGGCCAGATTTGAACTCAGGAAAATGAGTCTCCTTGACTCCAGGTCCTGCATTTTATTCATTGCATCATATACTGCCCTGACTATCATTTACATAAAGCATTACTTAATATGTCCAAAGCTGGTATTCAATTCTCTGGATGGAGTGGACTAGTACAACTACTTACCTAGGAGAACAAAGATGCAGGCGAGGATGGCGATGAGGGCCCCCCTGCTCAGGCTGACTGGGAGCATGTAGGCTTCAGCGCTGCAGGACATCACATCCCCGTCATCATCACAGCTGCACACCTGGACTGTCAGTGTGCCCGTACTACTCAGCATGGGCCTTCCATTGTCTGCAATCAGGATGGGGAGGTAAAAGACATTCTGTTCCTGCTGTCTAAAGCCAGATCTCCTGGTAAGAATCCGAGCAGTATTATCTAGGATGGAGAAAAGAAAAAAAATGTTGGGTTGTGGGAGGTAGGGAGGGAAGGAAAAAGGTGGGAAGGAAAAGATTATACAAACAAGTGAATTCAGCTTTTCTGGTGGGGAAAGAAAGAAGAGAGGAGAGTAACAGGAAGACAAGTCTCTGTGATGTTCCCATGTTTGTGTCTTCCCTAGTTTTGCAAGCATCAGCATTAGTCCTCTGTTTCCCTGTCTGATTTTTACTTGCTTCCAGGCAAAACACTGAGACCTGTGAGGCAGGCCCCTTTCAGGAAAGTGTCCTATCCTTTGTGACATAAACCGCCCAGGGCTAACTGTCAGCCTTCAGATCTCACCAAAGTGTCTTGGGGAAAGCCAGACAGAAATGAACAATCAAGGGCAACTGTGGTCCCTGTTTATTCCTGCTCAGCATCTTTTCAAGACCTTACAGCTGCTTTGAGTCTCAAATTAAAAAAAAAAAACCCAAAACAAAAAAACCACAAAAGAAAAAAAAAGAGGCTAAGGAGACCTCAGTGAGCAACCTTGGTGATTATGGCAGATTGCTTATTTCTGTCACGTTCCAGCTTGGCTGGAGCTAATGTCCTTTACTATTTTCTTTTTTGCCCCCTCATCCTCTTGGTGCCTTTGGAAAAGGATGTTCCTTTAGCAAAAGCTTATTTAAAATCCTCTAGTCATGTACTACTGCCACTTTCCCATGGGTGGGCTTAAGGTAGGGATGCCAATAACTTGAAAATTTAGACAGATTAAGAGATCAACTTGGGTAGGGGGAGATTTGACTTTGATTGGTAGCCTAAGCAGTCTTCCTTCCTCCCTCCCACCCTCCTTTCCTTCCTTCCTTCCTTCCTTCCTCCCTTTCCCTTTCTTTATTTCTTTGAACTCAAGTCCATCTGAATCCAGGGCCTGTGCTTTATCCACTGCACTACCTAGCTGCCCTAACAAGTGAGTTCTAAAAACTCTATCCAACTACATACCTTAGTCTATACCAGGTGTCAGCAAACTATAGCATAAATAATCAAACAAAAAATAAATAGTCAAATAAATAACTAGATATGTTATTTCTTTGTTCGTTCATTCGTTCATTCGTTCCTTCCTTCCTCCTTCCCTCCCCCCCCCTCTCTCCCTCATGGAATTGGTCATGATGAAATTCAGAAATTCTTAACTTTTTTATGCCATGGATCACTCTAGCAGTCAGGTGAAAGCTATGGACCCTTTCCCAATACAATTTTTTTAGATACATAATATAAAGTACGCAGGATTATAAAAGGAACCAATTATATTGAAATATAATTAAGAAAATATGTTAAAAACCTCAAGCTCATAGAGCCCAGATTAAGAAGCCTTGGCGTAGTAGAAAGAGTGGTGATCCTGAATTCAGGAGATAACTGAGTTCTCAACTCTCACCTTGAACTTTACTAGCTATGTGTCTTCAGTTTCCTCATCTGTAAAATGGGGATAATAGCTATGATAGACTGCATGTAATATCAGTGTTTTTCTATGTTTTGCTTAATTTTTTTTGGTGAGGCAATTGGGGTTAAGTGACTTGCCTAGGGTCACACAGCTAGTTAAGTGTCAAGTGTCTGAGGCCATATTTGAACTCAGGTCCTCCTGAATCCAGGGCCGGTGTTTTATCCACTGCACCACCTAGCTGTCCCGGTTATCTTTGGTAAAATTTCTTTTTCTTCCTCTTTTTATCATTTGATTATAACAGATGAAGAAATATAGTAGGATACATAAAAGATATAAAAACAAAAGATGTCTCTCCCTCCTAGGGTAGTTGTGGGACTCAAATGAAATAACTGTGGAAACAAGAAAAGGAAGTTAAATCACAAACATTAAAATCTTAGATAAAAAGTTAGCTATTGTTATTATTTGCCCAAAACTATACATTATTTTAGCACAAGTTCATCAAATTTATTCCACTATAGACTTGAACTATATGCAATATGATTTCTGTGATGATTTTTTCCATATTCCTAATATTCTTCAAGTGTGTCTAAACTATAGAACAGGTTCACTCTTGCAAAAAATAAAGATTTGAGGAGAGGAAGTAATTGAGAAATGCATTTGAGAATATTAATAGTGACACTGAAAGGTCCAAGTAGCTAATCAGTATAACAAAATCTATCTATTTATCTATCTATCTATCCATCCATCCATCCATCCATCCATCCATCTCTCTACATATCAAGTTATTTATTTGACTATTTATTTTTTTGTTTGATTATTTATGCTACAGTTTCCTCACCCCTGGTATAGACTAAGGTATGTAGTTGGATAGACAGTCTTTAGAACTCATTTGTCAGGGCAGCTAGGTGGCGCAGTAGATAAAGCACCAACCCTGGATTCAGATGGACCTGAGTTCCAATCCAGCCTCAGACACTTGACACTTACTAGGTGTGTGACCCTGGGCAAGTTGCTTAATCCTCATTGCCCTGCCCCCCCCCCCCAAAAGCCCATTTGTCCAAAAATCTATATAGCTATAAATATTTGTGTATGTGTGTATATATATATATATATGTATATATATATATGTGTGTATGCACACATACATACACATATGTATATGCACGTGTAATACAGATACATCTGTAGCTATATATCAATTGGCCAGGAGGGGGGAAGCAGGCTGGATTGCCTTTGGGAAATTTGATGGTTCTCTTAGTGATCCCAATCACCTCTCTGAGATAAAGAACCATCTCTTGAATACTGTATTCATTTCCATCCAATATCATGACATTGTAAAGCTGTAAGTTGTGGAATATGAGTCTGAAACCTGAAATTCAGGATCTCCCAAAAGGCAGTAGTAGTTTTGAAAAGGATGCAACACATTATAAATGAGGCATTTGCTTGAAGGATTGCATCTGAAAAATAAGTGGCAAAAATGAGCAGGTCAACAAGTGAAAGCAAGGGATACCTGAGGTGGGCAATTCCTCCATTGATAGACTTGAAATATGAGAATGCTTGAAATATGTTGGATGTGTTTCCATGGTAACTGCATGTGAAGACCTTTATGACTATTACACAAACTGGGCCAGAATTGATTGATTGTCTTCTGCATTATTAGAGGGAATATCCACCTCAATGAGATCACAGATCCAATAGAACACTGGAGTATCTTCATGTAAAACTGTTCAAGCACCACCTTCTACATAAAATCTTTCATGGTGTAATCAACTATCAGAGATAATAATAGCACCTATCTTGAAGGGTTGTTGTGAGGATCAAATGAGATAATATTTATAAAAGTGTTTAGCAAGGTGGTAAAAGGTCACAATCTATAAGAATTTTCTAACAAATTAATGTGGCTAAATGTGGCATTTATCATGAAATGTTGTATACATTTTAATTATTGACATTTGTGTCTTTCTCACCTACTAGACCACAATTTCCATAATAGAAGGATTGCACCTTTTCTATGTTTTATGTATCATGCAGTGCTACTGTACTAAAAAGGCAGATATGATGTGAAAATATGGTCCAGGCCAACACGATGGTGTAGAGATGGGAGATAGATTGCTGTGTGTGAGGAAAACAGGAAGGGCTGTTTGGCTAGAGTGTAGAATGCAGTAAAGAGGCACAATGTATAATAAGGTTGGGACTAGATTTTACATGGCTTTAAAAGCAAAAGAGAGAAGCTTATATATGATCCTAGAGATAATAATGAGCCCATGGAATTTGTTGAGTAGTGTAGTGACATGATAAGAGATCTGCATTTTCTTTGAGTGTGATGTTTTTCACAAGCACAGTGTGGATTTGGGAGTCTCAGATCTTTTCCCAAGGCTTCTACAGTAAAATGTATTTGTAGAGAAAACTGGCATGGGACAACATGAAAAGTTTATGCTTTCTGTTGAAAATGTGCTGATCAGTGTTTTTGAGACCATTCCAAGGGATGAATCATTTCCTTTTTTCTAGCTGTCCTGCTCCAGTAGCCTTTTATGTATGGGTGTTGGCTCCAAAAACTGTCACTGGAAAGGGATCCAAAGTAACTCATAAGAAATCTTGGACCCAATACTTTGTAACATTTATTTTCTCTATGTAGGTATCATACAAAATGTCAATGTAGAAAAAAAAGCACAATCATTCCACAGGCAATTTGATAGGATGTGATGTGATATGTTAGAAATCAATAGTTCTTTTATTCTTTTCTATGATTTTCTTTCCAAAACCTACTTGTGAGGGGTCAAGGGCTATTTTTGCACATAGAATTCCCTGTAAAATAGATAAATGGAAAAAGATAACTTCTGACCACCAAAATGTCAAAGTTTATGGTATATAGTTATTTCAGATTGACTTTTTGTTGACTTTCCTATGGAATTATCACAGTGTTTCTACGACACAAAATGGGGACATCTGAAAAAAAGTAATTTTGATGTGTTTAGAGATTTGCTTCTATGAGATCAACCTTTGTATCCTGGGAGATTAAAGTGAGTTTGAAAAGACCTAAGCAAAAAAATGTTGAATGGGGATCTACTGTTGGCTGGACAATGCAAATTCCATGAGGGCAAGGACTTTATCATTTTTAATATGTGTATATTCCCCACCTGCCAATTCCAGTACCTAGCACCATGATCTTCACAATAAATGTTTAATAATTTTCTAGTTGAATAATATATACATACACATACACATACACATACATATACACATACACATATACATACACATACATATACATAAACATAACAGACATAGACACAGAAAAAGCCACATATAAACAAACATTGAGGGCATGGTGGTGTCTGAGACTGCGATCAAGGTTTCTCCTATTATAAATATTTATTCCTCATTGCTATCCATTTTTTTTCCTAAGATTTTTACAAAATGTATCCTGGAGAGGTCTCATGGCTCACTGTATAGAGAGGGAAAGCAGGAAGACCTGGAATCAAATGCTACTTATGACATACCAGCTGTGAGACCTTGGGCAAGTCACTTAACCTCTTAGTACTCTAGACAAGCCTCTAAAAGCATAAATTGAGATTGTGCCAACCTGACTTGGTAAGAGAATTTCTCCACCTTGGAATTCCCTATACCAATGATGTTACAAGAGTACTCGCTAAAGCATTAATGATATGAAGGAAACAAGACTACATGAAAGAGGTTGGCATAATCAGTAGGAAATGATGCTATTTTTGATTTGTAGGTTTGGAAGTAGAAGGGACTTTCGAGACAACTTTGTCCAATATTCTTATTTTTTTAGATTAGGATCTGAGGCCCAAACATAAATAGTAGCATCAGAAGTGGGATTTGAACCCAGGTTCTCTGACTCCAAAGTCAGTTGTCTTTCCATTGTATCACTGTATATTTTGTTTCCTCATATTAAATAATGGATTTCATATCGAAAGCAGGCCCTATTTAATGGAACAAGGCTATAATTATCCCTTAAATATATTTTTTTGTTTTTTTTTTTTAAGTGAGGCAATTGGGGTTAAGTGACTTGCCCAGGGTCACACAGCTAGTAAGTGTTAAGTGTCTGAGGCAGGATTTGAACTCAGGTACTCCTGACTCCAGGGCTGGTGCTCTATCCACTGCGCCACCTAGCTGCCCCTCCCCTTATTTTTAGACTTAAACTATAACAGTTTCTGTCTTTAGATTGAGCCCTAATTAGGTCAGGAAACTGCAGTTTTGTCTAAAGGCATCTTGTAATTTAGAGATGTGTACTTCCCTTCTAGTAGTATTCTAGGCTATTGACCTTATACTTCATGATCCCAAGTGATGGCTCCTTTGTACCTACAGTGTATTCTCCACTATTCCCTTGCCTGGTTCCAGGTTACTCTCTACCCCTATGCCACTTGCATCCTGGTGATCAGATGCTATATCTGCTGCTCATTCTGTTTGCATCCTGGGTGGAGGTAATAGAAAAGGTAAAGCTCTTCTGCTAACATTGAAATACCATTATATGTTTTCACTCCCCCCCTCCACTGGTATATGATGTATATGTATGTGATGTATATGTATGTGATGTATATGTATGTGATGTATATATATATGATGTATATGTATATAAATACTTATAAATAGGGAGTATATATACTCCCTATTTATAAGTATTATTATCAACAGTAGCAGAATATTTGCATGGAATTTTAGAGTAGAATTTTAGAGGTCATCACATCCAACCTCTTCATTTTCTAGATGAGGAAACTGAGGCAGATAAAGGTTAAGTGACTTACTCAGATTCACACAGCTAGTAAATATCTGAGTTCAGATTTGAACTCAGGCCTTTCTGACTCCAGGTCCAATGATTTATATATCTGTCTAGTCACCCAGCTGCCTTTTAACATCAAGTAGATGAGTTAGAATCCATCTATGATCTTCTTTTTTAAAATAAAAGTATTTAATTATTTCCACCTATGATCTTTATAACTTGTGTGACCATAGCTAAGTCACAGTTTCTCTTATCAGAAAGACTAGTGGTAATAATAGCAGTATACCCATTTCACAGAATTGGGAGGATCAAATAAGACAGTGTATTACACTTTGCCAATCTTAAAGGTTCATATAAATGTCAGATCTGATGAGATTGAAGGAGAGCTGAAAGGAGTCTTAGAGAATGCCTAGTCCAAATGCCTCATTGTATAGAGGAGGACAATGGGGCACAAAGAAGTTAAATTATTTAGCCAGGATCATATAGCAAGAAAGTACCTGAGGCAGAATTTGAACCTAGTTCCTCCTGACTCCCATTCTGCTGCCCTCTTTACTACACATAATACTACTTGAACTCCCTGACTCATATCACCCTGTTAAGTGGGGAAAAATCAGAAAATCAGGAACCACGGATTTCAATTTTATATTAAATCTTAATAGTTACATAGTTCTCAGTATTTTAGACAATCAAAAATGTTAATTAAGTCCACTCAGTTCAGGAGTGAAAATAAGTGGATCAAAAGTTGATAGACAGCAGGGAAGCTAGGTGGTGCTAGTGGATAAAGCAGCAGTCCTGGATTCAGGAGGACCTGAGTTCAAATCCAGCCTCAGACACTTGACACTTACTATCTATGTGACCCTGGGCAAGCCACTTAACCCTCATTCCCTGTCTCCCCCTCCAAATAGTTGATAGACTCCATAAGATGTTCAAATGATGGAAGTTTCCTACTGATAATTTTTCTTTTGTTCTTTTGGTAAAAGCATCTAACGTTATTACACGTAGCTAATTTTTAAGTTTATAACAAATTTAACATGTAACTCTAAAAGATACCCAATTTATACTGATAATTATTAAAAAGGGATAAAATATTTTAATAATAATATTAATATAGTACTTTAATATATTTATGTAGTACTTTATATAATATATGTATATTTATTATTTATAACAGCATATGTATTTATATATTTCTATTTATTTCTATTCCAAGGTCCTTTGAATATATAATCTCATTTGAGCATTACAACAACCAGGTCAGGTAGGTGTCATAACTGTGTCCATTTTTCAGATGTGTCTATGGTTGAGAAAGGATAAGCGAATTGCCCAGGTTTAGCTCAGAACTTATTTAATTGTGGGAACTTGGGCAAATCATATATCCTCTCAGTCTCAATTTCCCTCTTCTGTAATATGGGGATTTAAAATCATTTTTCAGTTGTGTCTGACTCTTGGTGACCCAATTTAGGGTTTTCTTGGCAAAGATACTGAAGTGATTTGCTATTTCCTTCTCCAGCTCATTTTACAGATGAGGAAACTGAGGCAAATAGGATTAAGTGACTTGCCCAGGATCACACAGCTAATATGTATCTGAGGCTGGATTTGAACTCAGGAAGATGAGTGTTTCTGACTCCAAGCCCCACATTCTATCCACGGTATCCCCTATCAGCTTTTAATATTAATGACAATGACAATAATAGTGGTGGTGGTGGTGATCATGATGATACTTCAAGTCTGGATTTAAATTCAAGTCTTCCTGACTCCATATCGAGTGCTCCATGCACTCCATTAATTAGGCATAATGAAAGAGCATGGTGATGGTTGTATCTTTACCCTTAACTACCTCTCTGCTCTTTAATAATTTTCCATGCTCTGCTTACTACTTCCCCTCCTCAACTGTCATCCAGATGCCCCTTTCTGCCTTTGCTGATTCTCCTTTCCAGCTCATTTTTCTCACACCTTCTCTAAGCTCTTTCACCACATCGACAGAGCAGTAAAGAAGAATCACAACCAGTCAGGGAAATGAAAGGAATGTTTAAAGCCAGAGGGGAAGGTGCTTCATCCCTGACACCCTGTGGAGAAACTTAAAAAGGCACTACTTGTTAAAAGAACAGCCAGATTCCCTTGCCCATATTAGCTGAAGGGGCATTTCTCCTACCTTTGAGCAAACCTTTATGAATTAATAGCAAGTCTCCCTTAGCTCCAGATGTGCAAACCTGCAGCAGGCCCATCAGAGAGAAGCTGGAGCTGCCTGGACAGGTGTGTTCCATTGTAGCTGGGGAACATGCTTCAGAGAAAAATGGGCACAATCATGTGACCTTGAATTCCTCTCTAAGCAGCAGGTATCATTTGGTGTTACTGGAAATAGCATTATCATGGAAAGCATCACCAGCCCAACGCACGAAATGAGCATCGTCATAGCTAACGGTCTATGGTCACTCTCATTACCTTGATTGTCCCTTAGAGTGAAGTTGGGGTTGTTAGCTGCCTCTGGAGCCAAGCTGTAGTAGAAGTGCTGACCATCTTGTGGGTCATCCTGGTCTATTGCACTTACCGTCTGAATCAGCTATAGAAGGAAAAAAGGAAACTGTGTGAAGCAGCTAGAACAGATTGAAAAGTTACCAAATGTCATGAAAATCCAGAGCTCTTGCTCTTCAGCGAGTGCCTTGATAAACCAAAAAATGTACAACTAACCAACTCCCTTCTCCCTCTGATCCTCACCCCTAACAAGAACTGGACAGAGCTATAGCAGTATCAAGAGTTCTGCTCACTGTTGGTACTCAACAGATTAAAAGCCTCAGGTGAAATTTATTTGGCAGAATCATAGCCATGGACTCTGTGTCCTTATATAAAGAACAAACCTTTCTCAGGGCAGAGGAAAGGGAGTAGATTTTTAAAAAAAATAAACTTTAATTGATATTTTTTGTTTTTATAGAGTCCAAATTTCCCCATGTCCCTTACAACAAAGATTATGTTCTTGGATTTTTTTGGGGGGTGAGGCAATTGGGGTTAAGTGACTTGCCCAGGGTCACACAGCTAGTGAGTGTCAAGTATCTGAGGCCATATTTGAACTCAAGTCCTCCTGAATCCAGGGCTGGTGCTCTATCCACTGGGCCATCTAGCTACCCCCAAAGATTTTTTTTAAGGAAAGAACTAATAGCTAAAGTTTATTTAGCCCTTTAAGGTTTGCAAAGTGCTTTGTATGTGTTAACTCACTTGATCCTTACAATTCTGTGAGGTAGGGGGAAAGAAGAGGAAGGGACTAGGAATTTATTAATTGCTAACAATGTGCCAGGCACTTTGCTAAGCACTTTTCAAATATCTCAATTGATCCTCATAACAACCCTGGGAGGTAGGTGCTATTATTTACCCTTATTTTATAGAAGAATAAATTGAGGCAGACAGTGATTAAGTGACTTGCTCAGAGCTACACAGCTAGTGTCTGAGGCTGGATTTGAACCTGAATCTTCCCGACTCCAGGTCCAGTCCTTTATCCACTGTACCACCCATATGGTAAGTGCTGTTACTATCCTAATTTTATGGATAAGGAAATTGAGGCCACAGGATTTTAGATTTCAATTTGGAAGAAAATTTAGAGACTATATAGTTTAATTGCTTTATTTTATAGATGAAGAAACTGAGTCATAGAGAAGTTAACTTAATTGGCCATGGTCATAAAGATGACTATTTTCTGAGACAAGATTCAATATCAGGTATTCCTGATTTCAAGTCCCATCCTCTATATACTGGACAGATCAGTAAATTAAAAAAAAAACAATAACAACAACTCTACAGTGTTCCACACCCATAGACAAACATCACCCACCCCCACTTCTGCAAAGTAGGAGTGGGAGGTATTTTCTTTTATTTTTTTCTTTGGGGACAATGTTTGTTCTTCATAATATTACAGTGTTTATTTTTTATTGTTTTGTTGTTGTTATACTTTTCAATTTCATTGCTGTAGTCATTGGGTATGTTGTTTTGTTTTGTGTTCTGCTTCTCTTTGCATCAACTCATGTAAGACTTCTCATGTTTTCTTGTATTTACCATATTCTCTTACTGCCCAGTTCACTACTCCAACTGGTTTAGCCAATCCCCGATTGATGGATGTTTGTTTTGTTTCCTGTTCTATGTTAACACAAAAAGTACTGCTATAAATATTTTGGTGTCTATGCAAATGTGTGTGTGTGTGTGTGTGTGTGTGTGTGTGTGTGTTTGTGAATGACCTCTTTGGGGTCTATGCTTAGTAGTGGAATCTCTGGTTCAAGGGGTAAGGGTATTTTAACCACTTCTTTTGAATGATCCCAAATTGCTCTTTAGGATGGTTGCTTTAATTCACAGAAAGTGGAATCGTTTTACTAAAAAGGATTTGAAGCAGGGCCATGAGACCCCAATTGCCCTCCAGTATGTCTACTGTCTACCCTCTGTGGTCATTCAAAACTCTAGGGCTAGTCCTTTCTTTGGGTTCAGTCCTTCCCTCTGGGAGCCTTCCCTGGTCAAATATAGAAGTGATGTTTTGCCATTTTAGCATTCATCAACACATTTATAGGCTAGAGATTCCTCACCTAGAAGAAAAATAGGATTCTGAGTAAAAGGGGTACAGGGAAGATACGATATGATGGTAGATGTGGGTTGTAAAAGGTTTGCAGCTTGGGTTCTGCTAAGGATGGGGGTCAGTGGAGTGAGCGAGAGAGCGAGCGAGAGCGAGCGAGCGAGAGAGAGAGAGAGAGAGAGAGAGAGAGAGAGAGAGAGAGAGAATGAGAGAATGAGTAAGGGTAACATTGGAGATCAGTAAGATGGAGGAGCTATAGAAAAAGAACCAAGAGCTTGCTAAAGGCACCTTTTGTTGGCTTTACAATTTTGATTCATATCTGTTCTGCTGACATACTTCTGTGTTAGTTTCCCAGGACCTTCAGCATCTTCTACTTTACTGCCTCTTCTCTGTGTTTTCTCAATTATCTGATGCCCTGGAGAAACTTTTTCCCCCTTCCTAAATACATTGCTGGATATTTAGATAGCTAAACTTGGGGATCAGGAAGATCTGGATTCAAACTCTACCTCAGACATGTTGGCTTTGTGACCCTGGGTAATTCCCTTAACTTTTCAGTGCTCTAGGAAACTCTCTAAGACTATAAGTTTCACAGAAGATACTTGCCTGCTTTGGTAGAGTTAAGGGAGAGATCAGTCAACAAACAAGCATTTGCTAAGCACCTATCATGTGCCAAGCATCGTGAGACTTGGCATTATTTGATGATGTGTGGCTACAAAGAAATGGATATGAAATTCCGCACATTTATCAGAAAAGCCCATTTCAGAATATCCAACATGACACATAGTCTTTTTAGGGCAAAACTGTGAAGTTACTGTGTTTTATAATGAAAGGGCACATCTGTATGCCTGGATCTACGTTAGGAATACCCCCTAGTAATTGTCCTAGGCAATGACAGTTCCTTTCATCAAGTCTTATGGGGTATAATATGCAAGTTTCAATCTTGCCCTCAGTCATGAAAAAGTATCCTGTATGATTCATCTTTGTGCCCTCTTCAAGATCATTTAGTGGAAAAAAGCACATTCACACTTTCTTAGAGGCAAAGAAGATACCATGGTCACTGCAACATGAGGAAATTCAACTTTTGATAAATTTAGCTGCATCTACAGAAGGTAATTTGAAAAACTGACAAAAACCCCAAACCAACCATAAGTCCTAGAGTCTAATTTAAACAATCGAATTTTAAACAGCCAGGTAAGAGAGAAAAGAATATATGTGGGTGTAAGAAAGGGGATTCCCAGATGGAAATAATGACTTTTCTGAGGTACTCTGCCTACTCCCATTCTCAACTCTGCGATTTCATGTCACTAGTAGGTCATGCTTAAAGGTGAGTCCATTGTAGCATGTTTTAAATAAGACTGCAGAAAGGTGGATTTGCTTGGGTGAGTCCATTTAACAAGAACAATGACTAAAGTCTGTGAATCTGTCAGAAAAGATCTTTTTTTCCCCTGTAAAGCTCTCCAAGAAATATGGATGTTGCAAAGAATCACATTTAGGTTTAACTCCAGGAAAATCTTTCTAGCAAATACAGAAGTCTGAAAGTGGACTGGGCTGCCTTGGGAGGATGTTTGTGCTCAATGGAAGTCATGCAACCTTAAGCAAAGATTGGATGACCACTTGTCAAGTGTATTGTAGTAGAAATTCTTTGTGGGTATGGGTCTGACTAGATAGTTAGATTACCTCCAACTCTGAAAATTTGTGGTTTTGTGAAAAGCAGAGAATATTTTATTTTTCTTCTAAAAATGATCCTTTCTTCCTTTCTTTTTTTTTGTGGGGCAATGAGGGTTAAGTGACTTGCCCAGGGTCACATGGCTAGTAGGTGTTAAATGTCTGAGACCAGATTTGAACTCAGATCCTCCTGAATCTAGGGCCAGTGTTTTATCCACTGTGCCACCTAGCTACCCCAAAAGGATGCTTTCTTAATATCCTCTTAAAAGTAAGAGCCAATATTGAGATAGAGTTTAAAAGTTTTCAAAGTGTTCTACATAAATGATCACATTTGATCCTCACAATGACCCTAAAATAAAAGGCTTTTATTAGCCCTATTTCACAGACAAGGAACTGCCTGGCCTGGGGTCAGATAGTATTAAGTGCCTAGTAATATTCAGATCCAGGTCTTGCTGCCTCCAAGTCCAGCACTCTATCCACTAAACTACCTAACCCCCTTTCATTCTCAGTCCCTTCTATGTTTCTAGGAGAATTATTATTACTTTTTGAGCATTGGTTGCATTAAATGGGGTAGGTAGGTAGTGCAGTGGATTGAGTGCCAGGCCTGGAGTCAGGAAGACTCATTTTCTTGAGTTCTAATCTGGCCTCAGACACTTACTTGCTGTGTGACTCTGGGCAAATGACTTAACCCTGTCTCCTGCAGTTTCCTCATCCATAAAATGTGCTGGAAAAGGAATGGTAAACCACTCCAGTATCTTTGCCAAGAAAACCCCCAATAGGATCATGAAAAGCTGGACATAACTAAAACAACTGAACAACAATGGATTATATGACCACTGAAGTCCCTGCCAATTCTTTAATTCTAGATTTTTGTGAATGGAACTTTAACAGTTCAGGCAAGGTTTTAAAATTGTACTTAGACTTTTCTAAACTATTTTCTAGTATGTTATGAGCGATCAAATTGAACGAGTTGGTGAAATAAGGATAATAAAGATGGATCAAACATATAAAGCTTTTTCCCCCTTTATCGAAAAGTCATTTAATCTTATGTATACAGCCAGAGCAGAGAAATAGGTGGTCATTGCCTAGTGAATTCATTAAGATTCTCTAAAAGCTTCGACTATGCAGATACAATACAGTGGTGCTGGGAGAAGGGGGAGGTAGTGCACATCAGAATCAAAACACCAGGGAGAGCTAAAGATAATAACAGCACCTATTCAAGAATGATTAATACATAGTCCCCAACTTACAAATGGCCTAGACATATAAATGACAGGTAGCTGCCCTCCTTTCCCTCTCCTCTCCTCTCCTCTCCTCTCCTCTCCTCTGCTCTAGACTCTGTGTCATGCCCCTTTTCACTATAGGTTTTCAAATGGAGAATGACCTCTTAGGGATGTTATACAAGGGATTCATCTTCAGGGGAAGATTGGATTGAATTCCCTCTGAAGTAAAAAATGCAACTACCTCTGGTGAAGTTCTTGAGGAATCTGTCATTTGAGGCAGCTAGGCAGCATAGTGGATAGACTATTAGGCTTGAAGTTAGGAGGACCTGAGTTAAAATCCTGCCTTAGATATTTACTATAGGTGTGTAACAAAAACCAAACCACTTAACCTCAGTTTCCTCAACTCTAAAATCAGGAAAATAATAATACCTGTCTCGCAGGGTTGTTGTGGTGATCAAATGAGATAATATTTGTAAATTGCTAATCACATTATTTGGTGCATAGTAGGTGCTTAATAAAGGAGGAGTTCTGCTGTGTATCCTCAGCTGATTCCTGGGCACCTTCCAGCGTCCAACTAGAATGCCCAATTCTCCCCCAATCCCAGAAAAGCCCCACACAGCCCCAGCCAATGGGATGGCCGCTCTGACAGTCACATGACCGCTCTCACTAGGCTTCCAATCTTCATAATTTTGCCAGGTCCATTGTAGGCGTGGGCGAATGGTGATGAAATGAGGTGCCAGCGCCATGGCAATGGCTACAACCAGTGGGTGGAGCACTTTGAGGTTTGCGGAGCCCTAGGCCAGTGCGTGCTGAGGCATAAAAACCTCAAATAACAATTCTTTACAGTAAGTACAGGGAAGCTAAAGTGCCACACTGCAGGTTTTAGTCAGCTTGAGAGGACTGAGTACCCAAAGAAAATCCTGGTAAAAGCATCACTGGGAGGTGAAGAAGGAAGAAATTAAGGGAAAAGGGTACCAGGTAAACCACTGATTTTAATATTATTCAACCAATACTCTGAAGAAAAGAGGAGGAAACTACTTTCTTCTGTCTCCCCTCTCCTGCACCACATATTCTGTATAGCTTCTATTTCAGAGGAAGAACTTAAACTAACGTGATTAGTTCAGCAACACTGTGGTTTAATGTTCATTTTGTATGCTGGCCTGGGAACCTAACCACCATTTGTAATGGTTCCTTGGGAGAATCTATCCAGAACTCTGACAGACTGATCTCCATGCACATTTTAGGGCAATACCTCTAGGGAAATGTTGAAACTTAAGGTGTGACTGGTTAATTGTAACAAGAAATCTGCAACAGGTGTTTCTCTGGGATACACACCTATTTTATATGTTGGTGACTTAGTGCAAAAGACAATTCCCAGTTTCTAGCACTTGGCATAGTGCTTGGCACATAGTAAGCACTTAAGTGCTATTCATTCATTCATTCATTCATTCATTCATTCATTCATTCATTCATTCATTCATTCATTCATTCAAGACCACAATCCTGTGGGCCTACTCACCTGCCCAGCTTTGGCATTTTCACAAACAAAAGCTTCATAGAACCTGGGGAACTCAGGAGCATTGTCATTCACATCCAAGACCTTTATTGTGACAGAAACACTTCCAATTTGTGTGGGGTTGTCTGAAGATAAAAATACAAATAAAATATAGAAAGAATACGTTATCCAGGGAACCAGGAACAGTAACTAATTGAAGGAAGCAATGTGTTTGCTTGGTCATACTAGTTGCTACTGAATAAATGGAGGAATTACATACAGATATTATATATGACACACCTAATGTAAACCTGAACTAGAGTCAAGGAAAGAGACAATGAAAGACTGAACAAGAATCAGGGGTTTTAGAGAGAAAAAAGAGCAGACATGAGGAACAGCAGGTAGCAAGTTTATCTAAGAAAAGATCCTGAATTCTTGGCTTAGCTTTGACTTAAAATTGTAGATGTAACTAAAAAGTCAGCTTATATTTCGGGATTTATTTAAGATGATGTGCATCTAATCTGATATACATTCAAACCCTGGGTAGTTTTAGTTCTGTAACAAGTTCTGCTCTGAATTATTTTTCATTAAATTGTAAATCAATCAATATTTAGGGGTTAAAGTAAGGGCATGTCACAGGATTTGAGAAACCAAATGTATGTACAATATATGAGTTGGGCATAGCTCGGGTCCCAAATAGGTACATGCCTCTTTGGTAGAACTTACCGTTGAGGGGCAGCTAGGTGGCACAGTGGATAAAGCACCAACCCTGGATTCATGAGGACCTGAGTTCAAATCTGACCTTGGACACTTGACATTTACTAGCTGTGTGACCCTAGGCAAGTCACCTAGGCAAGTCACCTCATTGTCCCACAAAAAAGTGCTAAAAAAAGGAACTTACATTTGAAATTGAGCGTCCTAAGCATTGCTCCACTCTTGTCACTTTTGTGTCTTGCCCCCCACTCCATTTATGGCAGAATGGAAGAGAATTAACATTATGAAATCCTGAGGATGGGAGCTGATGGAAGGATGAGAAGCATCTCCCTGTAGCAATGTTGATTGAGCAAATTTCCCAGAATGCCTTCTCAGCTCACTTTTCCTTTTTTCCCTTCCACAAAGTATATCCTCTTAAAATATGTCTTCCTCTAATAATTCCATTTATCCAGCATTAGGAAGGTTCTGTGCACTTTGTCAATCCCCAGTTCCTTGGAAGAAGCAAAGTCTATATTTGTTTTCTCAAGGTGTCTTCCATTGTTCTTATATAGCAGACTAACTCTTTTATGGTAGGGTCTTTTTCTTAAACATTTGTGGTATGAACATTGAATACTCAATTATCATAAAATCATAGAGTCATCGCTCTAGAGCTAAAGGTTTCCAGGCACTATCTCATCACACTCTTCATTTTACAGATGAGGAAACTTAGGCCTAGGTATATCCAGTGATTTGCCCAAAGTTATAGAGGTGGTAAATATTAGAGGTAGGATTTGAACCTATCTCTTCTGACTTGTCAGTGCATTAATTGGCTTGAATACATCAATTTTCTTTTATAATGACAGATTTTTTGGAGGTCATCTAGTTCAACTGACACCTGACCAATCCATATGATCCAATCCAATAAATACACTTTTATTTAACACCTACCATGTGCCAGACACTGTGCTAAGTAAGTGCTGGGGAGACAATTAATGAAAATAAAGACAATACCTGCCCTCAAGGAGGTTACAATTTAAATAGGAAAAGAGAACACAAAAGGAGGCAGGAAGCAGGTGTGGAGGGGGGTGAGACCAGGTGAGGGGGGACACCAGAAGGTACAAAGCACAGGGCTTCTTGTGCCATGAAGCTGAAACCAGGTAGAGTAGCAGATGCAAAGTGAAGTGAGCTGAGAATCCAGTTTCTGCCCCTTTATAAAGGAAGGCATTGGGAAGAGTTTGGTACCCCACCCTCGTGCCTTCTAGTCAGAGTGGAGAGAAGACTAATGGACATCGGGTTAATTAAGGCTGTAGTAGCATGTTGGTGAGATTAGAAATGATGGGCTTAACCTGGGAGGGAAATCTCCTGTGGAGTTGAAACCTGATAGGGCAACAGATGCAAAGTGGAGTGAGAAAACCATTTCATTACATTTTCATGACAAATGCCATTCAGGCCTGGTTGAAGAGTGAAGCTTTGGGGAAAAGATTACCTTTCCATGTACCCTATTCCATTTATGGGGTAGCTTTAATTGTTGGCAAGTTTTTCCTGATTGTGAGCTAAAATCTGCCATGTTGAAATTCTTTTATTTTTTCTATTTCTTTTCCTGTGGGACAATGAGGGTCAAGTGACTTGCACAGGGTCACACAGCTAGTAAGTGTTGAGTGTCTGAGGCCAAATTTGAACTCAGGTCCTGCTGAATCCAGGGCTGGTGCTTTATCCACTGGGCCACCTAGCTGCCCCACATTACAATTTCTATGTATCTCTCCTAGTTCTGCAATTTGGGACCAAGCAGAACAAGTCTTAATTTATATTCCATGTGACACTCTCTCAGATAATTGAATAAAGCTAATATGTTCTCATTAAGTCTTCTCTTCTTGTCAGTTTGGTTAAATGATCTTTGTTTTGAGTCCCATCAACATCCTGGTTTTCCTCCTTTAAATTTCTTCTGGTTTGTTAATATCCTTCCCACAAAGTGAATATAAGCATCCAGATATGCTCTAACCAGGGTAGATAGAGGAAGCAGGATTTTTACCTGCCTAACTCTGAACATTATACATCTATGAATGTATCCTAAGACAGAGTAGCTTTATTACCTACGATTACTGACTCATATGGACATTTAAGTCTACAAAAATGCAATTTTATACACACAGACACACACAGACACAGACACACGTATCAATAGTTGTCTGTCTCTCCTTATCTCTATATTTGTACAATCAACGCTTTCAAATGCAAGTATAGGACTATATTTCTAATAATTTAATTTCACCTTATGTGTATCCTATCATTCCAGCCTGTCGAGGTCTTTTTATGTGTACCAATTTGGCCATGCAGAATGTTAGCTATTAGGTATTGCTTTCAGCTTCTTGGTATCTTATACATTTAATAAGCATGTCTTCTATATTTTTATCCAAGTAAATAAGAAAACTATTGAGCAAAACAGCACCATGGACAGAGCCCACTGGCATTACATTAGGCCTTCTCTTAGTTCTATGATTCCCTATATGGAAAAAGGGAGAGAATGGGAGAGGAGAGGACAACAAAATGTATATTTAACCCAGGTTCTTGAAATTTTCTCATTCTAGAATACCTATGTATACTCACTAAGAGACCCTGCCATTCTACTTACTCATTTCCATAGCCAGGACGGTGATATTATGCCATGAGATCTCCTCTCGGTCCAGGGGTCTTGCAGTCATAAGAGCCCCTGTTGTGATGTCAACATAAAAGAATCTCCCAGGGTCACTGCTCCTGTCAATTGAATATCTGTAAAATATGTATTAGAAAAATTATGATTGCCTCTGGAAGAAAATAATGCAGAGTATCCCATCATGCAAAGGACCATGCAGTATATGAAGACATGGTTCAGTGGATTCTGTAACAGAACTTAACTCAAAAGCCTATCCCTACCAAAACTGATTGAGAATTGGTTGCCCGATAATGTACAAGTTAGTTAGATCTTCAAACTTAAATTTCCTCATCTATAAAATAAGAATAATATGATAATACCATTAGCCTATGTCATAGGGACAATTCGAGGATGTCACCATAAGCCTGCTTTAAAACTAGTTGGTTCAAATGTGTTTAAAAGTGTAATAGGAATATATATATATATATATATATATATAATATAAAATTAACATAATCATTTATATATATAATTCTTTTGTGTGAGTATGTATATATAATGTGTATATATACATATATATACACATACACACAAAGGAATTATATATAAGGGATTATATTATATGCATACATACACACACACATATCCCCCTTAGAGCATCTCTTGCTGACAAAGCTTTAACCTAGAAGAATTTCTAAGGATAGGAAAGAGGATGCATTTTTGAAAGGCAGCATAGTGTATAGTGGCTAGGGTTCTGTACTTAGAGTAAGGAGAACTACCTAGGTTTGTAGTCTGCTTTTAGATGCTTATTGGCTGTGTAACTATGAGAAATCTACTTATCTGCCTTTTACCTCAGTTTCCTCATTTGTAAAATGTTGACACTTAATACTTCAACAGAGTTGTTGTGAGGAAAACATTTTTAAAACCTTGAAACATCATACAAATTAGCTATTATTATCAGTAAAGTGAGTAGGAGAGCTGCTAGGATTTTACACAGTCCCAGGGAGTTGTGTAGCTTTCTGTCTATCCATTTCAGGTTATGGCAATCTTATTCTTTGGGCTGAAAAATCAAGCTATTTGTAAACAGAGAAATTCCAAGGACGCAAGATCCAGGGACAGGGAGGGACTAGACAGATAGAAAAAAGGCTCTAGGAGTTAGGAGAGCAAGGATGAAAATTAATACCTTCTCTCTGATAAGTTGTGAGTAATGTTACTGTTTAGGGCTTTTCTTTCTAAGTTGGAAGCATTGAAATGATTATAGGGAGCTTTAAGGGAGTTATAAGTTATTTGACTTGTGGAACCTAAAAACAAAAAGAAAATAAAGATTTCTCTGTAAAATATAATACAGAAAAACAGTTAAATAAATGACTGATAGAGAATTTGAGACTTAGTGAAGGAGGTACTTAATTTGTATATAGGTATTGCTATTTCACTAAATCTTGCTCCCAATGGTATATCACTTTCTTATGCATAGAATTTTATGTTATTGATTTTTCTAGTCAGAAGATTGTCTGTTACATACAGACAGGACTCCTTTCTGACTGTGTGAAACCCCAGGATGGTCTCTTTCCAATGAGGAAAGAGTTTCCTTGGCAACTATCTTATTCACTTCAATTAACCCCTTTTCTCTCCTATTCTCCGAAGACTTCCTATTTAATCACATGTTAGTTGTTTATAACCATTTATAAAGTGTTTCTAATGCCCTCATGAAAATGTTGAAATAAGTCATGTGTGGCAGAGAAGCTCCTTTGTCTTTGAAAAAAAAAAAAACCTTCCTTGCCTTGAAAGACACAGAAAGAAGGTAGAGGCAGAGCCAACCACCCTCTCCACCATGCATAGATAGCCAATAGCCCCCGAACTCAGATTGACATATTCTGGTGGAGTCACCATTACAACACTGGTCTGAGCCTCTACTTGCTATGACTGAGATAGCATTGGAGTTAAGATCCAGAGGCAGGGATACACGTTACCATTGGAACTATAGGCAATTGGGGCTGGGAGGGTGAATTGAATTTGGCACAGATTCCAGGGTGCTTGGACCATGAATTTCTGGAAACCATATCTTGGTGAAATGGGAGGAAGGCAAATCTGCTCCTACCACAATATTACCATGTTGTAGTAGACTGAAGTCTCTCACCTATGAAAACTGGCCCTAGGCTGATAACTTCTGCTCCTAATACTTTTACCAAATGAGAAAAATGGAGTTATTTTGTTTTGGGGAAAAAATTGGGAGGATCATATTTTAACAATCATATTATTTATTTTCTTTGTATAATAAAATGTATGTGGTTAGAATAGAAAAGGCCTGTGAAATGACATGAAAATTGGAGTAAATTAAATTGAAGGAAATCAAACTGATATTTCTTTAATTTTAATATTTTACTGACATATTCCATCTTCATTCCCCTAGATAGATCAATATAGAATTGAAGAGAACTTGGGGTGAGGGGAGGAAGGAGTCATCAACTTTATATAGTCTGAGCACTCTCTGGTCCACAGAAGGGAAAAGTCCATCCATGTGCACTGATACCCTCTGACGTAATTAATGAGATAGGGGCTTGAGGTAATTTCATAGTGACCAAAGGATACTGTGTTTCCTAGGCAGTTAACTAATTAATTACTTACAAAACAACTTATTTCTCTGTAAGTTGTAGAAAGCAGGGGGAAGAGCCATGTGTGAATGGATATCGCTTTGGTAGCACCAAATAGAGTAGATAGCATACACTGCATATCAAATTTAATAATCCTGGCTAATTAAAAAATAGTATTTTTTTCACTTGTCTAGACAACACCATACAGGGCAGGATCATATGCTAATCAATGCTTTGAGTTATAGATATGTAGGAACATCACAATCAATTACTCTATAAATTCATGAATATGGATTTCAGAAAGCTGTCAAAATTGTAGGGACAGTTTCTACAGGAAAAGAAATAGTCTCTGAAGTTTTAGCCCTAAAACAGTCGTTTTAAAATTGGTGACAGACTTTTCAGGCAATATTGTTCAAAAATAAAATAAAACAAAGAATCTACCCACCCCAACACACACACATACCCCCACCAAAAATACCACCACCATTTTCAGGCTTGCTCTTCCTAGGATTCTTAATTGGTTCTCTGAAAGCTAACATTAGGTGAAATGAAATGTGATTATAATTGGTTCCAGAGGAACAATGCTACATATAGGTCTTTGGCATTTTGTGACTTTTCATTAGGGGTTGTTATCAAGTAATAATGATGCTATTACTAAAAGATGTGTGTATGAGGAAACTTCGTATGGAATATATCTCTAATAGAAAAGGACTAAATGTCAAAATCTGATTAGAATGAATAATTTAACCAAGTGTTACTGATAGGAACCCTTTTTACAGAGTCCTGTCATTCATCATTAGAATTCCTCTCCTAGCTCCTACATGGATTATTGGTGAGGTGAGTGCAAGTAGAGAAGTCTAATTCAGAACTAATTTTCAAGAGGCAAAAGAATGAATGAACAAATATTATAAGGACTGAAGGAGAAGAATATTTTGATACAAATGGGAAATGAACTAAATGAGGCATCTTTGTGTGACTTGTGTAAGCTTCTATCTATTCTCTGTTATAATTCCTAACATGTAATAGAGAGGCAGCATGGAATAGTTTGGTAGCTCTCAAAGGACAGTCCAGGGACCTCTCAGAGTCCCTGAGATACTTTCAAATGGTCCACAAAGTCAAAACATTTTTCATAAGAATACTAACATAGAATATGATACATATCAATAGATATAATACAATAAACCAAAATTCTTCATGGGAGGGGTATTCAATGCATTTTGAGAATGTGAAGGGATCCTGAGACCAAAGATTTCGAGAACCACTGGTGTAGTGGATAGAAGGACTGAACTTGGGGTCAAGAAGCCTTAGATTCAAGTCCCACCTCTGACATGACAGTAAGTAAATCACCAAACTACTTCGTGCTCCTGGGAACTCTCTATGATGGTAAGTTAAAGAAAAGTTGCAAGTCTGCATTCATAGAAGGGGTTCACACACTGGGAGTTCCCTACACTGATAAAAACACAAGTTCAGACTACCTCTCCCCACCCTATATGCCCCTAAAAGTGCAAAATAGGTATAATATTTGGATGCCAAACTGGATTAATAGAATACCCATCATCTTTACTTTATATCACTTTCATTTACTTAGCTGTGGATTGCCCCTGAGGAAAGTATTGATATACTATGCATGAGTACTTGGAGTTCATGCATAGAACAAACGTGGGATTCAAAAGGCAGTCTCAGCTACTTGGCAACCAAAATAGGCCCATTTACTAGTGAACAAACAGTTTTGTGCTTGTTGGAAAACCTTCAGGCATTATCCAAACTGTCAGAAGCAAACAAACATGTATTTTGTTCATATTTTGATGAGCCTGCTTAACACTAAACATATAATATTTTATTTTGCCATGCATATAAAAGTTCTCCAATGAACCTAGTTTGAAAAGTTCATGCAATTAAAAAAAATGACTGGCCCTTTAACTCAACATTTTAAATGCTGGTGAGATGTTGATGCTGCATGATTTGAGATTCATTTTTAGTATGAAATTACATATCTACAAATACACATACATATATACATATATATTACATATCTACACATATAGAGATTATGCGTGTCTCTTTACGCAAAGCACGTAAAGAATAAAAAATGAGATGACTAAGAAGTTAGAAAACAATGAAAAATGTTCTGGAAGAAAATAATACTTTTAACAAGGAAGGAAGAAATGCCATAAAGGTTCCAGAGGAAAATTCTGCTCCCTCCAAATGTAAATTCTAGCAAAAATCAATCCTAGCCAACTCCTGATCATCCTGGAGGCTATACTCCACTTGTCTGACTTCTGTTCTGGTCAGGGCCACTGGGAGGCAGTGGAAGCTAGAGCTGGTTACAGGTCATCTGCTTCAGGCAGCTGTTCCCTCCCTCCTGCATTATGCTGAGTTAGGTTGAAGTTGCAACAATTTGATGTAATCGAGAGCTCCCTTTCTTTCTGTTGATTGTGCCTATAGAGGGCTATCTTCCTCTCTAAAACATGGGGATAGTAAAGAACTAGTTCTGAGACTGTGATATCAACTAAGGAAATTTTCCTTTTTTTTCTGGGCCGCATTTTACCAATAGGACCAATTTTGTGCAAAGTTTGTAGAATTCATGCCTCATTCCTACCACACCCCTGTCAATGGCACTGTAAGGAAAGATACTATTTAGAATTTACTATGATCTTTTGATTAGCATATAAGCATTCTTAATCAAGCAATCTGTGGATAGATTTTCCAGGGTTTATGAATTTCAATGGAAACATTTTCATATATTTATTACATATTTACGTATTGTGTATTTATTTACTTTCAATAACCTCTAAGTGAAATTTATTATTTTCTTTAATTATTTTAAAACATTATTTTGGAAGGGGGTCTCAGAATAGGCTTTGGTAGACTTCCAAAGCTGTCCATGACACGCAAAAAAAATGATTAAGAACCTTTGGATTAGTGGGAGAACCTTTTTATTGAGAGTAGTACTTTGTTAAGAGCTATTTGTCTTACTTGTGCTCATTACATTGTCATATAATGGAGTATTTTTCCAATTTGACAATGGGAGAGTACAAAGGCAGAAGCTGAGACTATGGGCATCTTATGATCCCATATTGTTTTTCTTTTCAAACTGAGATCTCCCTAACTCTCCCAGGCTGAAAGCACAGGGGCTACTCACAGTAGATCTGACCAATGATCAGCATGGGAGCATTGCAGCACGCTGTTTCCAGTTTGTCAGTTCAGTGATTCTTGTTTCCAATATGTATCAATTCAGTGATTTAGTGATCTGTTGGCCCCTCCCTCCCAGAAGGCTTGCCATCTTGATGCTGAACTGAGTGAACACTCCAGCAGCATAGGCCAGAAATCCTGAGCTCAACTGATCTGCCAGCTTCAGCCTCTCCAGTAGCTGAGATTATAGACATTCATCCCCACACCTGGCCTAGTTTCCATTTTCCAAGTGAACCTTTCAGAATTGGAATAGGACTCTTTTTAAAAAAAAATAAGAGTCTGTAAAATCTATTCTACAAAGTTATTTTAGTATCATTTAAGTGACTCATTGAAATGTATTTATTGTCATCTAACATTGACATGGGAACTATTTGTATTTTTATTTGCTTGTAATTGTCTCTATCTTGGTGATGACAGTGGAATTTTTTCTCTCTCCCTCAAATTTCCCTTTTTTGTTAGAAGACATAAGAAGAACATAATGGCTAACCCGTTGTCACCGTTTAAAAGTTAGTTGCCTTCTGAAAGCTAAAAAAGTAAAGCTTATACAAAACTGAGAACTGAGGATGAATTTCCTGCAAAGAGAGGGGTGCCTGCTGAAAATGGTGTAACTACTGAGGGGACTCATGCTCAGAATGGGGGCATCTTATGGCTTCTGTGAGGAAGTGAGTAATGAGCTGCCTATGGTATAAAGGGGACAGCGGTGTTCACAAAGAAGCAGGTTTTCAACTCAAATTCAGACATTCCCTAGTGAGAATCTACCCTGTTCAACATTGATACCAACCATTTTCATTTAGATGAAAACTGGTGCCAGGTGGGGAAAGCATCCTGGTAACCAACAGAGAATTTGACAGATCAGAGGATGTTTAAAATGAGCTAACTCCACTAATGCCCCAAATTCATTTTCCTGTATTGTGGGCTTCAACAATTAACATGGCAGATGGCCTCAAACATCCTCAAAATACTGGTCTTTTGTGTTGAGCCTCAGAGACTTGGCAATTGCCTTTGGAAAGTCAATGTGTCATACTGCTCATCAGCTGTTTGGAGTTTTATTCCAGGTCTGACGAGAAGCCTACTCAATTCCCAGTTAACTCTGATACTATAACTGTCATGCATACCTGCCTTGATATAGGGAATTTCCTAGCTGGGAGTATCCTACACCAATGATAACACAGGTTGAGTTAAAAAAAAGATTTTCCAGGTAGGTTTATAAAGTGCTTTACATACATTTGAAATGAAGTAGTTTTGGCAAACTTTGAAATTCTATACAACTATTATTGTTACTACATTATCCCATTTAATAATAACATCAACATTCATATCTTGCTTTAAGGTTTGAAAAGTGCTTTACAAATATCTCATTTGATCCTTACAACAACTCTGGGAGATAGGTGCTATTATTATTTTTCAGATAAGGAAACTGAGGCATATAGAGGTTTAAGTGAGATGCCTAGGGTCATACAGCTTGTAAATGTTTGAAATTGCATGTGAATTCAGGTCTTCCTAACTGAAGACTCTGTGCTCTATCCCCAGCATCACCTAGCTGCCACTCAAAACAACTCTATGAGAAAGCTCATGAATTATTACAAGATATTCATTTCACTGATGAATAAACCAAAGGCAAGAATTGTAAAACAATGATAGTAAATACAATATGATAAAACACTAAATAATGACTTAAGTGGTGCAGTGGGTAAAATGCCAGGTTTGGAGTCAGGAAAACTTATCTTTGTGAGTTCAAACCTGGCTTAAGGCACTAGCTGTGTGACCCTGAACAAGTCACTTAACAGTGTGATGATCTGGAGAAGTAAATGGCAAATCACCCCAGTATTTTTGCCAAGAATACCCTAAATGGGGTCACAAAGAGTGGGATATAACTGAACAACAACAACAACATAATAATAATAATAATAATAATAATAATAATAAATGGGGGGGGGCGGCTAGATAGCACAGTGGATAAAACACCGTCCCTGGATTCAGGAGTACCCGAGTTCAAATCTGGCCTCAGACACTTGACACTTACTAGCTGTGTGACCCTGGGTAAGTCACTTAAACCCCATTGCCTCGAAAAAAAAATAATACTAATAATAAATGGGAAAACAATAATAGTGAAACTCAGAACCATGCAGCTCATAAACTAGGGTTGAAGCCCACTTCTTCTAACTCCAAATCCTGTGTTCTTTTGCTTCCTTCATGCTCATATTGCCTCTTATAAGGAGTATCTTGGTAAGAAGGATGAACTTCCCAATGGTCATAGATTTACTAGGGTGAAGCCCAAGTGGAAATGTGCCCTGTCCTGTTGGATGACAGCTGCATACTTGAATTGTTTGTTGAGGATGGATATGGTATACATGTGAGTTTCCAAGATGATATAGAGCCATATGGTTTTAAACAGAAGAAATGAGAAAAAGGAAATGGAGAAGGAGTAAAAAGGGAAAGGGAAGAGGTGGGAAGAAGTGTTTATGCTCAGTACATACAAGAAAGGGGCAGATTCCAGGATATGGGAAGAGGATGAAATCTGCGGAAAAACCTGATTGAGTTGTTGGTCACATCTGGGTCCTTGGCAGAAATGATCTGTATGGTGGTTCCAATCTCCACATCTTCAGGCACCTCCACAAAATAAAAGCCAGGATCAAATACAGGGGGCTCATCTACATCCTCCACGCTGATGTGCACTGTGGTGGTGTCTTGGAAAGGGCCTAGGTTCAGAAAGCGAACTTCCAGGTGGGGATTGGCTCCCTCTACTTTCAAGGTGTAGCTTTTCTTGCTTTCAAAACTCAGTGGCTGAAAAGGGATTACAAGGGACACTCAATTAACCACTTGAACATACGCAGGCATCTAATGGGCTGTCTATAATGATGGTTGATCAAAAAGAGCCTCTCTTTTGGCAACAGATCTACAAAGTAAAATAATATATCTATCTTCTCTTGCCATTCTTTGTTCCAAAGTTTGAGCTTAGGTGTATTCCTGGTACCTTTGGTAGGAAAGGTAGGGAAGAAGGCAGGTACTGGGCTTACTACCCATCAAAATGGCTTACCAATTTAACTATTCTCAACAATACAATGATCTAAGACAATCTCAAAGGATTATTGAAACGTACTATCTCCCTCCAAAGAAAGAACTGATATGGATTGAACATAGACTGAAGTATCTATTTTTCACTTTCTTTCATTTTTTTCTTTTATTCAAGTTTTCTTGTACAAAATGATTAATATGGTAATGTTTTGCATAACTGAACATATATAAGCCATATGTGATTGCTTACGAGTCAGGGATGGGGAGGAGAGGGAGGGAAGGAGGAATAAAAATTGGAACTCAAAACTATAAATAAAAATATTTATTATTTTAAAAAATACATTAGGTAAACCTTTTTATGCTTATCTTTGTAGTTGTTAAAACACATGGTGTTGTGTTAATATAAGAATTCCAATATCAAATCTGTTGTGGGCTCATCATATCATATCTATCAAAGGGTATCATATCAGCACAGACTTAGAGATGGAGGAATCTGGAAGGCCACCTAGTCTAGCCTCTCATTTGATAGAAGACCCATTTTCAACATTCTTTGATTCAGTTTCTCCATATGAGAAAGAGGAGATACTGAGATTTTATAGCACTACCTCATATGAATGCCAGGACATCAACAGGTTAACATTTATTAACATTTAAATACACAGAGTGTTAGATCTGGAAGGCACCTTTGAGATGATCTTCAATCCCCTCATTTCACAGATGAGAAAACTGAAGCCTGATGAAGCTGATTGGGCCAACCAAAATCTACAGCAGATGGTGGAAGAGCTGAAATGAGAACCCAGGTCTCCTGTCTCTCTCCCCGCCCCCCCCCCCCTTGCACAGGATAACAAATCTACTTTGAGTCTTCAAAATGATTCTTTTATGCAAAGTACCTTTTTTCTTCCTCATTTGTATAGTTAACTCTACAACTGAGATCTATTATTTCTAAAGAAATAAAGTTTTTCTGGGGAGGAGAAAATCATAAATGACGTTTATTTTTGAACAATAATCCATTTCATGTTTTTTCAAACTGACAAAAATGGGAAGGGAAAAGTCTCTTAAAAAAGATTGAAATGGTAATTATTCCAGAAAACAACCACCATGCAAATCTTTTATGAAATTAAATCCTGTAAAATAATTATAGTGGATATCAAAGCAATTATATGATAGCTTAAATGTCAGGAGGTAAAGTGCTGATGACTCAATTTCTTCCAGCCCGACAGTTGTGAGAAGAAAAAAAATACTTAAATACTTGCTGATATTGTTGAGGAAAGCTGTGGAAAATCAGCCCAGCAGAAAATTCTGAATGGATATTTTACTTGTTGAAAACAATGTGTCACTTGAGAAATTGCCCTGCTTAAAAAAAGTGAACCTCACCTAGGATTTGTTTAAACAAAGGAATTATTACCTTGGGCGGGGGGGGGGGGGGGGGGGGGGGGGGGCAGGGTTAAGTCACCCATGCACTACAGCTGGTTAAGATCAGTTTGTCACAACACTCTGTCTATTCTCTGAATTCAAGAGGGGAGTAATTAATGAAAGCTTTACTCATTTGCATGAGTGTGGCTAGAACAATTGTGATGTGACATATGATCCTTTCTACACAGAATATCCTTGGGTAGACTGTCTGTTGGGGCTGCCGTTTGCAGAGAGTGCTATTGTTGACAGTGTCACTACCTCTGCTCCGTGGGCCGCCAAACAGTTTTGCTCCAAGTGAGAAATCCTCCTTCACTGAATCAGAGAAAGGAATGGATATCTAAACATGCATTGGAGCTCTGTTGATAGCATCCATGGGAAATTAGCCTAGCAGAAATTTCAGAATGGATATTCTCCACACGGTTGAGATTTTCAAAAATTGCCTAAGCCACAAAGCAGAAAACTTGTGTCTTGTTATTATCATAACTTTAGAGCTGGGAGAGACCTTATAAGCAGTCATATACTATTCTCTCATTTTACAAAGGAAGCACAGAGAGGTCCAGTGATTGACCCAGGTCCATCTAGCTAAGTATGGTGGCTAGGTGGTACAGTTGAGAATGCCAGGCCTGCAGTCATGAAGACTCCTGTTCCTGAGTTCAAATCGGCTTTAGAAACTTAATAGCCATGTGACCCTAGGAACATCACTTAACCCTGTTTGCCTTAATTCCTCAATCCGTAAAATAAGCTATGAGGGAAATGGCAAATAACTCTGGTGTCTTTGCCAAGAAAACCCCCAGTGGGGTAAGAGTTAGACATGACTGAAAAATGACTGAATCTGGCTATTCAGAATCCCTGGTGGGATTTGAAGTCAGCTCATCCCTCCTAAGCTCTGTCTCCTGGCCTGGCTTCCTTCAAGTCCCCACTAAATTTTGCCTTCTATGAGAATTTTTTTTAAATCTCTCTTAAAGCTAATGCTTTCCTTCTGTTGATTATATCCAGTTCATTCTGTCTATCTCTGGTTTGTACGTATTTGTTTGTATATTGTCTCCCCCATTAGACTGTGCATTCCTTGAGGATGGGGATTGTTTTTGGCTTTGTATTCTCAGAGCTTAGTACAGTGCCTGGAGCATAGTAGGTATTCTAATAAGTGCATGCTGATTGACTAATTGTAGGTCCATTGCTCTTTCCATTACCCGATGCCTCTTAACAAGGGAAGCCTTCATGAAACTTTATGACATGTATGTGTGTATATATGTCATATATCCATACACAAACGCATATATATTCATATATATATGTATATATGCATGTTATGCGCATACACACACCTACTTTTCAAATGTGGTTTTATATCTTTTTGTTATGCTACTATACCTTATAGTGAGCGAGAATGGTATAATGAATAGAATGCTTTACTTGAATTCATAAATACCTGGATTCTAATCTTACCTCTGACTCTTATTAGCTATGTGATCGGGGAAAGGCATTTAATCTCTCTGAGCACTAGATAACTCTCTAATACTATAATTTTTAGACAACTCAAAATCACAGATTCTTGATGACTGAGCTTTATCATCCTCACACACTCTCAAAAAACCTCTCTCTGTGCAAATGAGAATCTCCCAAATGAATGTGTATTTTTTTTCATCTTTATATCTTTGCACAACTTGTCCACCATGCCTGGCCTACTCTTCTCATCTCCATCTCTTGGAAGCTCTGGGTCCATTCAAATATTGGGTCAAGTTTCACCTTCTACATGAGACACTTCTGAATCTCCCCAATTGTTAGTCTTCATCCTCATCTAAATTACACATATTTTGTGTACATGTTATTTCCCCCTGTGTAGCGTATAACATCCTTGAAGGCAAGGTAAATTTTTTTTTTGCAACCCCAGGACCTAGCACATATTAGGGGCTTGGTAAATCCTAGTTGAGTTAAATTAAACTTAGGATCATAAACTTAGGATCATAACTTTACAGATCATTGAATTCAACCCTCTCATTTTACAGATGAATAAACTGAGGCACAGAGAGATTGAGTTCCTTATCCAAGGTCATCAAGCTAATTAGATGATGTAAAAATTTGAACTCAGCTCATCTTGGCTCCAGGTACATTGCTCTGTCTACTATACCACTCTGCCTCCTAGTAAGGTAACAAGGTAGAACAATCTAAAAAGTAAAATCAAGACTAGGAAGAAATACAGTGAATTATTTTTAAGTTGAAAAGTTCAATGTGTATCATTTAGGTCCAAAAATTTCATTTTGAAATAGATGCAAATCATTTAGCTAGAATGAAGTAGATATTTAGAATAATGACAACAAACATAATAAATAGAGCTGGATTAAAATCTCAACCTTTTTAATGAGATCATGTGTGACCCCCTGACTTCACAGAACCTTCAATTTGCCTATCAGTAAAATGGATAAAATAGAAATAATGTGCACCATGCCTATAACATAGATTTTTTTTTGTGGGTGTTGAATGGGATAATTTATGTGAAAACACTTTGGAAATGGTAAAGTCCTAAATAAAAACATTAATATTAATTGAAATATTATTGTTACTATAATAAATTATGATGATTATATAAGTAATACAAAAAACATCTTGTCCATTCCTCATGGTTTTTGAATAAGGCAGACTTATTCCTTCCAACTTTTACCTCCGGTTCTCCATGTGAGAAGAAAGTAACCTGCTTAAAATATTTATATTTCTAAAGGAAATCATGTCCATCCCTGGCCTCAGTTTTCTTGTATATTAAATTGTGTGTGTGTGTATGTATGTGTGACTAGATGATCTCTGAAGTCGCTTCTAGTAAAAATATTTTATAGCTATGTTTCTATAAAGAAATGGTTGAAATTTGGAGAAAAGCTACCCTTTTCTTAAAACCAAGGCCAAAGGGGCAGCTAGGTGGCACAGTGGATAGAGTATCAGCCCTGGAGTCAGGAGAACCTGAGTTCAAATCTGACCTCAGACACTTGACACTTACTAGCTGTGTGACCCCAGGCAAGTCACTTAACCCCAATTGCCTCACCAAAAAAAAAAATAACCCAAAAAAACCAAAACAAAAAAAATCAAGGCCAAAAAGTTGTGCCTTGAAATGATACTGGTGACTACTTAACTTTGGTTATTTGTAATATGTTGGATTGTTAATCAATCAGTTAATTGATAATTCACACAACAAAATAAGTATAAAGTCACCGGCAGGAATAAGTGTGACTTTATAAAGAAGAGGCAATCTAATAAGAGCAATTGATTTTCTTATTTTGGAAGAGTGATGACCTTCAGAGACCAGTGGGAAAAAATTGGATCTGTGTTTCAGGAAGGCTTTTGGCTCTCATGCATGTTATTTTCTTCATAACAAGGTAGGAAGATATGGCCTGGCATAGGTAGCAGGATTTTTGTCCCAAAGGGGAAAGCTCTGTGTTCAGTATTATCTAAAATGTTATTTGTGACTTACATAGTGAAATTGGGGTTATGGTCAACAGGTTTTACAAAGAAATCAAGTTAGGATGGAGTGACAAAACCTCAAACTACAGGAAAAGAATTGAAAATCACCTTGACAAATTTGATATGTGTTTTGTCAAAATAAAGATGAAGTCCCATGAGATCTCAAAAATAGATAATCCATTGCCTTGTCTGATGTTGATATTATGTTGCTTGGAAGGAAGAGGTTCAAAAAGATTACCATTTAGGGCTTCTTTCAGCTCTAGGGTGATGTATTTTTTAAAATATTTTGAGGCTTAAGCTATTTTATGATATTTTGATGGAAGGGATAATATTAGTTTATTAGAGAATTACACAATATCAGAGTTGGAAGGGACCTCAGAAACTCTCCAGACTATCCTATAACTTGAAAAAAAATACCCACTGCAGAATACCCTAAGAAGGGATCATTCAGCCGTAGGTTGAAGACAGGCAATGCATCCAACTTTTGGGAAGCTCTAAGGGTCAGAACTATTTCCGTTTATCAGATGTATTTGCTATGTCCATCCATTGTTCCTAATTCTACCATCCAGGGAAAAAGCAGAATTCTAGCAATACTTCCCTATTATGTTAATTTTTTGAACCCAATTTTAAAGACCAGTTACACTCATTTATTAGATTCAGTCCATTGTCTTGTTCTTTTGAGGTCTTTTCACAGTTTTGCTCTGGTGTTCAAGATGTTGGCTGTTCTTTCTAGCTATGTGTCCTCTAGATTTTTCAACCCTGTCACATCTTATCTAGGAGTGCAGTATTGAGAATCAGAAGACCCGAGTTCCAATTCCAGCACTGTGTGATCTTGGTCACCTTACCTCATCATTTCTTCATCTGTAACATGAAAGAATTGGACTTGCTCAATTCTAAGATCTCTTTCAGGTCAAAATCTTTGATTCCTTTTAAAATTACATAATCATCTCCAGATGTTTGGAATACTCTACTGGAGATGTCCATTCTAACCATTACTAACTGCTCGTTCTGTCTGGCTTCTCAACAATTTCTTAATGTTTTTCTTAATATACTTAAGTGCACTAATGCTAAGGTCATAGTGGACAGCTAGGTGGCACCATGGTGCACAGAGTGCTGGGCCTGGAGTCAGGAAGACCTGAGTTTAAATCAGACCTCAGACATTTACTAGCTATGAGACCTTTGGCAAGTCACCTAACCCTGTTTCCCCATCTGTAAAATGACATGGAGAAGGAAATGGCAAACCACTCAGTATCTTTGCTAAGAAAACTCCAAATAGGGTCACAAAGAATTAGACATGACTGAAATGACTGCACAACAACAATGAGGTAAAAGTTCTTCAACTTTTCTAAAATAATATCATGAAACTTTGCCAAATCCTGGGCTAAAATCTAGGTAAATAACATCTATAGCATTCTGCTTATGTGCCAGTGTGGCAAGTAAGCCTGTCACAAAAGTGATGACATTGGTCTCCATCTCAATGACACCCTCTTGACAAAGTGGTCTGTGACCACTACTTTCTTCACTACCTCTTCTATAAGTTTTCTTTGAAAGGCATTTACTCAGGTCTATTACTTTTAAAAGATAAGTTAGAATTTTAAATGCATCAAATGAATTTTTAAAATTACTAATTGGCAAATGAAGGAAACTTTCAGTCTCATCTGGTAAGATTTTTTCAGGAAGTTATTTGATTGTTTCTTTGCACCTGACCTGTGATATCATTAGTATACCAAATTCCTAGTGAGCACTTCTCCTACTACTGATGCAAATTGGCACCTCTCTGCAACTTACAGTATTAGAGAGTTGCTTGGGGGCACAGAGAGGTTAATTGACTTACCTAGGGTCACACAGCCAGTATGTGGGAGAGGCAGGTCTTGAACCCAGGTCTCCCTGATTCATAGGCCAGCTCTCTATCCACTTCACCACATTAATTAAATGTTTTAATTAACTGAGAGTTGCCATATATGAGGTGTGATTATACGGTAATGAAGCGGATTCTACAAGTCACAAATGAAAAAGAGTCTAATTACTTTATAGTACCAGACATGCATTACCAATTTTAAAAGAATTAGAATATAATAAAATATCCTGATACTAAAATTGTACTCAACATTTCTTTGATGATGCAAAAGGTATTTTAGGGTCTTGCAAAACCTCAGTATCATCATTTTGAACACCAATTATCACAGTATAAATATAAATGTCAGGCTGCTTAACAGCCATTTCTAGCTGATAGAAAGTTGGATGAGCCAACTTTTGCTCTAATTGGCTCCATCATAGTCTGTCTGTATATCTGTCTGATTGTTTCTCTCTTAATTACTCAATTCTTCTCTGCTATATAACTATACAAGTTCAGCTAATTCTTATTATCTTCTAAACAGAACCATAACTAACCTTTTTTTTTTTCACTTGGAGTGGGAGGGAGGGAGGAAGAAGTACAAAAAAAGCATCACAAGGACATATCCATTTGAAGGTGAGGAAAGATCCCAGGATTTCATGAATCAGAAACTCCTGCAGGACTGTTAAATAAAGTCAATGCTCCTTCTAGTGCAGCACTGTGGGGACAACTTCTGACCACCCTGGTCTAGTTATAGCTCTACTTCTAATGCAAGATTCTTTATGTAGCTCAAACCCTTTGGAAAGAAATTTACATACCCTTCAAAATATTTGACAATAAAGAGTTTTTAGAAGTAGTGTGGCAAAGTGAATAGAAAGCTGGCCTAAAGATCTTGGTTCAAGTTTCACCTAGACTTGATATATGCTGACTGAGCTTTTCTGGGCAAGTCACTCAAAGCTCCCTGAGACCATAAGTGGAGAGGAAGGTGCTGACTTGCACTGGCAAAGGAATTTCTTCAACTGGCTTTAATATGCTGATGAAATCACAGGTCGAATACCTATTCCTCTCCTGAACATTAATTTGCTGTGTTTTAAAATTAAGAATATATTTTCCTAGCTAATCAAATGAGAAATTGAAAAAGAAGAGAATTCTAGCTTGAGTTCATAGCCTGTATTCAGAACCATGCTTCTTGGGCTCAGAGATATCCTACCTAGAGCTAACAATCACTTCAACAGTCATGTTTGATAAAGCTTCTTCAAGTCTCATTAGCATTTATGGATCTTCAAGTAGCAATTAAAAATCCCCTGCATATTATTTATTGATGCATAAATAATTTTATGGCTCACTTTATTGTTATTTATGGTACACTAGAGTAAAAAATGTGTGCTATTCAAGTGCAAATATTGATCAAATCATTCACATCATTGGATAATTAAGCGGCAAAGATTTTTTTAAATGGATAAAGAGTGAATTGGGAAATTAGGATGGAGAAATGACATATTTATATACTTTTCTAATGACCTAGTACCCTCTGTGTAAAATGAGGACACAGCCAATTTCTGCATGTCGGAAAGGAGTGGAAAAAATTTTTTTGCCCTAATAGAAAGAGCTTTGGTAACATAATCTCACTCAGTTCATGTTCATTCATTTATTCCTTCATATTACCATTATTACCTACTATAGACTATAGAACACTATATAAAGGTGAATAATAATGATCACCCGTTCATATATTTCCACAGGTAAAAAAGTGAATAGGAGAATATATGCTACCTTCCTAACTGTTATGATGCCAACTTGGAAACTTGGATCTGTGTTGATGTCAAAGGTATCCAGACCATCTCCATCCACAATGGTGTACTTCATTTCTGCATTGATTCCTTCATCCAGATCTTTGGCAAATACACGTCCCACTGTCGAACTAACTGGAGCTGATTCCAACACACTCATCTGGTAGTGCTCTGTAAAGAGAAGTGGAAAGGGAGAATGTTGACCATGTCATTATGAAAATACACGATTATGTAGAGCAACCCAGCAGTCATAAGCCACAATGTTTTCCTGTAGGGTGGGCTGGTGAGCATAAAGTGTAAGTCTCCTGGTTTCCCCAGTTAACATTTACATAGTGTTTTAAGGTTTGTGAAACACTTCCCATAGGTTTTCTCATTTGTTGCTTTGGGTTGACCTTCAAGGAGCTGTTGCCTGAATCAGAGTTTATCAGAGTACCTCAGTAGCTATGTGTCTTCGATTCTTTGGGCCACAGCTCCTCATTTATAAAATGATGGATTTGGACTTAATCATCTCCAATGTCCCTTTTATCTTTAACATTCTGTAAGTCTTACCAGCAAATCAAAGCACCTGAGATCTGTAAAAATGAGATGTACAAAATCCATCCAAAATAAATTTGCTGTGGCAGCAGGGCAGAGAAGGAGAGAAAAGAGTTTGTATTCCAGTGAGTGTCCTTCACCCCTTTTAAGGCACAAAGAATGTTTTTGGCCTAGGAAGAATTATCTTCATGTGCCAGTCTTTTACTCCCTTCCATTGAACTTTAGTATCTTCCCCAACAGCTTTGCCAATACATCATCAACTAATTCATTAACTGCTTTCGAGAGAAGTATAAAATACATCTTAAAAAGTAACCACTTGTTTGCTCTTTAGACATCACTCACGCCTACATCTCTCTTTGGGTAGGACAGTGGGCCTTGCATGCTGGTGAATGGGACCTCTCTTCCAGTGCTAAATGGCATGTAAGTCATGTATGCTGGAGTAATAACAATAAGGAATGAGTTTCCCCAAGTTCCAGGTGAGGCATGTAAAAAGAATGTGGGGGCCGCTAGGTGGCTCAGTGGATAAAAGACTGGCCCTGGATTCAGGAGACCCTGAGTTCAGATCTGGCCTCAGATACTTGACACTAGTTGTGTGACCCTGGGCAAGTCACTTAATCCTCATTGCCCCGCAAAAAATAAAATAAAATAAAATTCTGGATCAGTAGAATCAACAAAAGGTCAGGGTAAATAGAATGTAAATGGAACCACTGATTCAATCACACCATAATAAAGGTGCCTATCCTTGGAACAAGTCTCTGGTATTTTTTTCTCTGTGTTCCAGGATCAGGTCTGTGCAAAACATTGAATACAGAACTCTGCTTGTCATTATAAGGGGATTAGCTGGTAGCACCCTGCTAGCATTGACTTCATCTACCATCAAGGTAATGCTATCCTTTTCTCTATCATGATATAGATCCCAATCTGCCTTGGTTTGTTTATAGGCCCATGAATATCTATCTTTGTCAAAATGTTTGGCTGCCAGGAAGCTAAATTGTTAACAATCCTCATTATTTAGCTAGTCACAACTAAATAATGAAGAAAAATATACAACCACATTTTACTAAGAATGTGGACTCTCTCCTAAGATTTCCAAAATCACAACAAAGCTTGAAAAGAGAAACTCTTATTTTCAGACAGCTTTGGGAAACCTGGCAGCACCAAAACCACACATTGCCCTTTATAAAGAGAATTTGGGCTGTCATGCCAAATCAGAGCCAGAAGGAGGCTGGTTGTGATGTGTCAACAGGTGCCTGGCTTTGTGATTCTACCACTTTAGAAGAAGTTGATTAATGAGTTGTTGTGAAACAATACCTGTTTGGGAAAACACTGAAGCATCATGCCTTATACTAGTAAGAGCTACATATATATCTTGTCAATTTATATATTTTTAGAGCTGAAAGGAACTTTTGATGTTGTTTTGTCCAACCCTCTCATTTTAGAGATGAAGCAGCATAAACCCAGGGAAGGGAAGGTCAAAGTTTACACAGACAGTAGATGGTGGAACCTTAAGCAGAACTCAGGATTCCTGATGTTCAGTCCTGTGTTCCATGCCTACAAACACGTTCATAATATCTTTAGATTCTGTGGCCCTTGAGGGCATAGACTTTCTTTTGCTTGCTTTGTATCCCCAGCATTTGTTATGGGTACCTGGCATATAATGGGTACTTAATAAATAAATGTTTATTGACTGACATGAATGTAAATATATAATTTGAACATAGTCTCTTAGAGTTTGAGGGAGGCACAAGGGTTTCTACATATTTAACTTCATAATATTCAGTTAAATAAAAACTAGTGAACTATGGGATGATGATCTTGCCACTTATCAATAGTCTACAGTGAGTAGCAATAGATTTTGAAAATAGAAAACAAAAGTGATTTCCATCAACAATGGGATAAAAAATCAGAATGTTAATAGAGTAGAAGAAATAACTGAAGATCACATTAATGGAGGTGGAGTTCACTCAAACTTGGCTTTAGCAAATCATGATTAAATAATAATGATGTATTGTAAAGGGAAGCTGCTAGGTGGTACAGTGGATAGAGCGATGGGCCTGGAGTCAGGAAGACCACAGTTCAAATCTGGACACAGATAGCTACTTGCTGTGTGACTTTGGACAAGTCACTTAACCCTGTTTACCTCAGTTTTCTCATCTGTAAAATGAGCTGGAGGAGGAAATGGCAAATTGTTCTAATATCTTTGCCAAGAAAATCCTAAATGCGGTCACAGAGTTAGACACGACTGAAATAACTGAACCGCAACAAGAAAGTAAAGGGAATTTATGATGTAAAGCAAGGCAATGATAAAGTAAAGGAAATGATTATGCAAAATGAAGAAAAATAAAACATCTGCAAGTTATTGAGAATGCAGGGGAGAGGAATTACTATATGGAGGACACAGGGAAGTGCATAGACTTAAACCTCTGGCTGATTTCCATTTTGTCTTTCATGGAATATAATCTGTAGTTTTGTTCTGTCTTTCCATCAGTTATTTGACTTTCAAGAGAAGAATAAAAGGAAGGCATGACTAGAATACATGGAAATCTGTTATTAAATCTGTGATCTTTTGATCCCTTTGAGATGCTGGAGTTGGGGAAAGGGACTAACTTTATTGCTATATTTTAAGAACAGGTGGTAAAAGTGTCTTGGGCACTGGACTTGGAGTCAGAAGACCTGAATTGGAATCTGGCTTCAGACACTTATCATTTTCATGACCTTGACAGATAGCAAATATAAGTTTCGATTAGCATGAAGAATGAATCGTGAAATGGTCAAATATATCCAAATTTTCACTATTCAAAGTTACAATTATGTAAAATATGGTATTTAGTTCTAGCCCAATAGAAATCTGCAGTGGGAATTATAATAATGTGGCTACTTCCCACCCTTCACTATTTGCCCTAATTAGGACCTTGCATAATGTAAAGTGCTTTGCAAACCTTAAAGTACTATCTATGAAGAATTTTTATTATAAATATCATATTACCATAATTATTAGTTGTTACAACAATATCATTGACATTATTATATTTTATTCAAAAATATTTCTAAATTATTTAATGATGATTGATCTGGGGTTTTCATATTAAGCATCCCTCATAACTTTAGGGCCTCTTTTCTCTAGAACATACAATTTTTCTTTCAGCCTTTTTATCATGTAATATCCCTTTTGCCATTTTGTCCCCCAACTCCCATTGGTGAGTTCCTCCCAGTACCTCTATTTTGCAGGGAGGCTCAGGCAGGCTAACCTTCATTCTTATCCTGGCTGTGCTTCTGACTTCCTTTCCTTTAACACCATGTCCTAAAACGGGTATCTTCTCCCATCCTCCACTTTTGCAAGTTACCTTCCCTTCATTAGAATGGAAGCTCCTTAAGGGCAGGGAACATCTTAATTTTTGTTTCACTTCTTAGCACGGTGCCAGGAACATAGTAAGTCCTTAATACTGCCTGCCAGTAGGGAAAGGATTTCGCTTGAAGCATAACTACAGCATAATAAGGTTCCTTTACTTCAGAATTTTATGGCATTTGCCTCACACATTGGTTTGTTTGGATTCTTGACAGTCCTTTGAGACAATGTAGATTTTGACAGATTCATTGTTTGAGAAAATTTCTGTGAGATAATATTTGTAAAGCTCTTAGCACATTGCCTGAAATATAGTTAGATACTTAATAGATGCTTGTTCCCTCCCCAAGACTCCCCTACCCCCTTAAATTTCCTCTTGTCAATCCCTCCTAGTTCATATGTTTAACTGTCTTCAGGAAATCTCTATTTGAATATTAAGTTTCTTTCATTCAAAGTCAATGTATCTCAAGCTATATTCGTTGTTTTCTTCCCCAAACCATATTTTCCCTTATATAACTTTTCTACATGTATTATTGGTACCATAATTCTCCCACTCACCAAAGTCTGAAACATTCTAATCGTCTTTAATTCCTCTCTTACCCTTGACCCCATCCCCTTTTGCCTGTTAAAGAAGACAACAGGATCTGTCAACTCTTCTCTGTTCTTCTCACTCCATCTCCCTAGCCCAAGCCCTTATCACTGTATGCCTGGACTATCCCAATGGCCTCTACATATCTTCTAATTTCTAGCCTCTCATTCCAATCCTTCATGCAAATTGCTTTCTGATTAATCTTTCTAAAACAGCCCTTACATTATATTATCCCCTAGTTGTAATACATTCTAAGGTTTATAATTGCCTACAAAGCCAAGTCAAAATTCCTTATTCTGGCACTTAAAGTCCTCTACAATCGATCTCCAACCTAATTATCTGACTGTGAACTCTCCTTATGGGAAATAGAATCATTTATTTTCCTTTACCTTGCCCATTCATGTGCAGGTTCCTTTCCAGTACTCTATGGTTCAATCTAGCTGACCTTCTAGGTGATTTTCACACAGACACAACATCCCTCTACATTGTTTTGCCCTGGCGATTCCCCTTACCTGGCATGCGTTCTTTCCTCATGTCATCCAATCTTTTGTTTTCTTCAAAACTCTTCTGAAGTTCCATCATTAACCTGAAGCCTTTTTCTAATGCCTCTCAGTTGCTATTGCACTCTTCCACCATGCAATTCTGCTATCTGGAAGATCACTTTAACCCTGGAATTCACACTTTAGAAGTACCCTTAGCTTCCTTCCCTCTTATTGGGTGATTTGTTCCAGAATCTCCATTTAAAGGGGGCACCCAGGCCAGCTATCTCTTCATTTCTCATCAGGCTATACTCTGGACCCCTCGATCATGCTATCCCTCTTTCCCCCAGGTGCCAGGTAACATCTCTGTCCCTCTTTCTTACCTTCTTTTTAGGTGTTTTCCTCTATTAGAATGTAACTGCCTTAAGGTCAGGGGCTGTCTTTCTTCTTATTTATATTTGCATTCCCAGAGTTTAGCAGTGTTAACACATAATCAGTGTTTAATAAATGCCTGTTGACTAATTCCACTAAAAATTATCCTGTTTTATTTTGTATATATTCATTTATATATGTGTCCTTTTCATAATAGAATATATGCTCCTTGAGGGAAGGAACTGTTTCATTTCTGTTTTTTTTAAACTCAGTACCTGGAAAAATGCCCAGCACACTGTCAGAACTTAATAAAGACTTGTTTATTGACTGATAGATATATTGACTCAATACTGCTTCATCCTATAGAAACTACCTCCTCCCTATGCCTACCTTCCTATTCTTCAATCCCCACTTAAATTATACCTTCCTGGTATTGTAATCCCTCTTTTAAATGCCTATAGCATGTATTATATTATATTATTAAAGTATATCACATCATATTATTGTCATGTCATATCATATTATGTATTATATTATTATGTGTTTTGTCATATGATATTATGACATGCGATATATTGTGTTATATTATGGCATATTGTGTCATACTAAGACATACTATGTTTTATATGATTACTATTGACTTACCAATTATAACATAATGCCTTCTAATTATTTGATTTTATTTAATTTAATGTATTTATTTATTTAATGTATTTAAATTTAATTTTATTTAATTCATTTTTCCATTTAGATTGCAAGTTTCTTGAGAATAAAGGGCCTCTTTTATGTATCGTTGAATTCCTCATAGTGTCTGGAATATAGTACTGATAAATATTAATAGAATGATAATTCAAAAGCTAAAGTGATTGACAACTTTCCTCTAATGTTTGAAGGCTAGAAGAAGAGAGTGGCGACTGAGGGAGGATAACATTAAAAATATTGATGGGGAAGATACAATTTCCAAACCTAATAGAATTTCTGTGAATCTAATTATTTTTCAAAATTATTCAGAAGGTAAACAAAAGTTTGTAATGTATAAATGGAATGGATGCTGAAGATCATTTACTTTCCTCGTTTTTATGAAACTGAGTTGCAGAGAGGTAGCTAAATGTATTCAATAGCAGAGGGGGAATTGAACCCAGATTGTCCAACTTCTACTTAATTCAAATCAGCTCAATAACCTTTTTTTAATCAACTGATTTGTGAATTTCAAAGACATAAATGGAAAACATTCCATGCTCTTAAGTAACTTTGACTATTTTAAGCACTATGCTCTTTCCACTATAACACTGCCTCTCTAGAATTATGACTTGTTTTCAAGTTTCCTAAACAATATTCTAAAATCACAAATAGGTCATTGCTGCATTTTACTTAGATAGGTATGATTATATAAGAAAACATATTTTGAGATATTGTGTAGAATAAACAGGTATATGTATAAAGTTAAGGACTGTGTATGGTGACTATGTCTTTGCCGCTAAATAAAGCTAATAAATAAGGTCTTGGAGTAATTTAGTTTAATGAAAAATTAGGGACAATATTGAAGTTTCATCCCAATATTACCTAATATGGACCCTACAAGCACATTTGATATATACTTACTCTGTGGAAATCGGGGTGGATTATCATTGACATCAGAGAGGGTAATGTTGACTGTGGTTGTTCCCGCCAATCCGCCGAGCTGTCCTCCCATATCCTTGGCTTGTATAATGACTTCATAGTATTCTTTTGCTTCTCTGTCCATGTTCATGAGTGCCGTCCTAATTACACCTGCAGGATAGCAAAACGTCTGTTCTTAACAAGGCAAATTATAAATCTCAATTCCAGTTTGGAAAGAAATATTTCTTGGGTTATGCATTGTGAGAATTAAATCAAAAATAGAGCTTACTCACGTAATTGGAGTTCTGAAACATCAGTTAGTAAGTGTTATTGAACTTATCTCCAAATATTCCAGCAAAGTCAGCTTCAAATGAGACCTTTTCCTTTTGGTCACACTACTGAAAAGGAACATGAGGTGGCAGCAGCACTTCTCCTATAGACCCAAGAAACTGAAACCAATACTATTACTGCCTAGTCTGACTTACCAAAGATAACGAACTTCTGGTCATAAGAACAAATAACTCCTCTTTTCTTTCTCCAGATTTGAAGACCCTTGTAGTAAAAATGTTCCCTTCTTTAATTAACCTTTTCCTGCCTTAATGCTTCCCTCTTCCTCAATCCACAGGAAAATGAAGCTGGGGTTGTGGAGAAATTTTCCTTTTTGTTTTATTTTTAGTCATTTATTGTGCTTATTTTTCTGCTTAGTTTCAAACTCACAGTATATTACATTCAGGAAACCCAAGAAATGAAGGATGATCTATGACTTGTTTTTAATATGCATAAAAGAGAAATCTCTCCAAACAAAAGCAGAAACAGCTATGGAATGACATGGACTTTAAGAAAGAAATGAGGTTGAAATCATACTGCGTTGGGATATGTTGTTTGGATCTTGCTATGGATTCATTATAGAACACTAGCCAATAATGAACTGGGAAATATGTTCTCTCTGTTCATTTGAAGTACTAAGTATGGACATGAAAGAAAGATGAAAGGTTTATTCATTCCAAGATTTATAATCTCATTTGTGACTAAATAGTATTTTTATATGAAAAGGAAGGGAAGAGCTTCTAGTATGACTCATATAACATTCATATTGAATTATATTGGTAACTTTTTAAAATGAAATATATAGGATTTCTTCTTTTTAAATGCTTCCCCTTATTTCCTGGGGCAGTTTTTTCTGTTTTTGACCTTGATTTTACAGATGTCTATTGGGAGCTGTCAAAATAATGTGCAATTTCTCTTAGGATATAGAGGACTTATTAACATCATCTTACCAATATGCTCCTCACTCACATTTCAGTGTCTTGTGAATGAAGTTACTCTTTGGAATTTGGGGGGAAATTACAAATTTCCATGAGTTTACTAATAATATAAAATCACATTTTTCTTTGATATCCTCACTACCTCCCTTTCTGCAGAGAAACTCAATTCTCCTCTGAAGCAAGCAGAGCTCTCATGCTATATCTGCCACCCCTTCCTTGAGTTTCCACATTGTGTTATTCCATGTGGATCTTCCCTGTCGGAAGCATGCTCACATGCTCGCAACCTTTCTTCCTCATTCAAAAACTGATCTCTCATCTTTATGGAGGACTTTAATTTCTATTAACATACTGTTGTGTGTAACAGAAAGAATACTGGTCTAGGAATCAAGATACCCATGTTCTACTCTGAGCCCTTCCAGTAACTAGTTGTGTGACTTTGGCCAAATTATTTAACATCTTTGGGTCTTAGTTTACTCATCTATAAAAACAAAGAGTTGGGTTATATGGGTTTTAAGATCTCTTATCAGTCTACTCGTCTGTAATTCTAGTGTGAGGATGTTGATGAGTTGACTCAAGTATTCAAAAGTCAATTATGAAGTGATAAAAATGTGAGATGTTACTGAATATCATTTGCAAATGCCTCCTAATTTCCTACTAATATTCTCATCAAGAATGCCTTCAATGCATATAGGTGACTCAGAAACATTTTGTATAGGCATTAAAGTCAATAACTGATTATGTTCTTGGTCACTTTTTAAAAAAAAATCAGTAAGATCTGAGACTTTTTCACATACCTTTCAGTGCCCTTCCAATTGTATTGCCTTCAGCATGGAACGCAGACACAGACACACAGACACACAGACACAAACACATATAGGAACATACACATATATACATGTGTATGTGTGTGTGTGTATATGTGTGTGTGTGTGTGTGTGTGTGTGTGCATTTTCCTATTCTCTTTAAGGCCATTTGGACTCCTTCTGTAAGCATTTCAGGCATTTTAATGTTAGGATCCAAGGTGGTGGTTCTACTATCCTTGATGGAGAAAAAATATTTTGTTGTGAACCAAAACCAACTCACATTTGTATGATGTTTTCCTTACTTTGTGAGGTAGGTTGGGCAAGTTTTATTACAACCATTTCACAGATTAGGAAACTGAGGCTCAGAAAGGTTGTGACTTAAACATAATCACATAGGTAATTTGTTAAGTGGTAGAGATAGAATTCAAACCCAGGTCTCTCCTGATGTCAATCACAGTGATCTTTTTTTCTTTACCAGGGTCCCTTTTTCATACCCAAAGACATGACTTTAATAGAGAGAAATTTATAGACCATGGCAAACCACTAGGGGTGGTGGGAAAACAGGTCTTTTAGTCCCATTTGAGTTTTCACATGATCCTACATGTTACATGTTCTTATTTATAAAATATTATTCTTCTCTCTTAATTCCAAGTGCTATATCTTTAGAGATTCTTGCACTTAAATTGAGAAAAACAATGTATAAGTACAAAATGGGAGTGATATGGCTTAATAGCAATTTATGTTTTGTTTTTTTTTTTAAAGACCCAGGGGGGTATTAATGAATAACAAGCTCAATATGAGGGAATAGTGTGAGATAGCAGACAAAAAGCGAATGTTCTCTTTGGGTGTTATTGCATATAGCATGAGAGAGGCCAATGTTTGAGAGAGCAGAATTAGGACCCATGCTTAGAAGTCACAAGGACAGATTTGAATTCACAATTATAATTATCAGAAAATGGAATGAACTGCTTTGTAAAGTAGAGAGTTTCTCTCCACTTGTATTATTTAAACAGAAGGTAGATGATTACTTCTCAGGGATGGTAACATAAGTCGTGGGTTAGTTTTGAGCTCTGTGGTTCCTTCTAACTCTAAGACACTATGACTTTTTCTTTGTATCCTTGGTTCCTAGCACAGTGCCTTAAACATAGTGAGTCCTTAATAAATTCCTCTTATTTGGTTGATAGGTTGATTTTGAGCAGTTTCATTGTTGTTATTGTTTGTCCTTTGTTCTCAAAGAGGACCAAGATAGATGATTTGCAATGAATTGGATTTTTTTCAAGTGAGGAAGGGCTGTGCAAAGTCACCAGCCTCACTTTCTCCTCTGGATCCATCTGGGTTCAATGGCAAGATATATTATCAGGATGACTGGAGATGGTCCTGGATGTTTAAAGCAATTGGGGTTAAGCAACTTGCCCAGGGTTGCACAGCTAGTAAGTGTCTGAGGTCAGATTTGAACTCAAATACTCCCAACTTCTGGGCCAATGTTTTCTATTCACTGTGCCTCCTAGCTGCCCCTTAATTACATAGTAGGTAGTTATGAAACACTAGGGGAACATATCACACTTCTCTGACCCCTAGTTGTAGGATAGTACCTGTTTTAGAGTCCACGGAAAAATATGGCTGTCCCTGAAGAATACTGTACACCACCCTGGCACTGTTCCCATATGTTGGGTCATCAGCATCAGTTGCTGTCACCTGGATAACTGAGGTGCCTGAGAAAACAGAGTGGAACTTTGTTAAATCACATCTAAGAGAGGGGAAAATAGTCCTGAGTGACCCTTGTTACTATATTATAAAGTATTGAGGGGAACTTTGCAAGTGGAGGTGGCTTCCTTTTGCTGCTGTGGGTTTCCATGGTGCATCTCATAACTAGTTCAGTATATATTGGACTTTTTTGTATATCTTTTTTTAACACACAAGAATCCCATGGCCCTTTGATGGAATATTTATTTTATTTTATTTTAGTGAGGCAATTAGGGTTAAGTGACTTGCCCAGGGTCACACAGCTAGTAAGTATTAAGTGTCTGCAGCCGGATTTGAACTCAGGTACTCCTGACTCCAGGGCCGGTGCTCTATCCACTGTGCCACCTAGCTGCCCCTCTGATGGAATCTTTAAATGAAGCTCATGTACTTTCTTTTGTTTGCTTCTTTTGTGCTATTAAAATATTTTCCCAAATAGATTTAGAAACTTCTCAAATTAAAAGAATAATCTGAACTGTATAATAAAACCAGGCTTATTTGACACTATAGTTGATTTTCATAGCCAACTGGTTACATGTTTAAACTTTAAGGAATGATCTGGTCCCCCTGACCTGCTGAATTTTATTTTACGATTTATATGGAGTTTGACACAATCCCTCATTCTCAGTTAATACATTGGAGGTAGACAGGATGTTGGTTGTTATTTGTGATAGTAAGTCTTTAACATTACCTTACCTACAGGGGACATTTCTGGCACAGTGGCTACATAAGGTCCATCCAGGAATTTAGGCTCATTATCATTGATGTCTTGGATTTTAATAATGAACTCTGACTCAGGCTCCATAGGTCTGCCTGTCCGCCTGTCCAGGGCTTGTGCCCTTAATGTGTACTGGGCCCTTTCTTCCCGATCCAGTCTCTGAATAGCATGGATGTCTCCGGTCGTATCATCAATTGTGAACACAATCCCAGCTCCTTCACCTGACAGAATGTATTTGATAGACCCATCACCCCTGTCCATATCTGAATGAAGCTGCAGGAAAAGAAAGATTCTATTAAGAAAACAAGCATATGTAGTGAATGAAACTTGGCAAATTAACTTTGAATTCTGCCAGAATTCTTTAACGCCTTTCAAAACAGAGTGGTAATTTTTTGGTAACATGTTTATCAGAGTTCAATGACAGAAATTATTTTACATTGAATGACGACATATCAGAGAATCAGCTTAAAATCTGGAAGAATATAGTCCAAATTATTCATAGAAAAATACTTAAAAACACATATGAAAACCCCTAAGGTCAAGACATTGACTGTCATCTGGAAAATTTGTTTTATCAGAAAGTATCAGAAATCCTAGGAAATATAATTCCCAAATCCAGGGAAAGAATAAAAAAAAAACCTAAGGAGTAATTTCTTATTTGCTTGATTAGATAACAGGTTTTATTTAAAATAAGACTCCCTGACCCAAAAGCTTACCTCTTGAATATTTCTGCAGACCAATCATAAAAGTCCCAATAAATATCTTGAAATATATAAAATCACTTTTTACTATTTTTTTAAAAGGAAGGGTTTTGTGAATCAATAAGTTACATAAACATTTCATTTTATGAAGATCCAAATTAGCTACAAAGAGAATGGCAACTCCTAATGTCATCTGTCAATAGACAAATATAGAATTTAACTGCATGCTTGCTGTTTCAACACCATGATTGCATCCTTCCCTTGAATAAGATGAAGATGCTTCTCCTTGAATCAAGAATCAAGGGGTTCTTTAGAGGTATGAATTGTCCTGATTGTTCAGAGGGGACAACTGACCTTGATTTCGGGTACCACAATCAGTCTCTAGACAACCTTTCTAGGCTTATTCAAATTCCTACCTTTTAAGTACTCTCAGCCAAACTTGCTTACTTATTTTGTTCCTTGACTCAGGATTTTCCCTCATCTGTGCCTTTGTATAGAGTGTGCTCCAGTCTTAGAACATACCCCTCTCCCCATGTGCTCTCCACAATGGAAAGCTGATTTCCCTGTTTTCCCTAGTGTTCTCTCTCTCCTCATAGGATCATGTATATATGCATGTTAATATGTCGTATAGGCTTCCTCCCACTCCAACACTGTAAAAATCCATGAGGGCCGGGGCTGTCATGTGTGTGTGTGTGTGTGTGTGTGTGTGTGTGTGTGTGTGCGTGTGTTTTGTTTCTGTATTTGTAGGCCTTAGCAGAGTGTCCTGTACATAGAATATGCTACACGGATGCTCAATGGATTAGATTGGGTAATACATGAATAAATAAAAACCAATGAATGTAGGAGGAAGTACTACTTTCTCTACTTTTCTTTTTCAATACTGTTCCCATGATCCTGTAAGCAAATGAAGTACATTATTATTATCCTGGACCCTGTATTGTGAGTTTCAGCACAATGGATTTGGGCACATAGAAACATCGACATATTAATAGCAATATATATTGATACAATAATAATAGACAGCTAGGTGGGACAGTGAATAATGTGCTGAGTCTGGAGTCAGGAAGACCTGAATTCAGATCTTTATTCAAACACTTATCTACTGTGTGGTCTGAGGCAAGTCATTTACCCTCTATTTGCATCAGTTTCTTCATCTATAAAATGGGGATAATCAGAGCATCTATCTTACAGGGTTACTATGAAGATCACAACGATTAAGACATAGAAAGCACTTTGCAAACCTTAAAGTGCTATACAAATGCTAGGTATGAGTTACTATGAACAAGAATGTTATAATTACATGGGGACTAATCTTTTGGTGACAAACCTCTCTAAATTTAAGCTGTGTTTGTTTTCTAGGTGTGCCATCTCTGGGCCTATTCTTAAAGCCTTTCCAGCTGCGTATCACCCACTGGGCTTGGGTTCCTTTTAGCCAAAGCCTGCGAACTCAGGATTACCTCCATGCCATGATGAGGCCTCAGAGCAAGGGTTCAGTTTTGGCTGGGGGCAACAGCAGAGGGGTTAAATTCAGTCCGTTGCTGCCAAGTTCAATGTGACCCAGATTGTTAGCACTAGCATTTTTCCAGTGAATAGTTTCTTATGATTAATTTGCAAAAAAAAGACAACAGATGTTGTCATTTATGCCATACATGCTTAGCCAGAAGGGTATTAATGCACACAGATTTTCTTGTCTCCCTTCAGAACTCTGGTGCTGTAATGGGGTTAGGGGGGTAACACACGGACTGGATTCTTCTGGTAAGTGCAATTCTCATGCATGGTCACAGAGGGTCAAAGCTGTAGCTGACTATTTGAATTTACTAGTATAGTGTAAATATGAAGATGCCTGCTAGTAATTAAAGGGCACAAAGTCACAGAAGGGACCTGAAAATACATATAAAACACTCTTCTACAAGAAGGTTGAGGACTGTTGCTGAATTTGAATGGATCTTAAAGTGACTCGCTACAAAATAATGGAAGTGGCTATTTCGCTGCTGAGAGGATGCCTTGTCTTATCTAAAGGAGGGAAATAAGAGAATAAAATGGAGTGAGAAAAAGCCAAGAATTTTTTTCTCACTTAAAATTTCTATTTAGAATATGGTGTTCTTACATTTCCACATCCAGCATGCTGTCCTATTATTTCTCACAATTGAAACCTTCTATTTAAACAGTTCAGAAAGCACGGGGGCATGGCTCTGACTCTACACAGTAGATACTTATTCTGTTTGGACCTGGTTATACATAAATAGAAATCCATCCTACTTGCAACTGTGCTATGTGGTGGAACTGCCTTTGGTTAAAACTGAAAACTATATTTATACCCCCTCTTTAATAAAGAATGATACCTTAGAGAAGAAACACACAACTCTCTGAGGATGAAAGAGCTTAATTTAGGCAACGGCAGATTGTAAAGGAACAAAGGGATTGAAATGATGTTAAGGCAAGTTAAGGGGGTGGGATGGAGGAGTGGCAAATTTATTTCCAAGAACAAGTCTCTATCTGAAAATGGAATGTGCTACTTTATGAGGTAGTGAGCTCCTCAACACCCAAGGTTATTAAGCAGAGGTTATAGAAGTGGATTTTGTCAGGGGGATTCCTCTTCAGGTATCAATTGGGCAAGATGGCCTCTGGGATCCCACAACATTTTAAAACTGAAAGAATGACAGAATTTCAGAGAAATATGTATAGTAATTCCCAGGAAGCTGCTATGTTTCCATGTAGCAATTTTAAAATTGAAAGGAAAAATATAATCCTACTACAGAGTAGAATACATACTCAATACATGTTGGTCAACCACGTTTGCTGATGACAGCACTCTAATTTCTTTATGTTTCCATTATGTATTCAGTTGTTTCAGTTATGTCTGATTCTTTGTGATCCCATATGGTGTTCTCTTGGCAAAGATACTAGAGTGGCTTGCCATTTCCTTCTCCAGCTTATTTTACATATGAGGAAACTGAGGCAAAAAGGGTTAAGTGACTTGCCCAGGGTCACATAGCTACTTAAGGTCTGAGGCCAGATTTGAACTCAGGAAGATAAGTTTTCCTGACACCAGACTTGACACTCTCTCCATTATGCCACCTAGCTGCCTTATCTACTCAAGTCAGGTCCTAAGACACCAACATTCATTTTGCTTGCATTGGGAGAAAGACTTTGGGAATATACTTTAAGCTGGTTGGGGAATAGGAAGAATAACTTTAAAAATTAATAATTAAAACCAAGCCCAGTGGGTCAACAAATATTAATTTAGTATTCACTGTGTTCATGGACAGTGTTTGTGTACATGTGTGAAGGTCATCTAGAGAGTCAGTCTTAGGCAAAAAGGATGCTAGATGAAGTTTGTTTTTACTGCATTATTTATGGACTCTGTCCTAATCTCTGGGGTCCCTTGTTCTTTTTTACCTAGTAAGTCCTGTGCCCTGTTGCTATCTCACTCTTCCCTCTTTATAAAAACCTGATCTCTTGGATAAGGATCTGATATCCAGGATTAATATAAATTTAACTCCATGGGTTATCTTTCCCAAGAGCACCTAACATTTTAAGCTTTATTTTTCACTGTGAATAAAAGACTGTTCCCATTTTAAATCATTTTCAAGCATCAATAGGTGGAGGGAGAAAAAACATTTGGAGAAGACTCTTCTGTGTCTCTGAATTAATGCAACACAGTCACTGTTAAAATGTCATCCTATAGTGTAGTAAAAATAATACTTGATTTGTTGTCATAAGACTCTAAGTTCCAGACTTGGCTGGAACTATCTGTGTGACTGTGGGTAAATCATTCTATTTCTCTAAACCTCAGTTTCCTTCTTTATAAAGAAACAACTTTACCTATAGGATGTATATGAGGATAGTGCTCAATTACCTTTAAAGTCTAAACAGGTGTGAATTGTTGGAATTATTATAAGGCTAGCTTGGAACATGCAAACTTTCTGAAGGTTGTGGCTTAAGATATACATACATATATAAAAATACATACAAACACACAAAATACACATAAATATATACATATAGGTATATACACACACATATATATGTATACACACACACACACACACACACACACACACACACACACACACATATATATATATATATATATATATATAAGGCCTATGGTCTTTTTAGTGTAGGGAAAGCCTTTCTGCACCAAGCCAACTTAGCATCAATTAAATTGATTAATGGTAGAGTTGCCCAATACATTAAGGATAAGGGACTTGACAAAGGTCAGAAGCTAGTATATGTCAGAAGTAGGACTTGAACCCAGATCTTCCCAGGTCTGAAGACAGCTCACTGTTGGCTACATAACTCCATCTCTACTGTCATCAGTACCAGTTTTACCACATGACTAAAGATGCTAACCTAAAAAATGGGAAAAAATGTTATGTTACAGTACAGACCTTCTTCTGATACACCATCAGTATTGACTCTGCACCACTCCTATTGCTGTTCAGTGCCCCCAAATAATTAGCTAAGACTTTAAATTGCAAATTTGCATTGATAAAGAGACTTTGCTCACTGGGAGTTCCTTATGCCAATGAAATCACAGGCCTAAAAGTATGCTTTTGTTGTTGTTGTTGTTGTTGTTGTTAAGTGACTTGCCCAGAGTCACACAGCTAGTAAGTCTCAAGTGTCTGAGGCCAGATTTGGACTCAGGTCTTCCTGGTGCTTTACTACCTAGCTGCCCTTAAACATATGCTCTTTAAAAATCATCCATTCGGGGCAGCTAGGTGGCACAGTGGATAGAACACCAGCCCTGGAGTCAGGAGGACCTGAGTTCAAATCCAGCCTCAGGCACTTTTCACTTACTAGCTGTGTGACCCTGGGCAAGTCACTTAACCCCAATTATCTCACCAAAAAAAAAAAAAAGCATCCATTCCGAGAAGAATGGAAATCCTTATCTGCATTCTTAAATTGAAAGATGTTAATTGCTTTGATCTTAACTCCCATCTTGCTTTTAATGTACTGTACAGCCCCTGGTCCATGGTCTTTGTGTTATTTTCTGGGATAATGCTGCAGGCTATTGCTCCTATTATACAAACAAAAACTCCTCCAAACAACCACTAGCTATTTTTCTCCACTGGATCATAAAAGAAGAATTGCTATGACAACAATTAGGAGGTATCTCTTCCATTAGTCTTTTTTCTTCTTCTAATTTTTAAATTCTTTTTTCCTTTTCATCAAACTTTTTTTTTTTTTTTTTTGCAGGGCAATGAGGGTTAAGTGACTTGCCTAGGGTCACATAGCTAGTAAGTTTCAAGTGTCTGAGACTGAATTTGAAATTAGGACCTCCTGACCCCAGGGCTGGTGCTTTAACCACTGAGCTACCTAGCTGCCCCTTCCATTAGTCTTGAAAAGTAGGTCTGCCCTAGAAGATCTACCCAGAACACAGGAAAGAAGGGAAGCTGGGAAATTCTAGGAAAAAACACTTATAGTGATGTTGTTCAGTTGTGTCTCTTTGTGGCCCCATTTGGAATCTTCTTGGCAAAGATACTGGAGTGGTTTGCCATTTCTTTCTCCAGCTCATTTTACAGATAGGGAAACTGAGGCAAACAGGGATAAGTGACTTGCCCAGAGTCACACAGCTATTAAGTTTCTGAGGCCACATTTGAATTCAGAAAGATGAGTCTTCCTGACTCCAGGACCAATTCTCTATTCACTGTGCCACTTAGCTGCCCTTATAGTGAGAGGAGATGATAAATGGTGTATAGTCCTACCTGAGGAAGCTGGTCTAATTTTCTCTCAAGAAACCTTTTTCTCGTATGCCTTTTCTGTGCATTTGCAAGTGCCTGTTTATTGTTCTCCATGAAAAAGGACATAGGAACTCTGTAGCTGGAGTGATCTACTAGGTCTATATCCAGTAGTAGTTTCTCCCTCCTTTTATCTAGTTTAATAGCATTCTGGCTGGAGGGGAAAATCCAAAGGGACAAAGAGGAAGCATTTTTACTCTTGAATATGGGGAGTCCCTGGTGTCAGGAAGAGCAGATTACCATTTTGTGTTGACATAGTACATACCTCTGGAGAGCTTCTTGTACTTCTCTGGCTTTTAAAATTGGAGCTCATAACATTTGTATGAGCTTCCAGGTATACTTTCTCTAGGGGAAACTGAAGAATAGATGTTAACGGACTTGCTCTGGGTCACAAAGCAAATCAGTAGCAGAGTTGAAAATGGTTCAATATTGATTCTTAGATGTAATCAGCAGAACATGCCCATGTACACCCTGGAAGCAAACCTCATATTTCTTTTAAATACTTGCGGGACAGAGTGACACAAGTGAATATGCCCGCACTAAGAATTCCACATTCATTAGGGAAAGTCTCGAAGGTAATAGGCTGGCACTTTCAGAATGCTAAGAGTTGGGGTTGATTTGGAAAATATAAAAAAAGTAATTAAAGTGCTTTGTTATTAAAGATCTATGGGTTAGTCATTTCCAGCAACAATGTTGACCTTAGCAAGAGTTTGGTCCTTGGAACGCGGCGTAAGCCTCCTCTGGCTTTCCCTCTTTGTATATGTCAATATAATCTAGCTGGAACTTGCAACTCTAGTGGTCCCTGGGAAATTCAGTGCCCATTCTATAAAGGTAACACCAATTACTTCTGCTAATTGTTACAGAAGTTCTTCCTGAAATGAGCAAATAAAGTGGAAGGCTTTCTAAATAGGTGTCTCAGGGAGGTCAAGATGACAAGAAGTCAAACACCCCAGGGGCTGCAGGGAATTAGATAAGCATGAGCTACTTGCCCAAAGGGGAAAAATAATATCTGGAAAAGGGTAATGGGGGTATTGTAGATAGAGAGCTGGATGAGATCCCAGAGGCCATCTAGTCTTCATTTTGTGGATAAAGAAACTGAGGCACAAAGAGCTTAAGTGACTTGCCCAGGGTCATAGAGCTAATAAGTTTTGTCTGAGGTGGAATTTGAATCCAGGATCCTGAGGTAATGTTTTAATTCAGTTCAGGGTATAACACTGAACATAAAATTCCTTTTTAATGTGTCGATATAATCACACATAGGGATAAATAATTTAGCCTTGTTCTAGCCTGCCATTGTGTGATAGGGAGCCTCAGAAGGCTACTTTGCCCCACACCTCCCTGTCCAGAGTCTGTACACTCAGCCAGCAGGCACTTGAGTCATATGTGGGAGTTGGAACAACTCTGTCCTTTAGGCTGCTCCAGGTTAAGCCACCACAAGCCCCTCTCAAGACTATAGTGTACTCATCCACCCACATCAGAAGGCAATTTCCACTTGGTGGTCTGCTTCTAGGGCCAAGAGATGGACACAAAATTGTTCACCATAGTAGAATTGAATAGCCTCTAAGCTCTTGAAGTCCTTATCCCCACCCAGGAGAGTCTATATTAAACCAGGATGTCCACTTTTTTGGGTCATCTTTGGGGCAGGGAGTGGCAAGGGATGGGAACCAGAGGGACTGAGAGAGCTCTCAGACCCCTAGCTCATGGTGCCTGGTGAGAGGGCCAAGAATCAGCCAATCCAGGATGTCAATCCTCTCACTCTAGCCTTCTTTCCCCACTACTGGAGAGGGTGCTATTATGAGTCCTCCTGGTATGAGACAGAGCACTGGAGCTAGAACTGGAATTGGGGTTCTAAATTTGCCCCCTTCCTAACCATGCTAGCTACCTCCTGATCTCAGAATTACATGAAATGGACTTAATTCTTTGGTAAAATGTAATCTCTTTGAAGACAGGAATGGTCTCATTTTGTATTAGTATCTTCAGAGCTTAGCATAGTGCATGCAATATATTAGCTGCTTAATAAAAATGCTTGTTGAGTTATTAGTAATAAAGAGAAGGTGAGAGTAGCACCTGACTAGCAGAAGTTCCTTTGCATTCGACTCTAACTGGCCCTGAAGGTAGCAGGGATGTGCTGGAGCTTGCTTGAAAGGACTCTCAGAATTAATTCTTAAATTTCCAGTGTGAGCATTTATGTTCCCCAAATCAGCAAAGGCTACAAATCATGGTTTGATTTATTGTTTAGTTTATTGTCTAGACTTAAGAAATTGATGGATTCATTTCCCACCTGGCTGCTCACCTGGACTACCCATATTTGTCTCTAGAAACTCATCTTCCTGCAAGATGAAATTAACTCTGAAATTCATGCCTCTCCAGTACCCCCTGCCCTTGGGTCCCCCTTGCTTTATTTGGAGAGGGTAGAGAGTGGACATCTGAGAATTCTTTCCAGATCCTCTATTTATGGAAGGGCCTATGACAGGCACCTCATCATTTCCCCGATGGCTTCAGGACTTTATTATGCCCCCCATGGCAGGTACTCTCTTTGCCCTCTCCTACTTTCAATTATTTTTTAATGTGTTTTCTTCCCCATTAGATTGGAAGCATCTTGAAAACAGGGCCTATCTTTTGCCTTTTTTTGTATCCTGAACACTTAGCACAATGCCTGGTGCATAGTGGGCTTTTAATAAATGTTTCTTAACTGACTGATAGAGAAAATGTTCCTAATTCAGATTAAACTTAGAAGTATGTTGTGTATACTTTTTCCCTGGGAGAACTGGATTTCCCAGGACTCCACTGGTCAGGAGCCCACACCATACAACTACTTAGGCTGCTGCTTCTGTTTTAGGATCATTGACTTTGAGCTAGAAAGGACCTTATACATCAACGATTTTTGAATTACTCATTTTACAGGTGAAGAAACTGAAGCACAAGGAAGTTAACTTGAGTGTCAGGATTTAAATACAGATCTTAATTACAGATTTAATTACCCTTTCTACTATAACTCAGTACTTTTTTCCTTCTAAACAGTATGCTGTTCTTTTGCATCTACCATCAGCTTCCCCTCTCTGGAATCTGTAAGGAAGGGCTGGACTTGGGCTCCTTTGGTCCTGTGAAAGGAGAATATTACAACTTCTAAATATGAGTAATCCTCAGGTCTTCTCTCTACTTTTTTTTTTTGGGGTGCTGGGCAATGAGGGTTAAGTGACTTGCCTAGGGTGACACAGCTAGTAAGTGTCAAGTGCCTGAGGCTGGATTTGAACTCAGGTCTTTCTGAATCCAGGGCTGGTGCTTTATCCATCTTCTCTCTACTTTCAATCCTAGCATTTCCATTCTCTCTTTCAAAGAGTACTGAGCCACCAACTGTGTTAGGAGGCATAATTAGGTATACAAGAGGAGAATAAAAGGAACAAGTGCCTGGAAAAGAGGGGAATCATGACTTCATTTTTTAATATAGAGTTACTTCTATTTGTTCATTTTAGATGCCCATTAATTTATTATTATTATTTCAGTGATGTAAAACATCTATTTAGAGCAGGAGTTCTTAACTTGGGGTTCATAGATTAGATATTCATGTATAGATTACAAGGAGATAGAAATTATATCCTTTTTTTTTTTTTACTGATCTTTGGTTTCCTTTACAATAATATTGTTTTATTTTTTAAATTTAAGGAGTCCATAGGCTTCACCAGACTACTAAGGGGTACATAATGCAGAAAAGTTTAGAAGTTCTAAGTTAGAAAGAGGAGATTCACAAGCCAGAAACTAGGAAACAATTTAGGGTAAACAAGTGCTTTAGGGATTCAGAATAATGGAGGAATAATTATAGAAAGGAGTACAGTAAGAAAAGTTTCACAGAGGAAGTAAGGTGGCCCTTGAGCATCCTTATTAGGGAAAAAGGAGAGAGAAGGCTGGTGAGGTAAAGGCAACTACTGGAGATGATCAAATGATGGAAAAATGAAGAGTTTAAATTTTGTCTAATATGCTTTTGTGAGCCATATTAAATTCTTAATAAATGAAACTACATGATGAAAATTGTATTTAAGAAGAAAAACGTGTCAGAAGCATGTCAGGTGGATTGGAGACAGTCAGAAAAGCCACTCTGGTTTTTCTAGGTATAAAGAGAGAAGAGCATAAATAGGCTAAGACCAAAGGGAATTGAGAGGAAACAACTGATTTTTGAAATAGTGGGAAGGACCTATTGGCAAAATTTAGTAAGTGACTGGATGTGGGGGATGAGACAATTTGGAGGCTTTAAACTCTGGGTGAATGCTTCCTTCATTGAGGAGTTACTTTGGCTGCTAGCAGTTACTCATGCTCACAACTTTCTGTTCCTGGGGAGAATGACCACAATCATTGGCCTTTAAGTTATCACTTAATATAATTTTTTATTTATTTTTGATTCAGTTCTTTAGCTCCAATATTCTTTCACTTTGTTGCTTTTATAGAATAGTTCTCTGATTAAAATTCAATTATAAAATAGGAGAAAGCCCAGCATTTTAAACAAGCAAGATAAACCAAAAATAATTAATTCTAATTCCATTTTTAAAAGTCTACAAATGTATCTGAAGGCACTATCTAGAGTCTATATGTAAGGATAACATTTGCTTTCTTTTTATTTTTTTTAAGGTCAGAACCTAGGGTGATGAATATGAAAATGCTTTTAAAAATGACAAAGAATGTATAAATACAATAGATTCATTTTTCTTATCATCATTGTTAGGCACCCACATGGCCTTCCTCTGAAATATCCTGTATCTTTTGTAGCCATCAACCTTCTCCTTCTGTAATAAGAGTAACTGACACATGCCATTTTAAACCCACTTTATGTGTGTTATTTCATTTGAGCCTCATGCCTGCCCTGTAAAATCAGTCCTAAAGTCATTATTTCAGTTGAAAAATCCTGTGTTGTCTCCACCTCTTAGAATATTAAACTTTTTTATAGTAAGGATTGCCTTCATTTTTTTTATCCTCAGCACTTAGCACAGTACTTGACACATGCTAAGCACTCAACAGTTGCTTTTTCACTAATTTGTTCTTTATAATCTCTTCTTTATTATTTATTTATTATCTCCATTACCTATGAAGAGAATAAGGTTCATAGACCCATAGCTAGTAAGCATCAGAGACAGAATGTAAACCCAAGTCTTCCTGACTTAACTAAGTATACCATTCTGCCCTGCCAGATGGCCTCTTGGAGTTTCCCTTTTCTCTATCCCACATCACTCTGGAGGTAGCTTCCCTCTATATCTTTTCCTCCCTCCTGTCAGTTTGATGTTGCTGCCAATGAGGAAGCTCACTGCCCTTCTGGGAAGGTGTTCTGTCCTTTAGACCTTTACTTCTACCTCTTCTTGCCTTTGAGATGTGAGGGTAGGGAAACAGATCTCTTTTTTATCAGATAATCTAGCCAAACAAGTATTACTTTCCTGTTTGGCTACCAAAATGTTTGCCTTATCTTCTTCCTTGTAAAAGCTCATATGAGATGACTGTCAACCATTGAAATGGTTGAGGATTAAAAAGACGTTTAAAACTCATTTCACTTATGTTAAGCAATTTCTCAAGCCCCAGACACAGGTATTGTATATGACTGGCTATGTATGTATTCACACTCCACATGCTTTAAACCATTCTGTGTTATTGATTATCCTGAATTAAAAGTATGCTCTTTGAAATATTTATGACCAGGCATCCTCCCAAAACATTTATATGAAAGGGAGTAAATAACTAAGATGAATTTTCAATTTTCGTGGACATCATTTACTTATCATGGATACATTGCTATATGTCCTTGTTACTATATCTGGGTATATAGAACACAGTTTCTGGAATATAATAAAGTCCATTCATTGAATGAGCATTTAAGAAACACCTCCTATATGCAAAGCACAGTGCCCATAGTTCTGTGTGAATAAAGCTCACAATAATTTATATTCAAGATCTTGAAATAAAGTATACTTATGATGCATTTAAATTTACCATTGTTACTGACTTCCCCACCCCAATGTAGTGCATGTCTTATTTGTATGTTGTAGTTCTTACCTTGCCAACATACAAAGGGTCAGTTCCAGTGTATTCTTCCAGAACAAAGAATTGGTTCCAAACCCAACTTCTTTTCATTCGATGGTGTGAATGTGTCTTGTCCGACAGATGTACTTCCAGTTCTTTGAGGGGCATGGGAGTGACAGACAGTACAGTGGTTGTAAGGTCCATCAAGCCACAAAAATACAAGGACATGCCAAGTCCAAGCCAACTCTTTGCTTTGCTCATTCTACCAGAGGTCCACATGGGTTTGCCAGGGTGTCAAAAGGTAAAGGAAAAGAAAAATCACTAGAGTTCAGCAATTTCTTGAGACGAAAAACTTCTGTTGATTGAGCCCTTAGATATTTCAAACAAGATCCTGCTTGGAGTCTGACCACTTGAAAGATGATTTCCTGTCAAGTTAGACAAAAGACACTTCGATGATGTCAAGTTCTTCCCTTGTGTTTGAGCAAGTTCTCAAATACACAAATACACAAATAAGTATTCCATTTTCTACTCAAAGAATTAAAAAGTCATGACATGCTATCACTTCAATAATGTTTGGGTAATGAATAATATTTTGGTAAAACATCTTGCTATCTGTAGTCCTAAACCTTTGGATATGGATTTCATTGGGGATGCAGCTAGCAAATAAATTTCTTTCTTTCTTTCTTTCTTTCTTTCTTTCTTTCTTTCTTTCTTTCTTTCTTTCTTTCTTTCTTTCTTTCTTTCTTTCTTTCTTTCTTTCTTTCTTTCTTTTTTTTGGTAACTTAGCTGCAGGGTTTTGCTGTATTATTGATTGGTCTGAATTAATAGTATACTCTTTGAAATATTTATCATCAGACAACCTCTCCAAACATTTAAAAATAGCACTCACTTCCAAAATTTACAGCAGATAACTAATATTTCCATTAGGAGAATAGCTTTTCTTGGCTTAACAAAAAATAAAAACAAAAGTAAGCTTGGTTTTGTTGCTATTCTACAGTACCTGAACCCTGTCCTTTATTGATAACATTACCAAACTTGGATTTCATTTATAGGCTGCTGTGAATCACTTGTGATTTTAATCATTCTTTCCACACCATTGTGGAATTCAAGTTTCACACTCTGCTGCCTCTCCTCCCTGGAGCTGATAGGGGCTGCTAATGTGACATTTCTAGGATTTGAACGGTCAGTTAATCATTATATCATCCACAAAAGGCTTTAAAGGGCTGATGGTCACATGCTACTGTAGGCCGGTTAAGAGAGTCAAACCAACACATTTTTCCTGCTTAAGTGTGAAAGGCTTGTTTAGGCAAAGGAATGTGGACTTTCATCAGGGGACAGTTTTTCATCTCTTGAGGTTCTTTTGTTGCTGTGAAGTCAGATTAACCAGTGACCTCACTTCTGGGTTAGGGATTATAGCAATCTATTCTTCCCTGATTTGGATAGGTTTAATGAGGTGGTAGAATACTAGAGGTACCCTGTCAGAAAAGCCTCAATTTTCTTGTGGATCTAATGTTATTGCTATTCATTCTGAGGACGTTTGTCTCCCTCACAACAAATTTAATAATGCTCCCTTTTTACAAGTATAAATCAAATGCATTGAAATGAACTCACCTCCTGCCCCCAACCTACAAGAACTTCAATGAAATGGCTATCAAATCCTCACAGCTGAAATTGTCAAGGATTAAAAAGACATCTGATATTTATTTCATATTTTTGAATGAGCAGGTGACAACTACTATGAAAGAAGGAAGGGATGATGAAGAGTTTAGAATGAATGCAGCAGAATGAGAGAGACTTATCATTTGAAAAGGTACAGTTCTAAAATCAAAATGAAGTGGGCAGCTAGGTGGTATAGTGGATAAAGCACTAGGCCTGGATTCAGGAGGACCTGAGTTCAAATCTGGCCTCAGACACTTGACATTTACTAGTTGTTTGACCCTGGGCAAATCACTTAACTCTCATTGCCCTGCAATAAAAAATGAACAACCTCCCCCAAACCCAAAACCAAAAATAAAAACAAAGTGAAGTAAGAGCAGCATAGATGTATACAATTTAGGATGACAACCGTCAGTGAAAAATACAGTGATGTTGCTGTAATAGATTAGGTTAGTAAAGGAAAACGTGGAAGGTTCCTCTCTTTCTGATCCTATAGACATAAAGAAACCCAAGTAGAGTTGCTTTTATTCTTTTTGACAGGATAGCATTCTAGAAAAAGGAATTCTTACTTGAATAATAAGTAGGAACTAAAATTATTTCTGTTTTGTTTTCATATTACCTGTAGTATCTAATATAGCGCTCCCACATACCTCCTAGAAAGCAATTCTTTAAAATAAAAGAAGTAGAAAAAAAGAAGAAAAACATAGCCAAGCAAGCAGTTCAGTAGCGCATCAACTGAGTCTGCCATCATATGCAATTTTCTATACCTATAGTCCTCTATGTCTGCAAAAAAGGGAGGGAGCTGCATTCTTATATCTCTTTGGGGGGGGGCTGTTAATTTCACAGCACTGAGTTTCATTGCTTGGTTGTTATTTTCATTTACACTGTTGTAGTAATTGCATATATTATTTCCCTTGTTCTGCTTACCTCATTTGAATCAGTTCATTTTTATTGTTCAGTCATTTCAGTTGTATCTAACTCTTCATGACCTTTTTTGGGGTTTTCTTGGCAAAAGTACTAGAGTGGTTTGCTTTTTTCTTCTTTAGCTTATTTTGCAGATGAGGAAATTGAGGCAAACAGGGTTAAGTGACTTGCCAAGGGTCACCCAGATATTAAGTGTCTGAAACTGGATTTGAACTTGGGTTTTCCTGACTCCGGACCCAGGACTCTCTCCACTGTGCCACCTAGCTGACCTGTATCAGTTTATATAAGTCTTAATATATGTGCTTCCTACATGCTGTTCAGTATTTGTCATATTCATTGTTTCTTACAGAGCAGTAATATTCCATTATGTTTTTGTACCACAACTTGTTTAGTCATAGAGTCGGAAGTACTGAGAAAAGAATTATGCTGTCTCAGGGAGTTTAAGGTAGCAATGTATAGGCATGGTATATTATATAGAGAAGGGTGTAAGAAAAATGGCTCTCCATCCCCAGACAATAACCACTAATAAGACATAAAGAAAACTTTATAGAAGATACATTTCTTCGGTCTATATGGTGCTTTGGACTGGGAATCCTTCTTCTAACACATTACCTCTGTGATCCTGAGAAAATCACTTAATGCCCATGGGCCGTTAGTTCTTCATATTCAAAATGAGATGGTTGCCCTCCCTATTTTTTCATAATATATTTATGCCAATTAAATACCCACATCGCTAGCAATACCTCTGATCCAAAATGCTCAAATAAGACTTTTCGTTACGTATCCTGTCTTTATGATTAATGTTTTGTGGTCAGTTTAGTTGTCTAGGGTATCTCTTTCTTCCATCCACTTTGGCCTCCAACAGAGTCCTCCTTTCCTTTCTTGTCACTCGAAATACATAAATGTAGCTTTGGGTTTCTTTAGGATGCATGAAGCCCTGTGCCATCAGTGAGCAAACTTGTGGTCTGTCTGGTCTGCACGGCCCATACAAAACCTACCTACTGAGCTCCAAGGGAACATAGTCCCAAGGGCAGAACCACCTGACTGTTTCTGTGTTAAATAACTCACTAGTTTAAGATTAAGTGAAGGACTTTGCCTAGTTCCTCTTCAGTCTAAATACATAAGAAAAAAATACCACCAATAACTCTTTAGAAAGTGAAACCCAGGCTGCAAATAGTGGCATTATAAATTTCACATCTTTTAAGAACAGTTTTTATGTAATTGAAGAGAAAAACAGTCCTGTCTGAAACAATCACCTCTCTTACACTTATAAATAATCAGTGTCTTGTATGATTCCCACTACTCAGAAAAGCAACTCCAGGAAATGAACAGTGGCTGTTTGTAGATGTTTTTTCTACTTCTGCTCTTACAAAGGGAGATAGAAATTATATAAATATATATGTATATAAACATGCACATACATATATACACATACATGCATATGTCATAGCATGCACACACATATGTACATAAGTATACACACATATATACATATATGTGTGTGTATTCACATCCACATATAATATATGCTTTGTAACAGCCAGAGTACCATGCTAGGAATGCATTAGTGGAAACTGACTTATGCATTAAATGAGTCTTTAAAAAGTTTTTCCCCAGCCATCCTGCCTAAAGAAGGCAAGCAACTTGGTAATGAACTCAGTAGGAAGAAATTAATGTTGAAATAAAAGTGTTCTCCAAGAGCATTGTTTATTTTGTTCCTTGAATTTGTTGTGATATTTCAAGTGTTGTTTTTTTTTTTTGAGGGAGATGGGTGGAAATAGTTTTCTTCTTTAAATGAACTAGGCTTCCCTTGATTTCCTGCCCCTGTGCCCCATTTTCTTTAGCCTTTCATGGTTCATGGAACTAAAAAGATAACCCTACAACATCTGAGTGTATGCTTGGGAGTCTCTCAAAACATCCAAGGTGTCTTTACTGCTCGGCTTAGCCTAATGCATGGTGCAGATAACTCTGTTTAGATTGTTTTGGGGAGTTAAACTGCCTTCATAATGGTAACTGGTTAGTTCTGGAAAGAGACCTGAAAATGCACTAAGGAAAAAAAAAACTTTGTTTTGTTATTTTTTTATTAAGATCTTGGATAATAGAATGAAACATGACAGTGTACCATATGGTGCATCAGCATTAAATCAGAATACACTTCATTGTCACAAAGTGACTTCTACAGACCCATCAACATTCTCTCTGGGGAAAGACAAGCAAACTCCTTTGACTTTAATATTCAGAGTCCTTCAATATGGAGCAAAGAATTCCCAGAGAAAGACAGGGGCCGTCACATCAGGTACATCAGAGGGAAATGCTTACATGACTGTCACATATCTGGAGATGTTCAATGCCTAAACAGATATTTCTGTAAGGAAACTTTTACTGCAAAGATGTCCACCACAAAAGTTCTAAATTTTTCTAACTTTGTGTGTTGTAGAATTAGTGTAGTGAGGGGAAAAAGGCCCTTTACTTGGAGTCCAGAAGTCCTGACTTTAAAGCACTCCCCCCATACACTTATTAGCTATGTGACCCTGGACAAGTCACTGAACTTCACTTGGCCCCAGTTTCCTCATGTGTAAAATGTGGGGTAACACTAACTGTTACTCATATTACTTCACATTACTGTTTTGAGGATCAAATCATAGAACTCATGAAGTACTTTGCAAGCCTTTAATACTTTATAAATGCTAGTTACTATAAGTAAGGAAGGAAACATGCATTTATTAAGTGTTTTAGTTTCTTCACTTTCTAGCTGTCTAAGTCCTATGAGATCATTCAGATAGAATGCAACCAGAAAGCCAGAAGTCCCAGTAAGGGAACATTCTCCACTTGTCCTGTGGAAAGGTTCTGGCACCATGTGAGGACAAATGATAATTTTGTTATTCAGTCATTTCTGGTGTGTCCTACTCTTTATGACCCCAGTTTTGGGGTTTTCTTGGCAAAAATAGAGTGGTTTGTCATGTCCTTCTCCAGATCATTTTACTGATGAGAAGTCTGAGGCAAGGTGGATTAAGTGACTTGCCCAGGGTCACACAGCTAGTAAGTCTCATCTGAAGCCAGATTTCAACTCAGGTCTTCCTGACTCCAGGCCTCATGCCCTATACACCTAGCTGCTTTTTTGCTTTATTATGAGGTATCCTATCATGTATAGCACATTGTGGCTACTAAAGTATATTCACACACATTACTCACTTTGGTTCTCACAATAATCCTGTGTTATTAGTTACTTGTTATAGACGTGAGAAAACTTGATCCTCAGTGAATAGTTGATTTGCCACAGGATGGGCAGTTAATAACTTTAAAGACTGGACTCAAATCCTTGTCTCTGGATTCTAAGTCTTTTTTTCTCAGCTAGTTTGCTCCTATTTTTGTAGTTGTTGTTGCTACAGTTTTCTAGGTTGAAGGAAGAGAGGAGGGGTTTTATGGAACTGTGTCCTTAGGAAAACAGGTCACCCTTGCTTGGTCTCACTCTGGTTATTTGCTTTCAGGCCATCGCCCTTGCTTAGGTTAATACTGGTTGTTTGCTTTGCTGTTAATACCTTCCCCTCCACACACAGTGGGAAATCCTGTAACTGAGGACTGCCTAGAAGTGGAGTAAGTAAAGCTGGCTGTCATAAACTGCTGAGCATATACAGCAAGTGAAAGAGAAAATGAAAACAGCAGCATGGAAATCTCAGAGTTGGCAGAGACCTCAGAGTTCTTCTAATCCAAATCATACCTAAACAAGGAGCCCTTATACAATATTGCCAAGTGGATGTCCAATTCTGCGCAAAAATCTCCTGTGAGACAGAATTTTTCATCTCTTGGGGTACCCCATTCCATGATCAGATAGCTCTAATTGTCAGGAAGTTTTTTTTTTCCTTGAATCAAACCAAAATTCATCTTATGGTTGCATTTTTGGTATTATACTCAACACCTAGAACAGTGTCTTGCACACAGCAGTCACTTAATAAATAAATGTTGATTTCTTGGTCAATGTTAGTGCAGCCTAAGACTTTACTAGTTCTCATGGCTGCCACATCACAATGTTGACTCATATCCAGGTTGCATTCCACTAACCTTTTTCAGATTGTTTTTAGATGAACTACTTTCTAGTTATTTTCTAACCCCAGCATCTTGTGCTTTTTAATTTTTTTTGATATTACTTGTGATTTAATTGGCATTGAGAATTTTCAGTGAGAAAACTCTCCACCAAAGCAGACTAGCCCATACTCTGCAACCTATAGCCTTTGACAATTGCCTGGGGGCACTGGTATGTGACTTGGCTAAATAAGGATGACATAGTTAGTTTGTGTCAGATGCAGGAATTGAACCCGAGTTTTCCTGACTTTCTGTCCATTCTATCACATTATATTTCATCCAATTCAATTTAGCCTAATGTTCTAGCATGCCAAGAGCTTTTTGGATCCCAGCTCTATCATCCAGTATGTTAGCTAATCTTCCCAACTATGTGTCCACCGAGCATTTGATAAGCATAATATCTATGTTTACACCAAAGTCATTGTTAAAAATGTTAAACAGTGCAGGGCCAAGAACAGACCATTGGAGTATTTCTTTAGAGACTTCTTTCAATCTTTCATAAGTTTTCATTGAACTTTTCCTGGACATTCAACCAGTTCTGAATTCATCCAAATGTGCAATCTACTTCTCTCTATTCTTTCTATAAGAATATCTTGAGCATCTACATGGAATAGTTTGCCAAAATCTATGTAAATTATTATCTATAGCTCTCTCCTCATCTATTAATCAAGAAACTGTAAAATTTGCAGAGTATAGAGCACTGGGCCTGGAGTCAGGAAGATCTGGATTCAAATCCAACCTCATATAGTTACCAGGTATGTGATCCTGGGCAAGTTGCTTAACCTGTTTGCCTCAGTTTTTTCAACTGTAAAATGGAGATAATAATAGCACCTACATCCCAGGATTGTTGTGAGGATCAAATGAGACAATAATTTAAAAAGTGCTTAGTATTATCCTTGGCACATAGTAGGTGCTATGCAAGTGCTAGTTATTATTATTATTATTATTATTATCTTAATTAAATTCAAAATATTTTCCACATGGCATGATTAATATATATCTAACTTTTCCCCAATTTCACGTTCAAACAATTTTTTAAACATGATTTATTCTTGGTGATGCACTGTTGGCCCTTCATGAGCATCATGTTTTTGCCTAGATGGTATCAGTTATTTCTTTAGTAAAACATTCTAGAATGTTTCTAGGAGTCAAAGTCCAGTTAAGTCCCTAAAATTTGAAGACTATTCTCTTCCTTTTTGGAAATATGTTTTTCTCTCCTCTTAAGTACATCTTCCATTCTCCATGATCTTTCAAAGGTTAGTTACAGTGGCTCAGAAATCACATCTGTCTAGTCTTTCTATACCTGATTCAAATGATAGATTTATAAAATGTTCAGCACAGTGACTGACACATAGTTGATATATGCCCTTTTCTTTCCCTTTCCTCTACTCAAGAATATGGTTCATGTGAGCCAGATGACTTGAACTCATATGGACGCTAGCCTAGTTCAGGACTCCATCACCTCCTGCCTGACCTATTGTAATAGTCTCCTAGTCTGTTGCTCTGCCTTAAATCTCTCTCCTCTCCAATCCACCTTCTACACAGCTAAAGATTTTCCCAATGAACAGGTTTGACCGTGTCACTTTCCCATTCAATAGGCTCTAATGACTCCTTATTACATTTGAGGTAAAATACAAACTCTTATGTGTGGCATTTGAAGCCTTTAACATGGCTTCCCCCTACTTTTCCATCCTCATCATATAGCACTACCCTTTACAACACAGCAGACTGTCTCAAATCTTGGTGCCTTTGCACAGACTGTCCCCAGTTCCAGAGATGTACTCCCTCTTTACTTCTAGCCATTAGAATCTCCAGTTCTTTACAAAGCTCAAATCAAATCCCACTTTCTACATAAAGCCTTTGCTGATCTATCCAGCTATAATTATCTTCTTTATACCCCCACACCATGCTAATGTTTATTTCATATATACCTATACATATATTCAGTATCACTTGAAGGAATGAATGCAAGCTCCTTCAAGGCAGGGATGATTTCATTTCTGTCTTTTTATCCCCAGCTCCTTGTATAATGCCTGGCACATTGCAGTTACTTAATCAATTGATTGACTTATCAAGAGCAACCAGAAATTCTCTTACTTTCACCCTTTTTATCCTTGGTAGCAATTCCCCATTAGCCATTTCTGTCCTGTCCTTTCCATTCTAAAGATTCTTCTCCTTGGCAGAGAAAACAGATGCAAAATAATGGTTGAGCAGCTCTACCTTTTCTGTATCATCTGCTATCATTGTCCCATATACTTGGAGCACTGGTTTTATCTCTCTTCTGTCTTCTTTTCCCCTAATATGGTTAAAAACCCTAAATACTCCTTCTTGTTGCCCGTAGATTCTTTGCCAGCTTCCTCTCATTCTGATTTTGAGTATCCTTGACATTTCCTTTTACTCTTTTCTATTCCATCCCCACCTCCATTTTTTAAAAAAAACAAATCACTAAGAAAACTCCTGTGGTGAAAGGAAATAACTTTTGAGAAATAATAATAGAGTGGGGTTGTGAGAGCAGAAAAGGGTGGTTTGGTAAGAAACTAAAAAGTATCTAGTAAAATTGAGTGGGAGATGGAGAATGGAGAAATTGGTGATGGAATGGTAGAGCTTGGATTAAATTAATAATTAGAAAGTTGAAACTTGTTATGGGGATCAGCTAAGTCCAGAGATAAAATCTGCTTTGTGCCCTAAACTATTCACCCTGACTCCACAGTTTGTAACAGCCTTGCTATGATCATAAATAAAGCTTATCCATTTTTGACATTTTTATCTAATGCTTCTGACCAATCCTTCTTGCTGTCCAATCTCTTTGCAATCATTCTTTCTCTGTCGAGCCTGGTCACAGTTCATCTCTCTATTGTCACCACACCTGGCAAATAGATTCTTTCTCATTCTCTCACATATACTTACTATCTGATCATTAATTTAATCCTGAAGGAGCCAAGACATTTTTTTCTCTTACCTACTTTACCCTTTCTTAAGTTTTTACTTTTAATCAAGCTAATGAAATTGAAAAACTGTCCAAAGATACTCTGTAACTGCGGGCAGATGAAAATTTCCATCTCTGCCCTCTGATGGGTTTCTCTTCTATTCATTAATTGTGAGTCCCATGTAACATATGCATTTGCCTGAGGATTTTGTGGGGATCTTAGATTTTATTGATGTGGGCACTACTTCCTTTGGCATAGGTTCCAGCTCATCCATGCCATTAACTCTATTGAATCCATGTCCATTTCCTCCCATAAAGGATCTAATGCACAGAACATGCCACATGCTAGAAAATACAGTAACAATGACAGATCCAAGGCCAAGAATGGCTAAACTTGGGGAGACTAATTAGCAGCAACCTATGAAACAGAAGAAAAAACCAAAATGTCTCCCAATCCCATGAAGACTTGTAATAGTGTTGGAGTGGCAGGAAGGGAGGCAGAAGTTGCAAAACATATCAGTTTTTAACTCATCTACTAACATTAATTTCACCATTGGAAAGCCTTCTCCAAGATGAGATGTTTGGTTAACAAGAACTGGTTGAAAAGCTACTGGAGGATTAATTCATCCATTAATATTTACATACTATTGGTATAATTCTCCTGTAACAATATCTTTTGTGAAAGGTAAATTGTAGTTAGCCTCTGGTATCTTAGAGGCTAGAAAAATTAGGTGGGAACAACATTAGTCTTAGAGTCAGGAGAGGGAGTGAGAATTCCTATGCATTCTGTCATGGTCAGACTATACCTGGAATACTGGTGAGAATTGGGCAGCACATTTTAGGAAAGACATTGATTGATGAGAGGAAAATCAGTGTAGTGAAATGCCTTGAGACCATATCATCTAAGGATCACTTGAAACAAATCTGAAGAGGAAAAGGTCTATGGTGGCACATGATAGCACAATATTTAGAGAATTATTCTCTGGATAAGGGATTGGATTTGTTCTGTTGGATCCCAGAGGACAAAACTAGGAAGAAAGGATAAAGCTTTTAGAGAGACAGATAAAGACTCAACTTTTTAAGATTTAGAATTGCCCTTAGCAGCAAACAATAGTGACTTCAAAAGAGAGATGATGAAACATAACTCCTGCCTCTTGATAGAGAGGTAATTAACTAGAGGCTCAAAATAAAATATGAATTTTTGGACATGGTCAGTGTGCTGATTTGTTTTGAAGGACTATATATATTTATCACAAAGTGGGACATTTACTTGGCATAGTGGGGAATAGTAATTTTGGGGTAGAATAATGAGTAGCCCAAAGATAGCAATAAAATAATGTTTTGAAATGCACTGGTGCAAACAAACAAAAACCCAGATGTTTTGTCACTATCATGTGAAATTTTACACACACACATATATATGCCTTAAAAAACTGTCTATAACAAAAGTCTTTTTATAGCATATAAAATCCTTGAGAATGGCTGCCATTTTTTTTTCTTTTTGTCTTCAGCTCCTAGCACAGTGCCTAGCAAGTAGTAAGCACGGAATACATGCTTATTGATTGATTGTTCTCCTTTCTGTATTGTTTGTTTTTGTTAGATTAACAATGAAAGAGACAATTAATTAAAAAAAGAAAAAGGAGACAAATATTTTTGCCATGTTTGTAATGTTCAGAATAAAGTTGGTTCTCAAGAAATATCCATAAATGGATTGAAAAAATGGAATGGAAATTATTGCAAAGTTGAATGAAATGCTTCTGTATGTAGTGAAGGTTGCCCTCACTGGAGAGTTTCAATCAAAAACTGGGTGACCAAGGCTTCTTGTAGAGAACCTTCTTTTCAGGTATGAGATGGGCTAAAGCTGTTTCAGAGATTCTTCAATTAAGGGTTTAAATCCCATTTCCAACACATTAGCTATGAGATCATAAGGAAGACATTTAATTCTCTGAGCCTCTATTTATGAATCTGTTCAAGAACAGAGATGTGTGCCATGATTAAGAGTAATGTTTCTTAATGAACCCTGAAACACTCCAAGGCATTTTTAATGAATTGTAGATTGTTTGCTAAGACATCAAAAATAATAATTTCAGAGGATTTTACTACAAGAGTTCTGCCAAAGTTTTGTCTAAGCTGAAGGGTCTTAACACCACAGGAAACTTTGAGAACCCATGGGAGAGTGGATAGGGAAGTGGCATCAGATTCAGGAAGACCTAGTTTCCAGTCCTGTCTCAGTGAACTACTGGCTATGGGACCCAGGGTAAAACACTCATATTCTCCATGCTCCCAGGAAACTTAGTAAAATTATAAGTTTCATAGAAGGTGCCAATATTCATGGATAGGGTATATTTCTCCTTGGTAACTCCCTATATTGATGAAGCTGTAGCTTTATTTTTAAAAAAGGTAAAGATAATAGTACCTACCATACCTACCTCACAGGTTTTTTCTGAGAGTTTGGCAAGATAATGACTGTAAAGTCTTTTTTTTTTCAAAATTTCAAGTGGTACATAAGTGCCAGTGAAGCTATTATTCTAATATCTTAAAGGACAGCTTTTTCTTGTTGAACCTTGAGAGCACCTATTTCAGTTTGAAAAAAAATTAACTATCAGGAGAACAAATTTTAGTCAACACATTAATAAGATCCAACCTTATTCATTCAAAAACTTTTTATTGAGCACCTACACAATGTGGAAGACACTGTGCTTCTGTGCTTTGGGGAAATACAGAGATGATTAAGTGATAGCCTTTGGCCTCAGAGGGCTTAAAAGCTGGCAGACAGGAAAACACACAGAGGAACAGTATAACTTAAAGCAGTATATACTTACAAGGTAAGTATACACAAAGAACAAAAGGACCTTCTTGGTGAAGTATTCTAAATTAAGATGAAAAAAGACATTACAGGGTTTTATTGGGAAGTAGGAATGGAAAGGAAGGGATGGTGTTTTTAAGTAATTTTACCAGCAAATTAGAGAAAACCTCTCAACTGATTGAATATGGGGAATGTGTTGAAATTGGTTCCAAAGTTTCAAGCTTAGGTGAATAAGTGTTCTGTGACATAGTGAAAAGAAACAGGGAATGCATTCAATGAACAAGCTGATTCAGTGCATCAAAGTACATTGGAATCAGGGTACCTGGGTTCAAATCCTACCTATCCTATTTATTCTTTGGGACTTTGGAAAGTTACTGAAAAACCTCAGAACTCCAGATGATTGATGTACAACATTAAGATTGGACTAGGTCCCTGGTGACATCCTTCTAGCCTTAGATCTTTAACCTTACACTGTGCTATACATTATGCTAGCCACCAGGGAAGTTGAGAAGAGGAGTTGACTTGGGAGTAATGGGGAAAGAACAGTTTATAAATAAAATTTTGTACTTCAAGGTGGAAAAATATATAATTTTATGCCTAACTCAAAACGGTAAAGACTTCTCTTTCTATCTTAACACTTAAAATGGCTTTGGACTTAAGATATGTTAGTTCTTTTCCCTCCCAGTGGTCCTTGGGGTATAAGCAGTATTACTTTCAAGCTAACTAACCTTGTGCCCTGACTCCTGTAAATGTCTTTCCTGTGATTGATTCTGTAAGAGCTGGTCTTGAACTTAAATGAAGCCACAGACTTTTAACTTGTCAGCTCTAGGATGGTATGCTCCTTTAACATAATTCTCACTTTCACTTCTGAATAATGGTGTTCTGGCTTCTGACTTTTTTGTTGTATAAGAAATGCAGTTAAAGAAGGGTTCAAAAACTTTCTGCTTGCTACTTAATCTGCTTAAGGAAAAGGAAAAAATCTGAAACTCCACAAATTAAAAAAAATGCTTTTCTTCTTCCCTCACAAGCATGATGCCTAATTCTAATGAATTACTTAAAAAGTAAGCTGTTTTAATTATCTTTTGAAAAATATTTTCAGTACTGATTTTGAAACTGACCAAAAATTTATTAACAAGTATATATGTTCATGGCAACAAACATTAATCAAATACCTAATATGCTATGACATGCTGAATTCTGAGATATTAAGATCAAACAGTCCCTGCTGAGAAGGACTTTAAATGGTAATGGAAAAAAGACAAGTGGGAGAGGGAGAGGGAGAGGGAGAGGGAGAGGGAGAGGAAGAGGGAGAGGGAGAGGGAGAGGGAGAGGGAGAGGGAGAGGGAGAGGGAGAGGGAGAGGGAGAGAGTGGGAGAGAGAGAGAGAGAGAGAGAGAGAGAGAGAGAGAGAGAGAGAGAGAGAGAGAGAGAGAGAGAGAGAGAGAGAGAGAGTTAATTTTAAATGTGTGCTTAGGAACAGAGATTTGTAGAGGAAAGTTTGATGAAGGGAGAGGGTGGAAGCAGGGAGATGAATTAGGAAGCTAATGCAATTGTTCAGGTAATAAGCAAGGAGGGCCTGGTCTATGTAGAGGTTGTGTGAGTAGAGAGAAAGGGATAAATGTGAGAGATGCTATTGTGGTAGAATTGATTAGAGTTGGAAATTAAACTAAAATTTTGGCTAATTGAGAAGCAAAAATCAAGGATGATACCAGCATTGGAAGATGGATGAATGGAAAGATGGTGATAGGGAAAGGAAATGGAGAATTTTGGAGGAATGATGGCATTTGGGGGAAAGACAATTGCAGTTGGGATGTATCAATTTCAAGATACCCATGAGAATGGCCAGGTAGAAATAGCCTAGCAGATGGACAAAGATACTTGGAAATACATAAACATGGCAGATTTCTTTGAAAATGCTGTTTATTGCTTCCTGGTCAAGAAAAAAGATTAAACCTATAAATTCTCATGGCTTTGAAATTTTTTCAGTTACCAGTGTTATATATTACTCCCTCATAGACATACACCAGGTTGAACTGGCTCTTGAGGATAGAAAAAAAGTTTTTAAGGATCTTCTCCAAAAAGTTATATTTCATGTGAATTTTAAGATCACACATGATTCCTTGATAGGTTTCTTAAGTCTATCAAGATCTGTTAAATTTGTTAATTTGTTAAGCAATGCTTTGATTTCAGTAATTACCACAAAGGGCATAAAACAGGGATGCACAGCTTTGCCAAAGCCTCTGTCATGGAGGATGGAAAATAGAAGGGAGATTCCCTATAGGCAGTGAAGTCCCTGTTTGTGGCTGATGCTGTGCTGTGCTGATTGTATCAGGTTTCAGAATCCTACAGATCCCATGGCTGCTCAGAAGAGCTTATCCTAATAATACCCAATGGGAATTCTATGCAGTTGGATAGTTGGTCCCTTTTTTACTAGTCTGGCAATTCACATATCTTGGATAGGAATGGCATATAGACAATAATTCAATAGGAGAGTGCTCTAGGTTACATTTGTGAAGTTTGGCATCACTTACAACAAACCTAATTTGCTCCCTGATACAAAAAACAATATTTTTCATACCAATATTATTCCAGTGATTCAATATCACTCAAAATCATAGAAAACCAAACTCTAAAGAATCAAATTTTAGTGAGCAAAAATGTAATGGGGAAATATAGACAATAGAATATTATCAGCGATAACTGCCTCACCAAAAATGGTGTAAAAGATAGCATTGGGACATGAATGATTAGAAAAGGAAGGGGTCTGGTAATGTAGCAAAAGTGATGCGTTATAAATGGGCCGGCCTGAGGGCAGCACAACACCCCAGAACATTCTAAAAAATTCAAGAAGGGTCCTTAGCCCATTGGGTGGAGCATCTGTGAAGAATTAATGAGACAACATGATCAAGAATCATATGTGATGGGGCATCTAGGTAGCGCAGTGGATAGAGCACCAGCAATGGATTCAGGAGGACCTGAGTTCAAATCTGGCCTCAGACACTTAACACTTACTAGCTGTGTGACCCTGGGCAAGTCACTTAACCCCAATTGCCTTACCAAAAACAAAAACAAAAAAACAAAACCAAAAAGCAACAACAAAAAAATCATATGTGATGAGATTGCATAAATTGTCTTGTTCAGTTGTTTCATTTCTGTCTGACTCTTTGAGACTCCATTTAGAGTTTTCTTGGCAAAAATTATAGAGTGGTTTGCCATTTCTCCAGATCATTTTGCAGATGAGGAAACTGGGGCAAACAGGGTTAAATGACTTGGCCAGGGTCACACAGCTAGTAAGTCCCTGAGACCAGATTGGAACTCATGGCTTCCTGACTCCAGGCCTGTGACTCTATCCACTGTGCATACTGTGAATTTTTAGTTATGAGTTCAACTTAATGACTTCTGATATTCTTTTCACCTGTGAAATTCTGTAATTCTTCAATATTTCCATGTGGATATTCCACTGATCATTCAAGCTAAAGATGTCCAAAACTGATATGCCCTCTTTGTTATCATTCCCATCTATTAATTGTTCTTCCATTCCTCAAAATATCAAGGCATGATCTCAGTGATGAGCCTAACTCATACCTGAATGAAAATCCAGTTGGAAATGTGGGTGTGGGACATGGGAGAGAGTCATATTTCAAGTTATTTAAACAGATCTGATAATTGAAACTGATAAAGTAGAAGAACTCACCAAAGAAAAGAGTTGTGGGAAAGAAGAGTGAGGACAAAGCCCTGGAGAATGCCTACAGTAAGAGTACACAGGGGGATAAAAGGGGAATGACAAGGAGGAGAACCAGGAGAGTGCAGCGTGTCATGGAAATTTCAGAATTAGAGCAGCAGTTCTCAAACTCTTTTGCTCTCAAGACCTCTATTCACTATGAAAACTTATTCAAAACCCTTTCATCTTAAAAATTATTGAAAGTCTCAAATATATATTTTGTATGCATTATATCTATTTAACATTAGAAATTAAAGTGGATTAAGCTCCAAAATATTTATTAACTCATTTAAGAAGAATAAACCCATTATATCACTACAAAATAACATTTTTATTTAAAAAATTATGTTTCTCAAAACAAAAAGTTAGTGAGAAAAGTGGCATTCAATTTGTTGAGATATTTAATTTTGGTAAAGGTATATGAGGAAAATCCACTCTTACAATTGTTAGAAAAAATAATAGTCAATACCATCTTATTACTATTAAGACACTGGTGGGTTCTCAAGTCACACTTTGAAAACTGCTTTATTTGAGAATATAACAAGGCTAGGAAAGTTGACAGTATCAAATGCTTTTGGGAAGTTAAGGAGCATTACTGTCAAGAAACAGGTATTAGATTTGGAATTAGGAACTCTTTAGTGACCTTAGAGAAAGGGTTTTCAGTAGAGTGATGGGAACAGAAGTCAGATTCCAAGAGAATGAAGAATTGCCTGGAAGTAGAGGCAGGGGAGGTATCCTTTTCTTCCAACAAGTTTTGAAAGAAGAAAGATGAGATAATAGCTTAATTGATAGAGGAATCAAGGGTAAATATTTTCTTAAATGCTGGTTCTAAATTTATTTCAATGATTGGCACTAATAAAGACCCTCTTTCCTGGTACAGGTCACAATCCATTTATGTCCCTTAATTCTGTCTAAATTCTTCAATAGATCCTCTACAGAGGACACACTCAGTGAACCGGAGGCTTTCTTTTAGGTCTTGTGACATTGTGTGGATATCAAATACAAGTAGTCCATAGCTTTGGGTGGTTGTCCCAAGCTCTCTGTACCTGAACCGTCCAACTTCTTTTCTGGTCATATGACTTTCTGACATATTTTTATACTTCATCTCTGAAATTATTTGCTGGTGATATGTTGCAGCCTATTCTGTCAGTCAATTAACATTTATTTAGTACCCTTGTGCCAGACACTTTCCTAAATGCTAGGATCAATTTCTCCCACATTTGATAATGTATTTATGTATGTATATAAATACTATATACATGTAATCCTTTCCCATCTGCTGAGACAAAAGAGATATATGGAATATTTTGACATCATAAGAAATGACAAATAAATAATGAGCTATTGAGAGAAACATGGGGACACTTGTATGAACTGATGCATAGTGAAGGGAGTACCAGGAGAACAATTTATTCAATACAATGAAAACAATGTTAAAATGTAGCTGATTTCAGAGCACTTTTTAATTTCCCAAATGTAATACAACCTACTCTCTTCCTCCTAGTCAATCCTGGGCACAGTTAATTTTCTAAGTTCAGTGTCATATCATCTATATCTGTAGCTGTATCTATTTCTATATACATACATACATATACTATATGTGTACAAACATATATGCACTTGTATATATTTATATGCACATGCATATGTATATATAAGTATGCACATATACACATCTATCCATCTATCTATTATCTATATATCTATCTATCTTGATGGAACAGCTCTTTCATTTATCTATCCAACTGTATATTTTAATGATGTTAAATTTGAAACCAGACTTCTGAGGTGTCAGACAATTATGATCACCAGTTTAATGCAGGGCAATCACATTGGAGTGGAACATTCTCCATCTATAGATGCCACCCATGGATCTTCTAAAACATCCAGGACAAATGGCTATGTAAGTATCCTGCTACAAATGAACACCATGATGAATACTTGATATTAACTTATGGGTGCAATATAAAGGCAAATTTTATTTTCTCAGTTCAGTGATGGCAGGCAGTTGTGTAGAAGAAAGAGAAGTAGACAGGACAATTACTTTTATTCTACTTCTAGTTCTGCTACTAATTAATTATGAAACCTTGGAAGGTTATTTAACTTGGGCCTTAGATTCCTCAGTAGTAAAATATGGGGTTTGGATTTGATGATCACAAAATCATAGAATCTGAGATTTGGAAGCTACTTCAACAGCCATCTAGCTAAACTCCAAAACACAGGGATCCACACTATAACAAACCTAGCAAGTGTTTGTCTAGCCTAATGTTGGGAGGAGGGGAGGCCAACCCACTGTCTCTCCAAGCAAGTGAATCTCAACAGCTTCAAAATTGTTAGGAAATTTTTTTCTGATGCAAAAAACCAGTCAAGACCTAGAACTCCATGACTGTATGTATAATTTTGAGTGTTAGGTAATGACTTTTAGAAATATTCTTTTGAAGATGATAACCCAAGCTCATCAACATTGAAGAATAACTTGCAATACCCTCACACAACATACTGAAATGACCTAAACCGAAGATAGAATTTATTGCATGAAAGACAACCCTGTATAAGATACCAAAACCAGTAAAGAAATAGAGAAAAGGTATTGTAGAAACAGATTACTTTATATGAACTAACAACTTAAGATTCTTCATATATACTCATATGTCAGAATTTGTTGCTGCTAGATTGATTTTTCCACTACATTACTGACCACTGAATAAAGCAATTGTAGGACTTATTGCTGATGTGTAAGGTACAACATCTTCTTTTACTTTCATACCACCAGGACCTAGATCTCACTATGATACCAAACCTTGACTTTAGATCATGCTTGATCATATGAAATTGAAATTTTATTTTTAAGTTATGCAGACATTGTATCAGCCACTTGAACACAACTATATCCTATTAGACGTCACTGGACATTAGGTCATCTGGTCCCTTTGATGGTTAACTATGTATCTCTGATGATGTGGCATTTACCCAGAAAGTTGATTGCTTACACAATGGTCCTATTGCAAATTCCTTATACCTCATCCTATCCCAGAGGTTTTACATAATTTGACACAGTCTGCTCCTGCCAGAGCTTGTTTTCAATTCAGGAGACCCCTGGGAATACAGATTAATTTGGCAATTTTCCTCAAGAGTTTAGAAAGTTTCCAGGGATAGGGAGAGACTGAACAAATTCAGGGACTTCCAAGCTAACTGAAGCTGTGGGTGAGCCCCAGGATTCAGTATAATGCTTGGAGAGCCTAGACAGTAGGAACTGGTCTAAGTTTGGGGTTATTAGTTTTCTGGAATAATGTCATAGTTTTGAAGGGTTTGTTCTATTGGGCAGATGATCTGAATTCACTCTAGTTTGGGTCTGGGAGATTACAAGGGTTTCAAGGCTCTAGAATCAATCTCAGGTGAGGGTATCACCAACTTCTCAGTTACTTGGGTTCATAACTTTGGGGTCATCCTTGACTCTTTTCAATTTCTATCTCTTGCTCTCTCTCTTGCTCTCACTCCCTCTCTTTCTCTCTCCACCTGCTCCCACACATTCAGTTGTAAAATCACGTCCTTCCTACCTCCATGATATCCCTTTCATCTATCCCTCTTTCTTAACTTACCCAGCTAACACCTTAGTTGACACTATCTCATCAACTAACTCATTAGACAGAAAGAGAAATACTAATACATAGGAAAGATATTCTAATATAGGCAAAGATATGCTAATATTATATGTCAAAGTAATAACGGTAGAACTTTTTGTGAGTAAAGTGCCCCAAATTGAGGAATGACTGAACAAACTTTTGTGTTGGAAGGTGATGTGATATTACTTGTGCTAAGTAATGAAGAATAAGAGGAATTCAGAGGAACGTACAAAAATATGTGTGAAGTGATTTAGAATAGGGTAAGCTGAACCGGAAGAACAATACATAGAAGGACAACAATAATGGAATTGAAATGGTCACTAAAGGGAAGCCTGACTCTAAATAATTAACATACAAACAAGCAATAGTGGTGCTGGGAATCAGATCATAAAATATGCTTCCCTTTCAGGAAAAAAGGGAGTAGATTTCAAGAGCAGAATGTTGCCTACATTGTCAAACATGGTCACTGCTATCAGCTGCTTTTAGTTAACTATGTTTCTTTGATACAGCAGAGGGTTCAGTTCTATAGTGGGGAAAGGTATCTACTCAGAAAGACTGTGATATAAAAACAAAATATATCTTGTTTGTAGCCCATAAAACTTCTTTTGTTGAATACTTTTAGGCTGTAGGCCTTACCGTGTCACTCAAAAATCTCAAAAAATTAGTGGCTTCCCAATTTCTACAGGAAATAAAACATAAAATCTTTAGTCTGGCATTTAACTCTCTACCTTCCCACACAATCTGGCTCCTATCTCTCTTTCAAGCCTTATATTATATTACTCTCATTTACAGACTCATTATTCCAGCCAAACTATACTACTAGTGATTCTTCAAACTTAATACTTCATTTCTTCCCTCATTCATTTCCTGGAATGCTCCTCCTTCCTGATCACTGCTTAAGCCTCAGAATATTTGTCTTCCTTCCAGGCTCAGTTGAGACACCACCTTTTCATTGAATTCTTACTTATTAGTTTTTAGTGTTTTCTGTCTTGTCAAATTTTCCTATACTAGAATTGCATAGTGGCTAGAAGGTTGGCCTTAGAGTCAGAAAGATCTGGGGTTGAGTTCTTCCTCTGACACATACTAGCTATGTGACTATGGGTTTGAAGACAATGTTGTTTTTTGCTTCTTCGACTTCCATGATCTCTATCTTCAAATCACTCTGTCTCATCCACTCCTGGGGATGTTTTCGTCTTACACCAACTCTCAACCCAAACTATTCACTCAACTTCTAAGATTGTTCATTCTGAAATTCTTCCCTGTGATCAGTTTCTTATCTCTTCACCCCTTCCATTGTTCATTCCAGCTAAACCTCCTCATCATTGTTACCATGATATTCCTCAAGCTCTCCTCATTCTAGGCAATCACCTCTTCTGGTTTTTACTTCATACTTTGGTTTTATAGTTAGTCAGATGAACAAATGAACAAAAACACTGTATTATACCCCTGCATACCTTGCCCACTTATCCACATGGTCTTCAGACCCTGCTAATTCTTAATCTTATCCTTTCCCCCCTAATTTGCCTATTCTTATTTCCTCAATTTATCTTTCTAATATAGCTCTTATTGTAAATGTTAATAATAGTATATCAAATAATAATGGAAAGAGTAGGCATCCTTGCTTTATTTCTGATCTTACTTAGAAGTCTTCCAGTGTCCATTACAGATTACAAATAATGGTAGCTCTTGATATTATTATTATTTTTTTTTTTCAGTAAGGCAATTGGGGTTAAGTGACTTGCCCAGGGTCACACAGCTAGTAAGTGTTAAGTGTCTGAGGGCGGATTTGAACTCAGGTACTCCTGACTCCAGGGCTGGTTATCCACTGCACCACCTAGCTGCCCCAGCTCTTGATTTTAAATGAATATAATTGATCACCTGAAGGAAAAGTCCTTTTATTCCTTTGTATTAAAATTTTTAAAATATAAATTAGTGCTATATTCTTAACACTACTTTTTTACTAATATAATTGAATATATTTATTATTTCCTAATTTTGAACTTTCCTTACATTCTTAGCTTAAAACAAACCTGCATATAGTGTCTACTATTTTAAAATATCTACATAGCCTCTTTACTAATATTCAATTTAATATTTCCTATTAATAGTATCAGTGATATTCATAAATAGTTATCCTTTATTGTTTAAATCTCTTCCTGATGGGGGTATCAGAACCACTTTCATCTACTAGGAGTTGAGCAAAATTACTTCATTCTATATTTTTGTAAAATTTATACAGCATAGGAATTAATAGTTTTTCAAATGTTTGATAGAATTCATTTGTAAATTCTTCTGAACTGGATTCATTCCTCTTTGGGAATTCATTTATGACTTTTTGCATTTTTCTTTTAAGATTATGTTATTTATAAGTTCTACTTTGTTGATTTTATTAGTTAATATTTAATATTAATACCTTTAATTTAAATTTTAAGTTTTGTTGACATATAACAAGGTCTGACATGTTCTGATAATTTTCTGTATTTCTTTTCAATTTGTTGTGAATTCCATAAGGCATAAAGGGCAAAGAACTAGACTTGGAACCAGCATAATGTGAATTTGAATCCTGCTTATTCTAATTACTATCAGCATGGCCTTGGATAAATTATTTAATTAATGTCAGCCTAAATTTCCCCATATGAAAATGAGGGTAATAATCATTTCTGTATCACAGAGCTATTGTGAAGCTCAAAAGAGAGTGTGTGCGAGTGTGTGTGTATATATATATATATATATATACATACATACATACATACATATACATATATATATATGTATATACATGTCAGTTATTACTATTATTAACTTCTCCTTTATAACTTCTTATTTTTATTATTTTGTCATCCCCTCTTTTGGGGAGATCAATTAGCTAAAGATTTATTGCATCTTATTAAATTTTTTTTTTTTTTGGTGTGGCAATTGGGGTTAAGTGACTTGCCCAGGGTCACACAGCTAGTAAGTGTTAAGTGTCTGAGACCGCATTTGAACTCAGTTCCTCCTGAATCCAGGGCCAGTGCTTTATCCACTGTGCTGCCTAGCTGCCCCCTCTTATTAATATTTTTAAAAGTCTCTTTGTTTTGTTTAACAGCTCAATTGATTTTTATTTTTAATTTTATATCTCATTCACTTTTCAGAATTTTTTGTTTGGAGATTAATTTATTGTTTTCTAGGGTTTTCTTTTTTTAGGTGCATTCTGAATTAATTTATCTGCTTTCTCTTTTATTAACATGTGGTCAGACAAATTTTCTTTTAAGGTCTATTTTAGTTAAATTCCCACAATTTTTTTTTTTAGGCAATGGGGGTTAAGTGACTTGCCCAGGGTCACACAGCTAGTAAGTGTCAAGTGTCTGAGGCTGGATTTGAACTCAGGTACTCCTGAATCCAGGGCCAGTGCTTTAACCACTGTGCCATCTAGCTGCCCCAAATTCCCACAAATTTTGGCATGCTATTTCATCACTTTCATTTCCTTTGATAAAATGCTTTATCATTTCTTTGATTTTTAAAAATTTGAACTTTGGGGGCAGATAGGTGGCACAGTGAATAAAGCAGTGGCCCTGGATTCAGGAGGACCTGAGTTAAAATCTGACCTCAGACACTTGACACTAGCTGTGTGACCCTGGGCAAGTCACTTAACCCCCATTGCCTCACCCCCTCCAAAAAAATTTGAACTTTGTCTTATTTAGTTTCTATTTAAGTTTGAATACTTAGTTCATGAAGCTTTCATTCATATTTTAAACTAAAATTTTCATTGCCTAAAAGTCTGTATGAGATACATGTAAAAAAAAGAAAAAGATACATTTAATATATTTGCCTTCTACATTTACTTTTCTTTTACTTATGTTTTTTAAAATGTCCTGTGTACCATCATATTGGAAGGGATCAAGTTCTAAGTTCAAGGTATAGAGAAATTTTCTATAGTAAGGTACTCTTGGTGCTTCTGATGAACATGGTATTTGCTAACTCCTTGGAATATTGTAGAGAGTTTTAGAGGATATCTGTAATCAATCAAGAGTTTAACCTATCTATATAGGAAAAACCAATGCAATGAAAAATGCCTACTATCTAGATATGGATACACTGTCTAGTTGGATAGACAACCTGTAGAATCTATGAACTTGAGTCCATATCCTATATATATGAAGCAGAATCTATGTCTTATACATGCGTATATATAATCATAAGATCATAGATTTAGACTTTGATGGGGTATTAAAGGCCATTGAGTCCAATACCTTCATTTACAGATAAGAAACAGAGTCTCTGAGAAGTTCAGTGACTTGCCAGTGTCCATATCTAAGAAAGGATTTGAATTCAGGCTTTCAAGTCCATTACTCTACACACATACAAACACATACACACATTTAAAAGGACAAAAAGCTGCACTTAAAATTGAGCAGCAGGAAGGGAATAGGCCATATTGCCTATGAAAAATGACAAAGTTCTTTAAAGGGCACAAATTTCACCCTGAAACAAAGTTTGATCTTTTAAATACCAATAATCTTCTTCCATCACATGACTGTGTCATAGAACTTTATAGTGTCAGAATAAATGAAACCGAGTCACCCAAAAGACAATAGACAAACACATAATAATTATTATAGCTAGCATTTATAGAGCACTTTATGATTTACAAAGTGCCTTACAAATATTATCTTATTTGATCTTTACAACATCCCTGGGCAGCAGGTTCCATTATTAACCACATTTCATACATGAGAAAGCTGAGACAAATAAAGATTAAATGACTTGCCCAGGGTCACACAGCTAGTAAGTGTGTGAATTCGGATTTGAATTCATGTTTTCCTTATTCCATTCCAATATTCTATCCTTTGTGTCATTTATATATATTAAGAGTTAGTAGGCTTTAATAATTGTAAACAATGAAGTTTGCAAGGATTATGAAATACAAGTTGAGAAGAGCATGGAATCAGCAAGTGTGAGTGAAAGCTATTATCTGGTCACAAGGTTCAGAGGGGAAGATAGTAGTGATGTGGTAGAAAACCAAAGCTGATGATAACTTATAGGATGAAGAGGTTATCCTAGCAATGAGCTTCCTGGGGCATGGTGGAGGAGTCAGAGAAGTCACCAAGAAGCATGGCCAGGTAAGACATGTCTTTTTTTGTCTGTTTTTGTCTATGCATGCATATATGTATCTATCCATCCATCATCTATCTATCTATCTATCTATCTATCTATCTATCTATCTATCTATCTATCTATCTATCTATCTATCTATCCATGAATTGGAGAACTTAGAAAAACTTAAGCAGTACCAAGTCAGGGACAAAGAATCAACCTAGAGTCAGATGGAAATTATACATAACCAAAATTGCTCTCTGAAAAGATACAGGAAGAACAATAATAAAATTTGTACATCCCTTGTGAAGAGTCCTAGTTAGTATGAATGGTTTAGGGGCAAATCTTGTTAGTCTAATTTAATTTCCTTTTATGACAATCATTGTAAGTTCAGGGGAAGTGAATATGAGTGATCTGACTAGGGTATTGAATTCTGTTCCATCTGACATATTCATAAAAAAAGCTGGGATCTAGACCATTGTCAATAATAGTCAATAAATAGTTTTCAAGTGCCTATTATATGTCAAATCTCAAGTGGGTGTGAAGTTTCCTGGAAAGGTCTAATCAGAAAGTCCTTATCAATGGATTATTTTGAGTAGAAGTAACAAGTGGCACTTTGTAGCACTTTATTATTTATGATTTTGATCAGTATCAGGTAATGGGTAGAGAGCTTACTCATTCAGTCTGCAAATGATAGCAAGTGAGAGGATGGTGGTGATATATTTGGCCATTACCTCAGAAAAATGAGTTTTCTTAACTGAAGAAGTGATTAAGGATAACACAAAGTTCCATAAGGATAAATCTTATCTTTATAAGATCAAGCATAATTACTTATATTTAATAAATATAGTTATATATGATAAACCTAATTATATTTATGTATAAAGAATATAACACATTTATATTTATATAATGAACATAATAAAATAATATATTAATACATTTATATTATTTAAATATTGTTTTCATAAGAAAAGCAAACTGTAGAAATATAGAATTTGAGGGTCATCATACACAAAAGGGTAACACTAGTAGTATTATCATTTCATTTAAAAAAGGAAAGTATGGACCAGGAGTGGGAAAAAGGAAAATGGGTGGAGCCTTCAATAGGCACAAGGAAATTTTTATTATCTTCAAATTGTCAGAGCCCTTACCAGGCCACTGTGACTTGTTCTGGGATCCACATATCATGCATGATATGTAAAACTGGGAGAGGTGTCAGAAGATAGTTACATAGGCCACTGAAAGAATTGGAACAGACAATGTGTGAGAAAGAAAGCTTAAAGGAAGTTGTGTTTTAAAGCCCAGAGTAGGACAAAGGCCAAACTTCAACTTCATTAAGATTTTGTCTGATAATTGTTTCTACACATCTTCATCTCCAATAAGCAAGAAATTTTAAAGAACACATAGAATCAAACAGCATGAGGGATTGAGATTGAAACAAAGAAAGCTTGCCTGACATTGAGACATTAAAAAATGGAAATGATGGAAGTGGGGGAATTTTCTTCTGTGGATGCTTTATCTCACTGTCTCTCTCCCTCTCACTATTTACATATATACATATGCATTTATTTGTTTATCCTTTTTGTATATTTGTTTAATATGAGGGATTAATGGAATATTAATGGGAGACTCATCTTTGGGAGACAGTTTAAGAGGTTGGCTAATTTACATTCCAAGGTTTCTTCTTTTATTCTTCAAATTTCCTATTACCATAAAACATTAAGAGCAAATTCCTTTGTTCCAAATAGTTCATTAATTATACTTGGAGCAAAGGTTCGAATTACAAATTTCCAGTGAAAACAATTAACTCATCCTTTTAAATATAAAATCCTTTTGTGATCAAACTGTACTAGTTGTTTCCACACTAACTGGATGGAAAATAACTATGTGGAAAAACAATTCAGTATTTCATTGTCTACAGATTAATTTCATTAATGAACTGATGACACTATTGGCAAAGCATGTTGTGTCAAATTTGTTTGGGGAAACTGCCAGCAGCCAATCAGTATACTCCTGCCTTTTCTATTATCTCAGGACCTTTCTTTCCTGTCCAGTGGCAACTCTTGTAGCATCATTATGTGATTTTTAAGTACCTGCTAGAGCTCACTGATCACCGGCTGGAGATGAATGCATCAACATTCTTGCTCATATCTCTAAATCAATTTGAGACTCCTAAATATGGAAATTCAATCAAATCAATATTCAACATAATGTAATTTATTGTCATCTTCTTAGGAATATTTAATGAGATCATAGGATTACAGATTTAGATATGGAAAGGACCTTCGAGGCTATCTAGTCTAACTCCATTCTGTACATGAATTAATACTTGTCAGGTAGTAAAGACTAGTTTCCAAAAAAACAACAAAAAAGCCCACTTCCTTGTTTTGCCCTTTCCCTGTGTCAAAGGTTTTCTACTTCTGAGCTGAAAGGACCATGAACATCTGAACAGGGACAAATTTACACATCTCATCTATACTATGGAAAATGTTCTGAGTGCTTTTCTTCAAAGTAGTAATATGAGTTGAAGGCTAAAATGAAAGAGTTGTTAATTGGACATATATATCATGATAAATCAAGCTGATTCCAGTCCTAATAGCAAGCACTCCAATGACGCGATTGTCTATTAACATCAAATTAGGCTTCAAGAGAAAGATAAAAACTATTTCTGCAAGTTGTCTCAAAACAAGGTATTCAGGCACAGATGCCATATTATATCAATCTGATTCTATTCTACATAATAAAGCATGCCCTGTGATAAAATCCTGAAGGGAGATGTGTTCAATCAGAAGCCTTTGATATTATTTGAGTGAGAGGTACTTTGAATTTAAAAGAAGTAAGGAGAAAACTCATGTCCTCCTGCAATCAATCTTAATCCACTGTGGAAGGCAGTACTGTGCTATACAGGCAGCATCTACATCAACTTCCAAATGTAAGCGGGGAGCTTGGCAGTTGAAACTTGTGGATTGTCTTTTCTAAATCCCACAGACAGAAATTAGTTTTGCTTAATAACTTTATTCCAAATTGACTTGTCAATGATCAAGTTCATGCGAAATCAAGTTTAGATAAAGATGTTCCCTTGGCAGGAGTTTTAAGGGACACTGGTGACTGCAATTAACAGCAACCTAATAATAATTTAAAATAACTTTCTCAGATAGCTTTGTTCACATCCCCAAGGAGCCCAATCATTTTCTGTGAGCAGAAAATTACAATCTCTTCCATTATATTAACTTACCTTAAACATCCCATGAAGAAGTGAATTGTGGAAAAATCATATGAAAATTTTGTTTCAAACTTACCTTTTGCTTTTCTCTGAACTTTATTTCAAGAGTTCAGTTCATATTGACAGTTGCTGCCGTATTTCAGCAACAACTTTTGTGGGGTACTCCTGTCTTTGCAATTCCTTTAAAAAAAGAAAAGAAAAATCAGCTCTTAGGAAGACAACAACAGAAACAAAAAAGGCTCATGAGTGTGCATTTCAGACTTGTGACTTTGAGGGAAATGGACAAGATTACAACTCAATCAGGACTGCTTGGGGGCAAAGGCTTTCCTTGTCCTCTGTCTGTCAGAACCCAGGGGTCCGAAAGAATCCACTGGCCCAGGGAGAAAGTATACATAGCAGCTACCAAGAAGATGCTGATGCAACATAAAGCTTCTTGAGAAGGCAGGGAAAACAACAGGAGACAATTATGTCGAGATGATTAGGCACAAATGATGCATGGGTAGGGGGTGGGGAGACTGGAGACATAGACTACTGAGAGGGGCTAGCAGATGCCCCCTGCCCCATTCAAGAGAGGAGGAAGAAAATGAGGGATAATGTCTCTGAGTATTTGAGATCCTGGAGGGTATCTAAACAAAATCAGACTTCAGGGGACCTCACGTGATTTTGTGCAATGGACAATTTATGCCCAGAATACCTAGTGAGAGCTAAACTTCCTTGGACATGCTAGTATTATGGATGGCTGAAAATATCTCACGGCAAATACTTAGCAGCTGCATGATATTTCAGAAACAGAAGACAAGAGGAAAGCTAACAGATTGCACGTCCTTTTCATTTACTATTGCTCGTGCTTCTAGTAAGTGAATGTAGTATCTCAGCTGAGCTGCCCTTTCAAATTATTGTTAATTAAGTAATACTCCCTAAGAAATCTGTCATTACCAGCAGTCAGGACCTGGTTTGTTGAGTTTGCCGGAGGCAGTTAATACTGCAACAAATGGACTCCTAATTGCTGTAAGAAGTGATTTCATTGGGGACTGTGGTTCACTTTCCCTAGCAGTTTGATAATAAATTTTATTTCTTAAACTTTTCCCCTTAGCTTCTCTATCAGGAGCAACACAGGGCCAGGGGAATCATTCTCTAATGGTTTTCTAATTAATCATTCTCTAATGAAAACTCACCATTTTCATTAATGGGGCAAATGTAGTTAATAGTGCTTTTATTTTGAAAAATTCAGGTTCTATTATGACTAAAGAAAGACTGCTAATAGCAGATTTTAAAATTAACTTTAACCCACCCACTCCCTCCTTTTCAATTTATTGCTTTTCCTTTGGAAACATAAATTCTTACTGCAAGAAATTGTTCCTGGCAAGTCATGCACCTGATTTTGACATTGCTCCTCTCCTTGTCAACTGTCTTTACCCTAGAAGGGATTTTTCCAATTGCTAGAACAATTAACATTATTGTGTAGTTTAAAGGGGGGAAGATGAGGATATTCAGGCTCCGGCAAGCACATGTACTTTGGCATAGAATTTACAATGACCTTATCTATAAACATTTTATACCTCTGTTCATAACAAAGAGTAAGGAAAAGTATTAAGGAAAAGCGACCTTTTTCACTGTTATAAAAAAAAAAAGCCTTCACATGTCAATTTTAAGAGAACTGCTACTTCAGCTTTTTCTCAAATAACCTCTTTTTTCATAATAATGTAATATATTTCTTTCACCTTTTGACTAGCACCTTGGTTTTTTAATAAAGTTACACACTTGTTTCAGGAGAATTACACTTTCGAATACACCTCAATGCTATTTCATTGTAACCATTTCATTTGGGTTGAATTAATGCAGAGCACTGCTTGGCTGAAAGAGATAGGAAGGGAGATGGGGGTTAGAGGAAGAGGAAGACTATACCTCAAGCACAGAATTACAACTTCCTTCCATTTAACATTTCAGACTTATCTCACAGTAACCTTTATCCATAATAAGGCCATAATTTGGCTGGATTGTAGTAAAACTCATGAGATAATATATGTAGAATGGCTTTGACAACTCTTTAAAAATGGAAAGTATTCTTATGATCATAATGGTACTCTCCCACACAGTAAGTAGTAGGAATCCTTTGCCTTCCCTTTTCCCCAAGTTCGCATTTATGTTTTTATTCCTTCTATCTCTGTAGTCACTTGATAGTCTCTCATCCTGCTCTCCTTTTCCTCTCAGGTTCTTGTCTCTCTTTCCCATTAAGACATGAATGGGCTGGTTCCTCAACCAATATGTCTATACATGCCTGAATAAACTTGGAGAAAGGCAGGAACCTCTTTTGTTTGGTCCCTGAAGGGCTGCATGTCATTCTGCACCAGTGAGCAGTGGCCTCCCTTCCTCACAGTAGGAGCTTTCCAATAATTGCCAGAACAAATTGAACTCAGGCTTATCAGTGTCTCTCCTTTTTCAGGGAGAAAACAGAGGGTACAAGCTTATTTTTGACCAGTGACAATACAGCGTAGAAATAGATTAGAAACAGCCAATAGAAGAGTCATGTTGGACACAGCAGTCATGGGATATGTTATTTTCATGGATGATATGTCTTGGCTTTACATGTCTCTATAATCACCATAACTAACAAAGTTATTCTTTTTGTACATGAATCTTCCCAACCTGTCCTCTGAAAGTTATGTGTCTACAAGAGTGGGTAAGAAAACTTAAACAAAAAACAAAAAACACGTTATTGAATACTGATGTGGAAAGCCAGCAGAGGCGAGAACAAATAGTCATGATTAGTCTTTTGCCTTAGCCTAGTGGTATTTAGATAAAAAAGGGCAGCAACACCTGTTTTTTACTGGTTAGTAGGAGAAAAAAATGACCATAAAACAAAAGCTCATTTGAAAAATGAGTATTAAATTTTTTGCAAGGCAAATCATTGTAAATAACACTATGAATGCATGACTCTGTATCTCTCTACCTATATATCAACATAAATGTGTATAGCTGCCTCTGGTTTTATATACACACACATACACATATATACATATACATGTGTGCATATATACATATACATACACATATATATGTGTGTATATATATATATATATATATATATATATATGGCCATACAGACATAGATACATAGCTGCACAGTATAGAAAACTATGTAGATACATAGGTACCAAATAAACATTTGCAAACATACGTAGATGTTTTTACATATATATGTGATTAGAAAAATAGCTAGCCAGACCAGATTATCTAGTTAGTAGATTTTGATACACAGATGAACTCATTCTCAAAGATAGTTCCAAGTCTATTTATGCCATTTTTTTGATTTTTGCTCAGGGCTTTTGGTGACCTCTGTTTTGACAATAACCGAGTACTCCCTTCCCTTGCCTCTCTCTACCATGGTAAAGCAGGTACTAGATATCCTCTCAGTTCCTTCTTTTATAGAGCCCAGAATGAGCTTACTCCACTTTGGATCTGCTGCCCTGCATAGTTTCAAATCTACAGAACAAGATGCCCCCATGCCAGCTACCCCTGCTGTCCTATAACTCCTACTGCCAATTTCCTGTCTCCTTTATTGTTGTTGTTCATCCTTCATTTTTGAAGAGGATCAATGACATCATGGGATGATGTCTTGACTTGTGCATGTGTTAGATTTAAATAAGGCAGAGTTACACAAAGTCATCAGCCTCACTCCCTCAGAGCCATCAAAGTCCAGTGACAAGATTATAGTCAGGATGGTTGGTAATGGCCAGGACGTAGTGGATGACCTTGTATGATCTCTTATGTCTGACCAAGCTTTAAATGCTCTACAATGACTGCTTGAGTTGCCTTTGTGATTATTGGAAAAAATGTTCTCATCCACCTATTCCTTTAGTGTGTTGTCTCCTCACACCTCCCTCACATTAGATTATAAGCTCCTTGACAGCAATTTTATTAATTGTATCCCTAGTACTTAGCACATTTCCTGGAATTTAGTAGGTGCTTAATAAATTTTGATTGGATTAGACTGGCAGCCAACACTCTGATGGCAGGTTTGCCAAAAGTTTTGCTTCAGATATCCCTTGGGTCTGATCAGAGATTGTGTTGGGTCTGAGACCTCTTTCTTCTGCCTATCCCCATCCAACTCTCTATAGTACCATCATTGTAGACTGTATATTCCTATGGCATGGCTAGGGAGGGAGAGCTCAAAGCTCCATGATGAACTTGACAGCAAACTTGGTAGATCCCAAGTGCCTGGCCTAAAAGACCACCTGTTTATGTGACAGCCCAGTCTATATTTTGAATTAATGTTATTTATATAAACATTTGCAATGAAGGTTTTAAAATTCTCTTTCAACAGGGGTTAAGCTTTGCTCAGCTGCTTCCAAAGTGACTGAAGGCAGACAAGACATGGAAGTAGAGCCAACTGAATGGCTTTCCATCTGCCCTCTCTTTGCTGGGAAATAACCAAGCCAGGCAAACAGCTTTAGCTTTGTTCAGCATTTCCCTCCCCCTTTTCTGATCTGAAGGAGAAGCTGACATGAAACAAACACAGCATTTCCTTTTCAAAATTGGATTTTGAAATTGGCTTCATTTTTCTAGGAGCACAGCCCAATCACATTTCTTCCCCCAGCTTTGTGATTGTCATAAACAGTTTGTATATAAAGCACTAAATCTGGAGTCAATTGCCAAGTTAAACTTTTTTGGGGGGAAGGGGAATGGAGGAGGGTGCGGGGAATGAATGGAAATATTTTTTCATGGTCAGAGATGATAACAGTGGCAAGAGAGTGCAGCAAATGAGGAAATAAATTAGGGATGAAGGGGAATTTTGTCACTCCCTTATTTACCTCTGTTTAGGGAAAATAACTATAGAATGGTATGAGGTGATTGTGGCTTCTTGAACAATTTTATTATCATCTTCCACAAGGTGTTATTGATCATTAAATAGTAAGATTGGGTCAGGGAATGTAGCCCATATAACAGAATAGAAGTGATGAATTACTGAAAGACAAGCCTTCTGGGTAGGATGTATGGCATGACAATAAGGTAACTTACTGATCAATTACTCTCTGTTCAATTGAAGAGGAAAGAACTTAGGCACAGCAGTCAGAAGAGAGAGAAAAATACCACGAACTATAAATAAATGTCCTTCATGGAATGATTTGGAAATTTGACTTAGTCTCCTTAAATTCTTTTTTTACAAATCCACCTTTCTAAATCTACATATAAATTGGTAATTTGATTCTTTTTTTGGTGGGACAATGAAGGTTTAGTTCAGATTTGAACTCTAGTCTTCCTGAATACAGGGCCGGTGCTTTATCCACTGTGCCTAGCTGCCTCCTGGTAATTTGATTCTTAAGGATCAGAGTTAGTGCAGTGGAAAGAGAACTGTGTTCAGAGCCAGGGGATATGAGTTCGAACCCCAACTTTGACCTATTCTTATCCCCAAGTTGTTGGTATACTTTGATCCTGGAAAATACTTTGTATAGACATTTTATATTTCCCAATTTGTGTAGATGCTGTTTTTCCCTAACACAATCTAAGCTCTTGGAGGGCAGAGTCTGCTAGGTTTTGTCCTTATAGACCCAAAGGGCTTGATGCCCACTGGATGCTTAAATAGATGCTTGTTGAATGAATGAAAGAAGGAAAGAAGGAACATTGGACGAGTTACTTCATCTCTCTAGGTATTATTCTTCATTTATAAAATGAGGGGCTTGTTTTAGATTATCTCTATTCATTCTTTCAGTTCTCAAAGTGTTGGAGGCTCTGCTCCTCTTCAAGTCTTGAAATTGATTCTTTTCTCCCTTTGGAGAACATGGTGATAGTTCTATGCAGCTACATCAATAGGACTTTAATCTTCTGGCTCCCCAGCTTTCCGTGTCTGCCATCCATACACATGGTAAAAGGAAGGACGTGCTTCATGTCAGTACCATTCAGTATGGGATGGAATTATGACTGCTAGGTGAGACTTGGGCCAGGCAAGCTTCTGGATGGTGGCTGCCAGAGCAGAAGGACATGCCACATGATTTGCTTTAAGGCTTTCCTTGGAATTAAATTTTCTGGCAATAGAGAGGACCCCTAGAGTTGGCCTTTTTATGCAGTCAGTCTGATTTTCACCTTCTGGCTTCTGAACAATATATAGGAAAACAAAACAAAATGAACAAATTTGCTCTCACTGCTTTAATGGATCGGGAGGGAAGTGGGTAGAATGAAAGGGAGGAGAAGGGAGATGACTTTCCTTTGCTGACTTTCATCCTGTTGGTCAAAAGTGGCATAGAGAGGTTTCCCCAAAGGCTTTTGAATTAACAACAAGAGCAAATGATGGCTAATAGGCAATTGGAAACCTGGTAGTGCTGTGCTTTAAAGGTCCATTTAGTTTATCCAAAAAGATTTCTATTTTCTATTTTGTTTTATTTTAAAATCCAATTTACTTTTCAGGTGTAGAAAATATCAGATTCCCAAATAGTATTAGTATTTAGACTGAGGTCATAAAATTCTCACCTGGGTATGATATGGGACAGATTTTTCAGTGAAAAGGTTGCCAAAGGACTAGAGAAAGGAAGGATTATTGATAAAGAATGGTGGCATTCTGTCCAAGACAGAATCTGTGTTGCTTTTAAGGGAGTTAGGGCTTGGATAGGGTGAGGGTGGTTATATATATGAAACCCTGTACACATGATAATGCCATCATCAGCACAATGAGTAAAGTGAACAATCTTGTGGACAGTCCACAATTCCATGCTTCTGATGGCCCTACATGTTTCCTGATTTTGTTCTGTTTATTGTTTGTCTGGTTTATTACCATTGGCCTCTATCACTTTTTACCTATCACTTTTACCACTTGCAACACGTGTCCCTTTTAAACACTGATGATTTCACTCTATGGTTATAATTTATGAATTAAATATCAAATTACTTTGCTGTTGAGAACTTGGTTAAAGACCAGAGATCTAGAACTTCTCCTCCTGGCCCTACCTCCATACAGGACAGATTGGGCACATCCAGTCTTGTTCTGGTAAATATTTAACATTCATATCTCAGAGACAGCTAGGTGGTGCAATGGATAAAGCACTGGCCCTGGATTCAGGAGGACCTAAGTTCAAATCCAGCCTTAGACACTTGACACTTGTTAGCTGTGTGACCCTGGGCAAGCCACTTAACCCTCATTGCCCCACAAAAAACAAAAAACAAAAACAAAAACAAAACTACAAAACAACAACAACAACAAAAACCCAGTCATATCTCTAGGAAAAAATATACATGACACTTTTAATTTTAATCTACATTATTAACATTTTCTCTATCACTTTCTTAAATCTAGAAATCAACAAAACGATAAGATGAACCCGCATTTGTGGCATTTGTCAATTTCCAAGATAAAAATGCTTATACTGAAAATTTAACAGTAAGTTCTTCTGAGTCTATTCAAGCTGGTTCTGGCACCCTCTGATAATACATGAGTATTATTTGGAAGAATTAACCATTAAGGACCCACAACCTTATTAGAGACTTTCCAACATGTTTTTTTTTTTTTTTTAAAGAACAAAACTTTTCATTCTCTCCTCTTGTTTTAAAAATCAAAGGCATTTCTGGATATAACTTCTCTTCTCCCATCCAAGAAGACTTTCCTGGAACAAAGAAAACAAAAGACTAAGAAAAACCAACTGACATATAAACCAACTCTGTCAGTTCATAAGATCATAGCTTTAGAGTTGTAAAAGACCTTAGAAATAATGTAGTACTGCCCTTTTATTTTATAGAATGGGACATTCCATACTCATAGTCCTCTACCTTTTTGTAGAAATAATGGAGGTGCATGTCCACATTTCTTCTCTATGGTCAAAATTGGTCATCATAATTATGGAGTGTTTAATTTTGCTTTATTATTCTTCTCTTTTATATTGCTGAGATAATTATGGATGTTGTAGTATTGGTTTTGTTTATTTTATTCTGTATCAGTTCACAAAAGTCTTCCTACATTTCCCTGAATTACTTATATGTGTTGTTTCTTACTCTGCAAAAAAATTGTTTGCATTAATATACCAAAATTTCATCAAAATGGTCTATTTTATATTTTGTAATACCCCTCTACTCATAGCTATAAAACAACATTTCTTTCTATTTACTTCCATTTTTTAAAAAATGATATTTTATATTTAGATAGTATATTTGTTTGAGATGTATTAGTATAATGCTATTTTAAACTCCTTTTTTGTTAAACCATTTTCCAGCTTTCCCATGAGTGCTTATTAGACAGGGAACCCTTCTCCCACATAATTTATGCCATTATATTTATTGAACACTGCTGAGTTCAGTTGTGCCTAATCTTTGCTTTTCTAGTAATCTCCACTGACATGCTTTTCTAATTTTGTAACCAAAATAATTTTGGTGGTTACTACTCTATAATATAGGTTGCAGTCCCTTCATTGCTATTGTTTTCCATAATTTCCCTGAGATTAAAGAACTTTTATTCATACAATTTTTTAAATATTATTTTGTCTTGGTCTATATCGTAAGCCCTTATTAGTTTGATTGGCATGATGTTGAATCTGTAAATTAAATTACGTATCATTTTATATCATTTTTATTATTTTGACATGGCTGAAAATATCCCCCTACTCACATCTTCCTTTCCATAAAGAATGTGTTGTAATTGTCTAAGTTGTGAATGCCTTAGTAGATCAACTTTCAGATGTTTTATGCATATTGTAGTTATTTTCAATGAGATTTCTCTTTCTATTATTTCCTCTGTACTACTTTTACATAATAGCTATTGCAATAAATAGAACTGCTTTATGCCTTGTATGTTATAGTCTAGCACATCTATCTACTTATTGGTCTAAAGGTGATAAGATAGAATTATTAATGGGATTCGAGGTATTAATTCTGGTTATAACAGAATTCAAGAAAATGTTATTATAACTTAATCCCCCCAAATTTTAATTAGCTTCATAATTTAGTCAAGAACATGCTTCCTATTTGATAAAAGTACATTGTCTAGAGTGCAACTAAAGTTACATAACATGTCAGGGTCAATTTTGAAATGTAGTTTCTATTTGTGAACATGGTCATCTCCTTATCAAAGGCAGGAGGAATATGTAAGTAAAATATCTGAGAGACTATAGGAAAGTATGTTTTAAATGATCAAATCCTTTGGTGGATAGTGATAAGCATAATGGACAACTTACTGAGTTTTATGACTGTATTTTAACAACGAATTCATAACAATTGAAAAGTATCACAGGATGTAGTCATTTGAGCTTTACCCAGTTTTTAAAAACAAGAGTTCAGTTGGTTTGACTAACGTCTTAAACTGATTCTCAAATCTAGACTGGCTTCATTCTTTTCAGATTCTTTTATTCAACATATTTTTACTAAACATTTACTATGTCTAATTGTACTACATTGAGGAGATGCGAAAATAAATAGGAAATAGTCCCTTTTGACAAAGAGTTTCTAATCTCTTAGGGCATGATTATATGCATACATACACACAATTATATATATATATATATATATATATATATATATATACATACAAACAAAATTGTAGTATAGTTTATATATATTATACATGATTATATATAATATATAATTAATCAGGTATATATAATATTTTGATATATAATTAATAATACATAGTCATATACATTATTAATTATATATGTAAACCATCCTACAATTTTGTTATTGTTTAGTTGTTCAGTCATATCTGACTTCTTGTGACTCCCATGGACCATAGCATTCCAGGCCTTTCTATCCCCTACTATCTTCTGAAGTCTTTCCAAGATCATGTTCATTGTTTCTATGACACTTTCTCTATCCATCTGATCCTCTGCCACCCCCTTTCCCTTTTGCCTTTGATCTTTCCCAACATCAGGGTCTTTTCTAATGAATCCTATAATTCAGAATATCATAAATGCATAGAGAAATACAAGTAACATGCTCCAAGTTCTTAGAAGAAAGATCATTACTGCTAGAAGGCTCAAAGGAGGCTTTATGTAAGAGGCAACACTGGCACTGGGCCTTGAAGAATAGTTTGGATTTCTTGTGTTGAAACTATCTACTTTAAATTGTCTGGCTGACATCACTTTGATTTAATACAGAGATCATTTTACACTCAGCTTCTGATTAGTGGGTGTGACTTTTTCAGCTACCTTCTGTATTAGGATAGCCAGCTTTCTCTTCTAGCCAGCTTATTAGGACATTTGAATCTATAATCATTTTGACAGGAAACCGTCAGCTTTCCATAGCTTACTATCCTCTGGCTGATATACATAGACTGCCAGGGTTGAACAACATGGTGAATCAATGCTGCCAGAAAACAGATGGAAGGGAAGATTCCTGGAGAATTGCCTAACTGCTGCCCATTGTCTACATGAGTGTTTTATGTGGGGGCAAAGAGAGGAGGAGTAACTTGCTTGAGCTGTCCAGATAACATATTGGGGGGTGTGGTTGAATGGAGATGGAGGGAGATTGGGCAGAGAAATGGCAGTTGCATGTTATATGAACATTTTGGGTAGTCTCATCCTGTTTGTGGTCTGCTAGCAGAGAGTATGCCTCCCTAGAAAGATTCCTCTTTCTGAGGTGGCTTTATAGGTCTGTCATGGTCTATTTCCAAGCTACCTTTACCACATCATTGCATGATTCTTCCCTTTGTTCACTGCATGTTCTAGCCAAAAGAGGTTCCTTACTCTTCCTCAACCTCATTCTGCTCAATTCTATATGCTTTCCTTTCCATAGGTTGCCCTAATTTTTTTTTTTTGGTGAGGCAATTGGGGTTAAGTGACTTGCCCAGGGTCACACAGCTAGTAATTATTAAGTGTCTGAATCCGGATTTGAACTCAGGTCCTCCTGAATCCAGGGCTGGTGCTCTATTCACTGCACCACCTAGCTGCCCCTGGTTGCCCTAATTTTTAAAATATTTTACCTAGTCTTTGCTTAATTGCCTCCTCCTTCTCTAACGACTAGCTCAGGAAGCAGTGTCTTCATGATGTCTTCCTTGTACAGGGACATGACACCTTCTTCCCAGAAGGAATTTTTTTTCCTTCTTTGACTCTCTTAGTTCTCTTTTGTACACTTAATAATTTTATAACTCCTAGTATATTTACTTATCTACATGTCTCTTCTCTCTACTAGATTGTTAGCCTTTTATAGGGCAAGAGCCAAGTTATTTTTCATCTTTTAATCTTGAGCACCTACCAAGGCACCTTGCACATAGTAGATACATTGTTTGTCCTTCATTTTTGAAGAGGATTAATAATATCTTGGGTGATGTTTTACTTGTATGTGAATTGGATTTGAGTAAGGCAAAGCCGTGCAAGGGTGTCAGTCTCATTTTCTCATTTTGTGTCATCAAAGTCCAATGATAGGACAAAAGTCAAGACCACTGGTGATGGTCCTTGATTCAGTGGAAGACCTCGGCATGTTTGATGTCTCACCAAGCTCTAAGTGCACCACAGCACCTGCCCCAGCTGCCTTCATGGCTGGTGGAACAAATTGTTCTCATCTGCTTATTCTGCCAGGGAGTCTTCACATGCTTTGGGTAAACATCCCCCTAACTCACTGGTGGATTTGCAGCCTGCCAGTAACTGATTTAGTAGCCTGGTTTAGCCTGTCTGCTGAGATAGTTTACTGCGGTGTGGCTGCTGTACAGGCTATAGCTTCTTGGAGTCACAGGTGAGAGTTGGGCAAAGGTGTACACCAAAGGTGGATCAACAGCCCTAAAAAAGACTTGACAAGCACTTGCATCAGAGGTGCTAGTCCACCCTGAACACCCCAGATATTGAACTAATGAGTTTTTAAAAAAGTTGTGACTAGATGACCATGTAACAAATTTGGAAGGCTGAGAATATATGAATGGAATTCAGAAATGTAATAAAATAAACCTTATAGCAGAGTTAATCTGATGTATAATGCTGTGCATAATTTTAATATACTACAGGATAATAAGGCACAAATCGTAAGTAACTCACATAAATTACTTCAATTGGTTATAATTTCCCACAGTCAAAGTTGAATTTTTAGGGTCAGCTGAGGCAGAGGAGGGAGGAATTTGTTAGAAGAGGAAGCTTCCCTAATGGTATAACAGAAAAGGTACAAGAATTTGGGGTCTCTTTAAAAAAAGATTTTGGGGTCTTGGGTTACACTTGCTTTAGGCTACAATTAAAGAAAACTTTTTCAGTATTGTAAATTGTTTCATTTCACTGAACCTCAAAGATGTCCCAGAGAAGCTTGGACCTTAGGATTGAGACATCATAGAAGTATCATATAGTAAAGAGTCAATGTGGTATAGGCAAAAGGCACTAGACTTAAAATCAAAGGACACCTATTAAAGTTTTGCTGCTACTTACTGTCATAACCTTTTTTCAGACTCAATTTCCTGGTCTGTAGGGGATAAAAGTAGCACCTACCTCAGAGAGTCACTGTGAAGCTCAGAGGAGAGAACCTTTGTAAATCATGAAATGGTATATCAATTCTATGTTGATGATGTTATGCTATGAGTTATCTCACATCATCATCATCATTGATTGTGTGACCTTGATCTCAGTTGCTTTATTTGTGAAATGACAAAATTGTACTAAATGGTCTTGGACCTCCCTTCTGGCTCCAGTTCCATGATTCTGTGATCCTGTGGTACTCCGCTTATCTTCAGGGTCTTCTTCTGTAGAACGAAGGGGTTGGATCAGATGATCCTTAAGGTTATCTCCAGCTCAGGAGCAGGAACTTTTAACCTTTTTTGTGTTATGGACCCCTTTGCCAGTGTGTAAAGCCTATGAACCATTTCTCAGAATAACATTTTTAAATGTATAAAATGAAATAGGTAGGATAATAAAGGAAACCAATTATATTAAATATGGTTATTAAGCTATTATTGAAAAAAGTTCATGGCCTTCACATTAAGAACACCTCCAGTCTAGAGGCTATGATAAAAAGCCAGTGAAAGAGGCAATTTTTCTATTAGGGGAGGGCAGGCTCTGTTAGGGGAAGGGTGAGCTTCCAGTGAGGGGAGGCTGGAAACCATAGACTGCCCCTCCTCTTAAAAGGCGTCTTACAGACTAAAACATGGAAGAGGGCTGGCCTACAGTGGGAGGCTTGGCACATTCAAAGGACAGGAGGGCACCGGGTACCTGGAGTGCAGAAGGTGAGGAAACTGCAAAGTGGAAAAGGGACTAAAAAAAAAGGCAAGAGGGATGAATAAAGGAAGCTGGGGAAAGGAAATGCTGAAAAGAGAGGCCTAAGGTAAACCAAAATGAGGTAAATAGAGAGTATGCTTTATTGAGCAGCAGGGAGTCACACACAGACAGCTCAGGAGAAACTAGATCAGCTAATCCCAGGAGACTAATGCTATAGGAGCAAAAGGAGCTCAAGGCCTTTGTTATGGTGAAGTAGCTATGACCTCTGTATACTGGAATGACTGACTCCAGGCAGGCCTCCAAGATAGAGACCTAACTGCTACTTTGATGCATACACTGAACTTCTCATCACTTTGATTATTGGCCAAGTGGGGTAGAATCTCCATGAGCTCATTATTGGCAGGCCTCATACAAACTTGTCTCTCTTTAACCTTCCCCAAACAGCCTTTTGGCACATTAGCTTGTTATTGCTTCATCTTTAAGTTCCTTGTGAAGGCAATTAAGAAAGACCTGTAATTTTGTTAGACTGATAGTATTATTCTGTCCACACTAGAATCTAAAAATAAAAGTTATATCAAGTCACTGAGAAATAACCCAAGCAGGCTTCGTTCCTTGCTTATTGTTGTTTTTGGCCATTTTTATGGGGTTTGAGATAATAGATCTAGAGTTACAAGGAACCTTAGAGGCTACCTAATCCAAGACATTTGTATTATAGATGAGGAAACAGAGGCTCATGGAGGTAAAAATATTTTTTTCCAAGGTTAAGCAATTAGCATCAGAGGGATAATTTGAACCCACGTCTTCTGACTCTAAAATCACTGTTCTTTCCATTATTTTGTGCAACTTCCCTAAATAAAATGAAATTATATGTGTATATAATTATGTAAATCATTTTTTACAGGCCAATGAGAGTTAAGTGACTTGCCCAGGGTCACACAGCTAGTAAGTGTCAAGTGTCTGAGGCTGGATTTGAACTCACGTCCTCCTGACTCCAGGGCCAGTGTTCTATCTACTGTGCCACCTAGCTGCCCCTATAATTATGCAAATCTTAAAGCATTATTTCATATACTTTTATCTGCCTTTTAATTATGAAATAGATAGAGAAGATCATACTAAAACCCTCTAGAGTGATTTCTTCTCCAACCAGCCATAAAACAAAATAATCCAGGTTGCTGACCTGCTCATATATTGTGTGGCTGACTGTCATATACCTGTCATTAGCAAGAAGTCCAAGAATATAATAGTTTCATGTCCTAAAAGGAGCCAGACAATGGCTAATGAAAGCTGTTGTAGTATAGTGGCTCCTTATATGCATTGCTGCTATCCTATACCATATAAGATCTCTGACTTACTCATGCAATTGAATAATACTTGTATTGAATCTTACTGAATGTAAAGTATTGGTTAAGTCAAATTTGATAGAAGGGTTGTAAATATTGGGTGCTACTAGGAAGTTTAATTATTGAAGTACTGAAAGGAATTTATTTTAAGGGGTTCCCCTTAAATGTATCTTAAGGAAAATGAGTTATCATTGCTGTGTATTTTTTCTCAAATTTTTTATTGATTTAAGAAATGTTTTTCAAAATAATTTTTGGATGCCTTTTGTTTTCACATTGTCATTATTTCTAGGAAAGAAAACAAAGAACTTTTACCTTTTCCCCTGCTCCAGACTGTATCTTCTCTTGTAATTAAGCAAATGAATGGAAGAAGAAAAATTTGATACTTTAACCCCCTTATCAAAGTCATTTAAATATACATATATTGCAGTGGATAAAGCACTGGAATTGGATTCAGGAGGACCTGAGTTTGAATCTGGTCTCAGACACTTGACACTTACTAGCTGTGTGACCCTGGGCAAGTCACTTAACCCTCATTGCCTCCCCCTCCCCCCCAAAAAAAAAATCCTTTGATCCTTTATTGAGAATATAGTCTAAGTGTTTTCAAAACCAAAAAGGACCCAGAATGTTAGCTCACATGTATACGGAGAGTTGAAGTATAAACAAAATACTGTGAAGTAGGCAGTGTTATTATTCCTTTTTATTTTTTTTTTTTGGTGGGGCAATGGGGGTTAAGTGACTTGCCCAGGGTCACACAGCTAGCAAGTGTCAAGGGTCTGAGGCTGGATTTGAACTCAGGTCCTCCTGAATCCAAGGCCAGTGCTTTATCCACTGTGCCACCTAGCTGCCCTAATTATTCCCTATTAATGGATGAAGGAGATGTGTTTCAGAGGCAGTGGGATGACTTTTCCTGAGTGTAATAGCTACTAAGGGTCAGAGTTGGGACTCAAACTTTCTTCTTCTATCTATAGGACCAGTGTTCTTTCCATAATACCATACAATGTCTCTATTTGTTGAGTGAGATTTATTGGATTATTATTTACAATTTTGAAAAAAAAAAAAACAAAACTAAAGACAACCTAAATGTCTAAAGAGATAGAGAAAGGCTGAATAAATGAGTATATCAATGCAGTGAAATGCTACAATGCAATCAAGAATAATATATTAGGACTACCATATAAAGAAATGGTTAAAGATTTACAGGAAATAATATGAAGTACATCTCTTTAATTTTTAAACATGTTTGTTATTAACTCAGATTTCTATTCCTTCTGGTTAGTTTATTAGTGATGGATAATTTGTTTTTGGTCTGCCAAATTAGAAATGTCTCAATGGATTCTAAATTTAGATATTTCCCTGCCATGAATTTCCTTTTCTACAAGAAAGGAAATCAGATCCAATAACACAGTGCATGGAAAATTGTCACATTAAAATAGTTCCCACAATAGATGTCAGCAGTCACAGGAAAGAGCTAACAAGTATAGCTCTCTCCCATGTCACTTTCCTCCCTAGTTTCTTTTTCTGGATGCCTAAGTTGAATTTAAATTAGTTATAGCATTTTATTGTCAATTAACACTACTGAACTATTTCCTCTAAAAAGAAAAAGGGTTAGAGTTGGGAGATGGGTGGGAGAAGGGTGTAAATCAGGAAAGACTTCCTTTTTTGTGCATCACAGGATTTAGAGTAGTAAGGGACCTTGCAAATCATTTTGTCCAGATCTACCATTTTACAGATAAGTAAATGAGATTGAGAGGTGAAGTGACTTTCCCATAGTTTGTAAATGTAGGGTTTGAGCAGCTTCTCACTATTCCATGGGTGGCAATGAGGGTTAAGTGACTTGCCCAGGGTCACACAGCTAGTAAGTGTCAAGTGTCCGAGATTGGATGTGAACCCAGGTCCTCCTGAATCCACGGCTGGTGCTTTATCCACTGTGCCACTTAGCTGCCCTTATTCCATACTTCTTAAAGAGGACACTTTACCATCCTATGTAGGATATTAACTGTATGGGAGTATTATTTTCCATATATTCCAATGGTACTGCTAGTGGTAATTGTTTTACCTGTGATACCAGGGCCTCTGACTCTAAATCTAGTATTCTTTCCTCTGTATCCTTGTACACTTCAGTTTTCATAGTTTCCCTTTGGGAGAATCATCTCAGTTCTGCTGCAAGTGGCCTCTCTATATCCTATTCCTATGTCCGAGGTCAGGTTCCATTTCTATAAAGTATCTGCTAAACCACTATTGGGGCACAACTATGACATAACAATGTGGCCTGCTTTTTCCCTTTCCCCACAGACTCACCATTCATATTCAAAACCCTTCACAACCTAGGGCCTTCCTACCTTCCCAGTCTTTTTTTTACCTTATTCCCTAGGGTACTCTTCTATGCAGTGACACTGGCCTTCTTGCTGTTCCTCACATAAAACCCTCCATCTCTAGATTCTGAGCATTTTTATTGACTGTCTCTCATGTCTAGAAGACCCTTCCCTAGTTTCCTTCAAGTCTTATTTAAAAATCTCACCATCTATAGTAGGTCCTTCCTGATTCATCTGAATGCAAGTACCTCTGAGAGTATCTCCAATTCTCTCTACAGCCTATTTGTAAGAATATGACACATTTGCCTGTTCTCTCTTGTAGACTGTGAGCTTTTTCAGAGAAGGGATTGGTTTTTGTTGTGGTTTGTTTTGTCTTCCTTGCTATTTCCAGGGCTTACTATGGGGCCTGACACAGAGAAGGTTCTTAAATGCTTATTGACTGACTGATTGTTTGGGCACATAATAATTCCTATATGCAGAGGAGAATTAGGCTTTACTATATGGTTTGAAATAAGTAGCACATCAGGTCCCTGGAAATACCAAAGAACATATCCTAACCCTCGGAGAGAGAATATAACAGGAGAGGCATCATCTTTGAATCTACAGGTCTATCATGAGGAAGGAGTGATGTGTTGGAGAATAAATATTACTGGATTCAGAACCAGAAAATTTAAGTCCAAGTTACAGTTCTCCTATGCACTACCTATGTGATATTGGGCAAAGTCAGTTATCTTCCTCATGACTGTTTCCTTTTCTGAAAAACGGAGTTCAGACTTCAATGCCTAAAATGGCTACAATCAGGAAGATCTGAGTTCAGATCTGATCTCTGACATTTATGACTTTGTGACCTTGGGTAAAAATGTAAACTCTCTAAGCCTCAGCCAAAGACTGTCCTCTGCTCCTGCAAAATGGCAGGAATTGGGAAGATGGGGATAAGGATGCTAATAATAATACTTTTATTGCCTGTCTCAGAGTTCTTGAAAGGCAAGTGCTTGGTAAACTACAAAACACAACATAAAAGGGAGCTACTTTTAAGGATCCTCTCAGAACCTTGGAGGCACCATAGGTCGTAGAGGTTCATTCTTGTTTACTTAGCACTGAGGTAAGTCATACCAAAAATCACATCACATCCAGGCATTTAAAATTTCAGTGTTCCAAATGCTTTAAATACAAAGATTATGATGCTATTACCACAAACCATTATATCCACCGCTATGCTTAAGACTAATGGATATAATTTGGCATTTAGGAGCTATTGTGGTATAATTAGCCAAAAATATTGAAATAAATTTCATAAAACACTGAAAATCATAAAGCTCTTCAGAAATGGATCCCTGCCTCCTAGGTACATAGAAGGAAGTTCAGAATGCAGTCATTGTGGAAGATAATAAAGGCAATCAAGGAGAACCATCTCTACCTTACCCTGGAGGAGTTTTAAAGCAACCACTTTATCCAATTAACATAAAATACACTTGAATTTTAAAGATTTACTCTGTCACCACCTTCACACACAGGCAATCACAAACCTTAGGCTGCTTTACCTTCCTTAACTCATATGGAATTGCCAGACTAAATTCTGCTGTTCTCGGGAGTTTGTGAGCAATCCTGCCTTCAAGTTAAATTATTGGATTATAGACCCAGTGGGCTTTGTGAGATCCTGCAGGAAATCACAGGTAATCTCTGATAAGAGAAACTCAGTGTGCATGCCCAGCCCTGGAGGGATGTTTTTTGTTGATTTACATGAGGCTGGAAAAAATATGAGTGTACAGTCTTTCCTTGCCATTGCCTGTGACCGAGTCCAAAGGCAGCTGCATGGCCCCCCAAAGGGGGAATGGCTGGACAGTACAGCTGCCATCTCATCTGATTAAACATTTTCCAAGCAGCCTCTGTCACAGAAGCTTCCTTCTGTTGTTTTCGATGCTATCTTGCAGGGGTGAGGACCCTTCTCTTTCATCAAGACCATTGATCCCAGGGGAGGATGGAAAATAACAAAATAAGTAAAAAGCATTTAATTACATTTCTTTTGGATATTTTACTTTGGAGAGAGAAATGTACAGTGGCCCACTGATATGATCTTAAATTGAGAAGGAAGGCCTAAATCTCTATTTAGTAAATGAAACAAAATAGAGAAACTATTTACGAGTCTTATATTATGTTCAGTTGAGGGAGGAAAAATAGAGGGTGGAAAAGAGAGAGGGACAAATAAATAAAACACACAGGTGGAAATAAAAAGAGGCATAAGTGGAGAGAATAAGAAAAAGATGTGTGGAACCAGAGATAGAGATCACATCCCTCTGGAGAAAATAATATCATTATATTTGGTACAATAAAGGAATAATAAGTACAATAAATAATAATACAATAAGACAAATACATTTATTCAATAGCTACTGTTTCCAATGGAACAGCTAGGTGGTGCAGTGGATAGAGCCCAGAGCCTGGAGTTAGGAAGACTTGCATTAAAATCTGGCCTTAGACACATACAATCCATGTGACCCTGGGCAAGTCATTTAAATTTGTTTGCCTTAGTTCCTCATTTATAAAATAAGTTGGAGAAGGAAATGGCCAAACACTCCAATATCTTTGCCAAAAAAACCCCAAATGGGGTCATGAAGAATTGAATATGAATGAATAACAACAACAACAAATAATTGCCAAGCACTGTGCTGGGAACTGAGATAGATAAAATATTTAAGTAGAACAGCATTCTGGCTTTCAGGGCCTTCAAGGAGTTTAGTTAAATAAAACTTTTGTTATTTACAAATTACCTTTAAGAAGTTACAAAAGAGCCTATTGTAGCTAGAAGGATCTTGAAAGTTCATTGCCTCTACTCTCCTGATTTCACTGATGAGTAAGTCAAGGATAAGTGAATTTTCCAAGACCAAAGGATAAGCCTTAGAGCCAGGATTTTATTTTAAGATTTCTGACTCCTCTGCTGTTCTTTCCATTACACCATGATAGCTCTCAAATTAATTTTTCCATTTATCACTCATTCAATAAATATGAAGTATTTCCTACAAATAAATGTGTGTAACACATAGAGAGCCTGTCTTGAAGTCAGGAATGTCTGGAGTCAGGTCCCACTTATGGTCCTGGGCAAATCACACCAATTCTCAATGCCCCAGGCAACGTTTTAATAGTTTTAAGTTACAGAGAAGTTGTAGAAGGAGAATAGAAGGATACCCATTGGTAGAGGTAGAAGGAACTTTCTCTTTGGGAGTAACCTGTTCTAATGAAATTATTGGTCTCTTCCTATTCCTATTCATGTATGATTCTCCCCAGGGGAGCAACCCTGTGGAGAAGGGAACTATTATGACCCCAACTGCCACCCATGGGGCAGGAAAGCCTGCCTAGTTGAAACAAACATTGCCCCTTTTCTTTGGCTCCCTAAACTTTAGTACAGTGTTCTAGACATAGTAAGTGGTTAATAAATGTTTTTTCATCATTTATTCATTCATTCATTCATCCATTCCCTGGGAATATAAAGAAAAAAACATGGTTTCTGCATCATGGAGTTTATATTTTACTTGAGGAAAGGCATGACTTCTTCACATGATAGGTGTAATAGGAGGCATGGTGTGATAGGAACAAAGGAGAGGTAAAAAGCGCTCTAGGAAAATTTAAGCAGAGAGACTTTACAGAAGACGCCACACCTGAGGTAATCTTTGAAGGAAAAAAAAATTTCTAAAAAGGTAAAGGAATAAGCATTTATATAGCACCTACTATGCATTAGGCACTGGGGTAAGTGCTTTAAAAATATTATCTTGTGTGATTCTCACAATAACCCTGTGAGGTAGGTGATGTCATAGTCTACATTTTGTTTTTTTGTGGGGCAATGAGGGTTAAGTGACTAGTCCAGGGTCACACAGCTAGTTAAGTGTCAGGTGTCTGACCCCGGATTTGAACTCAGGCCCTTCTGAATCCAGGGCTGATGCTTTATCCACTGCACTAACTAGCTTCTCCCATAGTCTACATTTTATAATTGAGGAGAGTGAAACAGAGGATAAATAACTTGCCCAGGGTAACACAGCTAGGGCACCTCTGAGGCTGGATTTGAACTTGTCTTCCTGACTCCAGGCCCTGGTCTCTGTCCACTGGGCTGCCTAGCTCTCCTGAGACAATTATAATGATGAGGGAGTATAATGAGGGGCACAGGCAGGCACAGGCACAACCCCACCCCACATAGTTAGGTGTTATATCACTAGTTAGGAATCAAGTTAGGTGAGAGAGTGTGAAGACACCCTCATCAGCTACACCCTCAGATGTCCACCCTTCACAATACAAGTCACCATGAATAGGCTGGAAGGTCCGTCGCCCCATGATAGAGGGAGTATGAGCTCTGTTTGACCTTGATGACACAGTGTACATAGAGGGCTGGCTCAAGGCACTCAGGGCTTGCATCCAGATCCAGGGACTCTACCACTGGGTCTCTAGGATGCCTCAACACCTAAACATGGTTAATAGGTGCTTCACTTCACTTGGCTTTCAACCTATTCCCCGACGTACTTTTCTCTTGCACTTCCACAAGTATCTGAACCTGAAAGCCAGATGCTATGTCAGGAAAACTTGCTTTAGATCTTAAGCTTTACCTAGGATTGGGTGGCTCCCTCTTATAAACCACTTCTCACTTTTCAAGACTCATCTTGGGAAACGTGGAAGGTGACACTTGTGACCCAATAGCTGGGACATTTTGCCTTCTTCCCATCACTAGAGCTAGGACAAAGGGGCTCATCGTCTTCAACGTCTATCCCCCTCCAACAGACACAACATAAACAACAAAAGAAAGGATACTTAAGAGGGAGGCTGCTCTTCAGACACACCTGAGGTAAGCAAGTATCTCTGATCTCCCAGAAAACTTCACAGGCAAACCATGATGTTTTTAGCTTGTCAGGAGCAAGGATAGAAGTGCTCTGGGAGGCCTTCTGTCAAGCTTCAGTTGTTATAAAAGTTATATTCCAGGTAGAAAAAAAATCAGGGTGGTCTCTTTACCTGAAGTATTTCAGTGGCTAAATGTCATTCAGCTAAATCTAGGTTGTCATAGTTCTTATTTTTGTTCCAAAAGATATTCAGCTAAAAAATCTCTAGCATTGATATAGTGCCTTAAGGCTTTCATGTTATCTAATTAAATCCACACAACAACCCTGTGACATAGGCCCTCTTATTATCTCTGCTTTACAGATGAGGAAACTGAGGCTGAGAGACGTTAAATGTCTTGCCTAAGACCCTATAGCTAATAAGTGTGAAAGGTAGGATTTGATTGAAAGTGTTCCTCACTCTAAGCCTCCATATAGAGCAGCACCTCACTGTCTCATAAATAACCTCAACAAAGCACCATGGGATGGCATCATGGATATAGCTGCAGTTGAGGAGTTGGTTTTAAGTCCTGCTTTTGACAGTTGGGCAAAATCATAACTCCTTGCTATACTGACAATGTGCAGTGCAATGTCTTCTAGAAACTAGTCACATGATTTATCTAGTTACATTTTGTGGTAATAAAGGATTTTATTAAAAAATTTAAAATAGCTGGACTGAATAGAATTCTCTGGGCATAATGCTCCTTTTCTAGAGATTCCATGGAGGTGAATGAAGACAGCATCACAGAGGGAATGGAGGAGAGGAGTGGCAAGGGAAGACAGTCTGTATACAGCTGGGCTTACCACTTGCATGTGGCTATGAAGCCCCTGATAGAAATTAAATCCCTGCTCTTTGTCTAACTCCATTTGTCTTCTGTTATACCGAACCTAAAGCATGAAAGCAAAACCTTGTCTTTTGCATCTTTTTGGAAATTATTGTCAAGTTTTGCTTTTGATACTACTTTTGCCTCTGTTACCATCTCCAACCTTGGGGCCCTTTCTAGCCTGTTGACCCATTTGTCTGGTCCCTGCTAATGTCTTATCAAACTGCATTCTAATTTTTTGTCTTTGTTTGTTTGTTTGTTTTAGTAAGGCAAGCGAGGTTAAGTGACTTGCCAAAGGTCACACAGCTAGTAAGTGTCCAGTGTCTGAGACTGAATTTGAACTCAGGTCCTCTTGACTTTAGGGACAGTGCTCTATCCCAGACTACACTATTGATCTCTATCAGTATAAGCACAGATATCATAATGAGCCCAATCTGGGCACTAGTAGTGACAGTGGATTATTTCTCACACCCACTTGTTCTTATGATATCCTTTTAACCAGGCATTGTGATAAGCATTCAGGACTTCCTCTTGGCATTGTGAGCATCCACTGAAATATAGTAGTTTTGGCTTGCCCTCCAATTTTAGCTTATATGCAAATACATGCAAATATAACCTCAGTCTTTCCCTCTTCTGTCTTTTAAGTCCAACTTCTGGGCTAAAAAATATGTATATACATTGCCTAGAGATAAAAATAGGAGAATAGGAATGTGCTTGCTGTTCATGATGCCAATATAAGATGTGTATTTCTTTAAAGCACATTCCTTATGTTTAGTGAGCCCTTTTACTTTTATGCCAAATCTAAATGCCAATGCTTCTTGGCATTTTACAAAGACCACCAATGTCTTCCAGCTCATCTTTTTCATTGGTCCTAGCTGGTGGGAATACAAGGTTGAATATTTTCTGGGTTTTGATCTCTTCCTTTATAATTCTTGTGTAAATGCTGTCCCATAGGCTACTCCTGATGCCCATGTTTCTACAATAGTATTTGCATTTAGAGTTGGTTGTTTAACATTTATACCCTCAGAAACACTTTCTTAAGGGTTTAAAGGATTCCCTGATTTAGTCCCTGGGGAAAAGAGGCAATTTATCAAAGGTTTATAGATTTATGGATGTGAGCAACAGCTAGAGGCCGTTGAATCCAACCTCCTCATTTTACAGATAAAGAAACTGAGGCTGAGAGAAGTTAAATGACTTTCCCAGCACCATGTAGCTAATATCTGAGGCAGGATTATGAACTCTGGCCTTCTTGACTTCAAGTTCAGCACTCTTGCCACTATACTAACTACTCAAGGACTTCATTAATTGTGGATTCCACCTCCATAAACTGCTGATAAAAAGCTGCAGTCCCAAAATAACTCAAGTTTTCTACCCCTGGTGAAAATCTAGGCTTTTTCGACTTTCATTTGTATACTTATATAGCCTACAATTTGGACAATAGTCCAAATCTGGATCCATTTATACTCCATCTGGTACTAAAATAAATCCCAAGAATATTACCATACCTTGATGTAAAGCACGTGGTGCTACAGTTAGGTTAATCTCTACCTTACATAGGAGACATGTTCTTGCTCGTGTGGCAAAAACATCAAAATGTCATCAAGATAAACAACAATACATTAATCAAGAAGGTCAATGAGAACATCATTAATTAATGTTGAAGGGATGCCAGTGTGCTGGCCTTCTCCAAAAAGTTAACATAGTATTCATTGGTTCCAACTGGAGAACAAAAAGCCATCTTCCACTTGTCCTTGGCCCGCATTTTCACAAGATGATAATGTCCCCATAAATCTAGTTTAGTATTAAATGTATACTTCTAAAGATGTCTGAAATGAATGAATGCTAATAGTTAGTGTGTCAAGGTCCCCGTCATCAATGCAGGGATTCATTTCCTATACTCTCAACCATTTTCTATAGAGTAAGAAGAGGTGCTCTGTTCAGTGATCTCTCTTCACATTTCCTGAATAAATTCCCTCAGGGTTTGCCCCTCTTGCTCCTTAAGGATTTAAACCTGCTTATACAATGTTTGCATTGCAAGAAGGTGAAAGATAGGTAAGTCATAATTATAATGAGGTAACAACTGTTCTAATCTCTTTTGATGGGTATATGTATATACAGGGTGGGTCAAAGGTCATGATGTTTTAAAAACTTTTTAAAAATTATTTTTCCTTATTTTTTCTCATTTATGAGATTTGATTTTTTACACATAATGTAAATTTATTTCAAATGTAAATTATAAACAAAAATAAAGGAGTTATTAAATATTGAAACCCCTTCATGACTTTTGGCCCCACCTGCATGTATGTATGTATGTATGAATACATGTGTATGTATGAATATATGTGTGTATGCATTTTTTGAGACTTTTTCTCCCTATTTCACCTAAGCTGAATCTGAGATGGCCAATCAGAAGCTCAGTCACACTACTGATAAACACAGAAGTTTTGGTGTGCTCCTTTTCCAGCCTGGACTGGTTTGCCTCTCCTTAGGCAACCTGATATCTCCTGGCTTCTGAAGGGCTTGCCATATTGGTTCCTGACTTGGTGTGGACACCTAATTAGTCTAATCCTATAACACCTCAGAACTCCTAAATTCAAGAGAGCCACCTTCTCAGAAGCAGAGAGCATAGTCATGCACGACCATGCTTGTCCTCAGCCCTTTTTTAGTAAATATATCATTTAAGTACTGGAACTCTGGAGATATCTTGGCTCTTAATTATAGCTTTGAGGACATTCTTTTCTGTCTCTCTGACTGCTGTCCTTGGGGAGAATACATGAATCCTGCATCCCATTCAATATGAGGATTATATTATATTTACCATAGCAATCTAAACTTTGCTCCTCTCTATTCATATAAATTATCCGAAGAACTATTTATCTTCCATTCTCTGCTGGCAAAGTGAGATATAACACATCAGAATTCTTTGTAAAGCACAGCATCTTCCATAGAACAGGGATTTAATAAACACATGCTACATTTCTCCTGAAAGATTTGCCTTTCTTTGTAAGTTCAACTCTTAGCAAATGAAACACATCATAAAGGCTTAATAAATGCTTGCTGACTGGATGAAAATGTAATTCCCCAAACCCTCGTAGTCTATCAAAATCTTGTTTCATTTAGTGTGACCTTCCCTGGGTCACTAAAGCATGGTATAAATAAATAAAGAAAGAAAGAAACATTTTATTACGTGCTGACTTTGTGCCAAGCTCTTTGTTAAGAGTTGAGGAGATGATCCTTGACATTAGGGAGCTTTTGTTCTAATAGGAGACAATATATATAGGGGATAGGTGGCCATGCATGAGAACTTTGGTGTTGGAAGTCCCTGGGATGTGAACAATGGGGCAGTTGATTGACATTTCCTTACTACTACTTCTTGGTTTCCCTGATTCCTTCAAGATTCAGCTCAAACCTTGCCTTCCACAATGGCCTTTATGGGTTCTCCTTGCTGCCAGTGCTGTCCCATCTGAGATCTGCTGCCATTGACTCTATCTTTTAAAAAAACAAGTTGTTTACACGGCATCTTCTCCTAATAGAATGTGAGTTCTGTGGGGGCGAGGACTGGGTTTTGTTTTGTTCTGTTTTGTTTTGCCTGCTTTTGTAACTGTAAAACTTAACTTAGTTCCTGTAATATAGTAAGCACATGATAAGTGCTGTTTTACCAGATGACTAAAATAAAATCTGCGTCAATTCTGATACTCCCACATCCAGTATGTCATATATTCAATTCCATTGACACAGGATTTTTTGTTCATTCATACACTCATTTATTCGTTAAATAAGCATTCATTAAATGCCTACTATGTGTCAACCACATAGTAGTTATAGGTCCCAGAATTAGATAAAAAGAACAGTCCTTTCTCTCAAGAAACTTCCATTGGGATATTAAGAAGAGAAGATTTGGAGATATGTATAAAAATATATACAAATTAAATACAATTTTAGGGGGAACATTAGAGACTGGAAGGAGGGAGGATTAGGAAAGCAGTCATTTAGAAGAGTTTTGAAGGAAGTGAGGGATTCTAAGAGTTGAAGGGAGAAGGGTGTTCCAGGCATAAGAGACAGCCTGTTCAAAGACATGGAGATGAATAGTAAAACATAGATTAGAAAGCGAACCACAAATAGGCTTTTCTCCTATCTGTCTTTTGCTATGCTTGACAAAACTCCTACCTTTTCCCCCTTCCTCCAATCGATCACGCAGTAGGATTGGGTAATGCAGTATACTTCATTACAATAGTACAAGGATCTGCTCTTTCATCAGATAGATGCTCTTTCCATGATTGGCGATCAGAGCCATTATGGTCTTTGAGAATGGCTGTGGCCCCCAAATTCATGATCACATGGCCAAACACATGTAGGTTGAACTTGGATAACAATTTATTGAACTTTATAGGATCTGTCATGTGGATCGCCTCTAATAAGTTTAGGTCACTACAGTGATGGGATAATGAATTGGTGTAGGACTTTGGGGAATTTCTATTAATTCTGATAAATCCAGTGGTCTAAGCTTATTGTACAATGCCCCCTGACAGCCTTAATTATAATCATCATTGCCTATCAGCTTAAAACAAATTGTAGAAGTTAAAATTCAGTAATATATTCAATTAACAGCTTAGTACCCTGCTTTAATTCAAACATTAAGCAGTTGTCTTTCTTTCTCTGTACGCTATCTCCAAATCACCAGCAATTCGGCTTTTAAACAGTTCTTGATCAGGATATTTCTGTCCTCGACTGACTGATGGTGCCACTTAATCAAGCAAGTATTCATGTCTTTCCCTTTAGTTTCCCCAATGATGAAAGATACTCATGTCTGAGCAGTTGTGAATGGGTGGGGTTATATTTGCTATCATTTGGAGATAGACAGTGCGCTGATCAGTTGTAAGAAAAGTGGCATTGGAAATTAGTTACTGTGAATAATAATTACCATTTATATAATGTTTTAAGATTTAAAATATATATGTGTGTATGTGTGTGTGTGTGCCTATACCTATATCTAATCTCTTCTGATTCTCCCAATAGCCCTATAAAGCTCGAGCTATAATTTTCTCACTTTATAGATAAGGCACTTGAGGTAGACAGAGGTGAAATGGGTTACCCAGGATCACATAGGTTAGCAAGTGTCAGGCAGGGTTTTAACTCAGGTCTTCACGACTCCAAGAATACCAATCTATCCACTGTAGCACCAAACTCTTTTCTATATTTATAGTCAATGTGAAATAGAGAAAGGAACCTGGATCTGGAGCCAGAGAACCCGAGCTCAAGTTCTGTCTTTTCCTCTCAGTACCTGTACGAACAGGGAAAGCTATTCTGTCTCTCTGTGCCTCAGTTTCCTCACAAGGGGTTTGGACAAGATGTTTGGATTTAAAGGCAGAAGGCTTAGTTTCACAACTGGGCTCTGACATTTGCTACTTATCTGACTTTAGGCAAATCATTTAACTATTCATATATTCAGTTTCTTCATGTAAAATGAGGGGATTGAATGAGATGAGGACCTTGTGAGGTCCTTTCTGCCTATAGGTCTATGATTCTGTGAGTTTCTGATGAGCTGCTAAGATCTCTTCCAGCTACTGATCTATGATTCGATGAGTGTTAGTTTAACTGCATATGGTCAGGCATACAAACTCATATGGTAAATGAACTTAAAATGCAACAAGATGGGAGAACTCTTTGCTTATATATATATATATATATATATATATATATATAAAATTTTACTTGGTATAGAACACACCACTGTGACCTTGAACCTCATTTCCCACAGCCCTCAGAATATTTTGATTCAGATCTTTAACTGATTTTTCTTCCAGATGCCATTTTGTGTTTCTAAAGTCTCTACTCCATGACCTTCATTGCTGGTATCCTACTTCCTTTGTTTGTTTGCTTAGTTTGCTTTGTTTTGTAGAGGAATCAGGCTTCTATGTGAGAGATCTTTTTTAAAAAATTAAAAACTTTATTAATGTGTTTTTTCTTTATGTTACAAACATTTACAGATTATTCTCATCCTGTGAGAGGTCTCTTGTAACAGAGTTAAGTAAAAGGAACAATCTAATGACCTCATATAAAAGTATTTGTAGCATTCCACATTTATAACCACCTCACTCCCCCCCCCATCTCACTTCTCTATTTATTCCTACTATGATAGAAGATTCTCAGCATCAACATTCCTCGGCTCTCTGAAGCTAGGACATTTTTTGTTTGTTTGTTTTGTTTTGAATCTGGGTATCTCTACCTCACCCAGATTCCAGCAACCATTCCATGCCCCAATCCCAATGCTGATGCTGCATGGAAGGCTTTACCTGCTCTATTTTTCTGTTCTGCGCTAGCCCGCTGCTCCTTGGACAGCCTGGTGGTCTTCTGCTTCTGGGGGTCACCATTGCGATTGCCAGGCAGTGCAGACACTTGACCAGTTTAATTCCATGGCAGCTCAGAAATCTCAAATTCAAGATATTCACCAATCTCAGCCTATCTGGTACTAGAGATTACAGATGTGTATCATTATGCTCATCTAGGAAGTCTTTAATCAAGACCACAGAACTGATGTAGACACAGGGAACTTGTATATCAGCCTTGCATATGGAACAGGCTAGATCAAAAAGCTCCTTTCTCATGGGGGGGGGCAGGAGCAGGGCAATGAGGGTTAAGTGACTTGCCCAGGGTCACACGGCTAGTAAGTGTCAAGTGGACTTGAACTCAGGTCCTCCTGAATCCAGGGCCAGTGCATTATCCACTGTGCCACCTGGCTGCCCCCCTTTCTTTCACATTTGACCAAGAAAAGACAATGTCTTTTCTTAACTTGTCTGGTATATTGGCTGCTGCTCCTTTGGGAGGGGAGAAGATGTTCATAAGACTAACTTGAAAAGTCTTTACCAAGTTCAGTGTGTTGTACTGAATAAATATTGATATCCCTTTCAATTTTCAAAATTTGTGATTCTATGATTCTGTCAATACCACAATTTCTCAGCACTCTTGCTACGCCTTCTACTTTGACCGCACAATGGGGAGGCAGCTACATTTTTGTTGCTTAGTCATTTTGAGTCTTGTTCAACTTTGTGACCCCTTTTGGGGTTTTCTTGGCAAAGAGATTGAAGTGATTTTCCATTTCTTCTCCAGTTCATTTTACAGATGAGAAAACTGAAGCAAACAGGATTAAATGACTTGCCCAGGGTCACACAGCAAGTAACTGTCTAAGGACAGATTTGAATTCTGGTATTCCTGTCTCTAGACCCAGCACTTTATCTTGCATCTCTCTGAGGCTTCGCGTATATATCATTCAAAGTCTAACACTGGGCATCTCTTTGCAGGAATGTGGGATTGGGTTTCTTTTCTGGGAATACTATGATTGCTCAGATTCCCTCTTTCACATATTGTGTCTATGCTTCAGAGAACCTGAGTCTAAACCGACTTGAAAACAGCTGGGGTGGCACAGATGCACCTGCCACTCAAACTCCTGACCATCCCTCCCTTCAGAGAAGATCAGCAGCCAGGATCATATAGAGCAAGCAGTGAGCAGAGCCACAGCAAATGAGCTGTTAACTCCCAACTCTCCTGTATGCTGTACCATGATCCTCAGAAAGATAAGCCAGCTTGTCAATAATACACCAGCACTGAATACAATTTAAATATCACAAATATTCTATCTCCTTCGACTCAGAAGTGGATAGCTCATCTTTGGTACTGGGCTTCAGATTTTTTTTCCCTGACCTAGCATCTGTTATTAAGTATTAAGGCCTTCCCTCTGTGATTACTTTCCCTTTGACTGTCTATGTCTTACAAGCACACTTAAAATGCATTTTGTAACCCTTTTTAGGGTGTGATCTCCTGGAGGGCCAAAATTCTGTTTTTAGCTTTGCTGGTGTCCTCAACATTTCATATGGAGCCTCATGCATACTAGGTGCTTAATAAAACTTGATTGATTGACATAGGAAGTATAGTTCCTGGCCTGACAAAAATAAACAACAGTGTGGCAAAGGTATTCAGTATATCAAGTCTAAAAGCAGAGATCACCTTTCATGTAGTTGACTTAATATGTGCCTGGCAGATGGCATTGAATTGAGATACCAAGAGAAATCAGGTTTCAGGGAAACTAATCAAATTAGGGGCAAGGATTATATGGAGGAAATCTAGTGAGTCACAACTGCCAGGCCAGACATTTTGACTGACTTGCTGACTGCTTAGAAGCCATCTCTATTTGCATGAGGAGTGTTTAGTGGAGTTTATATCCCTTCCCACTTTAGACACTGCAGTTGTATCATGAACTGGCCCTAAGGAGCTGGGTCTGCATGGGGAGGGACACACTGAACTTGAGGGGATCTCTTAATAATATTTCTCCTCAGTATCCAGGGATTATATTTATGCCACTTTAGAAGAGTGCTCACAAGTAATCAGTAAAAGCTTATACATAAAGCAGACCTTTAATACAAAGATGCTGCTTATAGAGATTAGATACCATATACCTGTCACATAAACCAAATTGCCACACTTTGATATTCCTACTGGGGCCAGCATATTCACATTGAATTATAGTACTTGATACCATTGCCTAAATCCTTTTTGTGTATATGAAATTAGTTTCATGCATTCACTTATTCATTTACTTGGCAAAGATTTTTTGAGGTACCTGCTATGATTCAGAGCACTATATTAGACACTGGGGGACATCTGATATTTAGACACAACATAATCAATCCCTGGTCTCATGGAGCATGTGGTCTGAGACAGGGATAAGATGCAAGCACAGATAACTATAGTCTACCATGTTGCATAATTGTAGTAAAGAGGTGTTAACAAAGTGCTAGGTGAAGTTCAAGGGAGAAGGGAAAGTTTGTGCTTGGATGTTGAGCAAGTAAACTCAGGTTACCATATTATCTCCCATATTTCCACATATGGAAAATTAAAGGATGATTTCCTCTGTCTTTTAAATGAGGACTTTCTCCTGCTAGAAGCAAGGTGCTTTACCTTGTGGCAACTAATCCAAGTTGTTTATGTGATTAAAAGAATGGATAACTAACTGAGAACACATTACAGACTTCAGTTCTCTTTTTCATTGTTAACATTGAAGATACCAGGAAGAGCTATAGATGACATGGACTAAGTGAGACTTAAAACGCTGTGTCACCCTGAGAGTTTTGTTGAGTTTGCATACCCTTTCTATTCCCCCCACTGCACGCACATAGGGAAGAGGTGACCTCTTTTCCCAAAGATAATTGCATTAGTGGCTCCAGAAATGTTGTCTATCCAACCATCTCATTTAATGTTTCTCATCCATCAATCATTCTTTATGAAAGAAGAGGTGGATTTTTTTTCTCTGTGGAATCATAGACTGTTAGAGTTGATGTGGCCTTTGAGGTCATCTCATCCAACCCCATTAATTTTCAGATGAAGAAACTGAAGCTCTCAGTGCTTAAGTGACTTGATAATCAAGGTTATATAGCTAAGAAAGTGGCAGAAACAGGATTTGAGACTGGGCTTTCTCACTCCCAATTCAGTGCTCATTCCAATACAGCAAGTTAGTGATGCTTTAGTTTCCCTAAGAACACAAAGGTGGGTCCAGTGAAGAAACTAAGCCTCTTGTAATAGCAAGGACAACATGTTATGAGGATGGAAGGAAAAACTGAAGGGCTCGACAAAGGTTTGCTTTTTAATGACACTTCCTGCCATATTCTGTGTCATAAGAGGGGATCATTAAATTTAACAAATATTCATTGGTATTAAGAGTCATTGATATTATATGGGTACATTTACAGAAGATATTAACAGGAATGAATTGTAATTTAAAGTGACCATGTGTGCTGTATATATACCTCATAGCATCTGGCCATTCCTGGTAGGCAAATATCTAGTCATAATTTTGTATTAATCATACCCTTTGTTCCAGCAATACCACTGCTAGGTTTATATCCCAAAGACTTCCTCAAAAAGAGAAAAAAAAACTATTTCTACAAAAATATTTATAGCAGCCTTTTTCTGTGGTGGCTAAGAATTGAAAATTAAAGGATTTCCCATCAATTGGGGAATGGGTAAACAAGCTGTGTTATTTGATGGTGATGGAATGTTATTGTGCCATTAGAAATGACAAGCAGGATGATTTCAGAAAGACCTGGAAAGGCTTGTATGAACTGATGCATAGTGAAGTGAGCAGAACCAAGAGAACATTGTGCACAGAGACAGCAATATTGTTTGATGAAGACATATGAATGGCTTAACTATTCTCAAAAACGTAATCATCCAAGACAATCCCCAAAGGACTATTGAAACATACTATCTACCTCCAAAGAAAGAACTGATATTGATGGCAGACTGAAGCATGCTGTTTCTCACTTTCTTTCATTTTTTTCTTTTATTCATGTTTTCTTGTACAAAATGACTAATATTGTAATATTTACATAATCATACATGTATAACCCATATCTGATTTCTTGTGGCCTTAGGGAGATGGAGGGAAGGGAAGGAAGGATGGATAAAAATTGGAAGCCAAAACGATAAATAAAAATGTTTATCACTTTAAAAAATAATATTTACTGCCCCACCCAATATTTCTTTAAAATGAGAGATGAGGGAAGCCAACTTACTAGCCACCTTTATTCTAGATAGATATTTTTAGAAATGATGCTATAATGTTTAGGAATACATGTGTAACAGCAATTCAAGCATCCCTTGGTTAGAGTGGTTACCCAGAATACTTCTTATTCTTAGTCTTGGTCAAAGAAGAATTAAACTAGGAATCTACATGACCATGGTTATATTTTCAGGTACTACTCATGTGTAGTAGACTGGTACAGAAATCCAAGTCTACCCAAAATGCAGATAGAAAAAATTTCCCTTACTTCCTAGAACCTGCTTAATGGTCTTTGTCTCATAGCACATAGGTTTGCAGAAACAAAGATGGGCAGAAAATGAGACCCAATGTTCAATTATTTCTGAAAACTCCCCCATTCTGTTCTATTGTCCCAATTATTTCTTAATTTGAGGATCTGGCCTCATATTAAGCAACTCAAATATTTCTATTTAATTATATTTCAAGAAATATTCCTTTTGTATACCTGCAATTCTTTAGTATTGACTTAAACCAAAACAATTTGTTCTGTATTACTCTAGCTTCTCTATAAATGGAAGCAAAATAATTATGCCATTTTAAATAATTTAAAGTGACATGATCCCTACCACCTATTCACTCACATGATGTATTATGCTGTGTATATTGCTATCAGAAGCAACATGCTGTCTTGGTCTTTAATACAGTGCCATTAGGTGTGTGGGGATCAAGAACAATAGATATATTAATGATATATTTTAATTTAACACATGGCATCAAGGAAAGTCTGAGTGACAGATCACATTTAGCTTACAAATAAGGGAAGAGCTCATCACTTAGGAATGTTCAAGTCACAGGTGAAATAGCAAAAGGTTTTATTCTCTCCCTGACAGAATAAATTTATCTCACTAAAAGTCACCTTTATGCTTTCGTACTTATCATCAGGAAGGCTGCATTCTGTATTTCAATTTTATGTGGACAAGACATAATTTTAAGTGAAAGACATTGTTCTGTGCTGGAATTCATGAGGTCGTTATTGGTTTGAGTGGTAAAGGTGGAGGGTTTAGGCTCATGTTTTGTTTTAATGAGAATAATGCTATGTGAATATGGTCCTTTTAACTTTTTGGCACTGGAAACAATGGTATAAACAGGGCAATGAAGTTGAAAGTCATTGGAGGCTTATCCAAGTGCCCTCATTCATGTTGGGCATCTGTTATCATCAGAAAGAAGATGCACGAGAGGGAAGCATCTCTAGCCATATGAAATGATCATCAGCATTTGCATTCATGTAGCATTTTAGAATTTTCAAAGCAGTTTGACATACATTTCTCCATTTCATCCTTATAACAACTTTTTTGAGATAGAAGAAGGGCAGAGTAGTAAAAGGTTCTTTCACTTTATGGAGAGAAGACTCATAGAAGCCAAGCCTTGCCCAAGGTCACATAGTTATTAAGCTTTAGGAGCAGAATTTGAACTTAAATGTTATGATTCCATGTCCAAGGCTCTTTCCTCTATACACTATGCTGAATAGAGAAAAGTAAAGGACCCAACATTTATCAGATACCAATATGTTGAGGCACTGTGTTAATATCTCATGTTACAAATATGTCTTTTGCTATCGTTATCCCCATCTTACATCTGAGGGAACTGAGGGAGGATATAGGTTTAAGAGACTTGCCTAGGGTCACACTGCTGCTAAGTGTCTGAGGCCAGATGTGATCTTAGGTATTTGTGATTTCAGACCCAGCACTCTATCCACTGGGCCACCCTCATAGCCTTATGCTCTGAAATTGATAGAAAGAAAACAGAGTATTGAATCAAGGTCTGAAAAGTACCTTGAAGGATTACCTAGGGTAAATATTGCTTAAAAGTCTCAGAAAGATTTCTACCAATTTCTTGAATAAGTGAAGATATTCAAGTTTCTTGAAATACAAATATTTAATTATATTGATAAAAGTAATGACAGCAAATGAAACAGAGTAACTAGAACCAGACTAATGCTTTAATGGGCTATTGTGTGTGTGTGTGTGTGTATGTGGGTTGTTTTTTTCTTTTGCGGGGCAATGGGGGTTAAGTGATTTGCCCAGGGTCACGCAGCTAGTATCAAGTGTCTGAGCCAAGATTTGAACTCAGGTACTCTTGAATCCAGGGCCGGTGCTTATCCACTGCACACGTAGCCGCCCCATGTGTATTTTTTAAAATACTAGAAGCATAGAAGCACAATGCTCAATGACAACAGAATATTGCAATGTAATAGTGGAAGAAAAACAAAATGATATTGACATATAATATAATAGAACATAAACTAGACTTAGAGTCAGAAGACATGACATTTATTATTATATGACCATGGAGAAACCACTTAGCCTTTCTGAACTTCAGTGTCCTCATAGATTAAGTGATGATAATAATAGTTGTACTTACTACATAAAGGGAATATTAGGCAGAAAATATTTCATAAACTGAAACATATGTATAAGTATCTGTAAGTATGAGCTACTCACGATTACAAAGAATTATTGTCAACTCAAAAAATAGAAAAAAATTATCTGGGTATCATAACGGAATGGAAATTAATCATGTTCCTGTGACACAATCAGTTATTTTTTAAAATGTAGTGTTGTGGATGCACTTGCACAAATGATGGTCATTAAAATCACTATCAAATATCCATTTAATGTATTTTTGTCCTGCTTCCAAATTAAATGCTCTTAGCATGAGTTGTCCTATGCCATGCTTTCTGCAAACCCAATTCTCCATGCTGCTCTTTATTGTTCTGTCAGAGGATACTATTAAGTGACCTTCTACCATTCTTCCCTGTAAAGGTATGTAAATGAGTTTTTATTATAAAGTAGAGTTACATGGTTGTTGCAATATGACACTAGTTGGCAAAGACATCAAATGAACATTGGTTGAGACGGTTTGGGATTCTTTTTGCCTTATTGTTAATGACTTGCTTATATTGATCAAACATAAAAATGGTGATAATAAGTTAATATTTGTGTTTACTTTTATCCATTTCCCATTTTTAGTCAACATCTTGTTTGAGTAAGGTAAGATGGACCCATTATAATTGTATATACTCTGTTGCTCCTTACTCTTTTTTTTTCGAATATGATGCTGATTTTGACCTTTGCTTTAAAAAGTCAATAAACAAATGGTGACTCTGAAAGCTAACTCAGATATGACTTCTATATTACTAAACAGTCATTTCATTTTTGTTTAGATAAAAGTTTATTTCATTTTTTGATATTTGTCCTTTCTTATGTGCATTCCATGTTTTTTGTTTTTTTTTTCTGGAGAAAGTATTCCTGTACATAGTTTCTGAATATAATATAAATCTTTGGGTTTCTTGACTTAAATTTCAACAATATTTTTGATATAATTTTAGTCATACTACTCAGTGAACAATTTCAGACTGAAGTCAGTTATCATATGTTGCTATATGTTGATTTGGTTTGGAGAATTAAATTCTTAATATAATTTCTCTATATCTTCATACTCTGCAACAATTATTGGTGTGCAAACCACAATTATTTTCATGGTGGTCTAGTTGCTTATAGTTCTCATGAGCAAGTGAGATAACTGCAAGATGAAATTATGTTTTTATTGTATTTGAGTGCACAAGAAAATCAACTCCATCAATTCCTTAATTTGCTTTTTCAAAATGGACCTCTGGGTATCCTTTATTGTAGCTGTAACTTCCTGTTTCTTCTGGCTTTGTTTAAAGATTGTGGCTTTTACAGTCTTTGGTTTCAGGATGATCTTACACTGTTAAAAAGTATGGAGCCCCCCTCAAAGAGCTTTTCTATATGTAGCTTTTCTAAATGTTTACTGTATTAGAAATTATTATGAAAATAATTCTGATGTTGCAGACCCCTAAAAAGAATCTTGGGGACCCTTAGACACAATACTATGCACGGTGTTCCTGAAGTCAAAAGTGACACACTTCCTACTCTCAAGGAACATAAATTCTAATGGGAAAGTATACACACACACACACACACACACACACACATATATACAAATCAAATCAAATATGATGTTGGAAGGGAAGGCATTTGGAGATGGAGGTGAGAGGGTAATCAGGAAAGACCTCATGTAGAATGTGGAGCTTGAACTGAGTTTTGAAGAAAACCAAGGATCCCACGTAATAGAGATGTGGCAGAAGAACATTTCAGACATAGACCATCCAGTGAAAAGGCATGCAGATGGAAAATGGAACATTGTGTGTGAGGAATAGTAAGTAGGCAAGTATGGCTTGACCATTCAAAGCATGGAGGGGAAATAATGTTTAAGGATACTGAAATGGCACTGAAGAGCTTTCAAAGTTAAATTGAGGAGTTGTTCCTAGAGGTACTTAAGAGCCACTGGAAATTTTTAAGTCAGACATTTATTTCAGGAAAATCACTTTGGTATCTGTGCAGAGGATTGCTTAAAGTGGGGAGAAACTTGAATCAGGGAGATCATGTAGGAGGCTATTCTCTTCCTTTTATCTTCAGACAAAAGGAGATGAGAACCTGATGTAGTGTGGTGCCTGTGTGAGTGACAAGAAAGGAGAATATCAGGGCAGCTAGGTGGCGCAGTGGATAAAGCACTGGCCCTGGATTCAGGAGTACCTGAGTTCAAATCCAGCCTCAGACACTTGACATTTACTAGCTGTGTGACCCTGGGCACGTCACTTAACCCCCAATGCCCCTCACAAAAAACAAACAAACAAAAAAGAAAGCAGAATATCTGAAAGATATTTTGGTGATAGAAACCACAAGAATTGGCAACTGGCAACTGATTGTGAATATGGAGAGGAAAGGATGGATAGAAGAAGCTATACAAAGGGAGAGTTAGAAATTTTTAAAAAATTATTTGTATGTCAGTCAGTTAGACAGTAAACATTTATTAAACAATTATTATGTGCCAGGCTCTTTGGCAAAAGACATTCCCTGCCCTTAAGGAGCTCACAGTTCAATGGGGGTAATGGCATTTAAACAACTATGTAAAACAAGCTATACAGACTAAATAGGAAGTTATCAATAGAAGGACAGCATTGGACTTAAGTGAGATTTAGACGGGCTTTCTGTAGAAGTTAGGATTTTAGCTGGGGCTTGAAGGAAGTAAGGCAATGAGGAGGGAGAACTGCCCATACGTTGGAGATAGCCAGTGAAAATGCCCATAGTTGGGAGATGGAGTGTTTATCTATTGGAAAGGGCAACATCAGCACATGGGTACCTGTCCATGGGTACTGAGCTGGGGAGGAAGACAAGAAACTTCAGAAGGATTGGAAAAAAGGGATTGATGACCAGAGATTTACATGACTACAAACAGGAAGAATGAGAAAAGGGCAAGGTATACAGTTGGCCAAGTGTCTCAACTTGGTATTAACTTAGACTCTTCACTCTTTTTCATCCTGTATATCTAAATAGTTACCAAATCTACTTATATAATATCTCTTGCATCTATTCCCTTTCTCTTCACACTTATAACCCCACACTAGTTAAGGCTCTCATCACCTCTTACTTGGACTACTGCAGTAGCATCCTAATTGGCCTTTATGTCTCAAATTCTGCCCTTCTCCAATCTACTCCATACAGCTGCCAAAGTGGTTTTCCTAAAACACAGGTCTCCTGCTCAATAAATTCAAGTGCTTCCCTGTTGACTCTGGGATCAACAGTAGTTCATTGTAATCTCATGGTTTTTTTTATTTTATATTTTGTGTATATCTTAAAGTGCTGTTGATTTCAGTCATGTACAACTCTTTGTAATCCTATTTGGGGTTTTCTTGACAAAAATAGTGGAGTGGTTTGCCATTTCTTTCTTCAGCTTATTTTACTGATGAGGAAATTGAGGCAAATGGGCTTAAGTGACTTGCCTAGGGTCATACATCTAGTAAGCACCTAAGGCCAGATTTGAACTCAGGAAGATAGACTCATCTTCCTGACTTCAAGCCCAGTACTCTATCCACTGCATGACCTGGCTGCCATCTTGAAATGTAATTATTATTATAGTACTATTTGTATGTACTTTATAAGTAATTAAATATACACATGTTAGGGTGCATGCTCAAAAGTTTTTTTTTTAATGATGGGGTACACAATCAAAAAGTCTGGAGGTTACTGCTTTAAGGAATATCATTCCTAGAATCAAAGCTAGTAAGTGTCTGAGGCTGAATTTGAACCTAGTTTGTCTGCCTTTAGGCTAGACTATCCTCAAATCTTTCCCAGTGGATGAAAACCTATGTTTATTCTAAAAGATCAGAGAAGATTCTATAATCTCCATAAGTGGTTTACTCTAGTAGAAGGAAATTCCATGTCAGCAAAATTTCCAAATGTAATATCTCCCTTCCACTCAAATGCCTTCAAAATCTTTCTGTCATCAGCTTCTTCACTTGTCATTGAAGGCCTTACATTAGTTCGACCCCAAATTATCTTTCCAACTTTGTCTTCTGTTACTCTCCTGTGTGTATTTCATACTCTAGCAAAATAGGCCAACTTGTTCCCTGGGGAAAACAAACAAACAAACAAAAACACCTTTATACTTTCTGTTTTTATGGTGATTTCATCAGTTTGAATCTATGCTACTTCTTCCATGAAGCACTCCATGATTCCCCAAATAAAAGGGATCTCTCTTTCTATTTCTTCCTTTCACATTCCGTCTTCTTCTATTGTAGTTATATATGAACATTAGTCCTGCTCTCTACTGGACTATAGTTTCCAAGATTACAGATACTCTTTTGTTGTTATTGCTGTTGTTTTCTTTTTTGTATTCCCAATGGGGCCTAGCATAGTGCCTTGCACATAACAGTAATAGAGACTGGACCTGTGATTTAATTGTTTTAGGGAACTCCTAAGTGAAGAAACTCCCTCCAATAAGACATGTTAGCACCTTCTCTATTTATAATCTTAGTGACTTGCCAAGAGATATGAGGGATTAAATGACATGCCCAGGGTCACACAGCCAATATGTGGCAAGAGCCAACTTCCTCTAATGCATATAATCAGTGCTTCAACATGTGTGTTGAAAGTACCCAATACTGTCTTCATTGCTATGGCTAGTTGCTCAGCTCTGGGAGGGAAAGGAATAATTAGGGATGGCAGTATGACTTATAACCACCAAGTATAGAACCATAAGCAGAGCTATAGGAATATCTGTTGAACTTAATTGAATGATGTCACCCTTCTTATCTATCCTTAGAGCTTATTGTTCTCCATTTGAACTATTGACTGCTACTGAACCCACTCTTCTCTGTCACCCTATATACAATGCTAATTAGTGCTTCAATTCCTTTGCTCATATTGGCTTCTCAGCCTGAATTTCATCTCTTCTCCATCACCTCTCTCTATCTCTTCTCTTATCAGAGAACCAGGCATTCTTGTCCTTATTTACCTATTCAAATAAAGCTGAACTAATATGAACTTCTCAAAGTGCTATTTTAAATTAGCTTTTCTTCTTTTTAACTTTATAATGGTACAATGATATTTTTGTTAGAATTCTCACTTCACCACTCTCTGTAAAACCCACAAAATTTATAAAAACAGTTTGATCAGACTTCTTCCAAGCATATAATTGTCTTCAATTTCTGCCAGATCTCTTAATGCCAAATTTTTCATCACTTACAAAATCCCTGGAATATATCTGCCTGCATAGTATGAAGTATTCTAATTAAAAGTGAAATTATAATAAGTGAGCCTAGTATATTCTGTAATATATGAGACTTGATTTTAGACAATTCCCTCCCTCTCTTTTTACTCTCAGAGTCATTGCTTAGTCAGATTTGAGCAAAGATGCCATGAAAGTTACTATGTGGGGTTTTGATGAATGATTATGACATTCTAAGCCAAACATAGATGCTGGGCCATCTCTCTTACCAGTGCTTTCCTCTCTGGGGTTATTGCTTGTTTGCATTTTCTTTGATCACTGTAAGCTTAGTTGCAGTGAGATTTTATGTGGCACCAGAATTTAGAGAGCTATGAAGAGAAGAGGCCATATGCCAACTGGGGACTGTTGTCATCTTTTTCCTATTCCAAGTCAATCATTTATTGAGTGCCTACTGCTGAGTCAATGTCAGTAAAGCAGGCAAGAGATGAATAGGGTCACAACATGATGACTTGATTGCTGCAAAAACTATTCTGGGCTAATCCCTTTCTACAAATTGATATAGCAGACAGTTGTGGAAATTCCAGAGGAACAAAATACTCATTGAAACTCAATGACAATATAGCCACTAGTACTACAGAACAGCTCCCCCAGTAACATAGGAGGGAGCTGGGTGGTTCAGTGGATGGAGCACTATAGTTGGACTCATGAAGATGTGAGTTCAAATCCTGCCATTGACCTTTATTTTCTTTGTAGCTTTGGGCAAGTCATTCAACTTCCATCTGCCTCACTTTCCTCACCTGTAAAATTGGTATTATAATAATAGCATATAAATCCAAGGGTTTTATAATGAAAAAAGATATTTTCAGAGTTGTGTTTTCATTTATCTATTATTTGTTTGTTTTTGCAGGGCAATAAGGGTTAAGTGACTTGTCCAGGGTCACACAGCTAGCAAGTGTCAAGTGTGTGAGGCCGGATTTAAACTCAAGTCCTGAATCCAGGACTGGTGCTTTATCCACTGTACCACTTAGCTGCCCCAAAGGACGTTACTTTCAGGTCTGGCCTTGTCCCTTCTCTGCTCAGTAAATTTCATAGTACATATGATCACTAGTATAAAATACAGACTCCTATCTATCATTTAAAGCCAATGTTTCAAATCTTATTAATATAAGTATTATTATCTTCATTTTTTCACATGGAGAAAATGAGAAAGAACAGAAAAGCTAAGTGACTTTTCCAAGGTTTCATAATAACACAATGGCAGAACCAAGTTGTACTCATTTCTTCCAAGGTTAAGTCTATACCATGTTGTCTCTAAGACTCCTCAAGTCTTACATTAAGGTTTAGTCACCAAATATTGGCGTGGCCTACCCATGAATAATTGGATGAAGGATATAATAATACAATATGTAACTTGTTGTTTAAGAGCTTTTTCACCTTCCCTGGGCTCCTTAGAGAAAAAGGTCTATTTCCAACTTTTAAATGAATTATTCCAGTAGCTGTTCACTGGATGCCCCTTATAAACTTCTCAGAACATCCTGAGAAATGTGTTGATAACTTCTTAATGCAATCGGGCATTTCTAATATTTTAAATGGCTTAGATGCTTTATCCTAGCGAGATATAGACAAGTTTTTTATTAAAAGGCTTTTGTGCCCCTTACCTGCTTGAGATAATGAACATTCTCTGCAGAAGGGCTTTGTTGCAAATCCAGCAACACACACTAGGAAATCATATTCTTGAAAAGTACAACACTAACACATGTGAGAAAGGCTTGTGGAAGATAGCTTATTGATGCATCTCAGTCAGAGTTAACTGCTCTCACAAGCATTCATATGTACTGTTGTAAAGACCTGAGATTTCATGTATCGAAGTATGGATTATCTGAATATGATATGACCCCAGGACTTTGCTGTCCTATGAATAATCAAAGTTGGCAGATCTCAAGTCCCATGGATTGCTATGATAGTTTCTGACTTCTCTGTATTCATTTTGAATGCAAAAATCTCTTCGGCTTCTTTGAGTGCAGAATCTATACTCTGATTCCTTGAAATTTAAGAACAAATCAATGTACTTTGCTGTCTGAGAAATGGTTAATAATTATTGAACTGAACAGGGAATAGGAACAAACATGCTTTTTGTATTCTAATAACTTTGCTTACATATTTTGGACAGTATGAGATTTTTGAAGTTGATCCTTTTTGTGACATTCTTATTTTGGGTCACAAATAGTAAACTCTTTGAGAGAAGCATGTGTAGTGAATAGAATTGAAATTCGAGTCAGGGAGAAATGTGTTCAAATCCTGCCCCAGATTTTCACTTGCTCTAGGCTTCAGTTTCTTTATCTTTAAATAGGGGGATTTGACTTCCATATGTATTTCTGGAATCCTTAAAATTGCAGTTTTGAGATAGATTTCTCTATTCACTATCTTAATAAGGATGTTGGTTCCTTCTGAGAAATTTAATTTTCTGAATGATTGAACATTGAGGGAAAATACATGGTCAATGACCTCATATATTAACCAACTGTGTTTGTTTTACATAAAGCCTGATTGGAGAAGGAGCTCATTATGTCATATGTTTGAAGCCTAACAAACTGTCAAAGGTATGATGCAGTTTTGTTAAAATATCTTTGTTTTCGTTAATGTCAGGAAGCCTAATGGTTGTTAAATTACAAAGCTGGGAATTTGCTAGTTTGCCTACATTGATAAGCATCCCCATTATAGTTATGATTCTGTCTGGAACAAGATTCTTCAATATGTTCAAAGCAGCCATTTAAAGCATAGATTTACTCTGGTTCTAGGATGGAGGCCATATTCAATTGGTCATACTTGAAAGTGGATTTATACTTCCTATACTTGGCTTGATTTAATAAGCTACAATACTTGTCAACAGCAAAAGTATTGTGTTGCTATCAGTAAAAATAAGAAAGGACCAATAGATTCATCTCTTGTGTATTTTGCCAATGTTAACATAGCAGTAGGTAGTCAATAAATTACTGGGAACAGAGAAGATATGAGCTCAGCTCTCAGTTGGCATATGGCCTAATCTGCTTATAGCTTTCTAAATTCTGGTACTACATATCTCACTGCAACTAAGTGATCAAGGAAAAATGCAAACAAATGGTGAGCACAGAGAAGAAAGCCTTGGCAAATCTGGATGTGATATAGGTATAATAGAGATGCAATCAACTATTACCTTGACACAGACACTCTACTTAAAAAAGATTTGCTCTACACTCTCTCACTCATGCATGTAAATGGTAAAAAATAAATGAATATAGCCCAGTGAAAGGTGCATAAAATAAATGAGTGTCCAGCTATGTGGAGCTAATCACTCATACCATTGACCGAATGACCAACTTATTCAACCTTAGGGTTTTTTTTTTTAAATCTATGCCTAGTTCTCTCGAATATTATTAGTCATCTACTGATGACCAAGTGAGTGTAGAGTCATTTAATAGAGGATGTCTGGAGCTACAAAATGGAAAGGAGAGCCAGCCTCTGAGTGATCTCCAGCGCTTCATTTTGGTTCATATTTAAGTTCAGTAAAATTGAATCATCTGAACAAATAGCCCACATGGGACATGCAAATGAGCATGTCTCTATCAGCCCTTTACGAGACGAATGTTTCATGTGGGAGATGTCAAAAGTAAGATCGTGAAAGCAGATTAAGAAATAGGATAGTGAGGACACTGCCAATGAAGAGGACAGATTAGAGGATATTAGAAACTCCAACATGAATCTACTATTCTTTTCCAAGTCATCAAAATAATGACTTTGAATCACATCCATTTGTTTTCTAATTCACCATCCAGATGTCCAAAAATGAACTCCATTCCTTCCCCCCACCCAGACCTGCCTCTCCTAACTTTCTTATTGTTGTGGATGGAATCAACACCCTCTCAGTAATGAAAACTGAAAAGCTCAAAATCATCTTTACTCCTCCTTTTCTCAGCCCCTCCATAGTCAACAAGCATATCATCATATTCTGCTGCTTAGACTCCCACAATCTCTCTTCCTTTCCACTTCTTCCTCTACATTTCCCCTGATATGGCTCTAGTTCAAGTCCTTATAACTTTTCACTTGGAAACTTGTAACAACATTTATGCAAAGCATATCTAAAGCATTGAGATCAACTTCGATGACTATAATCAGTGGGAAAGTCTTTCATAGGCAAGATTTCAAAGCCAAACACCTTTAACATCATGAAATTGACTTGAAAGACGTAGCCATGTGTTTATTGTTTGATTACTAAAAACATGAATTCCTTTCCCTGCTGCCAGTTTCTTGCCTCTCTAATCCATTCTTCTTACATGCACCAAATACATTTTTTTTAAAAAGTAAAAGTCTTATCATGTCACTCTGAGGGCTTGATAGGCTTCAGTGCCTTTGTATTACCTAGAGGATAAATGCAAACTTCTTAGCTTGGTATTCAAGGTCCTCCAAAATCTGGTTTCAACCTTCTTTTCTGGCCTATTTCACACTAATCCTTTTCCTTTACTGTGTCTAGCACAATGGTTGGCACAGTAATTGCTTAATACATTCTTGTTGATTCATTTCATGATCTAGACAATTGGGTTGCTTGCAATTCTTTATACTCTTCTTGCCCTTTCTTGGTCTTATGAATATATCATGGCATGTACTCGCTTCCTCCTTTTCTTCATTTGAGGCTCAGCTCAGGTGCTGTCTCATCTATAAAACTTTCTTTAGTCATTCTAGATAGAAATAATCCCTCACTACTCAACTGTCAAAACCAATCCACATTTTCTTATATATGCAGGATCACAGATTGAGAGCTAAACATGACTTCAGAGGCCATGTAATCCTAACCCTTAATCTTTATAGATGAGGAAACTGAGGCACAGAGACGTTAAGAGATTTGCGCAAGAGCCTAAAAAGAATAAGTGACTGGTCTTGGATTTAAATTCAGTCCTTCTTATTTAGCATATTCTAACTTGGATTAGGGTAATTTGTGTATATGTTTTTCCCACACTGGATTATAAATCAATTGAGGAAAGATAGCATGTGTATGTACAGCATATATATTTGTATATAGTATACATATACACGTTCTCATATATAAATGTGTGTGCATATAACATATGTGTGTTTATATGTGTATGTGTATATACACACATATACATGTATGTCTATACATGCAGACAACTCTAGCTCTATTCCCCTGAAGCCTAGAACAGAAAAAAAAAGTGCTGGCATTAAGTTCTTAATAAACAATCACTGAATTGTGTATCTAATATATGTGCAAGCCACTATGTTGTGGTGAGAGATGAATAAGTTCCTTACATCAAGGGGATTTTACTCAAATCACACTGTGATATCTTAAATTTGAATATTCTCTCCAATGATGTAAATCATCATTAATCTATAACTGTCCATCCTTTGTGATTCTTTTCTACATGCTTCCATAATTGTGCTACAGGATTCTCATTCAACATGCCAGAGGCCTTCTTTATTTTCTCTTGACAAAGCAAAGAACCAGTGAAATACCCGGGGTCTCTACTTCTCAACTCTCACTCTTGCCATGTGACCAACTCATCTTTTGATGACAGTGGTGGTGAAATTCTGAGAAACAATTACAATGAGGAAGAAAAATGAGATTTGTCTGAAGAGGCCAATGTGAATATACAGGGAATCCACTGACCAACTTTTAAAAAGAAATGTATAGGGGGCAGCTTTGTGGAGCAGTGGATAGAACACCGCCCCTGGAGTCAGGAGAACCTAAGTTCAAATCCGGCCTCAGACACTTAACACTTACTAGCTGTGTGACCCAAGGCAAATCACTTAACCCCAATTGCCTCACAAAAAAAAAAGAAAAAGAAAAAGAAATGTATGCAAGAGTGTACAAGTTCCCAATGATCTTTTGGTTGCCAAATCCATGCCATTTTCTCAATCCTCATTCTCCCAGACCTCTCTACAGTCTCTGACACTATTGATAACCCTCTCCTCCTTGGCACTCTCTTCTCTCTAGTTTTTTTGGGGACAGCATTCTCTCCTGATTCTTCTCCAACCTATATAACTGCTTATTCTCAGTTCTCAGCTGTGGTTATGGAGCTGGCATGACTTCATCACGAATAAATCATGCCAAACTAAATTAATTTCCTTTGCCAACAGAATTATTAAATTAGTAGTTGAAGGAAATGCTGTGGGTATAGATTTTGGTTTTTGGTAATATCTCCTTCCATTCTTATGGAGAATATGGGGAGATATAGAGTAGGTAATAATCCCATCAGATGGATTCAAAGCTGGTTGGGTGGCCACATTCAAGAGCAGCTATTAATGGTTTGGTATCTCTGTGGCAGGCTGCATCTAATGGATTACTTCAGATATCTGTACTTGGTTCTGTGCTAATAAATAATGTCATCAATGACATCAGTGATGGCTTGCTTATCACATTTCCAGCTAACACAGAAGTGGGAGGGATAGTGAATACAATAATAACTGAGTCAGGATCCAAAATTATCATGAATAATTTAAGCATTGGTCTGAATCTAATAAGATAACAAGAGCCAGCATTGTAACATTTGCAATGTGCTTCATAAATATTATCTCATTTGATCCTCATAACAAACCTGGGAGGTTGGTGCTATTATTATTCCCATTTTATAGTTGAAGAAACTGAGGCAGATAGAGATTAATTGACTTGCCCAGAGCTACACAGCCATAAAGTGCCTGAGGCTAGATTTGAACTCAGGTCTTCTTCATTACAAGTCTACTTGCTCTGTCCACTGGGCCACCTTAGCTATCTGAAATTTGGTAGGGATAAATGTAAAGTTTTATATTTAGTTTAAAAAATTAACTCTAGAAATAGAAAATAGAAGAATCCTGGTTGGAAAGCAATTATTTTGAAAAGGATTTAGGAGTTTTAGTGTTCTACAGACTCAGCGTTGAGTCAGTGGTGTCATACGGCAGCCAAAAAGCCCAATGCCATCTTCTGCTGTATTAAGAGGGGCATAGATTCCAGGAATAAGGAGATAATAATTCCATTGTATTCTGCCCTTGTCAAAACTCATCTGAAGTAGTACATTAATACTGCATACTACACTTTAAGAAGGACAAAGCCTGGAGAATGTCCAAAGAGTGACAACCAGGATGGTGAAAGGCCTTCAGTTCATGACATGTGAGGATAGGTTAAAGGAACTGGACTTGTTTAAGAAGATTCAGAGAGATCATCATACAGCTATTCAAGTACTGACTTATAGGGAAGGATTTTATTTTAAGCACCTTGAGGGTAGGGACTATCTTCTGCCTTTTTTATATGCCAGTAGTTAGCACAATGGCTGGCATATAGTAGGTGCTTCCTAAATATATACTGATTGGTTAAGTTACCCTATTTGACATGAAAAGGTAGAGCCAGGAACAATGGTAGAAAATGGTAAAAGGCCAATTTATGCTTAATATCAGGAAAAACCTGATACATGGGGAAAACTTGTCCACATGATGCTTTCAATGTTTTCTTCAACCCTGAATGGTAAAATGAAATGAGCACTGGATTTGGAATCATAGAACTTATGTTCAAATTCCAGCCCTGCTACCTGCTTTCTGTAGGAACTTGGGCAAGTTGCTCCACTTTTTCTTAGGATTCAGATTCATTGTATCTAAAAAGAAATTTCATTAGATGACTCCTAAGGTCCCTTCCAACTTTTAATTCTACTATCCTAAGGACTTTAAACTCCTTAAGGGCAGGGGCTGGTAATTTTTTTTTTTCTGAAGCCCTAGCATCCAGAATAATACCTGGAACATAACATAAATGCTTGTTAAAAAATGGATGATTACACACCATCCAGTTCCTACAAGTTTTGAGGATGGGTCAATTCTTTTTAAATGACAGCAATTGTGACTAATAGCAGTAAATTATTTTATCCCCACAAATATTCTATTTGATTGAGCTCCCTGTCTTTGTAATCTTTCCTTAAATTTGGGAGAGGCCTTGATTTTAGCACAGAAGAGAAAAAGATTCTCTGAAGTACTCATGGTAACTCATTATACAATCTGACCTGAGGAAAGCATTGGAGCTGCAGAGTAATGAAGATTATTATAGGTATGACGACTTTATGATTAGTCTCTTCTAGCGCATATAAATTAGGTGAAGATGAAGGATATGCCCAATCCCCAGCAATTTTCTTGCATTTTCCCCCACGAGGATCCCTCTTTCCTTTCATTTTATATTCAGGGTCAGAATCTTCATTTACTTCTCATATAGATTCCTGGGCTACACAATTTTGATCTTTTATATTTCTCAGTGAGGTTTCCTTGTGACAAGAGTACTGTAAAATGCCAGATATCTGCCACATGAAAGAGATGTACAACCAACTGCTTCATAAATGTCTGCATGAAATAATCTATACTCTAATAAATATTTTGTTGTCTATAGCCACATAGCTATCTATCTGCGAGAGTTCCTTAAGTGGTTCTTTAGGAGAGCTGACCTGCATGGTTTCATCAAGAACAGGGATCAGGACTAAAGTGATTTTCCTTTTGGACAAGGGTACTAGACTAACACAACCAGGGAATGCTATAAATATAAAATGCTGAAATTTCAGCAAGTATTTAACAAAGTCCCTCATGCTATACTGGTGAACAAGATGGAGAGACTAATTGTAAATGCGCTAAATGGTAGTATGGTTTGATAAATTCAGAACTGATTGATTGAACGAACCTCTAACTGTTACTGGATCATAACATCACAGATTAAAGTTGGAAGGGAACTCAGAAGCCATCTAATACAACCTCCTCATTTTATAGATGAGGAGAATGAGGTTGGGGGGGGTGAGTAAAGGGATTTCCCTGAGGTCACAGAGATAGTAGCATCAGAGTTGAATGAAGTCCTCTCTGATTCCAGATTCCTAGTGGACAGTTCTAGTGTTTTTCAATGTATTTTTTTAATCAACGAGAAAGGATGGAAGTAAAAAGGTAGTACTTTAAAATTTGCAATTGATCTGAAAGAATAGCTAACATCCTGGGTGTGAGTCAAAACCCCAAAAGATCTGTGCAGGCTGTTTAGAATGATGGGAAGCATTAAATCAGATGATGTCTAATAGGAACAAACCTCCAGTTCTGGACATGAATTCAAAACATCAGCCATAAAAGTGTAAGATAGGAGAGCCATGGTTGGACTACATTTCTTATGAAAATGATTTGGGTGTCTTGGTGGATCTCAAATTCAATACAATTCAATAGTAGGGTAAGCCCAAAGTAGAGACTGGGCATACTTTACTTTGAGAATCAAAAAGACCTAAATTAAAACCCCATTTATGATATTTATGAGCTGGGTAAAAACAGGCAAAGTCATGTAGTTTCCATATGCCATATTTTACCTGTAAAAATGGGGCCAATACTACTCATAGCACTTATCTCCTAGGAGTGCTGTAAGTGAGAGTGCGTGACATTTGCTACTATATGGCTGCATTTGCTTCTGCTACTGCTTCCAACTAATCACAGATTGCATAAACAGAAGCCTGTTGTCCAGATCTGGGGAGGTGATGGCGCTGCTATTCTCTGCCCTTATTAAGGCACATTTGGAACACCATGGTCAAGTCTCAATACTGAATTTTAGGAAGAACTTGCCAAATGGCCAACAGATGAAGGAAACTGAGCTATTTAATCTAGAAAATTGAAAATGTGGAGGGGAAGGAATAATGTAATATCCATATTCAAGAATCAGAGCAACATAGATTTAGAGCTAAAAGGTCATTGAATCCAACCCCCTCAATATGCAGAGGGGGAAACTGAGGCCCAGATAGTTCAAATTATTTTCATAGGCTCATCCAGGTAGTAAGGGTCTGTTCTTGTTTATTCGAACCAAGGTCTTCTGATTCTCAATCTGCTTTACCACGCTGTCACACGGGGAAGAGGGATTATACTCATATTTTGTTTGGTTCCAGAGTGAGGGAGGTAGAAGCAAAAGGTAGATAGTCAGAAAAACAGATTTTATTTTGATTTGATGACAAACAGCTTTATAATTAGGGCTGCCCCAATGCAGAATTGTTTCCCACAGGAAGCGGTTGGCTTTTTGCTAATAGATATGATGGCTGGACAACTGGCTCTCAGGAACGGTGCAAAAAAGGATGCCTGTTTAGGTACAGGTTCTAGTACATGGTTTCTAAGACTCCTTCCCAATTTGTGCTTCCTTTGAGATCCTGATCATTAGAGAATAGACTTTGTTTGTGTAGAAATGCAAAGCTCTATCTTAAGTACCATATACCTTACGCAAAAGTTTGTTCAGTCATTTCAGTCACTTCCAAGTCTTCATGACCCCATTTTGGGATTTTCTTGGCAAAGATACAGGAGTAATTTGCCATTTCCTTCTCCGGCTCATTTTACAGATGAGGAAATTAACATAAACAGGGTTAAGTGACTTGCCCAGGGTCACACAGCTAGTAATTGTCAAGTGTCTGAGGCCAAATCTTGAACTCAGGTCCTCCTGAATCCAGGGCCGGTGCTTTATCCACTTCGCCACCTATCTGCCCCCTAGTAAGATAATTCTTATTGATCGACTCCAGGGTAAGTGTTCTATTCACTGTATCACCTAGCTGCCTCATAAACAAAAGTACTTGATATAACCGATTCATATCTACCTATTTATTTGTGTGTTGTCTTTCACATTAAAATGTGAAATCCTTAAGAGCAGGGGCATGTTTTTGTATTTCTTTTTGTCCAACAATTAGCATTGAACCTGACACACACAAAAATACAAATAAATGCTTGTTGACTGACTGACTGCTCTCCTCACAACATTATTTCGCAAATAGGTAATACAAGGATTATTCCCATTTTATGGATGAAGAAAATTGAGGATTGAGGTAGTGACTAGCATACCTAAATTAGTAGGCACTAGTATTTGAATATAGGTTCCTTGACTCCAACTATACCTATCATTGCATATAAATAAGATCTCCTAATCTCAAAATTCTGGTTTTAGAATTAAGGCTTTCTGTTTTACCCTGGCCTCCTAATTCCCCTGCTTTCTGAGAAGGGCCTCTCCTGATGCTGCTTCATTGGAAACTTCTCACTTCAGTGAGCATCTCACTCTGCCATGCTAACTCAACTCCACATGCTCACATTTTAAAATGAACTGAATATTCTATCTCCACATTAGGTGTAACGAGGGAAATACAGCTGGTAATTCCAGCAGGTATCCTCAGGGTTAACAAATCCCTTCAATATGCACTCACTTTAATGTGCCTATTCAGCCTTTCATTTAACAATATTTAATAATGTCTACTCTAAGTTCCATATATTACACAATAAGCACAGAGGGCCAATAATATTTTATATATTCTCATCAACAGTGAAATTGTAAGGGCCATAAATGACCTGATGGAAGAGGATGACGGGCAGCACAGCACACAAATCACATTCACTGCAAGCTGAAGGAGCGGAACAGGAGCAAGGTTCCTTCATGTTCAACAGGCCCACAGGGAGGTAACTAGTAACCGGGCAGAACATATCATATCTGTATTTTCCTTTGCAAAAGAGACTGGGGAGGTGGCAGGGGAATGTTTGTATTTCTAGGACGACAGCCCTTCCCAATCTTGAATCATACCCACTCTACTCCCCCTGTGAAAATAAGAATAGGAACAATAGCTGGCACTTAAATATTGCTTTAAAGGTTGCAAAATGTTTTTTGTGTGTATATATATGTATAACTATACACATGCATGTACACACATACACACACGTATATGGGCACATATACACATATATGTATATATTATGTACATCTATACACATGTGTGTAGACCGCCATGTATAATGCACATACACATATATGTATATGTATGTATATGCAAATGTGTATACACAGATATTCTCTATTGATGGTCTGGGCATGTGCCAACCTCACCTTCCATATACTTTATTTCATTTGATCCTTATACAACCATAGGGTATAAGTATCTTTATTTTACAGCCAAGGAAACACTCAGAGAAATGAAATGACTTGGTATGTCACTGAAACTAGAAAAGTACAAGAGGGAAGAATTAAGCCCAGGCATCTTCTGTCTCTTCCTATCCATATATCATGGCAAAGCAATAGATCCAGAGTCAGAAAAAATAGCAACCAGGAGATCTTCTAGACTGGAAGAAGAAGAGCAAGACTAGCAGGCAATGTGCCAAGTTATAAAGTCAGCAGACTAGACGTCCACATATATGGAGGGAGTAGGAGATGGAAAGGCAGGAGAGATCCCCAACACTGAGAGGAGTTTGCTATCCAGATTTTTGTTAGCTTGATCCATTCACTTTTTTGGAGGGGGGAAGAAGCAAACAGAAGTTAAGGGACTTGCTAGTGTCAAGTGTCTGAGGTCAGATTTGAACTAGGGTCCTCCCGACTCCAGGGCTGGTGCTTTATCCACTGTGCCATTTAGCTGCCCTACCATTCACTTTTTTTTTTTTTTTTAGTGAGGCAATTGGGGTTAAGTGACTTGCCCAGGGTCACACAGCTAGTAAGTGTTAAGTGTCTGAGCCTGGATTTGAACTCAGGTACTCCTGAATCCAGGGCCAGTGCTCTATCCACTGCACCACCTAGCTGCCCCACCATTCACTTTTTTTTTTCCAGTGAGGCAATTGGGGTTAAGTGACTTGCCCAGGGTCACACAGCTATTAAATGTTAAGCGTCTGAGGCTGGATTTGAACTCAGGTACTCCTGACTCCAGGGCCGGTGTTCTATCTATTGTGCCACCTAGCTGCCCTGACCCCACCATTCACTTTTAATTTGCATGCCTGCTGAGATCATTTGCTGCCTCCACTGTAAAGTCTTCCCTGATCCCCATGCCCAGATAAATGCATTCTCTCTCCCTCACATTTTCCTAGAGAATTTTGCCTTGAGCTTCCCTTTTCCTTTTCACACCCTGCCTTTTTTGAGTCCTGACCATACAGATTTGTGTGTATGTTGTATTTCCTCATGCTTCCATCCTCCTTCAACCCAGTGCCTCATCAGTTTACTGTAAGTAAGGACTGATACATTAAAAAAATCTGTATTCTTCCAGTGTGCTCGGCACATAATAGACATTTAATACATGGTGGTTAAATTGAATTGAATTCCCTTCACTGAACGTTCCTTAGCTGAGGGCTCAGCTCTAAGTGATGGAGGCCTGAAGATGATGATAATTTTATACAAGAAGAAACTGAGATCCAGCTCTTGAAGTGACTTATCCGGTGTCACAGAGTTAGCAAGAGATAGAAAGAGGATTTGAACTCAGGCCCCCTGATTCCAAATCAAGTGTTCTTTCCATGCATGCTGTAAGGGGGCAGATGCATTTCTCTTACGTTCCCAATGAGAAGGGATCACAGCCTAGGGAAGAGGGGGGAAGAGGAGGTAATAAGCATTTATATAGTACCTCTTATGGGCCAAGAGTTTTGCTGTGTTTTTTTATAAATATTATATCATTTTATTATTATGGCATCTCTGTGAGGTAGGGGTTATTGTTATCCCCATTTCATAATTGATGAAACTGAGGCAAGTAGAGATTAAGTGACTTGCCCAGGGTCACACAGCTAGTGTCTGAGACTGAATTTGAACTCAAGTCTTCCTGACTCCAGTCCCAGGCCCACCATCATCTATCTCTTGTGAGTGATGACAACAATCTACTGAAAAATCAGGAACCTGTGTTCTAGCCCCACTTCTGCCACTAATAACTAATTATTTAATATTTCTACCTTTGAGTTTCCTTCTTGATAAAATGAGGGGGGGTGGATTAGATGATCTCCCAGGTGTCTTCTGGGTAGAAATCTAGGTCCCTTCCACCTTGAACATGGTTACACCTCACTTGCTCCTCTTGGAATTCAGTGTTTCTTTCAAAACTATTTTTAAATAATACTTTCTATCTGAAACCTTGAGCTCCTCCATTAGACTGTGAGCTCCTTAAAATCAGGGACTGTCTTTTATCTTTCTTTGTAAACCCATTGCTTACCACAGTACCTGGTACATGGTAGGCACCATATACATATTTGTTGATCAACAGATCATCTGGAGACAAGCCCCCCCATCTTGCCTTTGCTATGTATATGGTTATTTATTTATGTGGTGTTTCCTCTGATAGAATATATGCTGCTGCTGCTTCTTTTTTGGAGGGGCAATGAGGGCTAAGTGACTTGCCCAAGGTCACACAGCTTGTAAGTGTCAAATGTCTGAGGTCAGATTTGAACTCAGGTCCTTCTGAATCCAGGGGTGGTGCTTTATCCCCTGTGCCACCTATTTGCCCCAGAATATATGCTGCTTATGGCCAGGACCAGTTTAATTTTTGGCTTTCTACTCTCGGCACCTGGTATAGGGCTTGACCCATAGCAAACACAATAAAAGTTCGTGGAATCATTGTGTTAATTGTCATTGTTATCAAACAAGTACTTTCCTAGGGTCCACTATGTGCCTCTTGCTGTGTTATACTGTAGGATGGAAACAAAAGAAATTTTAAAAACCCCACACTTTCTGCCATCAAAAGAGATTAATCTCTTTCTTCTACCATTTCTATCTTGCTGAACGGCTCTGATTTTTACCTTCTAAAATAGATAACTGGGGATATGTTATGAGCTAGGACCTCAAAGGTGCTTACTCTGAGAGTTTCTAAGTCCTTGCAAGAGAGCCCTCTGGCCAAGTGTCTCATGCCATAAACAAGCTTTATGACAGATTGCTTTTGACTAACCTTAAAGCTAGAGCATTCTTGCAGAGTTATGCCTACTAGGCCGTAAATAAAATGTGGAATCAGAAATATAATTGATTTTGTTAACCAGAACAAGGGAAAAGAAGCCTGTTGAAGTAAAAGAAACAAGAGGAACTTTATTTCAAAACCAAACCAAACTCATTGCTCAATGTGAACTTTATTTCAAAACCAAACCAAACTCATATACATATAAACTCATTTGGCTAGCTGAGAGAGTGAAGACGGGTTGTTTAGGAGACAGTGGAAGATAACTGGTTTAGAACTGGAAGAGAACTTAGATATCACTGAATCCAATCCCCTCATTATACAGAGGAGGCTCAGTGAAGTTATGGACATTTTTTCCAGGGTCACACATCTAGTAAGAGACTGAGGTAGGATTTGAACCATATTCCTCTTGACTCTAAGACTAATCCTCTATACATTACACCTTGCAGTCACCATGAATTGTCTAGTTTAGAGAGAAAAAGAAGGGTTATTCCTCTTCTAAACTCCCTGAAACTTCCAAGAGCACTGAAGGTTATGCCTGAAGACTTCAAGGGACGGTTGAGGAAGTTTTTCTCATTTGTGTGAGCAGAAATTAGAGGAAGAAAGTCTTGCCCTGCTGAGTTAGAGAAGATGCTGGATGGGAATACAGCTTTTGGGAGACAGTAAGTTAAAATGGAACTGGTTCAGTCAGACTGTAGTTACACACACACACACACACACACACACACACACACACACACATACAGAGAGAGAGAGAGAGAGAGAGAGAGAGAGAGAGAGAGAGAAATATTCTTCTCTAGTGGGAATCCCATGGAATATGTGGAAAGAGAAATACCACCATTTTACATGCCATATTTGAATTGGTTTTGATAACTAGTAGAGAATAATGGGGAGACTCTGGGAAACTGAAAGGGCAAAAGATGGAAAAGAATAGCCCTTTGGGAAACCCAGTTGTAGAAAATGATGAACAATTTAGAGCTGCAGTTGAGGGGGAACAAACAAAACTCAAGGTGTTTTACCTGGAAGAAAATGTGACCAATGAACTTTAGTATCAAAAGACAGTGCGGGGCAGCTAGGTGGTGCAGTGGATAGAGCACTGGCCCTGGAGTCAGGAGTACCTGAGTTCAAATCCAGCCCTCAGACACTTAACACTTACTAGCTGTGTGACCCTGGGCAAGTCACTTAACCCAATTGCCTCACCAAAAAAAAAAAAAAAAAAAGACCAGTGAAAGGATAAGGGCCTGCAGGTTGCACTGGAAGGTTTTTTAAAAAGTTAAATACTCCAGGACAGAGTTTTATTTTGAAAAATAAGTTATGCTCAGCACTTGTCTTTTTTTTAATTAAAAAGTGCCCCTTCATGAACTAAAAAAAGTGAAGAATATCTCTAAAGAATATTTACTGAATAAAGTTGTCTTTGGAGGAGGACTGCCTGGCTATCATTTGAACCTCTTTATATTTGGAATTTGGTTTCTATTGTATTCACTACATGACTCCTTCAGTCCTCATGGTTGACACAGTAGGTCCTATGCTCTTGAAGGCACAGCTAGAAGAATATGAGTTCTGATAAGTGTTTCCAAACTGGAAAGCTTCAAACACAAGCTTGGTGACAAATGACATGTTGATTTTAGGACAAAGCTAGCCAAGACTGAAGAGCCTCATCCATATAATAAAACTGAGACAGCATGTGGTATATAGAGGGCCGAACTTGGAGTCAAGAAGAATGTGGCTCAAATTCTACCTCACTCATAATTGTGTGACCCTGATAAAGTCTTTTTTTGTGGGGGAGGGCAGGGCAATGAGGGTTAAGTGACTTGCCCAGGATCACAAAGCTACTAAGTATCAAGTGTCTAAGGCCAGATTTAACTCAGGTCCTCCTGAATCCAGGGATGGTGCTTTTTCCACTGTGCCACCTAGCTGCCTCCTCCTCCCCGATGAAGTCTTATAACCTCTCTGAGTCTCATCTGTATAATGAGAGAATTGGACTCAGAGACAACCAAATTCTTTTCTAAGTGCTAAACCTTAAAGTTATGCTCTAAAGCAATTATGGGCAGCTAGGTGGCACAGTGGATGGAGAACTTGGTATGGACTCAGGAAGACTCAACTTCTTGAGGTCAAATCTAGCTTCAGACACTAATTGTGTGATCTTATGCAAGTCAATTAACCCTATTTGCCTTAGTTTCCTCATTTGTAAATGATGTAGAGAAAGAATGCCAAATTACTCCAGTATCTTTGCCAAGAAAACTCCCAATGGGATCATTAAGAGTTGGACACAAGAGTTGGATATGACTGAAATGGTTGAACAACAAAAAGTTATTCTCTTCCAAATGAGATATTTATAAAGTGCTTAGCACAGTGCCTACCAAACTGTAGGTGCTTACTAAATGATTGTTCCTTTCTCCTTCTCCTGGATGGATTTTTATTCTTAGCAACCTGAATTATGTACTAAAGACTAAAGACCACATACTAAAGCAGGGAAGATGACAATCTATGTACATAGAGGGGCTGCCCACAACAAGGATAATTAGGGAATTATTGAAGCATTTCCCCTCCCCTCGAGAAAAGAATATTTGGAATGGTTCTGTTTCACTGTGTGACTGGTTCTTTTCTCTCTCCATATGGTATCAGCCAACCTTGTGAGGTTATCCCATTTTCCTAAATCCTTCTTCAGCTTTTCTTACTCTCTGATGATTCCTCTTTGATCTGTACTGCCTCCCATAATACCTCATTCCTCTTTAACCCCCTTTTATCATTAAGAGTTCATTCTGATTCTAATAACAAAACATCCTGTTCCCTAGTTTTCAGGCTTCTGTTTCACTGTTGCCCAAATCATATCAAATTGCCTGTATTAGGGTGATAAAGGACACAGAACTCTGGTACTATGACAATGAAATGAGAGCATTCTAAAGGGATAATAAGGCAGAGGAAAAGAAAGACAGGCAGAGACACAGAGACTGAAAGAGACAGGAGAGGCAGAGAGACACAGAGAGATGAAGTCAGAGCTAGAGAGATAGAGAAAGGAACAAAAGCCGCAGAGGTTTATTAAACACAGGATTAACCTGCCTGCACAGAAAACAAATAGCAAAATATGCTGCTGAGGTAGGCCATTAAGTCAATCCTATGGGAAAAGCAATATTGGCCTGTCAGTGTAATGAGTAGTAGAAGATTATGGACAAGGATGCTCCATCACTCCTCAGACTCAGCACATGTGTAAAAATGAGTAGAGCAGAATTTGCTTATTGGACTGTACAGTTCAAGGTCCAGAATTCCCACATCAAGTCAAGAATTATTCCCTCCCTCCCCCACAGTATTTTTCAAGGCCAATGTTTTGAGAAAATCAAGTATAGTAGGGGACTCAAAAGACCTATGCCTTGAGCTTAAAGGAAAAATGAAAAACAAAAAAGGAGGTACAAGGTAGCTAACAAAGGGACCGGGTCCTTCTTCCATTGAATTTAAAGTTGCTCAAGCATCACATTTTGATAGAATCACACAATCATGCCATTTCAAAGCCAGAATGGAGCTCAAAGCTCAATACCCTACTCGAATTAAGCCTACCATTTGTACAATTCTTATCTAATATCTATGCAAACAGCTTCAGTGATGGGAAAATAGCTCCTCCCTAAGGTGGTCCATGCTGTTTAGGGACAACTTTAATTTTTAGCAAGTTCTTCCTTAGTTTGAGCCTAAATCTTCCTTTTTGTAATTTTGAGTCCTAGTTTTATTTACTTGAATCAAATCTAATTTCCTGCATATGTCCTTCCTTCTAATATTCAGACATTGTTTATTCCCCTTCCAAAAAAGTATTTTTTCTATCAGATAAACATTTCTAATTCTTTAAATGGTTTTGTAGATAGTATGGTTTTGTTCAAACTGGAAAGGAATGCTGGACTAGGAGTCAGGAGATCTACATATGTTCATGAGTCTGGGATCTGATGAACATTGGACAAGCCATATATCACAGTGGACCTTACTTTCCTTATCTGTAAAATGAGGTGTTGGTCTAGATAGAATATACTTTGATTAACACAGCTAAAGATTTTATTAGCTTTCTTGGTTGCCACAAAACTTCACCATAAAAATCCTCTAATGTCATTTCCAAACTTCTTCCCATTTAAAAAAAGCAACTGTGTTTATCAAGTAAGTTTTGCACATTGATATGTCATTTGCCAATATTAAAGCAGACAGTCAGATAATGTGAAACAACTTTAATTTGAAGACTGATTCTCACTCATGGGAGAAGGAAGAAAACCAAGAGGAAGATTTTTACATTCATTGACCTTTACTTTCATCTATCCTTCCATTTATTATCATTTCTCTCCACCCTTCCCTAGTCTATGTTCAAAGGACTACTGATATCACTAATATGATCTTGGTATATTAACCCTAAGGGGAGACGCTGATTCTATGACTTGGGGGCATCAGTAGCTGACTGGTTCTTGTTTTCCTGAATTCAAAGTTACTCATGCATAAAACATGGCTTTTATAAGCACAAGAAATTCTAAGTGCAAAAGTACCTTTTAGTCACATGCCAAATTATCCCCTTCTCTATTTTTTACCAAGACACTCAGCCTCTGTCTTGGGTTGTAATTAAAAAAAAAATGAAAAGATTTGATGAAGAAGGGTAGATGTTTTAGGAGATCAAGGTTCCAGTCATTGTGACATTGAATTCACCCTAAATTTTATAGTATTCTTTGGTAGGGTAGGATGGTATATATTAAAGAAGTTAGTAGTGGGTGATGGGTTTTGGACCCAAGATAAATTAGTAGCATCATTTCCCATGCTATGATTATAGTAGTAGTAGTTGTAGTCTATGTAGTAGTTGTAGTAGAGTAGGAGTACTTATTGTAATATTAGCTGTGTAGTTAGGAGAAGATGAACACCTCTGGTGGGAGGGCTGTTGAGCCCTTTTCAGGGATGCTTTTCACCTTTGTTATCCACCTGATTCACCCAACTCTCACCTGTGGCTTCAAGAAGTTTTAGCATGTTTGGTGGCCATACCCTGGTGAGCTATTTCAGCAGACAGGCTAAACCAGGTTGAGGGTAACCAAGGGGCCTCAACCCTTTGATAAATTGGGGGGGCATCTACCCAAAACATGTTAGGACTTCCCCCTGGCAGAATGGCTGGATGAAGACAAATTATTCCAATACACATGGAGGTGACTGAAGCAGGTGCTATGGAGCACTTAGAGCTGAAGATGTCAAAATCATCCATTGCATTCTGAGCCATCACCAGTCATGTTGGCTTTGTCTTGCCACTGGACTCCAATGACTGTTGAGGAGAGAGTGAGACTGATTACTTCATACATCTCTACCTCATTTAAATCCAATTTATGTGGAATCAAAAAACATTACCCATACCATTTTATCATTTTCACCTACTTATAGTTCTATGGTGACAGGCAAATGATGAAGCAAAAAGTGTGTATACACTGGAAGCTATAGTCACAACCCTGCACTCTATGGCCCAGGCCATAGGGTTATCTTCTCAATGGACTGAAGCAGCAGTGGGATTTGGAAGCCCCCTGAGTGTTGGAGCAACCTTTTATAAGGACTGTGCTGCTCACCTCTTGCTGGTAACAAGGGGCTAGAAAATGTGCTCTAAAAATTGTCTGCTTCACCCAATCCTAGCCTGCTTACTATGGCAGTTGGGGATCCCACCTTGTGGTCAAGACAGAGAAAAATGTACAAAACCTTTTGCAAAGATGATGCCACTCACCATTGATACATGCTATGTATGCATGCTTATGGAAACGAAATTCAATAGACTTTAAAGATGAACAACTCTTTGTTGTGAGAGAGCTCAGCAGATACTACATCCAAATAGCAGGCCTGAGTGAAATAAGGCTGGGAAATGAAGACCAGCTTACTGAAGTCAAAGCTGGATATATGTTTTTCTGGAGTGGTCACAATGAATGTGTAGTTGGCATGGGTTTTGCAATCATAGGTAATCCTGTCAACAAGTTTGTATGCCTACCAAAAGGAGTGAACAACAGGCTCATAACAAAGTTATTGCCATTGGCAGAAAGGAGCCATGCCACCATCAAAAGGGCCTATGATCCCACCATGAGGAACCCTGAGGAGGTCAAAGAAACATTTTATGAAGACCTGAAGACCCTCATCATCAATGTGCCAAAAGAGGACAAGCTTATAATTCTGTGTGACTTTAATGTAAGAGTAGGCACAGATTGCCAGACAAGACAGGAGTCCTCAGACAGGATGAAGGCAGAACAACAGCAATAATCACTTACTACTGAAGACTTGTGCATCTCATGGCCTTCTCATCATGAACACTGTCATCTATTTAGCTAAATGCCATAAAATTTTGTGAATGCACCTTTGCTGGAAATGTTGGCATTTAATAGATTATGTCATTGTAAGGGAAGGGGACAGACAGGATTTGAGAATGATGAAGGTGATATGTGGCACAGAGTGCTGGACAGATCATAGACCTATCCTCTTCAAGCTAAATATTTGCCTTCTACAAAAGTGGTGGTCCCAAGGCAAGATGACTACCAGAAGATTTAATGTCAATAGATTGGAGCACTTCTCTAAGCAGTAACAATTTGTTGCTAACATGGAGGGAAAGCTGAATCATCACACAGTTGGCAACAGTGGAGCAGAAAAGGAGTGGGCACCACTGCATTTACTCATTTAGACTAGAACACTTGCAAATATCAAGATTGGTTTGATGAAAATCATAGGGAAGTTCAGAAGCTGCTAAATGAAAAATGAGAACTTCACAGGGTTTACCAGCAAGATAATTCATTGGTCAAGGCATCTTTTAACCAAAATAAAGTAATGTACAGGGTGGTGGGGGTGGGAAGGGAGGGAGGAAGAAAAGTTGGAAAACAAAGTTTAAAAAAAATTGATGTTAAAATTTGTTTTTACATATCATTTGGAAAATAAAATTCTAAACTGAAAAAATAAAAGTAATAATATAAGAGAAGTTTAGAGAGAGATGAAAAATTATTGGCTTGGTAAGGAGGCAGATGAAGTTAAGTTTTATACTGAGAATAACAATTCAAAGCACTTATATGATGCCCTGAAGACATATTTTGGGGTCAAAGACCTATCATGCATCTTAACATACCTATTGCTTATGGAGTCACATTGATAATGATAATCGACATGAATTCTGGAGAGATAGACTGAACTTCCATAGTGTTGTCTAACAGATAGTTGTCAAACATCGCTGAAGCCATTGACCATATACTTCAAGCTGAAGTCAATCCCTCTCTAGCAGAACTTCTAACTGAAGAAGTTGTTGAAAGCCATTAGATTCCCTCACATGTAGCTAAAACTCCTGGTGTTGACTTTATTTCATTTGAGATTTACAAGATAGGAGTCCACTGCTCATATAAAAGCCTGTCTAAATTTTTCTGTGTCATATAGCAAGAGGAGGTTATCCCCCAGGAGTCCAAGGATGACCTCTGTATCCAATTCTCTAAAAGCAAATAGACATTGCCAAGAAGATTCTTGCCAGAATCCTCCTTATAGGCAGATCAATTACTAGGAAGATGTGTATCTACCTGAGAGCCACTGTGCTTCCAGACAAGGGTGAGGACATGGTCCATGTGGTGTTGGTAACCTCACAACACCAGGGGAAATTCCAGACGAGAAAGAGGGACTTTAGACATATTAATCTCATTTATATCCTGTTAAACACCCCTGGGGGAGGTTAGGTGCTGATATTATCATCTCCATTTTGCAGATGAGGAAACTGAGGCAGGCAGAAGTTAGATGACTTGTTCAAGGACACACAGCTTGTAAGTACCTGACACAGGATTTAAACTTAGGTCATCCTGATAGTAATCCAGCACTCTAACCACTGAAAAGTGCAAGAGTAATAACTACTCAAGTTTCTAGGCACTTTGAGATTTACAAAGTTCTTTCTATACAACAAAACTGTCCGGTAGACAAATATTATTTATAAGATTAAAAAACAGATATGTGAGGATAAATGACTTGACACTTGCACAACTAGTAAGGATTGAAGTGGGATTTGAACTCTGGTCTCTTGATGCTAGTCTAGTATTCTAACTATAACACTGCTTTCTAAATGGTAGATATCAGAAAGGTGGATTCTCATAACGGTGGAGAGTACTACATCTTTCTAGGGGTACTGAAAAACAAATAGAAAATACAAACAAGCACAGTATGGCAGCAGCAACACAATGACTACAATCTGAGGAGCCTCCTGGGGTGCAGCAGAAACTGGAAAGGACTTGGAGTCAGAGAAGCTGGCTTCATTTCTTGGCTCTGGAGATTTAGCTAATATGTAACCACATGCAGACCTCAAGCTCTGAGTCTTCATTTTTTATCCTAGGAGGTTGTTGTGAGGAAAGTGTTTTGTAATCTTCTACCACTAACGTTTACTAGCATCTAAAGCATGCAGGGAACTGGCTCAGGTCCTGGGGGATGATGCCAAAGTTCGATAAGAGTCAGACCTTGGCCCTCATGAAGCTTGAACTCTAAGACTGTGAGTGTGAGTTATTGTAGTAACAGCAATAGGCAGCAGCAGGCAGCTAGCAGTCAGCAACAGCAACAGCAACAATAACAAATACAGGGTGTCAGAAAAATCAAGGTGAACATTTAATGCTCTATAAAACCACAATAAGTATAATAGGCTGATAAACAACAAAATGAAAATTAGTAATATACTAAATAAATAATAGGGTTATTAAAGCTTTAAAACCTGTACCTAAAACCTTTGGATCACCCCTACATGAGTTGTGATATTGAAGAGGATTCTTGCCAAATGGGTCTGGAGTCAGCACTTTCCTTTATTTGACAAGAAAATAAAATTAGAAGGCACAATAACCCAGATTAGATGATCTCAAAAGAGAAATAATTGCTTACTTTCCTAAGTATCCTCAATGTGCTGCTGAGTGTGAAAGGTAAAGACCATAACATAAAAGGAAATTGATTTTAATTAGACACCAAGAACATTCAATAGGACAATTTTTTTTTCCAATTCCCCCCAATAGAAAAATCTCCTGTTTAGTCAGTAATTTCTTTGTAAATGTTACTGGACTCTAAAATAGCATATTTGTGTATTCTTCAAATAGCCAACTTTTAAAAAAAGTCTACCAGAATTAGAGTGCGCGTGTGTGTGCACACGTGCATGCACACACACACACACACACACACACACACACACACACAGAAAGGCTGTGTGAAAATAGGCGCTTACACTGAATGGGATCAAATAACTTTGTCTAACAAAATGGGGAGAGATATTTTTCAATATACCTTTTAAAATTATAAACAGCCCTGTCAAATCAGAAATTATTTCTTCAGAAAGGCTATATGATATAGTATAGTTACTATTTTTTGGAGCTCTAGTAACACTTTTAAACTAAAAGATGGCATAAAGAACAATTGAGCCATATGTCAAAAGACTTGGAGTTTAGTCTTGGCTACAGCACAATGATCTTGAGCAAATTACTTAGCTTTTAAAGGCCTTATATTCCTGAGCTGTAAAATAGGGATAACAAAATTTGTTTTTCCAGGGACTGCTAGGTGGCGCTGCTGTGGATAAAGCACTGGCCCTGGATTCAGGAGGACCTGAGTTCAAATTTGACTCAGACACTTGACACTTACTCGCTGTGTGAGCCTGCAAAAATCACTTAACCTTCATTGCCCCGAAAAAAAAATAAAGAAACAAACAAAAATAATACTTGTTTTTTCTGACCTTATAATTTTGCTGAATATCCATTGAGGTGATAGATTTGTATTGTGCTTTATTGGTGATACTGGGCATGCTGAAATACTAAATCATTAATAATAAACTATTTTTAAAAATTGTATACTTTGTATTAAAATCTGCTTCTGAATGTATCATTTAATCCTCTCCTATCTTTATAACCATCTTGTGTATTAAGAATAAAAAAAGAAAGTACAAAAACATTCAACATGATCAAACAACATATCAACCAAGTATTAAAGAATATTGCCAATGGTCCACAGCCATAGGATTCCACTTTTACAAAGGAAGAAAGTTTATTTTCTTTTCTCTAGGGCAAGTTTAGTCATTCAAATTATACAATGTTTACTTTTTTTGTTCTTTCTATTTAAACTACTATAGTCATTGTGTGTATATTATATATATACACACATACACATATACATGCACATATATACACACACACATATGCGTGTGTGTGTAAATACATACAAACATGCAAATAGAAATATATCCAGTTTCTGCTTACACTACTTTGTATCAGTTCATATAGATCTTACCATGCTTCTCTGAATTCTTCATATTTATCATTTCTATGGTCTAGTTATGTGTGTTAACATCCATGTACCACAACTAGCTTAGCCATTCCCCCATTTATGGACATCTATTTTGCTCCTAGTTCTGCTTTGCCACAAAGAAGTTATGCTTTCAATATTCTGCTGTATATGGAGTCTTCCATCTTTGAATTTTTTGAAGTATTTGCCTTGAAGTGGAATCCCTAAGCTGAAAAGTATAGATATTTTAGTCATTATTTAGCATAACTCCAAATTGCTTTGCATAATAGTTTCTCCTTTTTAAGTGCGTGGGGAGTAGGAACAGCTTTAGAGAACATCTTGATGTTATTTAAGTTGTAAAAAAATCTCTACATGCATAATCTATGGTACATAATGTTTAAATGATTACACCCATGTAGTATATAAATTCTGTTTAAATGTTATATACATATGTGCACATGTATTTATAAGTATGTATATATGTACATGCATGCATGCATACATGCATGAATGTTATTTGTCCTTAATTCTTTTTTTTTTTTTTGGTTGGGCAATGAGGTTTATGTGACTTGCCCAAGGTCACACAGCTAGCAAGTGTCAAGTGTCTGAGGCCCAGATTTGAACTCAGGTCCTCCTGACTCCAGGGCCAGTGTTTTATTCCCCTGCACCACCCTAGCTGCCCCCGTTTGTCCTTAATTCTTGAGGACCATGACATCAGGGAAAGTAATGTCATGACTTGCAGTAAATTGGATTTAAGAGAAGAAGGACTGTGCAGTCATCAGCCACACTCTTTCCTCCAAAGTTCCAGTAGCAACTTAGACATCAGGATGTCTGCAGGATGGCCACAGATGTTTAAGGCAATCAGGGTTAAGTGACTTGCCAGGGTCACATAGCTAGTATATGTCAAGTGTCTGAGGCCCAGATTTAAACTCACATATTTCTGACTCCAGGGCCACTGCTCTATCCACTGTACCACCCTAGCTTCCCAAGCATTAACATATACACAGGCATTATGTTAAGCACACATATTTGTATATTTACAAACATGTTTATATAGTTATGTGCATATGTATTTAGATGGCTACATAGTTATATATACTCTCATATGTCTATGTAATTATATCCTATGTGGAAAGAACATATATGCATAAATATGTGTATATTCCACATATAACATGTATGAGGAAGAAAATTCAAATGTTGAAGAGGAAGGTGGGTTAGAGTTGTTTTGTAAAGTACTTCATTATATCATTGTTCTTCCATAAACCAAAGGAAAAGGCAGTATATCAATGAATGAACAAGACTGGCACATTGAAAAGGACACTGAATGTTATCAACACTGCTGTGGCTTTCTCATCCCGCTCTAGCCTGTGGGAATTAGGCCAAAATACATCATCTCTTTGGACCCTTTCACTCAGCATCAATTCGTGTTAGTCTTTACAGGTTTTCCTGAAACTTGCTGCTTATCATTTCTTACAGAAACAATAATATTCCATTATATTAATATACCACACTTGTTTAGCATTCCTCAATTGATGAACATGCCCTCAATGTCCAATTTCTTTGCTAAAAAAAAAAAAGAGCAGCTATAAATATTTTTGCACATATTGGGCCTTTTCCCTTTTTTATGACCTCCTTGGGATACTGACCTAATAGTGGTATTACTGGGTCAAAGTGTATGCACAGTTTTATAGAACTTGTGGGCATAGTTCCAAATTGCTCTCCAGAATGTTTGGATCAGTTCATAGCTCCACCAACAATGCATAGTGCTCCAATTTTTTCTACAACTTCTCCAACATTTATATTTTCCTTTTTTGTCGCTATAAGCTAATCTGATAGGTGTGAGGTGGTACCTCAGAATTGTTTTAATTTGCATTTCTCTAATCAACAGTGATTTAGAGCATTTTTTTCATATTGCAATAGATAGCTTTTGATTTCTTCATCTGAAAACTTCTTGTTTATATCCTTTGACCATTTCTCAATTGGGGAATGACTTGCATTCTTATAAATTTGATTTACTTCCCTATATATTTTAGAATAATATGTATATATTCCCTATACACATGTTGCAAATATACATATATATATACATATATATATAACATATATATATATATATATATATGAAACACTGGCTGTAAAAAATGTTTCTCAGCTTTCTGCTTCCCTTCTAATTTTGGCTGCATTGCTTCTGTTTGTACAAAAGCTGTTTAATTTAATGTAATCAAAGTCATCCATTTTGCATTTTGTGATATTCTATATCTCTTGTTAGTCATAAATTCTTCTCCTCTCCATAGATCTGAGAGGTAAACTATTCCTTCTTCTCCTAATTTACCTATGGTAACACCCCCTTCTGTCTAAATCCTGTACCATTTTGACCTTATTTTGGTTATATGGTGTAAAATGTTGGTCTATGCCTAGTTTCTACCATACTATCTGGGGAGAAGTCATTTTTAACTATCCTAGACCTTAATGTCCTCTTCTAGTAAATATGAGAAACTTAGACTATCTGACCTTTAAGGGCCTTTCCAGTTCTTTATTCTATTAATTCTATACAAATTAGAGAACTTAGTAGGATTGAATGAGTTGTGTTGGGTGAAGTCAGAAGTTTAAGAAACAGCAACAAACCAAAAACCAAACCAAACCAAACCAAAAAGAACAAAAACAACTGGTAAGATTGGAAAAAATGATCCCTGTAGAGAAGTGATATGTTCTAGGTTGTGGGGGAAGAAGAGAGAATAAGTATGAGAGTTGGCACAGAATCTGAAGGAAGCCAGGGGAAAGCTGGTGCAGATCAGATGGAGTTTGAACACCAGATTTCAGGAGGTCCAGTACACAGGCAGCAAGCACCAGCCTTACACATAGGCTGAGACTGATACCAACATCTACTGTGTCCACTGAGAGGTAAAACTACCTATCCACATCTCACCCTCTCCTGCATTTTCTCATTGTTATGGGAGACAGGAAGAGCAGGAAACAAATAAAATCCATGATACAGTGGGGGAAAGCCTTGGATTCGGACATAGACCAAGGCTTTTTAAACTTTTTCCACTTTTCATCTGAGAAAATTTTACACAACCCTGGGTACATAGGTATATAACAAGTATTCATAAGCTTTTGCTGTTATCAAGTTTTGTGATCCCCACATTCAGTTATGCCAATCCCATATGGGGGTTGTGACCCACAGCTTAAGAAGCTTTGACCTAGAAGATTTACAGTCAAGTTTTTGTCTACTACTATGTGGCCTTGGGCAAGTCATTTCAATCTCAATGACCTCATCTGCAAAATGGGGATAATAATATTGCTTCTGTCAACCTCAGTGGTGATTATGAGGGTCAAATAGATAGTATGTTTAAAAGTACTTCGTAAGTTATAAATGAGAAATATTAATCCTGAAACCTGGTTAATAGTTTCCATCTCCTACTCACTCATACTGCCACCAAGAGTGGTAACAAGTTATGAAATCAACAGCTGAACAAATTGTGGTATATGACTACATTCGAATACTATTATAAGAAAAGAAGAGAGAAGTCAAAGAACATGGAAATAAATGTGAACTGAGTGAACCAGGCCAAACCAGAGTATTACTTTATACTCTAACATGAACATAACAAACATGAACCATTACGAAATACTTAAGAATGTTGGCTAATGATCCAATATGATTCCATAAAACCGATGGACACTATCCACCTTGTTAACAGAGAGATTATGAGCTAATGTGAAAAACAAACAAGAGATTCACTTTGGACATGATCAATGTGGGAATTTATTTCTTTCCTTCCTCCCTCCCTCCTTTCTTCCCTACCTTCCCTTCCTTTCCTTCCTTCCTTCCTTCTTTCCTTCCATCTTTCTTTCCTTGGTGAGGGAATTGGAAGGGAGGACAGATTACTCCTGATAATTGAAAAGAATAGAAATTTAAAAAAAGAAATGCCAACATTAATGGATAATATTTTTCTAGTGCAGGTGGTTAAAATAGTTTAAGTTTGGGCAGCAGAAGATAATGGAAGTCTAGCTAAGGTCTTGAATGGACCCTAAAGATTCAGAGATGCTTAATAATGGAAAATGTGAATCCCTCTGTAATTCATCATACATGATTAAAGGATTAAGGCAGTAACTTCAAAAAGTTAGGCAAACGTATAGAAAAACACGTTGCTCTCTGTGTCCACAAAAGTTCTCTCAACAGAATGGAAAGAAAAATATCACTAGAATAACACCCTCAACATATTGTTACTATAGTAAAATTATTGTAAACCAGCTGAAACTGGAAGTTTATAAAATATAAACTTCAAGACCTTTTGACTTGAATAGTATTACTTTGGGAAAAGTAATACTACACCATAATATGACTCACACAAGAAGTTTTTGGTTCTTAATTATAATATATGCTTTGGGTAACTTCCCATTAAATCTCATTTGCTATAAAGGCCATAGAAAGATGATCTTTTTCAGAATCTTGGCTCCCCATACCAAGTGATAATAATGACTCCCTGAAATGGAGATGCAAGTTTAATTTTAAAAAATGTAATTTGCAGTTTTACAATTTTGTTCCTTCATAATAACAACCTCACTCACAAACATAGTGCAAGGGTCAACAGAAAAGCCTGATATAAACTAACTGGAAAGCAATTAGAGACATTCTCATTAAGTTTTTTTTAACCTTTATAATAACAATATTTTTTCCAGTAAAATACCGCCTTCTAACTCAACAACTAACAACACAGAAACAGAGGAAGTGCTGGAGACACACTGCTGATGCATAAAGCGTTTCAGCAGACAGTGCCAATATTTGCTCCCTTTTGCTATAAAGATGCAGTTTCTCTCCTCACAGCTTTAAAAGGCAGGCATTCAAAAGGAGGCTTTTTCACATAGAAATGGAATATATGCTTAATTATATCTTTAAGCTTATGTAGGAAATCACATTTCAGGCCTAGGGAGCTAAAATGCTACTCGTATTAATTTAGGCATTGGCATTTCATGAATTCTTTTTTACATTACCATCCTGGATTAAGGTCATGCCAGCATGGACTTTTAGAAACCCTATTAATCCAAAATCAGCTCTCAAATCAATATGCCTCTTCTTTTATTCTGGATATTGAGCGTGATCAGCACAATGTACTAGAATTTTAAAGTGGCTTGAAAAAATGAGCTCATTTGAGAATATAGCCCGCAATTGAAAATGGGATTTGTAAATGTCATCACTTTTACTTATTGGAGTTAATGCAAGTGGCAAAAGCCAAGTAAAACCACCTTTCCTGGGAAATAATACAGTAGGATTCAGGCTATCATTTGATTATATAAAATAGTGATTACTGGAGAGGTCCAAACTATACTTTTGGCCATAGGCCTACTGCCAGAAAGCCAAAGCTAGACACCTTCATTAATAATATACAAGCCACAATTGTTCCATCATAGGCCAGTGTCTAGTAGAAAGGGTGATGAAAGTTTGGAATACTTAACACTAGCTTTCTAGGACCTGGAAATTTAGTATGTGGACTTCTGGGATCCAAAATGTTTAAAGTCTTTGGGAAGATTTATTATTTGAGTATATAATGAGTTAATTATTAAAATAAACAGAAAAATTATTCAAAGTGTTATAAAAAGAAATAGATTGTTCATGTCCGAGAGACGATATGGCCTTAGTCTATATTGCTTTTACATATTCTCACTCTATATGGATAAATTAAGTCCAAAAATGTGTAAGAGAAGGACATGACACTAGGGAATCAGATTGTATTTTCAATCATTAAAAACTTCTGGCCATTAAAAACTTCATATCTTTAACAAACTGCTGATGTCTTATTGTTTGAAACCATCATAATGGAAGGAAAAAAGAAAGGAACATAAAAAATTTATTAAGTACCTACTCTGTGCTATTTTGTTATTGTTGAGTCATTTAAGTTGTGACCGACTTGGGGTTTTCTTGGGAAAGATGCTGGAATAGTTTGCTATTTCCATCTTCAGCTTATTTTACAGATGAAGAAAATAGGGTTAAATGACTTGCCTAGGGTTACACAGCTAGTAAGTGTCCAAGGCCAGATTTGAACTCAGAAAGGTGAGTCTTCTTGACTTCAGGCCCAGTACTCTATCCACTGTACCACCTAGCTACCATTTGTGCTTTAGAGTTAAGTGTTTTACAAATATTATCTTATTTGGTCCACACAACAGTCTTAGGAGGTAGGTACTAATATTATCTCCATTTTTCAGTTGAGGAAATTGAGTTAGAAAGTGATTAAATGACTCACCATGGCTACATAGTAAGTGTCAAAGACATCAGTGAAGATTTGAACTCAGGTTTCTTAACTGCGGGACCAGCACTCTATCCACTGCACCATCTACTTACATCTAAATAAAATTACAGTAACTCAGTGGGTAATGGAAACATTCACACTAAAAAATCTAAATGGCTTTAGATGGCACAGTAGAGTGCTTGACCTGGAGTGCAAAATACAGTCTCAGACATTTACTAGCTTTGTGATCCTGGGTAAATTACTTAACCTTTCTGTGTCTCAGTTCCTCATATAATTTTGAAAACCTTAAGTTCCATATAAATTCCAGCTATTATTTTTACTATTATTTATAACATATTGTTTTCTAAGATCATGAAATGGAACTGTGAGGGTCTATCAGAACATATAGTTGGACAAGAACAACAGATTTACAACTGAACTGGGCCTATAAACTAAGCAGTAGAAGGAGATTGTCCTAGTTACATCTGTGGAACTGTGAAATGCTTTTAATTCTCTCCATGAAAAATTAGGTTGATATTATAAATATCCATTTCTTTCACACTAATATTTTCCTACTGGCCCTTCATTGTTGTGAATCATGGACTGACATGATCTCAGGAGAATTAAGATTATTAATTAATTAAAGAGTAATGGAAACTGACAAAATAGGCTAAATATTGTTATAGTATATTATCAATGATGACTGATGCTGAAAGTGATGAAACTGCCCCCAAATAAGGACACAGAGTGGTGTGTGATTCATTTGGTAAAGCAGTGGTTCTGATATGGTTTCATATTGTGATAACATAATATCAAACACGTTTGCATCATAGAAACTAGACTGGACTCAGAAAGTTTAATCATTGACCGATTATTAAAAATGGATGGAGATGGTTTCCACATTTTTAGTAAGCTCTTTATCAACCAGGTGCTGGATTTTGTGCCATACACATGTTTCATTGCTCTCTTTTGCTGTGTTTTTAATTATTTTGTTTAAAAGAATGAATTTTACTTCAAGAAAACATGTGAACTTGTAGCTCTTGAAGAGCTCACTTCAATAACTGGTAGACACATTGCAGTGGCTGTTGAGAGTGAAGAAATTATGTGTTTCTAAAACTGCTTTTGCCTAAAATGAAAGAGGATTCATCACTCTGAAATTTAAAAGTGAGAATGAAAATTAAAACAACACCAAGAACTGATAAACAATTACTGCAAAATAGCTTAATTAATCTTCAGAAAACCATCAAGGAAATTGGAAAAGTGGTAAGGATTGAAAAAAAGGCAATTCTTATTGATAAAGATTTTAACTCTGAGCTACATAAAAACATTATTAAAATAATTATAGATGAGCCTGTCAGATACAAATATCTTCATCAGATTATAAAAATGCCCTTCCAAAAAGATTTTGGGGATTTCCTATTTCTAGGAGGCTGGAATTCTTGTATCCATTGAGGGAATGATGAACTCTAGTCATTTTACATACATATATATCTTCTATCTACATGTATAAATGAATATACACAATTGTTTCAGAAATAAAGAAATGCCCCAATAGAGATGATAAAACATGACACATATCATGAAAAGTTAAGAAATTTATCCAAGAAACAGATGAAAAATGCTTCGGTGGCATCAGAACTCGCTGATTTAAACCCAATTGACAACCTATGGGCTATATGATCAAGGCAAGCCCTGGAAAAACAAACTCTTCAACAGAGTGAATTTAATATTTACATTGATGAAGGGTAGTTTTCTGATGAAATTACAAAATGTGTAATCATATTTTGAACTCAATTTCAAATGATATAAAACAATTCATTGCAGCAAAGTGGGGTAGGGGCATCTCCTGAATGCTCTCTTTTTCTTAAGTTTTCATGACATTGGTCCCATCTGGTTTTACTCTTGTTTGATTATTTCATCTCAGACTCTTTTCTGAATCTTCATCCAATTCATTGCAGGGCCCTATTAATTCTAACTTTGTACCATGTCTCATATACCTCCTCCTTACTTCCTCTGACCTTGCTACCACTGTCACATGCCCTCATCAGCCACCTCACACTTGGATCATTTGAATAGCCTGGTTGGTCTCCTTGGCTCAAGTCTCTTCCAACTCTAGGTCACCCTTCATTCTTGTCCATCCTCCACTCAGTTAAGATAACTCAAAGTTATCTTCCTATAACACAGATCTGATCATGGCTCTCTCTCCTCTCCTCCTCACCTCACTCAAGCTACAGTGATTTCTCTATCTTAAGTATCAAAAATAAAAACCTGTTTGGCTTTTAAAGTTCTTCACAACCTTGTCCTTTTCTACCTTTTTAGTTTTCTTATACCTTATTCCCCTCCACCTATTCTGTGATAGACACTGATCTCCTTGTTGGTACTTGCTCAACACACTCCATTCCCCAACTACATTTTCCTTCACGCCTCCTGGCATTCTCTCCTTAATTGTCGGTGCCTCCTGGCTTTCCTAGCTTCCTTCAAGTCCCAGCTAAAATCCCACCTTCTTCCAGAAGCCCTTCCTGATCCTTCTTAATTTAAAGTTTTCTCTATGTTCATTATTTCCAATTTATCTGGTCTGTACATTGCTTATACATATTTGTTTATATATTATTTTATTCTATTAGATTATGAACTTGGGTAGCAGGAACTGTTTTCTTGCCTTTCACGGTGCCTGGGACTTAGGCACTTCATAAATGTTTGTCAACTTATACTCTTTCTCCAAAGATGGAAAGAGTTGTAAGGTTTATTCAATGTCAATGATTTTAGATTGTCCAAGTAAATTCACACACCACATCACTGTATATATTAGATAGGGCAATGGGCAGATACATAGTTTAAAAAGTCTCATACCTCCATATTTTCTAGCCTTTTTTTTTAAGTGAGGCAATTGGGTTAAGTGACTTGCCCAGGGTCACACAGCTGGTAAGTGTCTGAGGCCAGGATTTGAACTCAGGTCCTCCTGACTCCAGGGCTGGTGCTCTATCCACTGCACCACCGAGTTGCCCCTTTTCTAGCCTTTTAAAAAAAATTGTTTCTAAACTTTGCTTTCACTGAAGAAAATTCTCACCATTGCAGATGGGCACAAGTCTCTGAAACTTATAGCCTTATACAGTATCCTGAAGCACTGCAGGATTTAGTACCTTTCCCTGGGCCAAACAGCCAGTTTGTGTCAGTCCAAGGCCAGCTCTCTATCTACTCTAATGTGAACCCAACAGAAACCCAATCATCATATCATACATAACATCCTTTGCTTGCTGCTAATCCACACAGAAGAGGCTGGGGAGATCACTTCCAGAAAGGCATGACTGGAAGAAAAGGGCTGAGCTCCCCAGTTTGGAGCAAGCACACACATTATATAATTGGTCTGATGCTTGCATGGGGAAACAAACTTTTAATTGCCTGTTGAACTGAAGCTGGAAGTCAGTTGAAAGGTACTAACTGTTCAAAGTTAGCGTGGTGCTATACATGTATTAGGTGTTTAATGTTTGTTAAACTAAATTGAACACATTCATGTACGCCTAAAGATTAGTTCAGCAACTTAAAGTATAATCCTATTTGAGACTCCTGCCCTATTGGATTTTAGCTGAAGAGATGATGCCGTCAAACCATCAGTCATCTTGTTCTAGAACCCATTCTATTAAGAGACAAAGCCTATAGTGCCATTGGTGCCTTCCTTGTCATGTGCTGAAGAAATAATAGCCACCCTATCTATTCATACATTCACAGGAGAGAACTCAGAGTTGAAACCTTTCATTTTACAAATGGAGAGACCAAGGTCTAGGAAGGTTAAATGATTTGCTTAAAGTAATAGGTAGTAAGAGAAACAGGATTTTCACTCAGTATCTCTGGCTAGATGTATTATACTAAACCATATTGAAAACAACATAGATAATAGCTTTCTAGCTGGAAGGACCTCAGACACAATCTAGTCTAAACCTCTCATTTTATAGATGAAGGAAATTATGCCCAATTATGCCCAGAGGCTGCTTATTTCATCTCTGTTTCTGTCTGTCCGTCTGATTGTGTGTCTCTTGCTGTTTATGTCTGTCTGTCTCTGCCTATGTCTCTTTTCTCTGTCTGTCTCTGTCTCTCTTCTATCTCTCTATATTCTGTCTGTGTCTGCCTGTTTCTCCGTCTATCTCTGTCTGTCTCTCTTTCTCTGTCTGTCTCTCTGTCTGTCTCGGTCTCTCTCTCTCTCTCTCTCTCTCTCTCTCTCTCTCTCTCTCTCTCTCTCTCTCTCTGCCTTTCTCATATTTTCCAGGTAACAAAAGGTAGAAAGAGTATAGGATTCAAGCTCAGAAGACAGAGGTTGGAAACATAACTATGCTGCTAATTGCCCGAGTGATCCCAAGCAAATCATTTAACCTTTCTGGGATTCAGTTTTCTCATCTGTAAAATGAGAGGGTTTGATTAGATGACCTCTAAGGTCCCTTCCAGTTCCAAATCTATGGTTCTAAAATGAACTAAAACAGAGACTTGCCAGCGCAGACTGAATACATGTCAGATGATCTATTCTGATTGGAACAAGTCTTAGGAGTGTGATCCAATTCTGTGCAGCATGTAGAAATGCAGGCAGTCCTGGAGCTGTTTTGCTGGGCTTCCTGAAATGGTGGACCATTTGCTTAGCTGACAGTGTTTCTTTCTCTGAAAAAGCTACTGGAAGGCTAATGTTTCTTTCTTGAGCTTTCTCCCTGAAACCTATGTATCACTCAGTCTCTCAGAGATCATACAGCAAAGAAGCAAGGTTAGGGGCAGACTGTGGTGTTGGAGAGGAATTGGGGTGGTGGAATTTGCATGTAAGGAAAGGTAGGAGGGTAAAAAGACTTCAGAGAAAGAACTGCAAAAGAGACTGTGCTCTTTCTACCCTCTGTACTATTCAATGATTTAGACCTTTGAAGGCAGGACACAATTCTCTTATATTTTGGAGCATGGCTAACTGTGTGGATTAGAGGAACATGGAGTATCAGAGGAAGTTGGGTTCAATTTAATTGAATCAGGTAGTGTAATACTTACAGGCCTGCTACACAAGTGACTTAGTACATGATTCTCTGGTGTCTGAGTCAAGCTGTCCTTATTACTAAGAATGGTCCTGACACTTGTAGATTCAGTGACATCACAATTTTATTTCATTCTATTTATCTGTGATGGACCTCAACAAATGCAATCCTGGAAACCCCATAATCCCAGCAGGTGCCTGTGTTGGGGGATAGGAATAGAAGGATGAAACATTACAGGAAGTCCACAAGAAGAGCAGGTTCCAAAAATGTCATAGTAAAATTGGGATCTATGTGTTAATGAGTAGAACCAGGGTTGCATGAGTACAAGTTAGTAAAGAAAGATGTGGAAAGAAAGTATTAGTACCTCTGGAGGACTTTTCTTTGGTGGATTGGCATTTATAATGGGAAGGTTTACAACTAAGTGTCCTGGAATTATGCTATAAGTATTAGACCCAGGGTATGTGAATGCTATAAACTACAGCTATGGGAAATGTTACAATTCAATACTTCTTTTACAGAAGTTCTTATTCTTGCTCTTATCATATTTGAAAGTCAATCCCCATTTCTCATAATTAATTGCAAATGCTTTCACTTTTTTTCATTGCAGAGAATTTTCCAAAACTATTTCTTTATATTTCTATCACTGAAACTTTTTCAGAACACCTAGTGAGGGTAGTTTAAAATGAGTTTGTTTTACATTATATAGACATTAACACAACCGTGTGTTTTCATTGCAGTGTGATGTTGGAAAAGTGCAACACATCTTTCACTGTGCCAACTCACTTGAAATAAAAGACCCATTCATAGAGAAAGCCTTAGTTGATCATGGTTTTTCAGAGAATTTATGCATGGTTGCAGAAGCTTGTACCTTTCAACTTTTATTATAAAGCATTATATTATTCTATTACGGTTGAGCTTTCATATGGAACATTAAGCATTTTGACTTGTCCTCATTGAAAATATCTTATTCTTTCGAATATACATGTATTTATTATATTGTACTTAGAAAGATTCTAACTGAAGGTTAGATTCAGCTCCTTGATTTGCATACAGCATTCTCAGTAAATCATATAACACTAGTGTAAAAATTCCAGGACTGACAATCTACAGGGTGTATACATCATACCATTTGGAGATTTTAGGTAGCTATGTTTTGATTAATAAGATAAAAGCACTCTGCATTACTTTTGGTATTCTGTCAACAGTCTTTTATACCTAAGTGATTCCTATAATGGATATGAATATATAGGAGTGTTTGGGTGTTCAGAAAGGACTAGCACCTCTGGTGTGAGGGCTTGCTAAGCCCTTTTCAGGGCTGCTCATTCACTTTTGGTGTCCACCTGTTACTAAACTCTTACCTATGATTCAAAGAAGCTCTAGCATGCACAGAAGCCACACCCTGGTAAGCCATCTCAGCAGATAGGCTAAACAAATTTGAGGGTAACTTACAGGCCTCAAACTCTTTGCTGATTTAGGGGAATGTCTACCCCAAGCAGTGAAGACTTCCCCCTGGCAGAATAGATGAATGAGAACTATTTGTTCCATCAGCCATGAAAGTGTCTGAAACAAATGCTGTGTAGCACTTAGAGCTTGTTCACACAATTAAGACATCACGGCCATCCACTGCATCCCTGCACATCACTAGTTGTCCTGACTTTTGTCTTGCCACTGAACTTTGATGACTCAGGAAGAGAGAGTGAGGCTGACGACTTTGTGCCTCACTTAAATTGAAGGACAAGTCATGACATCACCTGTGATATCATTGGCCCTCTTCGAAAATTAAGAAAAAGAACAATGAATATATACATCTCTTCACATGTGTGTATATCATAGCTAATGTTCTCAGTAGAGCACATTAATACATTTTTGCTTTATAAGAATGGACTCAAGGAGGGTGGGAGGGGGCACAAAGCCAAGATGGCAGAGGAAAGGCTGTGACTTTTGGAGCACCTGACAAATGTGTCCACATACCTCCAAAAAATACCGTAAGACAACTCCTGGAGCAGCAAAACCCACAAAACAGAGTGAGACCATTTTCCAGCCAAAGATGGCTTAAAACGGTGGCAGGGATGACCTGCTATAACAAGGTGAGAGAGGAGCTCAGCATGCAGTGCAGATCTAGCTCTAGGCAGACCACACTTCCAGAGCCTTGGAATATTCAGTGTCTATTGCTTCTTCTGAAACTTGGCTCACGAACAACTGAGGGGGTCCAGTGGTTGGCCAGGGAGAAATAGTGGGGGTCTCTGTGGGAACAGAGGAGGGAGTGCTGTGGTGTTACTCCAGAAGTGAACTTGAGTGGCAGTAGCCCAGTAGGGGAGGGGCACAGACACACCAAGCTTTCAAATAAGGAAAATCAGATTTCAATCAGATTTCAGCTTCCAGGTTAAAGATCAAGCAGGCCTATAGTTACTTACAGGCCAGGCAGGCTGAGAACAAGCCTCTCCTTAAATCATACCACCTGCAACCTTCTATAGCTTGGGACAGTGCATCCTAGAAGCAGTGCCCCACGTTAAGAAAGAGTTAAAAGTCAAGAAATAGCCTTGCAAGATGAGCAGGCAGAAAAAGATACAGACTATAGAAAGTTTATTTGGTGACAAGGAAGATTGAGGTACATCCTCAGAAGAAGATAATAACAAAATGAAAGCTCCTACATCCAAAGCTTCCAAAAAAAAAATAGGAATTGGTCTCAGGCCATGGAAGCACTCAAAAAAGGACTTTGAAGATAAAGTAAGAGAGGTAGAGGGAAAAGTAAGAGAGGTAAAGGAAAAATGGAAAGAGCAATGAGAGTGATGCAGGAGGGTCATGAAAAAAAAGTCAACAGCTTGAAAAGCCCAATTGGCCAAATGGAAAAGGAGGTACATAAACTCTCTGAAGAAAATTATTGCTTAAGAATTAGTATAGAGCAAGTAGAAGGTAATGACTTTATGAGAAACCAAGACACAATAAAGCAAATCCAAATGAATAAAAAAAATAGAGAGCAATATGAAATATCTCTTTGGAAAAACAGATGACCTGGAAAATAGATCCAGGAGAGATAATCTGAAAATAATAGGACTACCTGAAAACCATGATCAAGGAAAGAGCTTAGACATCATCTTCCAGGAAATTGTTAGGGAAAAATTCCCTGATATTCTAGAAGTAGAAGGTAAAATAGAAATGGAAAGAATCCACCAATCACCACCAGAAAGAAATCCCAAAAAGAAAACTTCCAGAAATATTATAGCCAAATTCCAGAGATCCCAGGTCAAGGAGAAAATGTTGCAAGCATTTAGTAAAAAGGAATCCAAATTCTGTGGAGCTACAGTTAGTATAACACAAGATCTAGCAGCTTCTACATTAAAAGATTGGATAGCATGGAATATGGGATTATGACCAAGAATCACCTACCCAGCAAAATTGAATATAATCTTTTGGGGGAAAATGAGTCTTCAATGAAAAAAAGATGACTTTCAGGTATTCATGATGAAAAGACCTGAACTGAATAGAAAATTTGACTTTCAAATATCAGACCCTAGAGAAGCATAAAAAGGTAAACAGGAAAAATAATTCATGAGGGATATTAAAAGGTTAAAAACTGTTTATATTCCTACATGGGAAGATAATACTTCTAACACATAAGAACTTTCTCATTATTTGGGCAGCTGAAAGGAATATACTTAGAGGGCACAGGTGTGAATTGATTATGAAGAGATATCTGTAAAGCATTTATTTTTTGTTTATCCTATTTTTGTGGGCTAGACAGGGTGGAGTGGCTTATGTCTAGGGCTGGATTTGGGGTCAGGGCCTCCTGGGTCCAGGGCTGGTGCTTTGTCCACTGTGTCAACCAGCTGACCCATGATGACATCTTTAAAATAAAGTTAAGTGGTAAGAGGAATTCACTGGAAGAAAGGGAAAGGGAGAGGTGGAATGTAGAAAAGCATCTCACGTGAAAGAAACAAGAAAAAGCTTATGGAGTGGAGGTGAAGATGGGGAAGGAGCAAGGGAGTGAGTGAGCCTTACTCTCATCAAAATTAGCTCAAAGAGGGAATAATATACACATTCAAGTGGGTATCATAATACATCTTGCCCTGAGGGAAAGTGGGAGGGTAAGGGGATAATGGGGGAGAGGTGAAGGAAGGGAGGACAGATTGGGGGAAGGAGCAATAAAAAGCAAAACACTTTTGAGGAGGGATAGGGTGAAAGAAGATAGAAAATAGAGTGAGTATTAAGGGGAAGGAATAAGATGGAGGGTAATACAGTTAGCAATAGTAATTGTGAAAGAAATGTTGTCAGATGCTATCAGAAGGATGCATGAAAAATGCAAACCATCAACAGAGAATGAAATGATGGTATCTGAATACAGATTGAAGTATATTTTTTGTTAGTTCCTTTTAAAATTATTTTGTCTGTTTTCTTTCTAATGCGAAGATGGTTTGTATGACTGCAGATGTATAACTTGTATTGAATTGCTTGATTTCTTAGGGAGGGGTTAGGAGGGAGGGAGGAAGAAAAATTGAAACACAATGTTTTACAAAACAATGTGAAAAAAATTTTGTTTTTTTACATGTAACAGGGAAAATGCTAAATAAATAAATTTTACAAAAAGAATGGACTTTCAAAAGACACCCTCACACCTATATAAATGGGAAAACTGATCTCCTCTCTTTAGGGAATAGGGCACAGTTCTTGGGTAAATCACTGTGCGCTGTTGTGAAATTAATTCTGTTAGGTAATTTAATCTTTCTAGTTTATTTTTCATTCAATCAGGTTTAGAGCTAAAATAGAATAAAAGGACAAGTTTGAAAGGGACTTTGGAAATCATATAATGTTAATAGGTGATAGGAACCAGTGTGCTTCTGTGAGAAAATGTTTTGCAGTCTGAGGATTCTGCTTCAAGCCTGGCTCTGACACTACCTGGGTGATATGAATTAAGTCACTTAACCTTGCTGGGCCTTACCTCTTCTGTAAGATGAGATATAGACTCTGAGGTCCCTTCCAGAACTAGATCTATATTATGAACTTCCAGATTCTACAGATGTGGAAGAGAAGGTTTTTGGAGGATAAATTACATGCCTAGGGTCATACTGTCAAGGAAAAGGCAAAGAACAGAGCTCTAAAGATGCATTTGAGTAGCAGCCATTGATGACTATGAAGAGAATTATATGAGAAAAAGGATAGAGGGTTGGTTGAATGAAACTTGCTTTCATTGTCCCCATCACCTCTATCTCCAATAAATGACTTAGAATGATTTTGAGACCCTGGCCTCCCTCATCTCTCCCATTGGGAAACTGAGACAAGAGTAGGACGAAGCAGGAAAAGAAGTTGGACTCTCTTCTATTTTCTGTACCTATTGTGTTAGGATATTGAATCATGTGGAAATGAAAATAGATATCTTTGTTGCCACTGCTCTATCCACTCTGTTGGGAAAAGGAATTTGAAGGTTGGTGAGTCCCTAGAGGGTACCATTATTTCAGAAGTGACTCCTACCAGGTTCACTTCATGCCAAACAATTTACTTTCTGGATTTCTCTGCCTCCCCACCTTGCCTTTTTTCCCAGAGTAGTGTATCCTTTTTCCAGTCTCTCTTTATGTTTTGTATCTTTCTATTAGAAGGGAAGTTCCCTGAGGACAAGGATTATTTTATTTGCTTGTATCTGTATTCTCTCTCTTAGCTGAGTTGCCTGGGATAATAAGAACTAGGCTTTATATAGTACTTTCTTCATGCCAGGTACTTTATAAATATTGTCTACTCTGATCTTCTCAACAACCCTGTGAGGCAGATATTATTATTATTATCACCAAACAGTAGTTAATTGACTCATACAATTACACACAGCTAGTAAATGTCAGAGACTGGATTTGAACTAAGGTCTTCCAAACCTTAGGCCCAGGATTATTCTATTTACTGTACCACCTAGCTGCTTGCTTTTCTCTCTCTCTCTCTCTCTCTCTCTCTCTCTCTCTCTCTCTCTCTCTCTCTCTCTCTCTCCAGCCATCATATCTATCTATCCATCTTCCTCCCTCCTTCCTTCCTTCCTTCCTTTATCTCTCTATCCATTCATCCACCTATCTGGTCCCTTGTTCCACATTGCCACTTTTGAACTTTTCCTCTACCTCCATCACTAAGCACCTAATTCTGTCCCATCCTATCTAGATCCTTGTTGCTCACCTTTATTGGTCCCTAGGCAAATTTCCTGCAATAAATCCATTATTTGTTTTAATCTTCTTTCCATCCTAATCCCTGCCTCCAGTTGCCCAATTTCTTCAGTCCTTATGACTTCTGTTTCTAGTTTACTTCAACCATGAAAAGGACCTTACCTTAATCCACCTTTCTTCATAATTGAATTATAAATCTCAATGTACTATTCATTATTGTAGCATGGTATGAATTTTTAAAGAAAGAAGGTGTGATATTGTTAGAGTTAGCTCCAGCAATTATGAAGATTTGGAATTACAACCTGATTCTGACACATATTGGTTACGTCACCAGGGCAAGTCACTTGACCTGAATTCGTGGAAGGTATTTTCTCACCAGGAGTTCCTACTCCAATAAAATTGGTATAGGATATGAATACATTTTTTAAAAAATGTAAAAAAGTTAAAAAAAATTAACAAAAGGGCTTATTTGGAATATCTAATTACTTTCAGCCTTGAGGGAGAAGTCAGGACAAATGCTAGCTCTTTAAGATCTTTAAGAGGAAGAGGCAATTCCCACAGCTTTTAAAGCCATCCTTGTATTCTGGGGCAAGTTTGGTGTTATATCTGAACACAGCTGAGACTATTTTAAGATCCATGGTGAGACTAATCGACCAATTTTACCAATAATTAGCTCTGACTAAAAGAAGAAGAGGAAATGCCAAGTAGAGGAGGAAGTAGCTATGCATGATGTAGCTGACAGGAAGGGACCCTATCAAATTAGTGATGCTCGCCTACTTAACTGTAATGAGAACAGGAAGATCTATGAGTTATGCCTAAATTTGAAGGAAGGCTTTCAAGTTTTGGTTGAATTGTTTAAAGAAACAGTGACTAATCTTTAGATTTGCCAGTACTATACCACTGTTTAATTTTGTAGAACTTTGATATTTTAATAGATTTGTTATCTCATCAATGGGGGTAATCCCTACGATGTTACAGGCTAAAACCCATCCACACTTGCTCATGTTGGTTAATTCTTGACTATGTCTCATTGTGAGTTCTTTGTACAAAATACTCCAGTATGTTAAGATGTTAAGTAGGGAGGGTCCTCTCCCTCTCCCTCTCCCTCCCTTCTTCCCTTTCTTTCTTTCTTTCTTTCTTTCTTTCTTTCTTTCTTTCTTTCTTTCTCTCTTTCTCTCTTTCTCTCTTTCTCTCTTTCTTTCTTTCTTTCTCTCTTTCTCTCTTTCTCTCTTTCTCTCTCTCTCTCTCTCTCTCTCTCTCTCTCTCTCTCTCTCTCCTCTCTCTCTTTCTCTCTCCTCTCTCTCTCTCTCCATTATATGGATATGAGTAGAACACAAAAGCTATGCCCTAGGAAAATAAGGTTGCTACATGGTCACACTACTGTTTTTCTTACTTTGATAAAGAAAGAAGGAAGGATGAAAAGAAGAATGAAAAGAAGTGAGAAAGAAATAAGCATTTTAAAAACACCTACCATATACCAGTCACTTTACAGATACTCTCATTGATCCTTACAACAATCCTGTGAGGTAGGTGCTAGTAATATTGCTGTTTCACAGTTGAGGAAACTGAGACCCACAGAGATTGAATAAATTGCTCATCATCACACAGCTAGTAAGTATTTGAGGCTGGATTTGAATTCATCTTCCTGAATCTAGGTCCAGTACTCCATTCATTGCACCAACCATATGCTTTTAGGCAGCTTCTTCTTTACATTCTTTTTTTCCCTGTACATTCTTAATTGTAAATTTGGCATAGAATGCTCATTCCCATCATGTGACTCATACTTTGGGTGACCTGCCACCTTAATTCTCCAGAGACTGTTATTCTATGCAAGATCTTGTTATTTCATTTTAGTTCTGTGACTTGTGGGATCTTAGGCAAATAACTCAGCTTCTTTGACTTTCAGTTAATTTAGAGAAATTTGTACTTTGGTTTAGTACTTAGATGATCTTTAAGGTTCATATAGATGTACCATCCTGCCATTTTAAGATAAAGTATCTATCTTCCACTTAAATACCTATAGTACTGCCTAGAAAGTTACTTAAGTAATTGAGACAAAAATAGATTATTAGGCCTAAAATATCCAGCTAATTGCCTCAAATCTCTACTTTGCTTAGTCTTTTGTTTATTTTTTACATTTTCTTTTTTTAAAACATGAACTGACAAACACCTAATAATTTTCTTTTAAAAATTATGAACTGATAAACACCTACACACATGAAGATTTTCATATAAAAAGAACAGAAAAACTGAAGTTTATGTGAAACCATGGGACAGCTAGGTGATACAGTGGATACAGTGTTGGGCCTGAAGTCAGGAAGACTCATCTTCCTGAGTCCAAATGTGGTCTCAGACACTTAGTGGCTGTGTGACCCTGAACAAGTCCCTTAACCCTGTTTACATCAGTTTTCACATCTGTAAAATGAACTGGAGAAGGAAATGGCAAAGCACTCTAGGATCTTTGCCAAGAATACCCCAAATGGGGTCACTAAGAGTCAGACATGACTGAAAAACAACTGAATATGAAACCATGAGTCTCTATAACACATCTTGCTTTTTGAAAGATACATTGAATTTAAAACAATATTGCTAATACAACTGCTTGTCTGTGCCACTTTCTGTACTTCTTTCAGTTCTGTATATTGCAAAAATTTTCATTGTCACTCTTTTTCTCTTTTCGCCTCCATCATTATCACTACCTCAAACTTTCTCCCATAACTCACTCCCCTTCCAAAAAACACCTTCTCATAACAAATAAGTATAGCCAAGTATGAAAAAAAAATCACACATTGGTTCTATTTGAAAATGCATGTCTCCTTCTTCATCTACAATGCATTACCTCTCTACCAAGTGGTGGAAAGAATATTTCATTATCAGTTACCTGAAGTTGTGATTTCTGGGTTCTGAAGCATTTAAAAATTGTCCTTTTACCTTCAATTTTCATTTCTCTTTGCAAATCAAGACACCACTAGGCTCTGTTTTTGTCCTTCTTTACTTCCTTTACCACTTTTTGAAGATATTAGCAATGTGAAAAAACATGTCTCCTATCTCTATTAGAAAATATGTAGTTCATTATCATTTGCCACCTGCCAATTGTGCAAATGTATTTACCTTTCTAGGTTTTCTTTGTTTCCTGTGTTTTCATTTCAACAGTTCTACTTAGCTCTGATCTTTTATGCTAGGGATGTTGTAAAGTCCTCTGTTTTATTAAGGTTCATTTTCTCCACCTTATAGGCTTATAATCAGTTTTGAAGGGAAAGCCTAGCAAAGCCTAGATTATAAATCCTTTTATTTTGCTTGTTAAGAGTATCACATTCTATGATTTTCTCTCTTTTATAATTGCATCATAGTCTTCTGCCGACTTGACTGTAGTTCCATGGCATTTGAATGCTTTCTGGGGCTTTGGTACTTTTTTTCCCCTTTTCCTCCACTTTATTTCATACTCCCACCACATCACCACAATCTTAATTTAAACGAAAAACCATTAGGGGTTTTGGAAAGGGGTGTGTGTGTGTGTGTGTGTGTGTGTGTGTGTGTGTGTGTGTGTGTGTGTGTGTTCATGTACTGGGGGGAGAGGGGAAGGGGATGGTGTCACAGCCTGAGGTATTGCAGGGGAGGGGAGGAGACAAGTCAGCGGATGGTCTTGACAGGGCTCTTGAAATTTCTGGCTGCCTGAAGCTTGATAGGCCATAGGGTGGATCTTGAAGCCATACAGCCTGGGTACAAATTTGTTGGCAGGCCTGTACTCACTATGCACCATAAAGAGCATGTGGGTAAAGCCAGTGCCAAAGTAAGCACCATCTGTGTGCTGGTGTCTGGACGACTTGGGGGTATAAACATCCATGCACTTGGCCTCACCTAGTATGTCTGACAGTCCAATGGGCAACAGGGGATGGTTTTCACAATATACATGGGGACAATAATCAAAGTCTCCCTGCTGGTATTTTTCCAACATCTGGGCGATGCCACGGTTTGTGAGGATGTAGCGGGCATGAATCAGTTCATACAGCACCTTGGCTGCCTGCTCGATCAGGTCATTCTGGTTGGGGCTGTTCTCCAAATCCTCATCAGGTTCCAAGTTGAGGATCATGTCTAGTGCCTGCCTATGGTGGGGCACCTGTTCTTTGAGCCCTGTGAGGTTGAACTTGTCTTGGATATAGTCTTTTACTAGACTTTTAGCTCCTTAAAGTGGGGCACTGTTTCCAGGATGCAGTATCCCAAGCTTCAGAAGTCCCAGGTGGTATGATTTAAGGAGCATCAGGTTCTTCTCTCGCCCAGGCTGTTTCCTGGTCCTCGATGACCCCAGACCAACTTGCCAATCAACCAGCTTTGTGTGTTGTGGTTTTTAGCTCTGATGAGCCTGTGCCCCTCCCCCACCTGGGCCACTGCTACTCAAGCCCACCTCCTGGTTCTCAGCAGGGGTGTAAAATCCAAGTTCTGCCTTAGCACCAGCATAGACCCATGTAGTCTCTCCCCTGCTCAGGGCTCAGCCCACTCACCAGACTGTGAGCTTAGTTCCAGACGACACTGGTGCTTCAGCTGATTCAGAGGCTCTGGGGGGTTTGCTTCTCTGGCGAGGACTTCCTGAGACTGGATCTGTGTCAGGGTGACTGTGGGGTTGGGCCCAACTCCTGTATCAGCACAGCAGCTCCCTCCTTCTGACCTTCCAAGCCATTCTTGGTTAGAAGATGATTTCAGCACATTCTTCTGTGAGTTTTGCTGCTCTGGGCATTTTCCTATGGCTATTTGGATGTTTTTTGGAGCGATCCTGTCATGAGTTCAGGAGCTCACAGCCTTTCCTCCACCATCTTGACTCCACCCCGGAAGTCCCCTTGGATATAGTCTTCATCCACCTCACAGAAGAATTCATTGCCACGAAGCCCATAGAACCATGAGATCCAGGATACTTCCTCCGAGCTACTCATCTTTTCGTGAGCTACCTGGCCAGGGCTGGGAGTGAGAGGGAGAAGTTGCTCCCAGGGGGCGGAGGTGGCAGCAGCAAAGATGTGCAGGGAAGGACTCAGACCTGACCTCAGCAGGCAAAGGTGGGGTGGGGGGTGGGGCGGTAGGGGAGAGGAGAAGGGGGAAGAGAAATGGGAGGGCAGGAGGGGCGGGAACGTATGCAGAGCACAGGAGCAAGAGGTCAGGTTTCTCCTGTGGAAGACTTTGTGGTATTTTTCTTTGACCTGGAAGTATACGTTGTCTTTCTCTCTTTGTTTCTCTTTCTTTCTTTTTTGTGAGGCAATTGGGCTTAAGTGACTTGCCCAGGGTGACACAAGCTATTAAGTGTCAAGTGTCTGAGGTTGGATTTGAACCCAGGTCCTCCTGAATCCAGGGCCGGTGCTCTATCCACTTCTCTACCTAGCTGCCCCTGGAAGTATGTATTTTTACTATGATATTTCTGGAAGTTTTCCATTTGATGTTTTTTTTTTCTTCCTATTTGCATATTACCCTCTAGATCTAAGTTTGAAAGTGATTTTTTACAAAAATGTTGATGTCCATTTTGGGAAGGGTGAGAGGGGGTTATGTGTTCAGGTGATCCAATGATGTGTAAATTATCTCTGCTTGACTTAATTTTGAGGTCAGTAATTTTTTAAAATAGTAAATACCTTCCGTATTCTATTTATTTTAGTCTTTTGTCTTTGTGTCAATAGTTCTTGTTATGAAATCACTGAGTCCTATTTCCCCCATCTTATATTTTTTTTCAAGAAACCCACTTCTTCGGTAAGATTTTTCACCGTTTGTTTTAGTCTATTTATTTTCTTTTCAATTTTTTTCCCCTCAAGAACTTCAATTTAAAAAATCTTTTCTTTTTTCTACAAGATACTTCTACAATTCTTGTGGCTAGGCTATTCCTTTTTCTGAAATCTTATATGGTCTTTGAAGTTCTCTTAACCTATATTTCTTCATAATATTCTATTTTCTTCTGTTTACTCATATTTCTCATCTCAGTTTCTGGATTCAAGAACTGATCTGGGTCAGATTCTGTCCCTTTCTACACTCTCAGATGAAGTGGGCAAGACCTGTGTGGTCTTTTTTCTGGTCTGTAGTGTCTGTAGTCTGACTGCTACTACTGTAGTCCTAGATAAGATGACTGTGAGTGAATTCCTCCTTTTGATACAATTCCTGGTTTCTTTCTTGTTTTCTTATGACCCAACTTGGGGGGGATCAGGGCCCAAGGAGCTGACCTTACCCCTTGTACAATCTTGCTTTGGGAATTAACTTTTTTCTATGCTGACCCTCAGTCCTTCCAATCCACTGTCAGAAATTGTGCTCTTCTTGTGCACATAACCAGTTATTAAGTTACTTCTGCCTGCCATTGGGCTTTTGAGTCATGTACTTACTTCATGGCCCCGTGGTTTTAGAATCTATTTATGAGTGCTTTTTATTGCTTCACATTGCTCTGATGAGTCCCTGTAAGAGAATCTTGACAGGCTTCAGGACCCATTCATTGGAGACAGAGCAAATTTTTATTATCGCTGGAAAATATTTATCAGGATGGGTTTCAGGCCCTGTTTATGAGATTATGCATAGCTTCCATTTCCCTTACTAAGTCTCCATGTAGTGCCCAAAAGCTTCTAGCCATGTTCTTGTGTACTCCTGGATGGGATGAAATAAATGGTTAGTATCTCTCTTTGTCTTCTTCATCATTGTTTCATCTGTTGCCCTTTAAATATTTGCTGGAATGTTTATGGAAAAGCTGGAGTCCTTTAGGGATTCTTAGATTAGTATTTTTTTTTTTTTGGTGGGGCAATGAGGGTTAAGTGACTTGCCCAGTGTCACACAGCTAGTAAGTGTCAAGTGTCTGAAGCTGGATTTGAACGCAGATCCTCCTGAATCCTAGGCCAGTGCCTCATCCACTGTGCCACCTAGGTGCCCTATCTTAGATTAGTATTTTAATCAGAAGAGGTTCATCTCAATTCATAAGATTCTTCATGATATCTCTATATCTGCTTGACTCATCTTGATGACTTTTTCAAATAAAGTCTGAGACAAAGGGCTGAGTTGAAAATTTCTTCCCTTTCTAGTAACCAAGCTTGTTGATGACCATTAAGCAAAACAAAACAAAACAAAACAAAACAAAAAAACAGCCTCTGTGCCATGGCAATGATATTTATTCAACATTTCAGATACACATTGCTCTAATTATTCTAAAATCATGAAAAGAGTTGTGCAATTTATACTAGATTCTTCACATAAACTTTGGGATTGGTGAGAAATGGAAATATGTATTTCACAAGGAGAGGTGCTTTAATACGCAGAGAGCTGAATAAATCTGCAGATAGTCTAATTAGGTTCAACTGATCTATTTCAAAATGCAGGATAACATAGATTTACTTTGCCAGAATTCAAGTTTTCTGATGTGAGAAAAGTGTTTAAACTATAATATTGACACATCAAACACCCTGGTCTAGGGTATAGATCTGTTTTCTTCAATAAAGCAGATTCTCCAAGTTCTCAGGTTATTTTCTATTACAACTTTGTAGATGGTAAAAAATTTCTCCTTCTGGATACAATGTCTACAATTGTCCAATTTTTACTATGGTTAAACACTAAAAATGCGTCCCTAGGACAGAATTAAATATTTTTAAAAGTTCAGAGAAAAGATACATATGATTTCATGATCTGGGGCTCTAAAAGGGAAAATACCTCAACTGACATACAAGACTCTCAGAAATGAAATTACAATATAATTGTGAATGATTTTAATGAGAACAAAAAAAAATGTATTACTGCCTTGTAAATTCATGGAAGATAGTTTTTGGAAAGGGCATGTATAAAAGCAAGACAGCTCCTACCCTGAAGAAACTTGCATTGTATTTAGGGAATATAACATGTTCGCATAGAACTAATTATGAGAGCTATCACCCAAACATAAATTATCCATATCCATATCCATGCTTCCATCCATCCATCTATCTATCTAGTAGTTTCAGGGAATGCACTATAGTTGGAGGAATCAGGAAACATTTCTTGAAGGAAGTGACAGTAAAGCTCAGCAATGAAGGAAGTTAGGGGTTCCAAGAGGCAAAAGTGAGGAGAGGCCAAACTAGGGGTAGCATAATGTTCAAAACAAAGCAAATAACAATGCTATGCACTGGTTAGCTTAATACTGAAGCACCATATTCAGTTCTGTTCACTCAATTTTGAGTGAGATATTGACATGCCTTAACAACCAAGACAGTGAAGGGACTAAAACCATGTCATATAAGGAAAGGTTGAAGAATAGAGAAGAGATTTGGGGGAAACATGATGTTGGCTTTAAAATATTTGAAGGACCATGTGGTGGAATGGAAATGAATTAAATGTCACAATAAGAGACTTCCCCCTATGTGAGTGCCCTTTGGTGAAAGGTCACCTGTAGGGGTAAGGTCTAAGGTCTCTCCAAGTGGCACATAGTAGGGGCTGCTCCTCCTGTCCTTTGTGGGCTTTTCAGACCTGATGGAATTTGTCTCCCTATGGGTCATCTCTACCCATACTTCCTATATAGTTTTGTGTTGCTATTGATATGAAGCTCTTGAGGGTTCTGTCGAGTCAGAACATAATAGATTTAAGTTTCTGTCCATCATCTGTTGGAGGGATTTATCTTATTTTGTGTAGCTCCAGAGTGAGGACCTGGGACCATTGGGTAGAAGTTTCAGGAAGACATAGTTTGTCTCACTGTAAGGAAGAATATTGTCTCAATTAGAACTGTCCAAAAAATTTAGTAGGCTTCTTTGTTGGTTGGTGAATTTCCTCTCACTGAACCCATGAAAGCCAAAGCTAGAGGACCACACATGAGAGATGTTGCAGAAAGGACTTAGATAGAGGTGAAAGGTTAGATAACTCCAGGGATTTTAAACATTTTTGTGGTCATCAATCCTTTTAGCACTATGGAAAAGTCTTTGGACTCTTCATCAGAAAAATATTTTAAAGCCGTTAAATAAAATACAGAGGATGATCATAAAGGAGGCCAATTAAGTTGAAATAAATATATTTATCACTTTTTTACAAGTCAGGTACTCTTAGTTAAGAATGCCTGGAGAAGGTCTTTAAGATCCATGCTAACATTGAGATCTTATGGTTCTAAGTTATTTAACTAGCAATTGATTTGTAATTAGATAGTAGGTTAGGTACTGACAATATATTAAAAATTAAATTAAAATGGAAGCTTAAAATAATACAGAATTTAAGGAATCTATGTCTTGACTTCCTATCGTAGCTGTATATTTCAGTTCTGTGGTTTGACTATTTTATCTCAGGTAGGTATGGTATTCTTTGTTGGAGACAAAAGTAAATCCATGAGCACTTTTATGTAATTCAGCTGAATGTCATTGTAGTAACTAAGGATACTTAACTTACAACTAGGCCATAGCATTAACCCTTTGAAGCCATGCAACCACTAATTAGTAAGTTAATATTTTGATACTGGTTTATCTAAGGCATTGATACTTAAGATGCTGGTTTATCTAATATTTCAGTAAAATTTTATGTCATCAGAATATACCTTTTCATTTTGATCTGATGATTTATAGTTATGGGAAATTATAATAGCTAACATTCATATAGAGAACTTTAATCTTTTCATAGCAGTTTACCTGATCATATTTGATTCTTCAAATATTCTTACAGGCAGGTGCTATTGGCAGCCCCTTTTGTAGAAGGAGAGAGGTTAAGTGTGCCCAGAGTCACATCACTAATAATACTCAAAGGTTAGATTTGGACCCAGGTATTCCTTACTTCAAGTCCAGCCTCCTTTTGATAACATCAATGCAGCAAAACCAAGTGAAAATGACTCTCTGATTGGCCAGTTCAAAGTACACCTAGGAAAATATGAGAAGGAATGATTCCAGGTTCTGAATTCCATCTACCATTTCTTAAATGTGTTTTACCTTTGGTCAATATTCTTTCAATTATGTTTGATAAGCCAACCTATTCTCCTTAATTAAAATGTTGGCAGAGAGTCTACATGTGAATTTATGCCAAAGGATTTATTGTAATCTCCTTGTTTTATGATATCCCATTTTGAATAGTGGCAGAGTAATTTCATAAATCCTTGTGAAGGAGACTCGTACATGTGTGCTCTGTCTTCATCATAATCTTTTTGGGTAGCAGTGAGTTTGTGTGGAACAAAAGCATGTTACCCAAATACACTGTTTTAATACATTAATAAAAAGAATCTAGTTGTGAAGGGCATTTATAGTTAATGGATGTGAAGAAGATACTCCCTTGCCAGAAATGTTAGCTCCTGCTACTGACAACAATGAATGGAAAAAATCAACCATATTTCCTACTACTGGAAAGTCACAATATGGAAAGGAAATTATTTGAAAAGATAGATATACATACATAGCCACATCAATCCAAAGCTCAATACTGTCCAGTAAAAGAAGTTTGACAAACTAGAGACAGGAGATCTGGATTCGCATTCAGGTTCCTAGACTCACTAGCATTGGTAAGAATGCCTTCACCTTAAGTCCTGCTCATGAGGTGTCCAGGACGTGTTTACTTCACACTGGTCTCAACTCCTCTCTCTCTCTCTCTCCAGATTTTTTTTCTTTTTTCTTTTTTTCTTTTTCACTAGCCGCTTTCCCAACTTGGAGGTAGATTGGTGGCACAGCATATAAAGTACTGGGCCTGAAGTCAGGAAGACCTGAGTTCCAATCTGGTCTCAGACAGTTACTAGCTGTGTTGCCCTTGACAAAGGCACTTACCCTCAGTTTTATCACCTGTAATATGGGTATCATAGTAGCACCTACCTTCCCGAATGGGTGAGAGGATTCAAATTTATAAAGTAGGTAGAATACTGCCTGGCACATAATAGGTGCCTAGTAAATATTCCCAACTCTTTACAACCAATTTCACTCTTTGAATTTGACTCCACCATCATAGTCCCAGGGAAACCACCATGAGCATCCCTGCACTGGGGACCTTCCCCTACATAGCTTTTTAGTTTTTTGTGGGGTTTTTTTTTGGTATGCTATCTTTTCCCCATTACATTCTAAGTTCTTTGAAAGTAGTCTTTATTGTCTTTGAAAGACAGTCTTTATTGCTTCTCCAGGACTTAGCACCATGCCTAAAACCACAGTAGGTAATTAATAAATATTTGGTAAATTGAATTCAATTTTATGAATGAAATATTTATTGAATCAAAAAGTTTCTTTCCTTCAATCTTGCCTTAGAGATGCTTCTTCTCTGAGGTCAGTTTGGCTGGGTTTTAGGGTACAGGAAGCAGAATCAGAACAGATCAAGTTGGAAAGGTAGGTTAAGGCCAGATCATAGAGAACCTTGCATACCAGACTTTGAATGACATAATCTGCTATCCAAACATAATTAAATGAAATTGTTATGTATAGATACTCTGGCTTAAGCTTTAATTACCAAGTTAAACGAGGAAGAAATACACTTGGCCTATGTTATCCAGATTAGTTATGTATATTATCCAAATTAATTGAGTTACTGTTGATTCTTCATCTCAAGCACTACAAAGGAATTCTTATTAGTAATGACTACTGGGCCTTCTCTGCAGGGTTACCTGGTGTCAGAATTTTTCCATCTTCATGGGATTTGGAAATAGTCTGTGACCACAGGTCAGGAAAAAAGTGACATTCAACAGGAAGCAAAGCTATTGTCTCATCACCTGGTAACAGATTCACACTACAGCAATCCATTCTGCTCCTGGGATGAAAGCAGGTGTTTTGCTTTAATTAAGACCAACAAAGGCTTTTCTTGTCTCAATAGGCTTGTATTTTTAGACTCTAAGGTAAGGAAAAAGAGAACATTATCCCATTCTGTGCATGAAAATAAAGATTCGGCATGAACTGCATAATTAAGAACTGAAAGAAGGGGGAAATGCAATTCAATTAAAACTGACAAAAAAGTACAAGGAATCAATGGCTTTATTTGGTGTTTAATGATGATACTGTTTTCATCTCATTATCTGTGAGTCATAACCAGCTCCACTTTAACCTAACTGTATTCCTTACAGAGTAAACTGAAATATGCAATTTGCAATGGCATCATCAATTAAAAAGAGGCTTATTTTAGATTATCATAAATTGATCTTGAGGACTGGGACCAACCTTTTCCCATTTTAGTTTGTCAGTTTGTAAGAGTGATGAACGATTTTGGTACTCTCACAGGGCTGTGTTGTGAAGGGTAGGGCTTGTGTCATCTGAGAAAAATGACAACTCATATGCTCTTGGGCTTGGGAAATGCTGTGGTCATACATCTTGAGATCTGATGATATGAACAAAACATGAAGGGGTTTAGATGGCACTGGAAATATTAGATTGGTCTGTCCATGTAAAATGAATCATCTCATTGGCATGAGATCAAGTGTAGCCTAGCAGCAGCTCTTCTCTCTGGACTCAGTCATCAAATATAAGTATTAGGACAAAGGATATTAAAATTGGGGAACGGAAAGCCAGAGAGGGGAGGCTAGAGAAAAGGAACATGAAAGTGAATATGGTTAGGCGTTACAGAATATTTTGAGGAAGAAATTGGGAGATAGAGAATTATTTAATTATTATTTGTTGTTCTTATTCAGTCATTTTTCAGTCATTTTTGAGTCTTCATAACGATATTTGGGGTTTCCTTGGCAAGGATACTGGAGTAATTTGCCATTTCTTTCTCCAGTTCATTTTACAGATAAGGAAACTGAGACAAACATGTTAAGTGACTAGCCCACGCCCACACAGCTAATAAGTATCTGAGGGAAGATTTGAACTCAGAAAGATGAGTCTTCCTGACTTCAGGCCTGACACTCTATCCACTGTGCCACCTAGTTTTTATAGGCTCCTAATTTTATCTGTAAGTAACATAGGATAAAAGTACTATGTGATGCAACTTTTACATTGCTATTAACTTGACAATACAGTGTGCAGTTTTTCTACTGTGTGAACCAGCCAGACATTGATGTCATCTTCCAGTATCTTTCTACAGGTCTTCAAGAGTTTTCTTAAGCCACTTTTGACATCATGGTATTGAAGTCTATTCTTAGGCTTGTAACAAGAATAATCAAGACAGTCATACAATTTACTTTGGCTAAGTCAATTAGCATGGGGCTGTAAACAGAGGTCCCCTCTATTTATACATGTATTCTGGCTGGGATACTTCCAACAAAGCCAAGCATATATCTTGGTCCCTTTAGTGGTCCTAGGATCAGCTCTCCAATGGCACTCTTGGTTGGTCCTTTTAACAAGAAATCCACACAAAATATAATTGGCCACTGAGCAAAAAAATAGCTAGACTTTAAAAATAAAGACATTTTTCTGCTTTCCCTTTCTTTCTGACTGTCCAGCAATTTGAGACCCTTTGGGCTCCTTCATTTGTTGTTGTTGGTTCTTTGTTCTCAAAGAGGACCATGACATTGGGGTGATTGCAGGACTTGCAATGAACTGAATTTTTTAAGTGAAGAAGGTATGTGCAAAGTCACCAACTTCACTCTCTCCAGAGACATCTAAGTCGAGTGGCAAGATTTATATCAGGACTACTGGAGATGGCTCAGATGTTTAAGGCAATTGGGTTAAGTGACTTGTCTGGGATCACACAGCTAGTAAGTATCTGAGGTTAGATTTGAACTCAGGTTCTACCAACTTCAGGGCTAGTGCTCTGCCCACTGCACTACATAACTGCCCCAGTTCTCTCTCTGACTTCTATGAAGGGTAGAAAGGAAAGGAAAGGCTCTTGGTCACCTTTGGCAGTTGTTTAAATATAAATAGTGAGAATATTTATGTTGATGAGGCAGAGACTGCATCTTGGAGCTCTGACTGCCTCTTCAGCTTTGTCATTCTTTTCCTTAGTAAATGTGACCACACAGAAATTCAGAGATGGCCATTCACAGTCTTGGAGATAACCTCACAAATTCTAGACATTGGGAGCTCCTGGGTCTTGGTGCTGGTTGTCCAGTTAGAGCTTACCTCTGCGACAGCTTCTCAGGGGTAAAGATGACCACCATCAGAAAAATACTACAGACGAAAGCACTATGGCCAAATTATGGTATAATTTGACAGAAGATATGGGCCTACAGTAAATTGCCTGAACAGTGTAGTTCTGGGATAAAAATGGTTGATTTGAAAAAAAAATATTTAAAATATCAACTTTGTGAGAAGAATATAATATATAATAGGTTACTGTTAATGCAAACTTCTGAGTCTTTTGTATTTTAAGCCTTTTTTATGAAGGAAGAAATAAGTATCCTATATATAAGTATACATTTTGTATATTGAATACTGTTTGAGAAGATGAGGCATGAACCAAATACAGGTTTTGTCTTATAGATCCCCTCCTTTAATCCAAGTTCTACTCTAGGTTAGGATGAAATTAATCAAACAGTTCAAGAAACAAATATACACACAGAGACACACAGACACACACATACTCTTTGGGGTTGGGGGTGAAATTCATCCCAGAACCAAACTCAATCAGTATGAGTCCAAAGACAGTGGCCCAGCCTCTGTGCCCTAGTGATTTAGGTCATTGATAGATAGTTATACTTTTATTCCTTTAGTCCTTCCCATGAACTGAAAATGGTTATGAAACTTTTTTGTTTGTTTTGGTAAAGAAGTTACCAAGATAAAATAATTATTTAATGTGATTTTCTGTGTTGTCATTTAGTTTGAGGTCATACATGTACATTAAATGATTAATAAGATGTTTTGCTTCAACTATCTCTTTAGTTTGGAAGCCATATTAAGGTTTGTTTAGGGGAGGCGAAAATAGATTTAAGGCTAAGCAGAACAATAATGTTTCCCTGAAAATATGCAGCATTTAATATTAATCGTTCTTGACTTTATTGTCTTGGTAGCATGTTTTAAATTGTGTTTTCCATGTAGAAATCAAACACTCTAGTATTGTTATGATGCATATAAAATATTACATCTTATTGTAAAGAATTAATTGTTATTTGAGGTTTTTATGCCTCGGAGCGCACTGGTCTGGGGCTCTGCAAACTGCATGGTGCTCCACCCACTGGTTGTAGCCGTTGCCAGGGCTCTGGCACCTCATGTCATCACCACTCGCCTATGCACATGGGCCTGGCAAAATTATAATGATTGGAAGTCTAGTGAGGGCAGTCAAGTGACTGTCAGAGCGGCTATCCCATTGGCTGGGGCTGTGTGGGGCGTTTTTTAGGTTTGGGGGAGAATTGGGCATTCTAGGTGGAAGCTGGAAAGTGACAGGTGTTCTGCTGAGTATTTTCAGTTGATTCCTAGGCGGAGGTATTTTTTCAGGTATTATAATTTCCCTTTCCCCATTTTATTTCCTTTCACTTGATCCTACTGATCCTGTCTGTGTGTGTGTGTGTGTGTTTTTTAAGTTCATTCTTGTTAAAAGAAATCTTGTTCTGTTTTGAGTGAGGCTGGTGGTCTCCTTCCTTTCCCCAATATTGCAGCGAGCCGCTTAACTAGCGCTCCCCAATTAAAAATTGGTCCCAGGGGCAGCTAGGTGGCGCAGTGGATAAAGCACTGGCCCTGGATTCAGGAGGACCTGAGTTCAAATCCGGCCTCAGACACTTAACACTTTCTAGCTGTGTGACCCTGGGCAAGTCACTTAACCCTCATTGCCCCACAAAAAATCAAAAAACCAAAAACCAAAACAAAACAAAAAAATTGGTCCCCACAGTTTATAATACACATATATATGTATATTCACATGTATGCAAGTATTTATACATGCCCACCTCTACCCCGCCCTCCACCCCTGCATACACACACACACACACACACAGACACACACAGAAACACACAGACACACACACACACATTTGCAGTATGTGATTAAGTGTATAACTGAGGTAAAGGTTTTGGGATAATCAGTAAAAGAGCTATAATGTAATGGCACTTTTTCCTCATCAATAAACAGTTGCTCTTTATTCCCTTTGGACTTTTGGTCAAACATTTTTTTTTCTTAGCCAATATATTATTTTTTGTGTTTATAGATTTCTTTTAATGATACAAGCTATAACTGCAATGAAAAAAATACATAAACATATAATTGACCTATATTTGGAAAGGTCATTGACACTCAGCTTTGGTAATATATGTGATGTCATTTACTTAGGGAGGATCAAGTTGACATTTGAAAAGAAGCAGGAAAAATGTTTGATTCATATTAATGTGCTATTGTGGACTATTTTAGTCAATAATATTGGATTTTATAGAATCCCATGTATCTGCAGTTTAGTATAAATCTAGAGTTTCATTCTTTCCCCTCGAGGTAACTATTCTGTCGTTAATTGTATTAATAGTACACAAGCTGTTACTAATCTGATGTAACTTGTTTTATCCTTGTGCTGAACTTCTTACAACTATATAAAAAACCAGAAATTTTCTAGATCCTCCTTCTCCAGGATTTCTTCATTGTCTTTGGTTTATTTTCTTTTCATATCTCTGTAGTAATATATTTGATTGAGGTTGAATTGTATATTTGCTATTTACACTGTTTTTACTCTTTGTATCATCAAACCATTTAATTTTTATTTATAATTGCTTATTAATTTATGTTTTGAATATATTGTACAAGTTTCCTTTCTTTTTCCTTTAATAAGGTGATAATATGGTGTCCAAGTTTTCTATTGTGTATGCCAGCAAGATATTGATATGATTTTCTGATGTCGTTCTATAGATCTTCAGTAGCTTTCCCAAGTCACTTCTTTCATGGTGGTGGTTGTCTCCTGTCTGTAGGATATTCTGTTGTTTTTTTTTTTTTCTGAGCCAATGGCTGCTCCATATAATGCTGTATGAAGGTCCTGTTTTTTCCCCTTTTGGTTGAATAGTATTATAAAACTAATGTATTCACTATAGTTAGAGCAGTTACTTTTTGGAATTATTTCTTTTGTTGTTAGTAGTCTGCAAGTTGGAATCTTCAAAAAAGATTTCTCAAGATACAAATTTATGTATGCTCTACTCCTTATAAGTACTGTTTTGTCAAAAAAAATATTACCAGGTAGAATTCCTAGATAAAAAATGTCAGAAACATCACAAAATCAATGTGTACCAAAAAAGGACAATCTTTTCACTCAAACCTACACTTCTTACAAACTTCTTTTTGTTGAAGTCACTGCTATTTTTCAGCTTCTCAGGTTTCTGAACTTGGCATCATCTTCAGTTCCTCTTTCATTATCTCCAAACAAATCCAATCAGTCATGAAATATTGCTGTTGTTACCTCCCTACTCTCTCTTGCATCCAGAACCTTTTCTCTTTTCATACAGCTGCCATCTTAGTTCAATCTCTCATTTTTTCTGGTTTGAAGTATTAGTTTCTTTGCCTCAAGTCTCTCCTGCTACAATCTTTCCTTCCCATAGGTATCTAGCTATATATTTGGACATGGAGTCAGGAAGACCTAAGTTAAAATCTGGTCTCAGGTACTTATTAGCAGTGTGACCCTGGGGAAGTCATTTAACCTCTCTCTGCCTCAGTTTCCTTTGCCATAAAATAGGGAATAACAAATAGCACTTACTTCTCAGGACTGTTGTGAAGATCAAATTAAATAATATTTGTAAAATGCTTCAAATACTTTATAAATGCTGGCTATTGATATTACATAGTTGATAATCCAAGATCCAACCATGCCACTCAGTTCTTGAATAAACTTCAATGATTTCCTATTATTTCCAGGTTAAAATAGATTCTGTTTTGCTTCACAACCCTGACTCAAAATATCTTTCTAGTTTCATTAGCCAACATCCTCTCTACTGTAAACTTGAATTATGCCAAACTGGCCTTCTGTCTCTTTCATCTGTATTTGTGCTTCTGTTCTGTCTTTTCCCCATGCTTGGAATTCAGTCCCTCCTCATTTTTGCCTCATGGAATCCATTTCTTCCTTCAAGACAGAATTCAGGTATCTATTTCTACATGAAATCTTTTCAGGTCCCCTATACCCTATCCCCTTAATTAACTTATTTTTTTAACTATCATGGGTTTCTGACTTAATTGGTTGATTGGCTGAAGTGACTAGAGAACTCACACCTTTTCACTACCTTCTGACCCTAGGTCCTCTCTGACTGGAGGTAGAGTGGGGACCTCATCCTAGAATCTTCATTCAAGTAAGGCTCCCAGATAGCTAGACTCTTCTGGGATTTTCCACTATTTCCTCATGTCAGGTATCTTCCCTGCTCCTCCTCTGCCACCTTTTCACTTCATTTCATATGTTATCTTTGCTCATTAGGCTCTAAGGTCCATGAGATCAGGGAATATCTATTTTTGTATTTGTATCCCTAGCACATGGCACAGTGCCTGGCATATTGTAGATACTTTATAAATATTTATTTGTTGGCTGATGATAGTCAATGACTTCAGCATTTTCAAATTTTACTTCTTCATATTTTATTAGCTCCTTGATTTCATCCATTATTTTGCCTAAACTAGGCTTAGGGATGATGTGTTTTTATTATTGTTATCTTTGTCATCATTGTCATGTTATGATTGGCCTGCTCCGGGTGGCAATATATTATGTAATGTGGACTTGAGGGTACCATTGACAATTCCAGTATGATTCCCTTGCCCATAACCAGTAGGATCTATATACAAATTTGGTTACTCTATAATACTTAAAAATAATTAAAGTATTTGTCTTCAGTCCATTTCATATATTTACCTATTTATGTACACTAATGATCATCTCCAAGTACACCAAAGCATTTCTACAAGGTAGAGTTGTAGGTATCAATGGATTTTGCCTTTCTGTGGTTCAAAAAATTAAAGTTTGCCACTTATTTCACTATCATTTGTGTCAAGCAGCTAAAACAACAGTTTTCATAGGGCTGGTCTGCAACTTTATACTGCCCCATCTATTTCTTAGATTCATTTTGGAGTAGTTTCACCATACTGACCAGTGTGCTTACCTAATCTTTGGTATCACCAGAACCCAGTGGTTCAGCATTTCATAATTCCTTCCAGTCCTTCACAGCTAGCATAGCTGTCTCAGAGCAACTAGAATCTATATTATGCATCACCCTGTCTGGCACTCCCTCAATTTTGATTCTTTTCTCCTGTGCCATCCTGATAACATAGAAAATGGATTGAACTTTGGGGAACAATTATCATCATTACTATTAATGATAAACATAAACAGCCTCATTGGGTCATAGTATCCCATGTCATTGGTAGTAATCTATATACTAAAACAGAGAAAGATGCTGAGTGACCATAGAAGTGATGTTTTCAGTGTCAGACTGAGGTTCTGGGATAGTAAAACTAGCCTAGGTTCTGTTTTTGTCCCATTAATATGTGTGCAACAAGTTGCATACTCCGACTGTTTGACATGTAGTCTACATAAACAAGTCAGTAATGGGATCCTAGATCAACAGGCATGTTGATTGCTACATCAGGGAAAGATTTTATCCCTGTGTATCACAAACCAAATTTATTTAAATAAATTATGATTTGACTTACTCATGCTTCCCAACCACCTAATGCCCTATATGGTCTGGAGTAGTGTCAGAATCATTGTTATAATAAATGATAATCCAGGAATATTTTTCCACATAGCCCATGTAGGCAGGCACACCCCGTGCCCACATCCCTGCCTTGATGGCTACTAATGCATAGCCACACTCTCTACTTCAGATTGGAATAGGCAAGATGAACCCACAGTGAAGAGAAATATCTAAGTTCTTTCCCCTTTGCAGTCATAAAAACTTAATTTCCCTGTATCCAATCATTCTTTATGCTGAACAAAAATAGACTAAAATTCTCTATGTCAAGAATCCCTCTCCAGTGAACTAGAATGGTCAGGAACTAAAAAATAAACATACCCATGACAGAAAATTCACAAACCAAATGAAACCAGGGACTATAATTCTTCATAAACCCAGAAGTTAATCTTTAATCTCACATAATGAACATCTTTGGGACTTGTTATGTATGCCATTAAATATTATGCATTTCCCCCACCCCCATTTTTAGCCTGTGGGCTCTGACAGAAGTGTTAGCATTTGGAATGCCAGAAGGGTTTTCATTGACTTTAGCCTAGGAATGTTGCTGCAACTCTTGACTCAAATTTCTCTCTAACTAATGTAGATTGTAAAATAGTTTTAAAGAGGATAGAATTATATTATGATCTAATATTTCTTTTTCTTTTTCCAAGATCATTTTATGTAATACTTATTATTATTTTTTAAATCTAGTAATCAATATATGCTATGGTTCCCGGTGAAGATGACACCACTGTCCAGATGTCAGCAGGATGTACACTTTGAGCTGTCCACATGTTGTGGTGCTGGATTTGTGCTGAGCCATTTATATTTTCTTGCTCATGACCAACAGCAAGCACCTGCAGGGCAGCTGACTGGAGTGTGGGGTGTAGTCAGCAACCACAGAACAGAGCTGAGCTATGCTGTCTTTTTTGCAGTTCTAATCTCCGACCTTGGTCTCACAAGGACCTTACTCTGGTCACAGAGAATGGAAATAAAATAACAATTATAGAATGTTAGAGCTGGAAGAGGCTCTAGAGACTATCTAGTACAATCTCTTCATTTTACAGATTATGAAACTGAGGCCCAGGGAGATGAAATTATTTGATTAATATTACACAGCTAGTATAAAATCCAGGACTAAAACCCAGCCTTCTTGATTCTCAATTTTAGTACTTTTTTAAAACTATATTATGCATATTAATGAATACTTAGAGATATTTACTCTTTATTCACTAGAAATATAAATTTTCTTCTGAATATATTACTTCCTTGTTACACAGAAAAGTCTAATAAAGATTTAATGTTTTCTAAATACAGTATAATCAGAAGTACTGCTTAAAAGATGCCATATTTTAAATACCTCACTAAAATATGTGAGCTGTTTACCAAATATTGATTAAATAACACTTTCACTTCCTACCATCAACAAGTGCAACCTGCATGCTTAGGAACATAGGATAATAGGAATTCAATCTGCGAAGAATATTAGAAACCATCTAGTACAATAACCTCATTTTACAGATAATGAAATTGAAGCCAAGTAAAGTTAAATGACTGGTTCAAGGTCAGAAGGGCAGTCAGTAGCAAAGTCAGAGTTTTAACATGGGTTCTTCATAATTTGTATTTGATACTACAACACGTAAAGTTTTCTGGCTGTAGATAACCTTTCTCCCCTTATCTGCCCAATAAAAACCTTTAGGTTATATTTTTTCATGCCAGTAGATTCCAAATCTGAGACTTTTCCTCTGCTACCCTCTTCCCTCCAAGGCAGACCCCAGATTAATCCATCATTGAGTTATTAGATGGTTTCAATCTTCCAGCCTGCATGACTTTGGCTCAAAACACCAAATAGGATAATCACACGTCATATCTATTATCCAAACCGGTGAATATTTGGGCTTTATCTTAGAGAGGTTTGCTGGGAATTCATTCATGGAGTGGGGAATATTTGGGCAGGCATGTGGGGTCCAGCTTAAGCAAAATAGAAAGTAAATAGCACTTCCTTTATCTCTTCTATAGGTTAGTGTATTTCCCATAGATGTGAAAATATTTTTATAATGTTTGGGACTATTTGGGGGGTATATCCTGTCCTTGAAGGGAGAAATTGTTTGGTGATATTTATTTTAAGTTTAAGGTGAGCTTAGATTCTAGGAAACTACTTTCCTATTTGTAGGAGGTGTGTGTATGTATGTGTGTGGCAGATTAGGAGATTAGGAGCGATGGAAGAGTGAACTGAGCAGTTTGAGAGCAGAGAGGTGATTGGAACATGCACTTTGGCCAAATCCAGGTACTTATTATTTGTTGGCCCCTAACAGAACTTTTATCTCATCTTTGAGCTGAAAGCCAAAGAAGGCCCATCATCAAACACAATGTAAGAAAAAGAAGTTAGTTTGTTGAGAGATCACCCAGAGTCTGGGAGGCATTGGAAAAGTTGGTTCAGGAGAGGCCTAGTTTTATACAGTCTCAGGTCATATAACCTTAAAAAAGTATAGGTAAGGAAATCATTTTAGAAAAATTGGTGGAGCAATCAGCTTTACTAAAAATGGACATGTATGGTAGAAAGAGCACTGCCTCTGGACTTGGGATTGAATCTGCTTCTGTTATTACTTGTATGACCTTGGACCAGTAACTTAAACTTCTTAGATTGTAGTTTCCTCATCTTTCATAGATCTTCATGGCCTCTGAAGTCCTTTTCAGATCTGTATCTGTGAGCCAAGGATACTCAGGTATTATGTGGTGGATATGGTGGACTGGAAAGCAGCCTAGTTTCAAATTCAACTTTTGCCACTTGCTACTTAGGTGTGTTTGAGGAAATCATTTAACTTCTTGCGGCCTCAATTTCCTTATCTGTAAAATGAAGGTCCTTCCTAACTCTAAATTCTTTGATCTTATTTTATGACTCAGGGACCAGAGTTACTGGATCCCCTTGGAGAAAAATGGAAGTAATTATCAGGTTGGAGAAAGAGGTATGAGGCTAGAGGAGAAATGTTGGGAAAACAGATAATTAAGGAGCTTTTTTTTTTTAATTTAGGAAGATGGGTGCAGATAGTGTGGTATAATTGGAAGAATGCTGGGATTTGGATACAGAGAGCCTGGGTTGGAGGTCCAATTATATCAGTGATGTCACTTCATGTAATTTCTCTTGTTCTCATTTCTCTCATCTTTAAAATGAAAGTCAGACAAGATCATCTCAAAGATGCCTTCCAGATCTAAATTTGTGAAGCTCTTATCCTATGAATGACAAACTCCTGCAGGTTAATTGCAAATAAGTCTAGGCTGATTTGAGGTAGGTGGCCATAAGCTTCTTGTTTGATCCACAGGGGAACTCAAAGAGGAGACAGTCATTGAAGTTTGGAGGACCTTGGGGCTAGGTTGGGAGAAACATTTTAAAGCAGTGGTGGAGTGTATGACAGATTGGAGAACACTGATTCGCCTCAAACCTTGCTAAAGGACATCTCTATCAGAGAGAAAACTAGAATTTAACTTAGCATCTCATTCAGATAGGACTTGGTTGGCTGATTTCAAGAAGATCACAGGAAGGAAAACTAATTCCTTTTAAATGTGTGTGTAGAACTAAGATTCACTGATATATATTATGACCCTGAAAGTATCCCTTTGTATATTTGCATATTTTCTATCAGAGTCCTCTTTTACTCTGAAGTCTAGTGTGGAGGTGACACCAGTGGCAGCTAAGCATTAGTTGGTGGGTCCTACTGAACTGAAAAAAAAACTACATCTTGTGTGACCCCATATCCTTTCTAAGGACCTGTCTCGCAAATTGTGAGATGCTGATAACAAGTTGGATCCTGATCAGGTGACTAATTTTGTATAGCAACAGTAAATGTGAAAATTGTTTATTAAGGCATGGAGGGCTATGGGAGCTATGGGAGTACAGGAATTATCTATATCCCCAAATGGATAAATGGTAAGAAGATTGGAACAGATAGTTCGAAGGATAACAGGATGATCATTTTAGAGTGGAAAGGCCCAAAGTAATACAGCCAAAACTTCATCTTTTTATGAAAAATATTTTAAAAATAGATCATGACCTCCTTGAGGGCAAGGATTGTCTTTTGCCTTTTTTGTATCCCCAGCACTTAGCATAGTGTTTAATAAATTCTTATTAACTGACTGATTGAAAAATAGAGGCCCAGAGAGGTTAATTTGCTAGCTCTGCCACTTAGTAACTGTATGACCTTAAGAAAGTCATTTTACAAATAATTATTAACAATATTGAATAATAATAATGACTAGTACTTACGCAGGATTGTAAAGTTCGTGAAATACTTGACATGTAACTTGTTTGACTTCACCAACGTGTGAGATAGGGGCTAACATTATCCCTACTTTAGAAATGAGTAAAACGAGGCAGGCAATGATTAAATGATTTGCCCAGGTCTTAAGGTCATACAGTTACTAAGTGGCAGAGAAAGGATTCAAAACCCAGTTCCTCTGACTCCCAGGTCAGTGCTCTTTCCACATGTCCCTATACTACTTATGAAAATACTAGCTCTTTTGATGTACTGGAATGTATTATTTTCTGAGAGTGCTTATATCAATTTAAAGAAGGGCTGGTTGGTATTTTCCCAGTGTCCTGTCTAGCAGATGGGTGGTAAGAATCCAATTCTGAAAAGGATACTTACAGACAAAAGCTCACAGGAGTGGACCAAGTCCTGGAGCTTACTGATGGAAGAAAAGTGGCATCATAGGTTGTAATCAGACCCTGGTGCTTCTTGCTGTGATTTTGCAAGAAATAAGAGGGAGGAGAAAAATCAATACATTCATGATTTGCACATTACCATTCATCTATCAACTAGTAGATGTGTCTCAGTGAGTTCCGTGAAGAAGATGGAGATTAAGTGATTAATATGTTAATATGGGTAGTGGGTCCAGAGGCACCATTTATTCATTTATCCATCCATCCATGATTCATTCATTAGTTCATTCACTCACTTATTTACTCATTTCTTTATTTTTTATTTGTTCACTTGCTTATTCATTTATTCATTTACTCATCTATCTATCTATCATCTATTTTTTGTGAGGCAATGAGGGTTAAGTGACTTGCCCAGGGTCATACACCTAGTATGTGTCAAATGTCTGAGGCTTGATTTTAACTCAGGTCCTCCTGAATCCAGGGCTGATGCTTTATCCACTGTACCACCTAGCTACACCCCCCCCAGGCACTATTTAAACACAGTTCTCCCTGACTCCACACTTTACCCAACATGCCTTACTGTTAGAGGTTGATGAAAATTAGAGCAAAATAAGATGGAGGAGAAAGTCAGCTCAAGCTGCTTTGGTTGACTATATGTTAGGGGAGGGCAGAGACTGTCATATTTATCTTTGGATTTCCAGAGTTTAGTATAGAAGGCACTTTATAAATGCTTAATGATTGAGTGATTTCAATAGTCATTTACCTAGTATATGCAGAACACTTGTTTTTCTAGATAACGAGACAGAAACTACCCATTCCTCAGTTACCTATCATCTAGAGTGTGATCAGAAGAGTGATAAATGCTGGAGAGCATGCAAAACAAGAAGATAATGTTTATTTTTTTTCCCTTAAGGAGATTATCACTTACTGGAACAGGAAATCTGTTCTATTGGTCATGATGGCCAAAAAGTTCATTGCCTACTAGTACCCTTCTGGGGATTCACTTCTCCATACTTAGGTAGGTTGGCCCCTAGGCAACAGAAACTGTTTGCTGCCAGGCAGCTATCAAAGTTTCTCTAACTTGGTAGGGCCTTCCAGAGTTTACTGCTGGCCTAGCCTTCCAGATATGATGATCCTCTCCAAGCCAGAATGAACACCAGAGTAGGATGTTTGTGGAGGAAGGGAATTGATTCCAAATATGTCATGGAGCAGTATTTGGTATGAATATATTTTAAGGCCTGGAAGTCAAAATATAGAACCCCCCCCCCTTTTCCCTAACTAATGTAGAACTTCTGGTCACACTATGCTAATAGAAGAAAGCTTTGGCTTAAATTATCAAAATCATTGCATAATGTCCCCAGCTGGGTTAGGCCTGTGGTCCAGCTTCTAGTGGCAAGGTTTTCTATTGCCATGTGACTCTGTTATACTAACCCAGGTGGCAGCTCTCCTACTGGGAATGGGGTCATGGCCTGCCAGGCTGCAGTTGGCAGTGTATTGTGGCAGGCCAACAAAGAATAGTGCATCAGAAGCTAAATGTATTGATCTGGGAGACAGAAAAAAATGTACATAATACATTTACACAAATGTTTCTTTCTTTCTTGTTAATTATCTATTTCATTACTGTTTTTCTTCTTCAGTTCCCATTATATAACATGTATAATCTTACATACACATATTCATATACATATAACTTATTGCTATAAAATAACTAGAGCAAGAATTTGTAATTTAAAATATATGACAAAATCACAGTTTTGTGTTTAAAAGATCATGGAGTAATTTTAGCTCTTGCTGTCCCTTGTTAGCTTGTTTTTATACACAGTCATCAGTTTTGGGACCTAGGCATAGCCTTTTTTCCTCTTAATGCTAGATAGAGTATTCCAGGACACCTGGATTTCAGATACCAAAGGCAAGAGGACTCACTATTTTTAGGTCTCAGTAGCTATATAAAGATGCACAACAAAACATTGACTTCCAAATTGATCTCAGAGATTCGATACTTGCATTGGACAATAAAATTTGAGATTCCTTCATTTTTAAACTAAGCATTCCAAAAAGGGTACAGAAACAAATATGAGAGTGGGTTGTGTGATGTATTCTATGAAATCCAGTGTTTGCATCAGGCTGTTTATAAATTATGTTTTACTCTGGCTAGACAATTTTCTTGTGCTTTATTACTGAAGTTTAATGGTTTCTTTTGTAGTTAGCTTATTGTTAAAGAGTGTCATTTGGGGATTTTTCCAATACATATTTATATTTCCTGTGTCAAATATCGAAGGCAATTTAGTATATGTTATCCTTCAGAAATCTGGGCACATTTTAAAAGCTACATGGTTGTCATTTACTATTTTGTGATATTTCCAGATGGTTCTAACAGATCTATGTTAACAATAACTTTGAAATGATAGGAGTGACTGTTCATAGACGATAGCCAACTTTCAAATGTAAATAAGTCATTTAGTTTCAATGAAAAAAACCAACTAAACAAACATCTTACTTTACTTTAATCATGGCTATCATGTAAAAAGAGAATTTCACTTAATCAAGCTAATGATTCAGTGAAATTCTATTTTATACATGATAGCCATGATTAAAGTAAAGTAAGACTGAGGAAATAAATTTATTGTTTTGCTTTTCAATATTTAATGTACAGCTTTTCAATTCCTACCATGGCCTTGTAAGAACATTAATTCTATGGACTCCAGGAAGGAATAATTTTATTAAGTCCTAAGCTGGCAATTTTAGAATTTAAAATTTTTATATGTCTACATAGAAATCACCTTCATAGCTCACATATTATTTTAATTTTAATTCACAGCAACTATATTCCGATTTACTTCTGGCTTTCTGCTAATGCTCTTTGAAGAAAAAAATAGTTAATAGGATATCATGGATTTCTAGATGGAAGGAGTGTTAGAGATCAACTAATGCAACAGCTTCGTTTTCAAATGAGGAAATGAGAATTTAGATGAGGAAAATGTGTCATTTTAAAACTTGTTCCAATGAGTGTTGTATGTATTGTGTCAAGTATCAAAGACAATTTAGCATATGTTATCTTTCAGAAATCTGGGCACATTTTGCCTGTGTACTAAATGACTGTCGAATTTGAAGTTATTTAGTAGCTTGAGCAGTGAGGTTTGGGAGAGAATTGCCTATGATCAAGCAGGAAGTAAGCCCCAGAGCTGGGATTTGAACCCAAGTCCTCCAACTCCTCCAGTTCTCTTTTTGCAACAGTGAATCTGATTCTCTTTTAGCCCCATGTCCTCACATGTCTGTCAAATAGAGTACAGTATGGTCACTCTTAAAATAAAAACAAAGAAAACACAGCCTCCTTACAGACCAGAATACTACATGCATCCTCCAAAAAATGGCTTCTTGAACCGAGATTTTACATCTGGCTTTGCCAACTTAAAACACCTTTAAGTAAATTACTAAGAAACTATGAACAGCAAGGAGTGATTATAATTTCTCCACAGAAGCTTCTAAAATGTAGATCGAATAAATTGACTGAATACTTAAACCTGTTTAATTTTGGAATCAGTTCCATTTTTGAAATAATCTACACAAAGAGACAGCTGAAGCATACAATCATGTTTAATGTCAAGCAAGTTTAAACACTGAATCAAATTTGATGCAACTATGTTTGCATATTGAGGAATTAAAAGGAAATAAAGTTAACATTAAGATGAGAGATAACCATAAAAGACACCTATAATATTGGAAAATTCAATATATACATATATGGTGACATAGATGAATATGCATATACATAAAAGTATTTTGTAAACCATAACATGCTAGAGGAATAGGAGTTGTTACTAGTATTGTTCCTACTGTGCTGCTTATATTCATATATATGCAGAGACTGGGGAATGATAAAAAGCATGAATCTTTGGATTCTTCTAGTACTGTGAAATAAAAGGAACAAAGGACCAAGCATGCATTAATCACCTACTATGGGCTAGGTGATATGCTAAGCTAAATATTAACTCATTTGATTTTCACAACAACCTTTTGAGGTAGGTGCTATTATTATCCCCATTTTGCAGTTGAAGCAGCTAAGTGGTACAGTGAATTGAGCACTGGGCTTAGAATCATGAAAGCTTCTCTTTCTTTCTAAGTTCAAATCTAGCCTCTGACACTTACTAGCTGGGTGACCCTGGGTAAGTCATTTAACCTTATTGGCCTCAGTTCCTCATCTGTTAAATTAGCCAGAGAAGGAAATGGCAAACCATTTCAGTATCTTTGTACCCAAATGGGGTCATAAAGAGTCAGACAGTACTGAAATGACTCAACAGGAACAGTTGAGACATAGGTTAAGGGACTTGGCAAAGGTCCAAAAGTTGTGTCTGAGCCAAGCTTTGAAACTTTGTCTTCCTGACTCCAGTCCCAGAACTCTAACCCTTGTTCTATTTAGCTACTTTTAGAATAGATGACCCTGGGAATGACAACCATCATTCCTAGCAAAATCAACAAAGTCTACACATTTTAATCTATTAACAATATGGAATGATTTTGATTTCAAAGTGATCAAATAGACGTATTTCCCTAAGGGTCTATGACCAAAACACTATGGATTGAATTTATAACATGACATGTTTGGAAGAAGAGTCAATATTAGCCCTGCCTAAGTGGTCACTTCCCTACCATGTTATAAAAATATACTGCTTAAATGGGAACTAGAAACTCTGGTCATTATCCCTCTCACAACATAGCAGCTCTTCTCTACTTCTCTTGGCACAACTGACAGATTGACAGCTGGTTGCAAAGAAACCAAAGACAAGAAGGACAGGAGCAGAGCACCTGCTGGGTTGTTTAGAACCCCGTTTCCTTTCCAGTGGGAGCATTCATTCACTCTCATGAGCATCAAATTTTGTAAACAAAACAATTCCCATTTCATTGTTGTTTGGATAGACAGGAGAAGATGGAAGACAAATCCTCAGCACTGGGTTGAATCTCTGATAAAAATAAGACAAATTTAAAAGTTTCATTCAGAAAATACAAAGGTTTTGAGCTGGAAGAGACCTTAGAGATAATCTAGTTACCTTCTTTCTTTTTACCCATGAAGGAACTGAGTTCTGGAGAGTTTAAGACAACCCAATGTCACACAGGTATTAAAGAAAGAACAGAATCAGGATTTGATGCCATGTCCTCTGATTCTAAATTCTACTGAATCATGTTTTCCTTGAGTGCATTTTTTAAAATTGTAAACTTTCTTGAATTTGTATTTAGTTACTAGTTTAAGCAGTTGATTCATTCACAATTTAGCTTCACCTCAAAGATAAGGAAGAATCAAAGTGGGAGAAAATCAGATGTAGGACCATGACATCCCATCTTGTTTTGCCAGAAGGGACAGACCTCCCTCTTGCTGGGATCTTCAAAGGGGAAGAAATAAGAAATCAAATGCAGCTATGACTGCTTGCTAAGAACACAGAGTAACTCTATAGGAACTGTTTGAGCATTATAGAAGAACCTGGAGAAGTTAAATTACCTCCTAAGATCTGTAATTTTCCCTCTTGGGTCACTGACAAAGGAAACAGTTCTAAAGCTAGGTCATAACTTTGGGCACCATCTTGCCTTGCTAGACTGCAATGTGTCCCCTGATTTTAGGTTCAAACTCTTCCACCATCATTCAGCTAAACATCAATTTTAAATTCAATAAATTTTTACTAAGTGTACTATATGCAAGGCACTATTCTTGACTCTGGAGACACAAAACAAACAAACAAACAACAACAAAATAGCCTCTACTTTCAAGGGGCTTACATGTGTCTAGGAGGTATATAAGCAAGTCAGTATGTCAGAGAGTAGGGAGTAAAGGGGAGAGAAAGGGAACAAAGAGTTCCAAGAATATTTGGGAAGGCAGAGAGTCTCCCTACCACTTGGAGTGATGATGCAAGGGTTCATGTAGGAATTGACCGCTGAGTTGAATTGCATTTTAGGAACTTAAGTTTACCTTTGCCTGTTATTATGAGTTCATAAATTAAAATATCAAAGTAAATTTCCTTCCTGATCTAGATTGTGTTCAACTCTTTCTGCCCTATTAGAGAAAAAAAATCCTCAGTGTTACTGCCTCATACCTATTTAACTAGCAAAAATAAATAAAACTGATAAATTGCAATGCTTTTGGGGCTCTGGGAAAACAAGTACACACAGGTTACTGGTGATTATGCAAATTAGTCCAATCTTTCTGGAAAAGAATCTGGCAATACACAATAAGAACCATAATACCCTTTGACCTAACAATCTTATGTGAGGAATGTGATATATCCAAAGGAAATAATTAAGAACTTAAGTTTTTTTTTTTACAAAGATCTTTTTTACTCCTTAAAATATTAAAAAAAACCTGAGAAATATCTACATGCACAATGTTTGGGAATGGCTCCACAGATTACTACATATCAATTCAATGGAATATTTTGTAGTCACAAAGAAAGACAATCATGAAGAACATACAAATTATGGAAGATTTTCAAGCAGGATCCTAAAGTGACAAAGCTACTGCTGCAGCAGACGAGCTCTGCTAAAGCAATTAACATGAAGGTTTAATTTTCAGAATAGCAGAGATCTGGAGGTCTTACCTTCACCATGAATTTAGGGCAATGAGAATGGTCAAGTGAGGTGCAGAAAACATGCTATATTTATTCTTTCCTAGTGGATTAGCACTTGTGTGTAAAACTTCAGGCTCCCTGAAGGCTAAAATGTTTTTCATTTTGGTCTTTAGCATCTTCCCTAAGCATATTGCAAGGCACCATGTTAATAGGAAATGCTTAATAAATATTTAATTAATTGAATTGAATATGGAATTTAAGAATCTTTGTTTGAATTATGGTTCTTCTACTCACCAACACTGTGATTTTGGCAAGTAGCAACTTTTCTGGACTCCAATTTCCTCATTGGCAAAATGAAAGTGTTGAGTAGCTGGTATTTGTGAGGTCCTGTTCATACTTAAATCCACTCAGCCTAAAAATATAGGTTGCTTTCCTTGCTGGAGGACATGGCAAAAAAGTTTGAGGAATCGATAGTCTTGACACTGGCTTATCAGGAAAGAGGAGGGGGGGGGTGGGGGAAAACTTAAGGTGAATTTAAAGACTGGCAGGGATTAGAGCAGGAAGGGAAGTGACCATGGAGTCCCTGGAGCCTCTATCTATCTATCTATCTATCTATCTATCTATCTATCTATCTATCTATCTATCTATCTATCTATCTATCTATCTATCTATCTATCTCATGGGTACAGGTTCTTTCCTCAGGAACTGAGTACCAACAATGTACCTATTTTTCCCATCCCCTCTAGCACTTGTTACTTTCCTTTCCTGTCATATTAGCAAATCTGTGTGTGAGGTGGTACCCTAGACTTTTTTTAATTTTCATTTTTTCTAATTATAGATTTGAAACTTTTTTTATATGACCATTGATAGCTTTTTTGTCTTCTGAAAATTGCCTGATCATATCGTTTGATGATTTATCATTTGGGGAATGGCTCTTATTTTTTAATAAATTTATCTTAGGTAACTATGTATTTGAGAAGAGACCTTTATAAGAGGAACTTATTGTCAAATTACTCACTAGTTCCCTGCTTTCTTTCTAATTTGATTCCATTGGGTTTTTTGGTGTGAAAACTTTTATTTTAATGTAATCAAAATTATCCATGTTACCTCCTGCAGTCTTCTCTATCTTTTCTTGCTTGGTCATTAACTTCTTCCTTTTCCATAGATTTAAGAGGCAATTTTTTCCATGTTCTCTTAATTTCATGATGACATCATTGTTTATGTTTAAATCATGTACCCATTTTGAGTTCATCTTGGTATTGTGATGAAATATTGGGATTTAGCAGATACTCAAAGACCCACCTGGAGATTAATCTAGACTGATTGAATCAAGTGAGAGTGATTGACTGCTGACTAGCCTACTTCAAATTAACTGGATTGTAATCACACCTGGCTATCCCTTAAGAAGGTACTGTTCTCAGAAGCTAGACTGTGAACTCAACTTGAGAACACCTTCAAAACCAATGGATTTGGATGATGCCAACCAATCAGCTTGAAGCAGTATGTAAGGACCCACCTCTGTTCCAGACCTATAAAAAGCTTCCACAATCAGCTTGCTAGAGAGTTCCTGATTAAAGCAGGCTCATGGAGGAGGACTTGAGGAAGAACCCAACTAGGCTGGAACTCTACGCTAGGTAGGACTTCTTTTTCTTAACTTTCTGAACTCCTTGTAAATATCTGTATGCTTTAATAAATGTTTAATGCCCAAAGACTGGTGCTGAAGCTTTTTTTTATTTAAGGCGATCAAACAATATAGATTTTAAACTTCACAGTATACAGTATGAGATGTTGGTCTATGCCTAGTTTTGGCCAGATTGCTTGCTAGTTTTCCCAGCATTTTTGTCAAATAGTGAAATCTTGCCCTAATAGCTAGCATTTTTGAGTTTATCAAACACTAGATTTCTATGGTGTTGTAGTATTGGTATTGTGTCCCTAATCATTCCTTTGACTAATTAGTCTATTTTGTATCAAGTACTAGATTGTTTTGATGATTACTACTTTGTCATATAGTTTGTGATCTGGCCCTGTTAGGCTTCTTTACTCAATTCCCCCCCCCCCCCATTGATTTCCTTGATATTCTTGACCTTTTCTTCATCATATGAATTTTGTTATTATTTTTTTATCTTTATGCAATAATTCTTTAGTAGGTTGGTCAGTTTGCCACTCAATAAGTAAATTAATGTAGGTATTACTGCAATTTGTATTATATGGCTCAGCTGAGCCATGAGCAATTAATATTTCTCTAGTTGCTTAGATCTGGCTTTATTTGTTTGAAGTTCTAAATTTTTGTAGCTTAAAACATTTAGTAGTTTAAGCTTTCACTGTATTGGAACATTCCATATACAGTATAATATAAATGTAATAATGAAGTAATGGAATTACTCTAATTACTTGTTTTCTTTCATGCTTTTATTTTTTGTTTTCTCCTATCATTGTTGTTATTTTTAAAGAACTATCAGTTCCCACTAACTTCTCCTTTCCTCTCTGCTTCCCCCTCATGCCAGCCAAGGACATCCTCCATTTTAAGAAACATATTGTTGGCCATATTTCCCCATTATCTTTTTTTTTTGTGGGGCAGTGAGGGTTAAGTTACTTGCCCAGGGTCACACATCTAGTAAGTGTCAAGTGTCTGAGGTCAATTTGAACTCAGGTCCTCCTGAATCCAGGGCTGGTGCTTTATCCACTGTGCCACCTAACTGCCTCCTCCCTTTACCTTTTGAAGGTCCTCATGACCTCCTTTGTACCTACTTGTTGATGGCTTTAATTTTTAGAGAGTTTTTTCCCCCAAAATATTTCTTCTTTGCAACTTATATACACTGCTCCTCGTTTTTCTCTCTGAGGTTAAGCAGAAAAAAAGCAAAATATTTCTTATTCACAGATTTCCCTTCAAATACTTGTTGTTCCCCTTGAGGCTTTTCTTCTATAGGTTAAATATCCTGAAATACAAAGGTCAAGAATGGAAGGGACCAATGTGTCTCTGGAACCTAGATAGGTAGGTAGGTAGATAGATAGATAGATAGATAGATAGATAGATAGATAGATATCACATGTATAGATTATTTCCTCAGAAACTAAGTACCAACAATGTACCTATTTTTCCCCATCCCTTAGCACTTAATATTTTCCTTTTCTGTCATATTAGCCAATTTATGTGTGAGGTGGTATCTTAGAATTATTTTTAATTTTCATTTTTTCCTGATTAGGATTTCGAACATTTCTTTCATATGACCATTGATAGCTTTTAAAAACTCTTCTAAGGGGCAGCTAGATGGCGCAGTGGATAGAGCACCAGCCCTGGATTCAGGAGGACCTGAGTTCAAATATGACCTCAGACACTTAACAATTACTAGCTGTATGACCCTGGGCAACTCACTTAACCCCAAATGCCTCACACACACACAAAAAAAAAATCTTCTAAAAGTTGCCTTTTCATGGGAGAAAAAGCAGTGATAGATAGTACCATTGTGTGTGTGTGTGTGTGTGTGTGTGTGTATATATATATATATATATATATATATTTGTAAATGTGTTTTTGTACAATAATGGTGTCAAGCTCAAATAGGGGTTCACTAAACTACATATTGACTTAAAATGTCACAAATTATGATAATTTATTTTTATGTTATTTTTACTTATTTTGTTAAATATTTCCAGATTATATTTTAATTTCATTCTGGCCACACTCTGGAATGTTGCAAGCCACAAGTGGAAGATGTGCTATGCATTTGACATCTCTGATGTACAAGATAGGAGAAGATTGGTAGAGAGTATTTAGGAGGAAAGAAAAATTAGCTCTACTGTAGTGAGAGCATGCCACAGGCTACTCAGTCAATTCAATTCAACAAGTATTTATTAACTACCTAGGACCTTGAAGAATAAAAGATCTCTTTGGAGTGTGTTCAGTGAGTGCAGATAGTTCTTGGACATGAGGGAACTGTATTAGGCCAGTTACCAAGCTCCCTGCACTCACAGGTCACCTAATACAGTCAGAAGGATAAAATGGATGACAAGTTCTGGGAACAAATCACATAGCTGGCATGAAGGCATGGTAGAGTAGTGATGGGAAACTTTAACTCTCCAGATGGCTTTCTCTGGTAAAATCAGAGCATCTGAAATATTAATTACTTGCATAGCTAATCATTTCAATCTTCAAAAGAGTAAGCAATGGTGGGAGCTGCCATTCAGAATTTGATTCTGGCCCAAAGGGGAGAGTTGGTTGCTGAAGTAAAAGTGACAGGAACCTTGGGAAGGTGACAAGGCCATTTAAGAATTTCTAAAAGAGGAGAAAACAGATTATGGACTAATATGCAAGTATTTTTAGAGAGTTTTTGAATAATTTAGAAAAATGACAAGTAGGATTCTATGGATTAAAATTTCACAGAAGTTGCCTTAAGAAAGATGAGATACACTTAAGAATGTGGGAGTGGCAATTTGGCACATTGTAATGTTGATGTGACCTTGGGCAAGTCCTTTAAACTCTCTGGGCCTCAGTTTCTCATCTTTAAAACAAGGGAGTTGCATTAGATGGCACTTGTGATCCTTGACATCTCTAAAACTAATCTATAATCTAATTTAAATTTTGATGACACAAACCCAAGTGATTTTCATGTGGGAGAAAAGGGGAAGCTCACTAATTAATTTGATATGACTGCTTTAGGAACTAAGAGTCAAGGTTGATACTCATTGAGGCATTGCACCTGCCCATTTTTTGAAAGACAGCTACTTTTCTACAAGTCTAAGTATTGAATTTTCTCCTAAGCTTTGTTCAATTTGGAAATTCTCTCAGATAACCAGGCTTATCTGAAATGACAAGCTTGGAGACAAACATTTGAAATTATACTGAATATTCTGTTTGTGTTTGTGTGAGTGTGTGTTTAATCAGATTTATTATCAACTTGTCACTTGTGTTCTTAAGGACCATCTCTCTTTTGCTGCTGCATTGCCTCCTTATACTACAATTTTGCTAAGCTATTAAATTTGGTTTTTGTTATCTCTGCCCATTTGGCAAACCAACCCAGGCATGTAGAAGAGAAATGGCTATAGTCCAAATGGTTTGGATTTTTTAAGAAAAAAAAAAAGAGCTTTTTGGGAATACATTCAGTGGGTCCATATACTCTTCAGATGTGATGAGACCTGATCAGGTCCATTACCAAAGTTTTTGTACTTATAAGTAATCTAATATGGAACTTGAGTGGTTAAATGCAGTTTTTCCTTCTTTATTAATGTGTAGAGACAGTGAGTTTTTGTTCTACTTACTACCTCTGGGATCTTGGGTTAAGTCATTTGAATTCTATGGGCTTTAGTTCCTCATCTCTAAAATGAGAGAATTGGACTAGATGGCTTGTGCATATACAGTATGAAAGCCAGGAATTGTTGTTGTTGTCACAGTGATTGTTTTCATTGTTACAGGCAGATATACACAATTAATCCAAGAATAGCAGCTCTTGGAAGGCAGGGACTGTTTTTGTTTTTGTCTTTTAGTATTCCTAACCATTAGTGTAGTGGCTGACACAGAGCTGATGTTTGATAAATCCATGTGGATTAATTGATTGATTTGGACAAGAAAGAGCAATGATCTTGCTTTCCTCTTTTAACTTTTGGTATAGTTTCAATTTCATTTAAATGTCAATTTAAAAAAAAAAAGGGGGTTTTGGAAGCAAAGTTGGCTTAGTTGCCCTGTAATCTACATAAATACTCTTGTTAAAAAATGAAAAAAAAATTTTACAGAGCCCCCAAAATGGGTTTAGGGCAATAGAAGTCTTACTGGGATTAAACAACTTTTCCAAAGTTTTAAATTTTTTTTATTTTATTTTATTTTTTATTTTTACTGTCAGTTGATTGGGACTACCATAGACTTCAGATTAGTATAGACTGATTTAAAAAGAAGAGACAACTTTAGCCTGATGGTATTTTGGATGTTTCTCTTGATTGTCCTTAGCTGGGCATGGTGACTCAGAACTCCAGAAAACCTGTGGTTACCTTATCTTAATAGAAAGGAGCCAAGAGCCAACAAAGAACAGCTCAGTGAGTAGAGACACCCATCAGAGGGAAGACATAATTCTCAGCAGACAATGGCGTGTTTCCATAACCAAAGAACCCTGACAATTCTGCAGCATTGTAAGCCTGAGTTACTCAGGTCATGTTTGTACACTGGTCACATGTATGCCCCATATATGTGTCTTGTGCCTTTGTTCTTTATGTTCCCGATGTGTTTTTTTTGTTCCACAAATATACTACAACCATTGATGTTTCCTATGCATGTGCCTGTCAATCATTTGAGTTTGCATTGTATGCCTTCTCCCCTGTTAATATTGTGGTAACCAATGGAAGTGTATATTCCTTATGTATGTAGGAGGATGTTTTTCTTATCATTTTATTTGTTCTGATACTTGATTAATTATCATGTTTCAAACTAACATAAGATAATGGCTATCTGGTAAAAAAAGAAACATGAGTGGGGGAATCATAATTGTTTTGAGTGGGTACTAAGCCAAGAGTGCTTCAAACCAAGACTAGCCTTTCTTGGGGGTTCACACATAAGATGATATTACAAATATTTGTATGTGTGTGTATGTGTGTGTGTGTGTGTGTGTGTGTGTGTGAGAGAGAGAGAGAGAGAGAGAGAGAGAGAGAGAGAGAGAGAGAGAGAGAGAGAGAGAGAGAGAGGCAGGCAGGAAAGGGGCAAGCAAAGATTCCTTCTTGACTTAAATATTTTTCTTGTAGATAGTATTCCAGATATATCTTTTGGGCATTTTGTTTACCCCCAAATCCTAGTTCAGACTTGCCTCATTGCTAATATTCAGCCATCCTAATAGGGATATGTAAGGCATGCTTTTCAACTCATTTGAAAGATGATTCTTATTCTTTTTTTGCGTGTGTGGGGGGGGCAATGGGGGTTAAGTGACTTGCCCAGGGTCACACAGCTAGTAGTGTCAAGTGTCTGAGGCTGGATTTGAACTCAGGTACTCCTGAATCCAGGGCTGGTACTTTATCCACTGCGCCACCTAGCCGCCTCGATGATTCTTATTCTTAAGTGAAGTCAATGATACTGCCCAAATCTCTGAAATTTGATTGTAGGTCATGGGAGGCAATAAAATGTCTAGATGCACAAATTGTAAGATAGGAAGAGTTATTAAAAGAAAAAGTATGGAAGGCAAATCACATTCTCTGAGGTCTAGACAATATGGAATATTTTTCCTCCTTTTTACATTTATCTCTTTGGAAGATCTGTCAACAATGAGCACAAGATGGTGGTGAGACATTTAACACTGTTGACCACCCTTTCCTCCTGCATACTCACTTTTCTTTGTATTTTCATGGCAATACTGTCTCCTGTTTCTCCTGTCAGTCAGTAAACATTTATTAAGGTCCTATTATGTGCCAGGCACTGTACTAAGCACTCAGGACACAAAGAAAGGCAAAAAGGAGAAGCCAAAAGTGAAAGGCAAGAGACATTCTTATGGGAGAGACAGTATGCAAACAGCTGTGTAGAATCAAGTGATTGTTGATAAATAGGATAGATAGGAGATAATATACAGAGAGACAGCATTATAAATAAAAGGGATTGGGAAATGCTTTCAGGAGAAGTTGGTATTTTAGCTGGGACTTGAAGGAAGGACAGGAAGTTGGAGGGTAGATAGCATGCTTTCTTTGATTCCTTTGCTGGATGATCATTCAAGTCCCTGTAGCTGATCTGTAGGTTCAAGTTTCTTCAAGGCTCTCATCTGTTCTATTTATTTTCTCTCATTTGATGATTTTATCATCTCTCATGGGTTCAGTGATCATTTCTAAAGAGATTACTCCCAAACATACATATACAGACTTGGCTCTCTAAGTTACAGTCTTGGATCACCAACTCCCTACTGGATAAACTCAACATCTCTAAGACATATCATTATCTTTCTCCTTAATTGTACTCATCTTATGAACTTCCCCATTTCTAATGAGAGTCCAACTATCCTTCTAGTTCCCTGTGTTTGCAACTTCAGTGTAATCCTCCACTCTTCCTTGTCCCTTACTCACACATTCAAACAATTGCATATTTCCCTGTCTTACTACTCACAAAGACACAACCTTAAATTAATGCCTTATCATTTCTTGCCTAGATTATTGCAATAGCCTCTTAATTGATTTTCCAGCCTTAAGTCTTTCCCCACTCTAATATTTCCTCCACACATTTGCCAAACTGATTTTCCTTAAGTAAAGTTCTCACTGTGTAATTCTCCTACTCAATAAACTCTAGTGGCTCCCTATTGCTTCCAAGGCAAAAAGATAAACTACTTCATTTGGCTTTTTATTTTTTTGGAGGGTGAGGCAATTGGGGTTAAGTTACTTACCCAAGGTCACACAGCTAGTTAAGTGTCAAGTGTCTGAGACCAGATTTGAACTCAGGTCCTCCTGAATCCAGGGCTGATGCTCTATCCACTGCTCCACCTTTCTGCCCCCTCTATTTGGCTTTTAAAGCTCAATTCCTTCACCATCTGTTCAAGACAAATTGGTGTTTTTGATGATTCTCACACATTACCTCCCTCCACCTCTACCCACCCTGTCTTTATACTGGCTTCTCCTAGTCTCAGAATGTACTCTTTCCTCACTTTGGCTTTACACTGTTCTGTAATTACTTCAAAACTCAACCTAAACACTCCCTTTAACATAAAGCCTTTCTAGAACTCCACGAATGTTACTGCCCTCTCTGCCTGAAGTATTTTGCATTTATTTTGTATTTATTCTCTCTATATTCAATATGTACATATTGTCTTTGTCTTGAGAATAGGGATTGTTTCAGTTTCATCATTGTATCTCCAAACTTAGCAAAGTGCTTTGCACATCGCAAGTGCTTAATAAATGCTCATTGATTGATTTAGCTCAGGATGGAATTGGACTATATGATGAGTAAGCAGCAACTCCTTATCCTGTGAAGGTAGAAGCTTATTGTTTCAGAGACTCATTAGTTATGTAACCCTTGGTAAGTCACTTATGCTCTGTTTGCCTCAGTTTCCTTTACTGTAAAAAAGGTGTAACTTTAGAACGTACCTCCCAGGTTTGTTGGAAGGATCAAATGAGGTATTTATAAAAAAAATTCTTAGTACAGTACTTGGCACATAGTAGGCACAATATTAATGCTTATTCCCTTTACCCTTATAGGTTTGGAGCTAGAAGGGACTTCAGAAAGAATCAAATACAAATCTCATTTTGTAGGTGAGAAAACTGAGGTCAGAGGGATCATGTGATTTACCTATTCTCATATGTAATAAGTGGGAAGAACTGTGATTTTTACCCAGGACTTCTGACGAGTACTCTTTTCCACTGCATGTTAATCATTCATCTGACCTTCATTGTGTGGCCACTATTTGCCAAGTTCTGTGCCAGGCTCTAGGGAAATAGATAAATGATGTGTATGAATATATGTATATAAATATGTGTAACAGATGATTTCTGTCTGGTTTGAACTAAAGAAACGAATGTAGAATTTTGGGGTGTCACTAAAAAAGACTAGTTCATTTATAGAAAAGCCTTTTCTAATTTAAGACACTTATTGGCTTTGGAATCCTCTTGCAAAGATTTAGTAAGCAATTCTTTAACCTTTCTTTGTTAAAGATGAGAGAAGCAGTGTACCCTTGTGCCTTTACTTGTTCAAGGGAAGAACAATAAGCAATCCTGTGTTTTAAAGCTTCTCCTCCTGGGAAGAGAGAGGAGCTGCCTCGGTGATGGATTCTTTCCTTTGCAAGGCGTTGAAGTGCTGTGCCAAGATCTGGCCATCTCACAACCTGGTTTTGTTAAACTTAGGGGTAAATACTCTGCAAACAGACTTGATTTGGATTTGTCTGTGGGTCTCCTTTTACTTAAAGACTTTGGAATCATGTCCACATCTTTCCCATTGCCAAAAAAGGTTGCTTTTGAGCACTAATCACTGTGATTATTCAAGGACTCCTTAGAAAACACCTTCTTGCTCTTCATTAAGTTGCATAGCTATTAAAATAGCTTTCCTTTTTTTACTGAAAATAGTAGCTTTCATTCAAGAATTCATAATATTAGTACTTAAAGACTTTCACAGAAGTACGAAAAACCTTTGAAAATTTAACCATTGTATTAGAAATCCCTCTAAAATACATTGTATACCAAAATATGTTGAATACTTTACTTTATTCTTAGAGTATACTGAATATAATTTAAACTTTTTTGATGAGTTAGTGCCATAATTGTGAATATTAAAATTATTCCATGCTATTTTATTCTTCTCCTTGCAATGAGATTTTGATGGAGTAGTTTCAACCTTACCCTTATACACCATTTATGCCTTGTCAGTCATAACCTGTGTCATTTCCACCACCCATCTTCTCCTGTTTTATTCTATATAAACTGTGCTATGCTAGAAAACATCTAGAAAATATTGCCAACAATGTTCTGTATGAATTCATATTATCTTTTAGTGGGCCTTCACTGCTGTATTCTTTTTATTTGTTTCTGACTATCTCTTTCAAGAATATTTCAAATTGTTTTTGTCTTCAAACTCCTAATACTCCTCCCCCCCCTCCTCCCTCCCTCCCTCCGTCCCTCTTTCTCTTCCGCTATCTCCCCCCTTTCTGTCTCTGTCTTGTCTCTGTCTCTTTCAGAAGGTGACCTCTTATACTACTTTATTAAGAAACTTAAGGCCAGTTGTCATAAATTCCTTCACTTTTCTACATGTTTCTTCATCTTTTTCCTTCTTTGAGTCTCAGATCATGAGATGCTCATTCTCCTTGATGAATGCAGTGCTTCCAGTGGTGACCTTATCCTATCCTTTCTGACCTCCCTTGGGAGCTTGCTTCAATGACCAATCCATTGTTTTTATTAATGATTAGTATCCTGTTCCATTTGGTAGTGTTGCCCATTGATATTCCATCTGTCATTTGCTGATTTCTTCCCTCTTGCCTATAAATATGTGCAGGTCTCTCTTATCCTAAAAAAACCCAAACAAAACAAACCAACACAAAACAAAAAACAAACCTTCATTTCATCCTGCTAACCCCTCAGACCATCATCTGATTTCTCCTTTCTTCCCTGCTAAACTTTTATTCATTCATTTATCTATCTATGTATCTATTTCTCTGTTTGTTTTTGGTGGGGCAATGAGGGTTAAGTGACTTGCCCAGGGTCACATAGCTAGTAAGTGTCAAGTGTCTGAGGCTGAATTTGAACTCACGTCCTCCTGAATCCAGGGCCAGTGTTCTATCCACTACGCCACCTAATTGCCCCTTGCTAAACTCTTAGAAAGAGGAGTCTATCCACATTTCCTTTATTACCTCCACACCTACTAATAGCTTAACCCCCAAATCTGGCTATCATCCTACTTATTTACTGAAATTACTCTGGCGAAAGTTATCAATGATATCTTTGTTATTAAATCCACTGGTTCATTTACAATCCTTTTTTTTTTTTTTGGTGAGGCAATTGGGGTTAAGTGACTTGCCCAGGGTCACACAGCTAGTAAGTGTTAAGTGTCTGAGGTCAGATTTGAACTCAGCTCCTCCTGAATCCAGGGCCAGCGCTTTATCCACTGCGCCATCTAGCTGCCCCGGTTCATTTACAATCTTAATCCTTCTTGAATTTTCTTCAGTTTTTGACACTACTGATCACACTCTCCTCTTGCATACTTTTACTTTCCTTGAATTCTGTGAAATTGCTTTTGTCAGGTTCAGCATCTACTTATCTCACTGCATCTTTTCATTCTCCTTTGCTGGATCATCACCTATTTACCAACTCCTAACTGTGTGCATCCTCTAAGGTTCTGTCCTTAGTACTCATCTTCTCTCTCATCTTCTTTGGTACTCTCATCTACTCCTATTGCTTCAATTGTTACCTCTACATAGATGACCCCCAAATCTCCCTATAAAATTGTACCCTCTTCTCTGAATTTCAGTCACCCATTTCTCTGTGTTGAACATCTCCATACATATGTGAATAGAGAGAGACCTTCAAAATCAGAAGTCGCCCAAATGAACTCATCACCTGCTCCCTACTAATCTGTCCCTACTCTGAACTTCCCTTTCTCTTTGGAAGGAACCATTATTCTTCCAGTCACCTAGAATCATCTTTGACTCTTCTCATATGTGAGTGATCTATATAATTGGATATGTTTGGTTATATGTAGTATTAATTGCCAATATCCACTGATACTCCCTCCATGGCATCTCTCTCATTTTATCTCTTCCCTCTTCCCTGCTCTTACAGCCACTAATGTTATTCATGTCATATTCAGAACTTATAGGGATAAGTGTAATAATCTTTTCACTAGTCTCTCTGCTGTTAATCTCTCTCTTTTCTCAACCATTATTCCCAAAGTTGCCAAAATAACGTTCCTACGCTAGAAGTCTGACCACATCACTCTTGTTCAGAAACTTTTAATGGTTCTCTGTAGATAATCACAACATACAAACTCTTCACCTGGCATTTATTGGCTTTCATAATGTTCACCAGCCTTCTCTTCTAGTCTTTTAAAAAAGTAATCTAATTCGTGAATTCTGTGTCCCAGTCAACTGGAAAACTAACTATTCTCCTAAATCAACATACCATCATCCAACTCTATACATTTATAGGTGCTATTCCCAATGTCTAATATGCACTTACTCCTCACCCTTACTTTTGAGATTTCCTCTTTTTGCAAGGCTCATCTCAGGTGTCACCAGCTGCTCACAAAGCATTCTTTATCTCAGAAGGTGTTTAGTGTACTTTTCATCTCATATTTCCCTAGAGTATTTTGACTGATGTCTTTTTTGCCCTCATTCTGCTTTTTGAGGACTTGTATTTCCTTTGTCCAATAATGAGAGTTCATAATCTTGATCTTTTCCTCTAATATTCACTCCTCCCTTCATCCTCGGGCCTTAGATATCTAGTCAGTTGCTCTATCTTGCCATTTCTATTTTCATAGCCATACCATTCTTTCTGTGTATATAGTAATCATCTTAGTTTTAGCCCCCACGACCTTTTGTCTAGACTACTGCAGAGGCCTCCTAAGAAGTTCTTCCTGACACAAGTCTTTCCCTTCTCTAACACACAATCTATACGATTGCCAGAATTATTTTTCTAAGGTAGATGTCTTACCATGTCCTCCCTTATTGCATAAACTCCACTGGTTCCCTGCCTCATCCAGGCTCAAATGCAAACCATTTTCTACTTGAAACCTTTTACCACCTGACTCCAACTTACTTCTCCAGCCTTATTTCACAATGATTCCCTCCATATACACATATTGTTGTTGTTTGTCCTTTGTTTTCAAACAGGACTGATGACATCATGATGTTGGGGTATGATGATGTCTTGACTTGTATATGAATTGGATTTAAGTGAGGAGGAGTTGTAACAAGTTATCACCAAAGCCCAGAGGCAAGACCAAAGTAAAAATGATTGACGATGGCCCAGAATGCAGTGGTTGACCTTAGCATCGTTAATGTCTGACCAAGGTCTAAGCACTCCACAACTCTTCCTTCAGCTGCCTTCATGACTGTTGGAACAAATTATTCTCATACACCCATTCTACCAGGGAAAGTCTTCACATGTTTTGTGGGAGATATCCCCCTATCTCATTGATGGGTTAAGACCTGCTGGTTACCCTCAACCTGGTTTAACCTGTCAAGACTAAGGTATGGCTGCTGCACATACTACAACTTTTTGGAGCCACAAATGAGACATGTATACTGTGGTTCTGGCCAACTAAACTTCTTACAATTTTGCAAACATGGCAATTTATTTCATATTTCCATATTTTTGTACTGACTCTTCTCCATGACTGAAATGCAATACCTCCCCTCTTCCATTCTTCAGCATCCTTAGCTTTGCTCAGTTCTAGCACCACTTCCTATATGAGGCCTTTTATGATTCCTCTTTTTAAATGTTTTCTTTTCCTTCTGCTCATCCCCTTGTATCTATATTGTATCTATATCTACATATATGCATGGTTTTTCTTCCAAATATACTCCTTGAAGACTCAGGACTGTTTTACCTTTTGTATGTGTATCCTCAGCATTGGACACAGTATCTGATCCATAGCAGGGATGTAATGAAAAGCTAGCTGACTAACCACTGATTGATTCAAATAACATCCTCTCAGTTTTCTGCTTCTAGTCTTCTTTGGCACAGAAAACCAGATAATGACAACTTTAGAATTATACTAAAAGGAAACATAAATGAGTTCTGAGCTCAGGGATCATACTTTTAATAAAATACATGAACTTTAAAGCATAGCATTTGTAATATCAATTTGGTTGTTCAAAAGCACATTTTGTTTAATTACTAGATTCTCAAGTGAATTTCAAATAATTAATATTGCCACTCAGTGGAAAAGTGAAGTGTTGATCTTGCCTTCTATTTAAATGTATCTTTTTTGTTTTTATTTATTTACATGTCTCCCTGATTACAATGTGAGCTTCTTGTATGCAGCAAATGTTTTTGCCTTTCTTTGAAACTCCTGAACTTAGCATGATGAGGGGCAAAGATTAATATATACTTATTGATCAATTAAGTTACTAAAATTTCTCCAGAAACTTTAATTTCAAGTATCTTGCTTATGGTTGATCAGATTACTATGATGAATTGTGAGAGATATTTGAAGATTACCATAGAAGAAAAAGAAAACAGTACTTGAGAAAGTAGTTTGGACATTACAAGGAAGATATGAGATATAAGACACTTCATTTGGAATATGCTTTAATTGAGTGGCTATGATTTGAAGGATAAATTAAAGCAGTCACAATGTTCTCATCAGGTTTTTCCAACCAAGAAAAACCACCACAAATTCTCCTATTTTTCTTTTCCTGAAGTGATTTTTCCATGTCCTTTTATCCAGCTCAAGAAATTCTATTCATCTTTCAGGGTCAAGCTCTGGTGTCACTTCTATCACACTTTAACAGGTATAAATGGTTTCCTTCCTCACACTTTGCAGAACATTTTGTTTATACTTTACTATGTACCCAAAATGTTTTATTTTGTATAATAGTTACCTATTCACATGTACCATCCCTATGCTAGATTGTAAGTGGAAACTTATTTTAATTTTTTTTATATCTCAGCCCAACATCTAACATAATGCTCTATATAGACTCCGGATAAACATTTGTTGAATTGTTTTTAATATCTTATCTATAATTGAGAGGTTAATTAGTATTTCAATAGCTATACAAGTCATATAAAGCATTATGGAATCTGATGAATCCATGAAGGAAAATCTTAGGAAGAGATTCTCTGTCATCATTGGGAACCATGAACAGTGAGGGATATGTCCTTGTGGAAATTCATGGCAATAATTCTAGGTAACTAGAATATAATATGATTGGGAGGGTTTCATCCCACCTGTTTGTTTTTTCTTTAGATCCTTGTATGCCAATGTCTTTTCATTTACTGTAGATAGTAATAAACAGAATGATGAAATGGCTTACTATTTTGCTGTAAAAGGAGGTAAGGAGGGAATATGTAATGATCATAAGCCTGATTATGGCTGTCTCCATCTGCTGGTGAAGCATAATATTGCCCCAGATCCTAGAATATTGTAGCATTGTAGAAAAATTAATGATATCAGGTTCCCATAGTATTACTGAAGTTTAAAACTCTGGGGATACCTATTACACAAACATATCGCATGTGGTTAATGATTTTATAAGGATCTGTGCCACCTTTTCCCACATAGCCCATAATGTAAGAGCCACTATCATAGACACAATGAGACATAGACATTGTATAACTATATGTTTCCTAACGTCTCCTTACAGTTACAAATACCTTTCTTTGTTCCTTTAGGATGACTGGCAAGTTGTCAGGGCCCCCCCCCCCTCCACGCACACACACAAACACTTTCCTAAGAGAGCAATTTCTGTCTTAAACAAGCAAGGAAGTAGGCTGAAGGCACTTTAAACCTGCTTCACTAAAATTAAACAATGGCACTGTCCATAGAGTTGTCAGACATGTTCTGAGATGAATAATAATTACATTAATAATTTTAAAGGCTAATTAGCATTTTACAGTAAACACATTGTTCATCACACTAAAGGGTGGGATGACTAGATCCTTTTTGTATAATAATTGCTTTTCAAAATAAGAGCTCATTTATCTTACTTTTAGTAAATATGCATTGTTATGTGACCCGGCACTACTTTTACTATACTGATTATTTCTGAGTTGGAGACCTCTTAAGTCTGAAAATGAAAAATCATGATACTTGGTTAGCACTAGGAAAATATTTTAGCTTCTACTTGGGTAACTGGAAAAAATGGACTTTGACACAAATCCTTTTTTTCTTAAATAAACTGGACTTTTACAAAAGTTTTAACATTTATTTAATCTTATTCTTCTGTCCATTTTCTTTTTCCTACTTCTTTTTCTTTTTCTCTTAAGAAATAGAAGGAAATTCCCAGATTTTGCTGCCTCAGCTAGAACAGAGTAAATCGCCATGGTTACCTCTTTGGTGCATCAGAACCTGGAAATACATCTTGACTTCACTTTGTTTTTTTTCTGCAAGCTCAAAGCTAAACTCCAGATAAATCTAAGAAGACTTTTCATCAGGATATTGACCGTTCTCCCCAAAAACCATCCTCTAGGGATTTTTCTGTGCCTCTAGCTTTCTTCTTTACTTTCCTTAACCAGCAGTTGCAGCAAACTCCAAATAAACCTTCTTGTCAGAACGAATGATCTAAAATTAATGTGTACTTGTCGACATGTATTACTTTTCCTGATGAAGATTCTTTGCCTGAACTGACTACAAACCGGGAGTCGTTCAGAAGCAGTTTGCTCATTGCCAAGGTTCAATGGCTGATAGAAAACACAGATAAAGCTTGGAGTTGGGTTTCAAACGATAAGTACAATGGTTCCTGACATAGAAGAATAAGAGAAATCATCAACAACCAGGCTGTTTGCTTCTGCCCTTCACCAATTTTAGTGTTCTTACTAGTGATGCTTATCTTATTTACAAAATACCCGCAGAGAAAGTGTCCAGCTCACTTTAAAATATACATCTGACTTCCAATTCCCTCCATTTTAGAGGGAAAGTCAAAACATCCATCCATCCATCCATTCATTCAAATCTTTACTAAAGAAACAATGAGTAACCCACTGTCCTAGGTTCTAAAGTAGAAACAAAGACCAATAACTAGTGGTCTCTGCTCAAGGAGCATTGTAGTATGGTAAAGAAGATATTTATACAAACAATTTTAAATGCCTGTGGAAAATGCAACTTAATCCCATGAACTTAGAGGAGGAACTGATCACTCAGCTGGGAAAATCAGGGATGGCTTAATCATAATGGTGTCAATTGATCTGTGTGTCAGATGAACAAGCCAAATATAAACCCTCTATGTGTAACTACTTTGTTTTGCAGTTATGTCTTTTGTCTTGATATTCCTAGTGCCTAGGTCAAGATCTAGCATATAGTAGGCACTTATTAAATGTTCGTTGATTAATTGATATAGCATATAAATACTGGCAAAATACAGCAAAGCTATTTTGAAATCCTTGCTGTAGTTCTGCTGCACAGAATAAAAACATTAAATAAAAATGTGTTTTGTCCTTTTGAGAAAGCTCCATGATTTTTACCAGTTTGTCTTTACTTATATTAAACAGCATCCTGTGAACATGGGAGAATGAGATTGAGAAAAGATGCTGAGTATGTAATTACTTGGTATATACCACATCTAAAAGCCCAGAAAAGCATTGGCACACCAGGAACACAGCAGTATCTCCATAAAAGTGTAATGACTAATACTAATACTACTAATACTAATATTTGAAAAAGCCTTTCTCATTTTAAGGTCTCTGTTCATAGGATACAACCATTTAAAGTTTTATGGTGCATATTTACAGATGAGCTAACCAAGAATTCCTAAGGATAAACTGATACTTAGAAGTAACTAACACTTCATGACTGCAGCCCTAACTAAAGTTGAGGTTGTGTATTATATGATTTCTAATAAAAGTAAATAGCTCATTTTCATAAAGACAAATCAAATTGTAATCCTATCAAAACATATTCTGCTTATGTTATAAATATATTTATATATTTATGTACATAAATATGTATATGTATATATGTATATATATGTATAAATATGTATATGTATATATGTATATATAAACATATAATCTTTCTTGATAGAATATAACCCTATCACAGGCAGCAATTATTCCACTTTTGTCATTGGATTTCTGATTTATTGCAGTGCTTGATACATATTAAGTTTTTAATAAATGCTTATTGATGGAATGATTGGATGATTAACTCCAGGGGCTAGGTTATCTGGGTTGGTTGATGATATTATTCAGATTAACTGGATCATGGACTTAACTGTAGCTCATTTAGTGCTGCATTAACAGGCCCTAAATGACACACTAATTTGAAAAGTTTTTTTTAAATTTAATTAAAATTCAGACATGCTAGAGCATTTTAAAAGTTATACCTGTGGGGGCAGCTAAGTGGCGCAGTGGATAAAGCACTGGCTTTGGATTCAGGAGGACCTGAGTTCCAATCCAGCCTCAGGCACTTGACACTTACTAGCTGTGTGACCCTGGACAAGTCACTTAACCCTCATTGCCTCACCAAGAAAAAAAAAGTTATACCTGCACTTCCACATTTAATAACATTATCAATAGAACTTATACATAAGTAGGTACTTTAGGAATTCCTTAATGTATTATAAAAATACAGGAAATTTGGAGGGATTTCTCGTGGGAGTAAGTTCAGTAGAACCGTCTGTCAATCACAATTAATTCCATATTGTGGAGATGGTCATAGAATCATAGAAATTTCAGATTTAGAAAGGGAGGAAATAAACATTTATTAAGCACTTACTATGTGTCAGGCACTGTGCTAAGCATTTTACAAATACTATCTCATTTGATGCTCATGACAAGCCTAAGATAAAGTGATATTATCCCCATTTTATAGTTGAGGAAACTGATGCAGACATAGTTTAAGTGACTTGCTCAGAGTCATGCAACTTGCCTTTAGGCCTGGATTTGAACTCGGGCCTCCCTGACTCCGCGCATAGTGATGTATTGACTGTGTCACCTCTCTATGTAGTCTAATATATCATGTAAAAAAGAAGCTAATTCTATAGTATTTACTAGTCTTTCCTTTAAAAGTTTTTCATGGGTAGAGGCACATAGAAAGCTCTTACTTGCAATCAGAGGAGATATTAGAACTCTCTCTCTCTCTCTCTCTGTCTCTCTCTCTGTCTCTCTGTCTCTCCCCCTCCCTCCCTGCCATTTCTCTCTTTCTGTATGTCTCTATATTTCTCTCTCTTTGCTTCCTTTGGCCCTTTCTCACCCCCCCCCTCTCTCTGTGCCACCCTCCTCCCTACTCTCCTCCTTTCTCCCTTCTTGACCCTTTCTATCACCTCCTAGGAGTGGCAAGTCTATATGACTTTATATAAGTAAGGTAATCCCTACTGTAATAATGAGAAGCTCTTTTTTGTATTAATAACTGTAATATATATTATATTTTGCATTATTTCTCATATCTGATTGATTATTATGTTGTTAATAAGCATTCGCCTACTCCAGATCTAATTCCTCCTTCTCTATGGTGAAATCATCTGGCTATTTTGTGGAGTTCAGCTTGGCAGGACCAACATGACCAATATGGCCCCAGGAGATCTGGTACCTCAAAACACTTCATATGTAGCAATATACTAGGGATTCTCAATCTATAAGCCATTATGATCTTTTTTTATATTTAATTGATTTCCTTTGTAACCCTATGCATTTTATTTTATGCACATAAAAACATTATTTTGAGACAGTCCATAGACTTCAGAAGACTACCATAGGATTTCAGGATACAAAGAAGGTTAAGAATCCTTGCTATAGATGGTAGAATTCGATGGTTCCCAGTTTCTAAGTTGTTGTGTAATGAAGGGTAAGGGGAAGAACAAAAACACTATTACCCAAAGTTAGCACAGTAGTACACTTTGAAATTTATTCACTTTCATGTTCTTCCTTCTCACATTATTTGCAGTACACATTCTATTTCTGGTAAGTAGCCCTGAATTACTCATATATTAATTCAGGATTGAATACAGTTTCCTCTATAAAATATATACCAAGTCACAGATAAACTGAAATGATATGGCAAAGAAAAATCAGCCTTTCAGAAATAAGCTTACCCTCCACCCCTATATTTTTTCTTGATCAACATATATTTAACATTTAATTCAGAAAAAATTATAGAAAATTATTTTAGAGGAAGTAATCAAACTCACTAATAAATATTCCCTCATATTTGAAAGATCAAGAATTCATAATCCTTCTATCTTAAGTCATGGATATTGACATGGGCAAGAATTTAACCAATGTGGCTTACTAAAATAGGAAATTCTCATTTAAGACTTTTATCTCCCCAGCTGATTGTTAGAAGTCTATTTCATGGGGTACTACTACTCAGCATGTAATTCAGTAGTCTGAGAAAATGCCAAAGTTTGATTGAAGAAAATGAATAGGTGAACTAAAATATTTGTAGCCAAATATAAACAGGCCCTTTATATGAGGTATTGTGGAAATTTTTAAAAAAATGTCTAAGTAATTTAACTTTTTAAGTGAAATAAGATGAGTAATTTCAATTTAACAAATATTTACTGGACATTTATTGAATGTGAGGCTCTGTACTAGATATGAGGAATATAAAGATGATGAAGACCCTACCCTCAAAACATTTACTATCTTGTAGAAAGATAAGATGAATACATGGGAATAGTTAAAGGTAGGATATGATGAGTACTGAAAAACAGAGGTTCAAAAAATTTAGAGGTTCAAATTACTCTGGTAGTTGTAAGGGGAGGGAAGAGAGATAACTTCTTATCAAGGGATTCTTAAAGGTTTCAAGGAAGACATTAAGTATCCTGGGATTTAAAATATGAGTGAAATTTTGTGGGGGAGATTAGGTTCTCTGTTGAGGGAAGAGTATGGTTGACTATGTAGTGCCATGGAAAAAGCATGGAACTGGAAAGCAAATTACCCCTTGGGGCCTCAGAAAAACCTTTGGGAAATGTGTAATATCACTTAGAGTAGCAAACAGATACTTCTGAAAATAAAAGGCTAAACACTGAAGTGTTTATTAATTCTTCCAAGGCAACATATGTTTTATAGTTGGGTGAACAGAAGGTTTAAGGAGACATAAATCATCACAGAATCATTGATTCTTAGATTTTTGAAGCGACCTCAGAAGTTATCTATTCCAACTTCCTCTGAAAGCATAGGTTTCTTCTACAATAAAAAGAAGGGGCCCTGTTTTTTGGTTTCAGGTAGTTTCTGCTTTTGAGAGGGTTGAAGAAGGAGCATGGACATAGGGAGCCTAGATAAGAATCATTATAATGGTCCACATAAGAGGTATTGAACTAAGGTGGTCACCTTGTGACTATTGATGTAAACAAAGATGGATGTGAGAGGACTATGCATTGCAGAGAAAACTGATTTCCAGTTATTCAGCACCTGGGAGGGAGTGAGAAATAAGGAATCCTTCAAATGCTTAAAGTGGTATGTAATTCCATATATATTTATAATGGCTGGCTGAGCAACAACAAAAATGGAACAAAAATATATTCATACACCAAACATTTATGTAAATCTATAGTTTTCAAAACATTCTTAAAATAAAATGTTTTAATTTGCTTTCATTTATGTTGATAGACATAGCTTACCTAAAAAAAAATACCCTGAGTAGAAAGCAACTAAATATATATTCACCTGGATATAAATTAAAGTTAAGCACATGTTGATTTGGAATGGAATGAAAAAAAAAGCCTAAGGATTTTGAGGTTAGTTGACTTGGGCAATTCTGAGCAGGATAGGATGACTGAAAGGATTTGGATGAGAATGAAAGCATGAAACAATCTCAGACCAGAACAGTTCATTTTGGGAGAAAGAGTTGATTTCTGGTACCTCAAATGAGTAAGACAGACTTAGGTAGAAGTTTGGTCACCATATCTACAGGTGGTGGGAGAGAGGTTAAGGAAGCAAGGGGGGAAGTGATTATAAAGCTCAAAATAGATGTAATAGAACAGGGTAACAACTAGAGGACAGGGAAGCTTATAACCTATTCTAAATTTCTGAATTTAACTAGCTCCATGTAGTCAATGTGCCCATAATAGGATAATACCCCAAAGAAAATTGAAGTGATTCACTACACAGCACTTATTACTGGAACCAATTCGACATATTCACCATTTCATTATTTTTGGTTAATTATTTTTTTTCAATAGGAAACAAAAAACAAAAACATGTCAGCCAGAACTAATGAAGAAATATTGTGCTGCTGCTTTTCATGTTGGTTGTAATGAAAAGTGTTCTGATTAATCAAAAGTGCATAAACACAGTAGGTTAATTGCAGGTTACTTATTTCTATTTTTTTTCAAACCTGGAAACACTACTGAAAGAAGATGATCTCTCTTTCCCACATGCTGTGTATCCTGTGTTCTTAGAATTCATTCTTAATTCAGAAGATGAAGACAGATAGCATTGCCCTGTCAGTGAGTGGATATAAAAAGGGACTGTTTGACTTTTTTGATAAATCTGAGGCCCTCAGTTGTCCATTTAGCAACTAAACATCTGCCCACCCAAATATATCTTGCCCAAGCTGGAAAAGATTTCATTACTGAAGAGATAGTTTCAATTCTGGTCCTTGAGTGCTGGTCATTATAGGACCATTATCCAAAGTATTTGTCAAATAGAGGCCTTTAATCCAGTAGACTTAACTGAATTAGTTATACCCTAAAGAAGCAGTAAAGCCCACTATTAAGAAATCCAAGTTTTCCAAACTTATGAATCAGGGAATTCAGTCTTTGAACAAAGCGTGATAGCCAAGTCATTGAAAGGATATGCCAGGAAGTAATTACCAATGACCTCCAAAGGCAGTCACATGGAAGAAGTCTGTTCTATCCCACCCCCTACTTATCATAGACAGATGCCAAAGAATACAAATCAAGTGTTCAGCAGAGTAAATGTCCTTTAAAACAAACTTTTATAGTGAGATAAGAAATTCTTAGCTATATGAATCAACAAATAAGAGGCAATTGCTGAGCAATAAAGATAAAGTATAAGCTATGGTTTTTAAAGCAAAACAACCTTAAAGTTAACTGTAAAGGATATAGTAACTTGGGAGAGAAAGGATCCCTGGTTAGTATAGCCTTTGAAAATCCTCAGCTTAAAAAATCACTGGACATATGATTTCTCTCTTTTCAAATATATACCCTATAACTTTAAGGTCCTCCTGCAACCTCAGGATTTTCACTTCTTGCTGCTGTTCCCCATATAAACACAAGCTTAAACCATCAAGCATTTGAAACAGTATATAGACTTAGACATCCCCACAAGCCCAAGGAAGTCAAAATGGGAACAGAAGGATACCACAGGGTGAATTAAATTTATCTGAGCCCTGAGGATTAATTTCTCCTGTGTCCCTGTATGATTCGTTTCTCCTGTTTTTATCTCCCTGGGGCTCAAAGCTGGTGGACAAAGGCTCATTTTTACATGTATTCTCTAGAGTACATGGAAAACATTATTTTTGAGAAACTTTTTTTCTTTTTTTCAATAGTGTCAAAAATATCTAAGACTCAAAGTTGTTTTCTTCTTTAAGAGATGATACTAAAGAAGTCTATATGACTGTTCCTTTATACACATACCTCTCTCCAACGTCCCTGTTTCTCTTACTCTCTCAGAAATTACTTTAAAGTCCCAGAAGAATCTCTGAAGTAATATCAAAGAAGGTGTTAGCATCTATCAAATGAGATACAAAGTAATATGCAGTGCTTTGCAAAACATAAAGCAATATATAAATGCTGGCTTTTAGGAATTAGGAATGTATTTTGCCCCCACCTGTTCAATTGCCATAATATGGTATTCCCAATCTCATTGTGGTTATTTCATGACAATTTATCATTATACAAAATGAAAGTTAATACATTTATTTTAGACCAAATACAACTATGCCAAAGGATTTTATTTTTACTTTATTTCATGTAACAAGACAAATGAATTATTAAAATTAAACTCATAGGGGGATATTCTTCATAAGTCTTCAAATATAGTGCAAACCTTTTTAGAAAGAAATATGTAATGAGTTTTTTTCTTCACCATTTCATAATTAATGAAATATTTATAATCTAAGAAGTAATCATTTCACTCAGGGTTAATTCTCTCTCTTTCTTGTGATGTGACACTGAAGTCTTGCTAATTTTGTCCCTGTTAGAGATTTAACATTTATGCCTTTTCTCCATTCATATATACAGCCATTCCATAACCCATCTTCATTAGCTCTTACCTGGACTATGGGCTAAGGTTTCCTATTAGATTATGTTTTTCTCTATTGCCTCCTTCACACACCTATCAAAACAATTTACTTTAGTACAGGTTTGCCCATGTCACTTCTTTGCTCAAGAATCTTTGGTGGTGCCTTGTTGCCTACAGTATAAATTATAAATTCCCCTACTTGACATTTAAGGTCCTTTACAATCAGACCAAGCCCTACTTTTCCAGCTTAAAGTGTACCATTCCTCTATATTATAGTAATTTTCAGCCAAAATGGCTTATTTGCTATTCCCTGAACTCAGTACTCTCTCTCCCATCTTCCTTAGAGAGGTAGCTAGATGGCTCAGTAGATATGGTACTGGGCCTGGAGTCAAGAAGACTGAGTTCAAATCTGGCCTCAGCCACTCACCAGCTGTATAGCCCTGAGCAAGTCACTTAACCACTATTTGTCTAATACACTGAAGAAAGAAATAGTAAACCACTCCAGTGTCTTTGCCAGGAAAGCTCCAGACAGGGTCATGAAGAGTTGGACACAATTGAAGAACAACAAAGAACTGGAAAGAAGGCAGGTGTCTATAAATTATGGCTCATAGATGTAATGTAACATGACTGTACTATAAGGAATGATGAATACAGAGTAGCATGGGAAGGGAGATGAACTTGTGCAAAGTGAAGTAAGGAGAATATAGAAAACAATATAAACAAGAACTATAACAATGCAAATGGAAAGAATAACACAACAAGACAATTGAAGCAAAAGGCTAAGAAATTATAATGACTGGTTTTGGCCTCATAGAAAAAGAATGACAATGCATCTCCCTTTCTTCTTTGCAGGGTGAGGGTATATGTGCATGGAACAGTGAATAAAATGGCAGAATTTGGTGATATATCATTTAGTATTGCCGAACTATTTTTCTCATTTTAATTCTTTATTATAAGAGATGGCTATTTGGGACATGATGTAAAGAGGGATTCATGGGATAATATAGATCATGATGATGACAACGATGGTGATAGATAACTTTTATATAGTGCTTACTGTAAGGCAGGCATCTGCCTCAGATGACATGAAAATAAAAGATTATATATATATATATATATATATACATATATATATATATGTGTGTGTGTGTGTATGTATATTAAAGTCAGCGTATTTTAATTATAGACCCCACAACATTGTAAATTCTACCATAACTTTATGGAATGTATTGATAATTTTAATTCAACAAACACTGAATAAATGCATATTCCCTCCTGTTCTTTACTACTACAAAAAGTGATGCTATAAATATTTTTGTGTATATAAGGTTCTTCTTTTTATCATTGCACTTCTTGGGGTATATGTCTGGCAGTGAAATCTCTGGATAAATGGACATGGACATTTTAGTCACTTTTTTTCAAAATTCCAAATTAATTTCTGGAATGGTTCGATCATTTCCCAGCTCCACAGACATTCACTGGGACTTTCTCAGGTGATGTTGGTTCTCTTTTAAAAGCTGCATATGGTTGTAGGAATAATGCTAGACTTGGAATCCTAGAAATTTTGAGTTATAATTTCACCCCTACTGTGTGATCCTATGCAGGTGATAAGTTCTCTTAGCCTCAGTTTCCTCATCTGCAAAATGGGGATAATAATTATAATGTTTATCTCATAGTATTGTTATGAGGATAAAATAACATATGTAAAGTGCTTTGCAAACCTTAAAAATATGGCTATGTAAATGTCAGCAATCATCACCATCATCATCATCACTATCACCATCACCATACCCAAATATATCCTTGAACATACCCTAAACATGCCTTCGAAAGACTTGGTTTCTAAAGGCACAATCCATCATTCAAAATATATTTTAAAAGAAGTAATCTGATTTTTTTTTTTTTGCTGGGCAATGAGGGTTAAGTGACTTGCCCAGGGTCACACAGCTAGTAAGTGTCAAGTGTCTGAGGCTGGATTTGAACTCAGGTCCTCCTGAATCCAGGGCCAGTGCTTTATCCACTGCGCCACCTAGCTGCCCTGTAATCTGATTTTTATTCCAAACTTAGTATAATACATGGTTTTTATTAGATGCTCCCTTTAAAGATATTTAAATAGTAAAAAAAAGCTGGAGTTTTGTTCTATACAAAACTTGCTCATTAAATCCTCATAATCATTCTTAATAGCCTAGGCATATGATGTGCTATGCTTACCAGGAAGATCAAATTAGAGTCTGAATATTAAAGTTCTTTGAATATAGTATTTCATACTATATAAATATAAAATGGTAGCCTCAGTATTGTATTAATAAATGTCTAACAAGAAAATGTATGTATTTCTCTATAGGAATATTCATTCGAGGAGTGTGGTATAATTTATCTACAATCCTTAACTCATAATCCTCTAATAATCTACAATAGCCATGGGATGTTAAGATCTATTTAACATTGAGTAAATCCAAGTTACAGATAGGTTTTAGTAATTAAACATAAACGTTTAAGTTAAGTGTGATCATTGCTTTTTCCTGGTATTTCTAAGCTTGGTAATGTCTTCTTTCCCCAGAGGCTGACAAATATTTCATTTTCTTTTTAAAGATAACATTTCTAAGAATGATAATGCCGGTCCTGTAAGTAGGGGAATATATATTCAGGTCTGAGCGCCACATCTTTGGAAGGTCATTGATAGCTGGAGTGTGTCCAAAGAAAGGGCTGAGGACCATGCCAGGCAAAGAATAGTTGAAGAAAACCGGGTTGCTTAGTGTGAAGAAAGAGGATCAAAAGCCATCTAACAGCTATTTTTTTTGCTTTTGAAGGAGTAACATATGGAAGAGGGATTAGACTGATGGTGCTTGGCTCCAGAGGGGAGGACTCAGAGAAATAGGTGGAAACTGAAAAGAGCCAAATTTCAGTGTGATATAAGGGAACACTTACCGACAATGGTGGGGAGAGAAGGGGGAAAAGCACTAGCAGCTGGAGAGTGGGGCTAGAGATCAGGAAACACTTAAAATGGAAGATGACATGAGCTAAACTTTAAAGAAAACCATTACCTCTAGACAGCAGAAAGGAAGAAGGAGGGCATTCCAGCCAGGAATGAGAGCCGATAAACTGTAATGGCATGGTGATAGAATATGAAATGTAATATGAGGGATGAGGTCAATTTTATTAGATTATGGAATACATGAAGGGATATACTACATAAGTAAGCTGGAAAAATAGGAAGGAGTCAGCTGGTGAAGGACTTTAAATGCCAAAAAGAGGAGTTTGGTCCTTAGAGGTTCCAATGTGGTTTACAGACCTGGGGAATGTCACAGTCAGATCAGTGTTTTAGGGAAACCATTTTGGCAGCTCTGTGGACAAAGGGCAAGAGTGGAGGAGAGATATGAGGCAGGAACACCAATAAAGTGTCTAATGCGATATTTCAGGTGAGAGGTGATGAAGGCCTGAGTTAAGTGATAGCTGTGTGAGTGGAGAGAAGGGACTGGATGCTAGAAACATTGCAGAGTCAAAATCAAAAAGTCTTTGCATCTAATTAGCTGTGTGAGCTGAAGCACTGGGGATGACTCCAAGGATGTGAGCCTGTATGATTGGAAAGACCTTGCCCAAAATAAGAAAATTATAAAGAGGATATCTATGAAAGGAAGGGGGATGGGGAGAGTTGATGAGGTTTGTTTTTAGCATGTTGAATTTGAGATGCTTATAGTTTGACATGTCTTATAAATATCTGGTAACATATGGACTAGAGTCTAGGAGGGACAATAGGTCTGGATGTATAGAATTAGAAGTCATTATTATAGGGCAGCTAGGTGGCACAGTGGATAGAACACCAGGCCTGGATTCAGGAGGACCTGAGTTCCAGTGTGACCTCAGACATTTGACACTTACTTGCTGTGTGGCCCTGGGCAAGTCACTTAACCCTGAATGCCTTGCCAAAAAAAAATAATAATTAGCACAGATATGATAATTAAATAAGGGAGAGATAATGAGGTCATAAAGGATAGAGTATGTTGAGAGAAAAGAGAAAGCTCAGGACAAGCCTTGGGTATAGACTTCTGAGGGAAGGTTCTGCATCATAATACAGGAATGGAGAATAAGGAGTGATTAGAACTTTAGGAGGAGAGCTAAGCCCAGTATCCAGAATGTGAGAGTGATCAGCAGAATCCAATACTGTAGAGAAGTCCATACAGATGAGAATTGAGGAAAAAAGCAACAAATTTGGGGGGTTTATAAACCAGCAATGATATTAGAGAGAGAATAAGGATAAATTTAGGGACAACCAACCTGAAGAGAGAAGAGGGGATGGGATCAATGGTACATGTAGAAAGGTTGGTCATGAGGAAGATTTTCTCTCCCTAGAGATTGAAGGGAAGGAAGAACAAATTGAGGAACGATGAAAAGGGATTTTGAGATATAGTAAAGGGGAAAAGATGGAACTCAGAATAAATCTTGATTTTCTCAGTAAATTTTGAAACAAGGTTGCCAGCTGAGGGGGTAGGCGAAGTATGTATGGAGGGTTTGAAAGGAGTTTTGGAATAACTGTCGAGGGCAAATGAGACAGAGAATCATTTAGAAGAAGAAAAGGATTGCTGCACTGAGGACACAATCAGAATCAGATAATACATGTTTGTTGCAGATCTAGTCAGTAAATTGCATGACTTCCTCTAATAGAATGTGTATAGAAGTGAAGGAGGCCAAGGGTTGGAGTCATATAGAATTGGGCTGACTATAAGACAAGAGGCTAAGGAATTTAAGAATAGAGGGCAATATAATGATCCAGTGGTTAATTATAGCATAGAAATTGGGAAGGGAAGATCTAAGAGTACTAAAAGTGTACAAACTAATAGTACTAGCAGATAAGGGATCAGAGGTGATGGTGAGGAAAATTAAATGGAGTGGCAGGGGGTTATGGTAGAACATGGGAATTTCTGAATTCTTGATCTTGAAAATAGAACACTTGTGATCATAGGTGATCAGGGATGTAACTGGTCATGTGTGTGCTTGTATTAGAGTGAACATATGGGTCATGGGACTGAAGAAGACTGAAAAAGTAGAAGGGACCACCTTATGTCCCTTAGAATAATGGCAGGAGTTGATGTAGGAAGTCTATGAGCAAGATACTGAATTCCTTGATAAAAGAGGGAAAATGACCTGGAGACCAATAGATGATGAACTCAAAAAGAAATCAACACTAAACCTGCTAGCTACATATTGATTAAGGCAACCACATTTTAACAATATTTATAATAAAATAAATGTAATAATTAATTAAAATGTAATCAAAGAATTGTAATAATCATAATAGTCACATAAATATGATATATAATAATTTATTTTGTGAAATATTTTCCAAAAATATTGTATTCTGGTGTGGGTGGCACTGGGGAGTGTTTCTCACTAAATGAGGCCCACTGGCAACATGTCTGACACCTCTGACTTAGACTTGAAAGCAGAAACATTGCAGAAGAATGGCAGCATATGGAGAGTTTGGTAGTGTCTCTGGGGAACAAGTACTATTCTAACTTCCCCAACAAGTCCAAAAATTTTGGGGGAATGATTAGTATTAAAAATGAATGGGAAAACATGATTGGGAAAAAATGAAATGTCTTTTGTGGAGAGTAAGATGATATATATGAACATGAGCAGAAGAGGTTTAACATGAAGAAAAATTTGTTAATGATAAAGTATGAATTATAGCTGGTATCATGGAAGGGGTGAGCAAAGTGAGGTTGGGACATGGGAGAGATAGGGTAGATAGATAGAAAGAACATTGATTAAGCACTCTGTTCCAGGTACTGTACTACTGTGCAACGTGCTGGGAATACAAACACAAGCAAACAAAATCATCCCTACCCTCAAAGAACTGACATTCTAGTGGGGGAAAACAATGCTTATTATGTAATATTATGCACATGGTTACGTATGAGTAGGTCTTATTTCCCAACTAGACTATAGATTCCTCAAGGGCAGGGATAGTGTCTTTTTTATATTTCTGTTGAGAATTTTGTTTTCCAAATTACTTGTGAAACAAATGTTGACATTTTTAAAAACTTTATGTTCTCTTCCTCCCTCCCTCCCCACCCCCACCCCTGCCCCCAAGAACTCAAATAATTTAATATAAGTTATACATGAGTAATCATGCAAAACATCTCCATATTAGTCAGGTTGTGAAAGAATACAGACAAAAACAAAACTTCAGATTAAGGAACTATCAAAAAATTATGCTTCAATCTGTTTACAGATACCGTCTTTCCTTTCTCTGTAGATGGACTGTGACTTTCATAAGTCCTTCAGAGTTATATTGGATCATTGAATTGCTGAAAATAACCGCGTCCTTCATAGCAGATCATCTTACACTATTGCTATTATTTTGTATACAGTACATTTCACTCTGCTTCAGTTCATGAGGGTCTTCCCAGGTTTTTCTGATAGCATCCTGTTCATCATAGCTTTTATATAGTACCTTAAACTTGACAAAGAATTTTATTCACAATAGCCAAGCAAAATAAATAACATACCTTTTGCCAGTATAATTAATGATCATAACTATTTCCCTCCATCCTATTCCCTTCCCATGATATTTACTCTATTTTCTATCTTCTTTTACCCTATTCCTCCTCAAAAGTGTTTTGCTTCTGACTGCCTCCTCACCCACTCTGCCCTCCCTTCTTTCACCCTTCCCTCCTTATCCCCTTCCACTCCTACTTTCCTGCAGGGTTAGATAGATTACTACATCCAATTGGGTGTGTATGTTATTCCCTCCTTGAGCCAACTCTGATGAGATTAAGGTCTTTGAGCTAATTCTGATGTGTCTAAGGCTCCTTCACTTCCTCATACCTCCACCCATTTCTCCCCCCATTCCATATGCCCTTTCCTGCTTCTTTCATGTGACATTTCACCAGTGATAGTGTCATATAAAAGCTTTGTACCTCATCTAGTTGCTAGCCACCGTGCTTTTAAAGATAGCTTGTCCTTAATAAATGTCTTCAACTCAGCTAACCAGAAACCTCAACAATCCAGAATACATCCTTGTACAAACAAATTCTCCAAGAAGCCAGAATAGATGGCACAAAGTCAGCATAGGCAAGCTCATACAGTTTATTCTCTCATACTCTTTAATCTTATTTGGCACACAATTTGGAGACCCTGAGAGAGAGGGAATAGAGAGATAGCCTGCCAAGGAGCAGATATAGCAACTTATAAAGCACAAAAGTCTGGGGCCATTTGGTAAATGGGGTAAAAGGGTAACATCTTCATAAATGTTAGCAGGGTTTGATGTCACCACTGCATTGGCACAGAAAACAAATACTGATGTTTATAACTGTGGCCCTGGGTCTTACTCCTGGTCTCTCTTTGCTATTTACATAATCAGAATTAAAGATAAATGGAATCTCAAGGGTGGAACTGACCTCAGAGACTAACCCAATTATACTTGAACAAAAATCCTCTCTATAATATACCTTTTTTTTGGGGGGGTGGTGGTGGTGAGGCAATTGGGGTTAAGTGACTTGCCCACGGTCACACAGCTAGTAAGTGTTAAGTATCTGAGGCCGGATTTGAAATCAGGTCCTCCTGACTCCAGGACTGGTGCTCTATCCACTGCACCACCTAGGTGCCCCTCTATAATATACCCTTAACGTATTCATCAAACCTTTACTTGAAGACATGTAGTGAGAGAGAACCCACTACTTTCCAAGGCAGTCCATTTCAGTTTAGAATATCTCTGATCATTAGGAATTTTTTTTCTTTCCTAAAAGGGGAATAAATTTACCTAAACTTATATAACATGTATTTGTAACTTGTATCCATAGCTTTCAGAAGACCAGGATGCATGATTTTCTTGCTAAATGTTAAAAAAAGAAAAAAAATGTAATTGTGGGGTTTTAAACAGGTCAACCCTTAACTATCCAGAAAACTCTGCTGTACACAATGACTTTACCCCTGAGGGTTCCAGATAGTCAAGGTTTTACAGTATCTAATCTAAAGTAATTCATAGACATGGCCATTTTGAATTCCTTCATGACTTGGAGGAAAGGTACAATTTTAAACAATTCCAACTCAGAGTCACTTTGGTAGACAGTATCAATTGCTCTGCATTATAATAGATTAGTTGCACTGATACTTTCTTGTGTGTAATGTGTAGTATCACTCAAGAGGGACCATCCATCTCATTTCATTTAGATCATGAAGTTAGACACTGTGGAAAGCCAATTCTTTACTCTGTAAGCTACCAACAACTTTTGTGTAATAAAAGGCTTTTACTACCATCCGGTGGGATGAATTCCCTGACTCTTGTTTTAAGTAAGATAGAATAAAATTTTATAGACCTTTCTCATAAATCCACAATAAGCCATTATTCTATCTGTGACATTCAGCACCAGTCCAGGAAAGAATCACAATTTCAAGTCATGTGAAGGCTCAAGTTCCATATTGTTCCTTTGTCCAAAATGATGGCATAACTAAAACTTAAATAATTTTTTTTTCATTTATTCACTATTTGAAGCCTATTTTAACCTACCCATATCTTTATTTTTTTAAGGAGGGGACTGCCTTCTATTCGTCTTATTATAAGTCTTAGTTCCTGTCCAGAAGGAAAGATTTGTCCTTCAAGGTCACCTAGACGGGACTGTAGAGAAAGTGATAATAGACTAGCATTTTACTGTAACATTATTAACTGTGAGAAGGTTGAGGGTGGTGGTTGGGAAAGCTTGACCTGAATCTCTTTTCTTTTATTTTCTCTTCTAGTTCTTGCTCTTGACATCTATGTGGGAGTCCAGGCTATAACCATATATACTCTTATGTCTTGCTCTTCAGAAGAAGCATCTTACAGGAAATCAGTTCAACAATGGGATTGACTTGCAGGCTGAAGCTTCCTCTTTCTTTTACTTCTTTCTACCTTGTACCTATCTCTCCCACTTCTCTCTTCCTTCCTTTCCTCTAAGAGTTATTATTCCTAAGGTAAATGCGTGTGTGTGTGTTTTCTTTTTTGTTGCTAGGTGGTACAGTGTATAGAGTATGGACAAGTCACTTGATATATGTCTTTCTCAGTTTCCTCAGCTGTAAAGTAAGGAGAAATAGGGATTAAATAGCGATCAATAGGATTCATGTGAAGATCAAACAAGAAAATATTTGCAAAGAGCAAAGTGCATAGTAGGTACTTAATAGATGGTTTTTTTCTTCTTCCCTCCTCTTTCTTCCTCCCTCCCTCCCTTCCTTCTCTTGTCTTTGCTTCCTCCTTTTAAAAAAAATCCCCTCTTATCAGTAAAGTGAAGACTAGGAAGGTAAAATCACTTTCTCAGGGTTACTCAGGTCTTCTGACTAAAGAGCTAGTTTGCCTGAATTATCTTGCACTTATCTACTTCATATATATTTGTATTTATTTTTTAAATTCTTATTTATGCTGAATGTATGCCCACATATGTCTATATTTATATATTTCAATGCACACATATACTTCTTGTCTACATATGTATGTATATATAGATAGGCATACATATATATGCATATGTATAATGTATACTTCTTATCTCCCCCATTAAAATGAATATAGAATTCATTACACAATTATTTCATTCACTATAAAGGAAGTTCCCCATACCTAGCACAAAGAAGGTGCTTAATAGATAGTGAATTATTGATTGCACACTGTATTCCTTTTTTGACTGGAGATTTTTATACTTTTGGAAAACCTTGAAGAAAAAAAAAATCTGGATGGTTCACCAATTCATTAGAGTGTTCCAAAGCCCAGAAGCTAGAAATGACACAAATATGCATAATGTGACTTTGCCATTTTTGTTTCAGAGCCTGTGTCCTCATCCTAAAAGTTAGTTGAGTTTCACATTCACACACACACATACATATGCATACATACATATTCTAACAAATACTCTAATGGATTATTGATTTCATTTATATGTATATTCCCTCCAAAGATACAGATCACAAACCATCAATGCTGGTCTATTTTGTGCAACTTCTGTACATATCTTTTTGGATGTTAGCTACAAAGGGTCCAGGCCTAACATGGCAGTGGCCTTCCTAAATTTCTTTTGAAATTACATTATTAGGACCAGCTAGGTAGCACAGTGGATAGAGCACCAGCCCTGGAGTCAGGAGGACCTGAGTTCAAATCCGGCCTCAGACACTTAACACTTACTAGCTGTGTGACCCTGGGCAAGTCACTTAACCCCAATTGCCTCACTAAAAAAAAAAAAAGAAGAATATGAGTCAGTCATATGGTGAGTGTGAGGGGAAACCAATGGATATACTACCTCTTCCACCAATAATGTAATTTCTTTCTTTTTTTTTTTTTAGTGAGGCAATTGGGGTTAAGTGACTTGCCCAGGGTCACACAGCTAGTAAGTGTCAAGTGTCTGAGGCCGGATTTGAACTCAGGTACTCCTGAATCCAGGAGCCACTGCGCCATCTAGCTGCCCCAGACTCATATTCTTTTTTATGCATACATTTATGATTGTAGCTTAGTAAATAAACTCAAAGGCCATATAATCCAACCTCCCCATTGTCAGATAGAAAGTATGAGAGGCAGAATTTTAATCCAGCTCCTTGGATTCAAGAACCAAGGCTATTTCCACTGTATCATTTACTTTGATGATATTTTTATGCTCTCATTTTCTTTTTCCCCTTTTGGTATAATGTGTTGCAGTCTATTCTCACCAATCAGACACTTCTCTATTGTCCTGTAGATGTTAACTATTTTAATGTCTTTGAAGACTATAGTTCTCCATATCTTAGAGCTCTACAATGTGTGTCTACATTCTATGTATACACAGAATATATATATATATATATATATATATATGTGTGTGTGTGTGTGTGTATGTGTGTGTGTGTATATATATATATATGATAAAATTCAGCACAATGCCTCCTAAGTATCTCCTATGCAAGGCACATGGTTCACACACAGTACACAGATACCCAACAAAATACTTAGATACTTCAGTGGGGCTGTGATCTCTGGTACAAGTAAATCCTCCACTCATGGATCTCATAAACCACTTACTCCTTTTTCTTAACCAGATCTTTCTTCAAATTCCCCATAACAGATGTATACAACATAGTAGATCCTCCTCAAAATTCCACAGATTTTAATGTACTAGCTTAATATATATATATGTGTTTTTGGTACAGACGTCTATGGATATATTTATCAATACAAAGTAGTGGAATAAAATGGGCCATAATAAATAATATTTAGTCATCTATAATTAACATTTTAAAAGCACTCTGCAAAAAATACTTAATACAAATATTGTTTTAATGACAAAGGTTAACATTATAAATTAATATAATGCCATAAGCATATTACAATTTTGCCAAGGATATAGTAATATGCAGAGAACCAATGTTTTATCAGGAAGAATGAATTATAGATATAAGAACTTCCTAAAGCAGGAGAAAGGGAAAAAATAATAGTACTTGTCTCTGCAAAAAAGGGCATGGTACTCTTTCTTGCTAGCTAAAACCCGAAATGGTGCTATAGAACTAACCTACCTGTTTTATCTGACCTCTATGTACTTGACCTTTTACCTCCCTGACTTAAGGTAGCTGCCAGGTCCCAATCTATCAGGTCAAATATTGCTCTTATTTTCTCAGCCTTGACCTGTGCTAGTCAAGTGTCATCCATTTCCTGACATTGCAAAAGGAAGTCTCAAAGTTCTAATGACCACAACTGATCTTTACCCAGCCTTTCTCATTTTTTTACTTCCTTATTTACATTTTCTTACATATTTAGAGACCTAGAAGGTGGCAGCATGACTTACATAATTAACATTGGACACAAAATCAGAAGACCTGGGCTCTAGTCCCATGTCTGCAAGTACCTACTCATGTGACTTTGGGAAAGTCACCTAACTACTCTAATCTGTTTCCTGGGGTATAAAATTGAATAGGACTCTAGTAGATTATCTTTCTAGCCTTTTTCTTTCTAAAGTAGTTTCCATTTTTTTGTATATAGAAAGAGATTTTTATACACCACAGAGTCACAGAGTTACAGTATTTCACAGTTGGAAGAGACTTCAGAAATCATTGAGTCCTATCCATTCCTGAATCAGAATAGCTTTTATGAAAAATAGGACAAAGAGTCATCTAGCTTTTGTTGGAAGATGTTGAGTGAAAAGTCACTCATTGCCTTCTGAGGAGGTCCATCTCACTTTTGGATAGAGCAAATTGACTTGACCATAAGCAGCCATAACTATAACGGCTAATAAACTATTTTACCTAATGACCTGGGAAATATAAGATGAATAAACAAATTCATTGTTCATCAATGACATAGGCTGAAGAATAGTGGAGAAATACTTGGGCTGGAAGTCAGAAGATCTGGGCTTTACTTCAAGCTCTCTAACTCTATTTGATGTGTGGCCTTGACCATGACAATTTCCTTAAGCCTCAGTTCCCTCATCAGCCAAGCAGAGATTTCCATGTTTTATCTTCCTCATAGGACTGCTTGTGAAGAGCACATATGACAGGATATAAAGTATCCATCCATTAATTACTATTCAAAACTGTCATGGATTACCATGATTGCTAACTGGTATCCAAAGATCATGGGTGTGTGAAAAATCTTTGAAAAGTGTAAAGTACTAGAAAATACATAAAACATGATTGCTGTCATTGTTATTCTTATTACAGCTCTGTAGGTAACAGGTGACTAGCTTGTATGACCTCTAGAATTACTTTCGAGACTTAGAGTTCTATAATAAATAAATGGTGAAGCAAAAGGAAAATATAGGAACTTCCTGTCATCTGCTCTTTGGCTACCAATAGCTACATTTTCCCTTATACATTTTTAAGAGTCTGAAGGATGCAGTGATCTGGGCAAAGGACTATTATTGAACATTTAATAATAGAATGATAATGGTGAGTAAAAATTATGGAAAAACAACACAGCTTTTGAAGTAAAAACTTTCATTCTAAGGTACTTTGTCAAAGCTAAATATGGATGCAGAGGATGTGTTCAAATACATGTATTTTCCACTGTCATCCCTCCCCCTCCCCACATTCCCCCATCATTAGCAGAAATGTTAGCTTTGCAACATTCTGTGCTATAATGCTTCCTGTGGAGAAGAAAGATAATCAGGTACAATAGAAAAAATGTACCACACTTTGCTTGTACGACCTAATTGAAATATTTGTAGCCACACAATACAGGATATGTTTCAGGCAGTCAGAAAACAGTCTGACTGAGTGATAATCAAATTAATTATCCACCTTAATGATACAGCAAAGAGAGCCCAGGTTGAAATTTAATAATGCATGCTTGCTTGAAGATGCTAAGAGATAAATCACAGCAGCTTGCCACTTTGAAAGCATCATTTGCTTTAACCACTGCATTATTTCTACAAACTGTATTTGAAAAAGACAAAAAATGTTTCTGGTATTTTCAGATATTTATTATTTCATCAACAATAGCTAATTCAGCTGACTTTGTTACTAATATGCTTCCACTTTTTTAGCAGAATTTTGATAGTATTGACTTTTCGTCACATGCAGGAGCCCTCTATTTTGCTCTTTTTCCCTGGATTGTACTTTCTTCCCTGCACTCATTCTTTATGCACCCCCAATTTCCCCATAGAAAGGACAGCTTTTCCTTCAGATGCTGCTAATGATGCTCTCTATCCAGCTGGAGGAGTTGCCATTGATCAAGGAATGGATGCCCTGTGTCCCTTGTCATTCAGTTCTCTTAGTGCAGACAGAGATGGAGCCCAGGGCTGGATGCCAAGCTGAGGTCATCTACATGGGAGGACAGCAGTTACCACTGAGTCAGCCTTGCCAGTGAAAAAGCTATAATGATAGATTGTGCATAATTAGAACTGACTGGAGAGGATTCCAAGGACCAGAAAGGTTAATTGTGGTACCACCTGTAAGAAACACCTTTTGTTTTTCTCAGATGTTTAACTTCTGCTTTTCCAATATGTTCCCATATGTTCTCTTCTCCTTAGCATGAAACTGCAGGGAAGGGATGATTAAACTTTGCTTTCTTGCATTCACTCTCTTTTTCCTTTCGTTTTTAATGTATTCTACCTCCTGCAGAAGTTTCCACGCTTCTTAGAGAAAACATATCTTAGTTTAGCATTCTGTATACTTCAGCTTTCTCCAGATAGCCTTCCTGCCCAGCCTCATGCAGCAATTTTTGAGGAGAATTTATAGTGATAAGAAAAATGAATTCTTTGAAGGCCTGTCATGAAAATGTTCTCATTTATGCCTATGAGGGAGAAAAAAAGAGATAGATATCCAAGCTTAATGCCCTTTGCAGCTCTTTTGGTTTTGTGTCTATGCTGCAGGACAAATGTGCACAAAATGACACCAGGAGAAATCTTTAGAGAATTTGAACATAATACATGGAAATCTTTGGAGGATGAGGAAAATTGAGTACCCATGTGATGCTTTACAAAATGCATTCAGAGTGATGCAAATAATAGATGAAATGAAGGAAAGTCACAAGAAGGTCATTCTTTGTTCCTATTAATTTTGATCAGGAGTAATAAATCAAGCAGGAGAGATGTTTGTATTCAAGGGTTCACAGATATATCTGTTTACAGAAGAATGTGGAAATCACTTGTGATAATTATGGAGGGGTTGTGTTTTTGGTTTTGCTAAAGATTTCTGGAAATGCTCCTGATAAACAGAAAGATGTTCACTCTTTGAAAAAAAGAAAGAAAGCTTCTGCTTTGAACAGCCATTTGCCCTTGGTAATAATTGTTCAGAAAAATCAAATTAATTGTTCTCAGCCACAAATGATGACAGTGATGTGGAGCATACACTTATCAATGATAGGGAATCTTTCATAAAACCCATATTCCATGCAATTGGAGCCAAGGAATGGTAGAAGTTTTCTGACCAAGCCAATCCAGCAAGAATACAGAATTTCAAAAGAAAACATAGATCGATGAAAAGCAATTAAGAATACACATAAAATTACTGGGGAAAGAAGATACTACAGTTACATACATCTGAATTTAAGAAGAATGGGCGAGAATGTATGGAAAGAATGGACTTTGAAATATGACTATTGCCCTATTGCCAATAGAATTAAAGATGGATTTGGCTTAGTTCTGTATAAGCCAAATTTCTATTTTACATACATATATTTTATTAATTATAATTTGCTTTAATCACAATTTGAGGAAAATTTTTGTAATTGTGAATTAGATTGATTATTGGAAAGTATCTGCAAAACTCGAATAATGCTAATTATTGGTTCTAGACAGCAGTCTACTGTCTAAAATGATTTGTTCTTTGTTACAAGAGTCCAGGGGTCTGATACTTTGCTATCCCCTTTTATTCTTGAGGTTTTTTTAAATGGGTACAAGAGTTAATTAGTGGTTGTGTACTCTGCCTGCTCTAGCTTAGCCTTACCATTGTAAATTTCTCTACATCTCCCTCTTCCTCCCTTCCCTAGGATCATTAAAACATCAGCTAGAGCTGTCAACAAAACTAATTGAAGGCCACTTGCCTTAAGGATCATCCTAATGAAAAAACCAGGGACTTAAGAAACAAAATTCAATCAATTTTCTAACTACCTGTGAATTACTTAGCTTAGGTAGAATAAAATTAAAGACCAATGATTGTTCATACAACATATTATCCAATCAAATTATGTATTTAAATAGTTTTGTTCTTCCCTTAAAGCCTAAAATAAGTAATACTGTTCAAAAGCAAAATGAATCAATATAGTAAGAATTCTAATTTTCTCAAGAAAAATTATACTTAAATCCAAATGGCAAAGGCCTGAAGAGAAAGAAGGTATAAGGGGAAAAAAATCACAAGTATTTAACAAAGAATGAAAGGCATCACATTGTAAATTGCTGTTTGAAAACGTTCTAAAACTAGAAGACATGTGGATTGTGTGCTTACCTATATTAATGAGGAATCCAAGAAATAAAGGACTTCTCCAAAAGAGTATACAACCTCTCAAAAACCTGAAGACAGTGAAAGACTTTTATTCCTACTAAATGTCTATTCACATTACCAGGTCCTTCAACTGTTATTTATATGGCATTGATCTGAGTTCCCTCCCCATGCTGGAATTCATTCTCTGCATGTGCTTCTCAATATCATTCCTCAAATGTGAAAACCAGTATGGAACAGATGTGATAGAACCAGGATAGAGCTCGATGGGACCACATCATCATCATTATAATCATCATCACCACCACCACCACCACCACCACCACCACCACCACCACCACCACCACCACCAACACAACATCAACAATCACAGCTATCAGTAATATAGCACCTACTATGTACCAGGCACTTTGCTAAGCCCTTTCCAAATATCACCTCACTTGATTCTTGCAATAGCCCAGGGAGAGATATTTGTTTTTATGAACCCATTTAACAGTTGAGAAAACTGGGGCAAGCAGAGGTCAAATTATTTGCCCAGGGTCACACAGTCTGAAGTCAGATTTAAACTCAGTTCTTTCTGACTCCAGACCCAGTTCTTGAATCACCGAGCCCCCAAGCAATGTGGTATTTAGACATTCTGCTTCTCTTAATATAGTATAAGATGACATTAGATTGATAGATTTTGGTGAACCTATTGCTCTGTTGTCATATAAACTTCTCAAGGATTTTTTTTATGTGAACCTTTAGACATATGTTGCCTTAAAGTGAATCCCATTTCCCTCATTTTTAAAATTTGGGAGTTCAACTGGGTGATTTTGGCAGTCACTCCAAATCTTGCATATTACAATACAATTACCTTATTCAGTCATTGTTTTGAACTCGTTTAAAACTAAAATTTCCCCTCTTAAATGTCATCATATTAGATTGATTCCTTTGTTTCTTTCTGTTAGAATCTTTGTGGATTTGTATTCTGTCACTCAGGTATTCCATATCCCTCCCATCTCAATATCAGCAACCAATAGGCTAAGGAGGAGAGCTTTGCTTTCTTTAGGTCAAGCATAACCAGATATTGGAGGAAAAAAGGCTAAGGATAAGTCTCTAGAGCATTCCGTCAGAGACCTCCCATCCAGGTTAACCAGGCTGTCATTGCAATTATTAAATAGTCCCACTGAACTCCATGATGATCATATCACATCTATTCCCTCTTGACCATCATATATTAGGAATGACATTGACAAGCACATGCAGAGAATGATGAACAGGATGAAGTAATTCAAATAAAATTTTAGATGTTATTCAAACAATTCTAAAAATCATATAATTATACAACCATCTAACCCATGCTATTGTATCTTATTCAAAAGGCAGCAAGGTGGTACAGTGGATAGAGTGCTAATCTTGGAGTCAAGAAGACCTGAATTAAAATCCTGCTTCTGACATTTATTGGCTGTTTCATCCCAAGCAAGTCACTTAACCTCTCCTAACCTCAATTTTTTCATATGCAAAATGGGGCTAATAATATCACCTATCCCATAGGGTTGTTTTGAGGATCAAATGTGCTCTACAAGCCTTAAAGTACTAAATAAAAGCTAGTTAGTTTTAAGGACATCATTTGTCAAATGTTCTTCTGAAGTATAAGCATATAATACTTACAGAATCCCTCTGATCTACTATTCTAGTAATCCTGTTACAGAAAAAAAACAAAAACAAAAACAAAAACAAAAACAACCCTAATCTAAGCATGACATATTGGTGGACCCATACTGATTTTTAGTGATCACTGCTTCTCTTTCTAAGTGCTGTTAAATTATACTTTGAATAATGACTTCTAAAATTTTGTATGGATTGAAGTGAGGCTATGGTTTGGGAACTCTAACAGTTTCTTCTTATTAAAAATTAGAGTAGGGGCAGCTAGGTGGCGCAGTGGATAAAGCACGGGCCCTGGATTCAGGAGTACCTGAGTTCAAATCCGGCCTCAGACACTTGACACTTACTAGCTGTGTGACCCTGGGCAAGTCACTTAACCCCCATTGCCCCGCAAAAAAAAAAAAAAAAAAAAAAAAATTAGAGTAACATTTGCTCATCTCTTGTTCTGTGAAAATTTTCCCATTCATCAAGATTTTTCAAAGATCACTCAACCATCACATATTTTCAGCATTCTGGCCTTGGCGATTAAAATTTATTAAGGGTAGTTTCTGTACTTACCCTGAGTGTCCCTCCTCTGTTAATCATTGTGTTTTATCTTTACTCATTTGAATATCATCCTCTTGGGTAGAGAAAATAGAACCCAATTGAAAATCAAATGGTTCTATTCTTTATCATTATTTTATTCCTATCACATTAAAAATAGTCCCATCCCTTTTCTTAGCCTTCTTCCATTGTTTATAAACTTCAGTTCATCCTCTGCTGTAGCATTCCTGACAAGCCCAGAATCTGTCTGTAACTAGGCATTAACCTGAGATGATAAATATCTTCCAATTTGTCAGAATGGACAGAGAACTGATGATGACTAGAGAGTTCACAATCAGGAATCTTTTTTTTTTTTTTTTTTTTTTTTTTTTTTAGTGAGGCAATTGAGGGTAAGTGACTTGCCCAAGGTCACACAGCTAGTAAGTGTCAAGTGTCTGAGGTCAGAATTGAACTCAGATCCTCCTGACTCCAGGGCAGGTACTCTATCCACTACACCACCTAGCTGCCCCTACAATCAGGAATCTTTTGAGCAGATATGAGACAGAATCTTGAAGCTCACATGCCAAAATGCACAGCCAGGGAGGGAAAATGTTCTCACAGGAACATGTCAAGGGTACTTCATTGTCTTTTCTAATTGACTCCTTTTATTTGTGTTTTAATTTTTTTGATTAATATCTTTTATTTTTATATTACCTTCATTTTTCTATCCATTCTTCCTCCCTCATCTGCTTGGATCCTTTTGAATAAGGCATAGTTTTCCATTCACTGAAATTCTATACCTGAATCTCATTTCACTATATCCATAGCCAATATATACTATCTATATCTATATCTATATCTATATATATGTATATGTATACATATATACAATATATATTATATACTATATACGCTATAGACAATGAGGCTGAACCTGTCTCCTCACATTAAAATTTCTTGTTCATTTTGTTTGTTTCTCAGATCTATGCTACACACATCATTGTATAATGTATTATCACAACCCCACTTCTTGTATATTGGATCCAGTGAATTTCTGGACTTTTCCATTAACAGTCTTCTTCCTTCATTGTACTTGCTATTTGGTGTGTAAGAAGTTGTCTTTGTCACTCTTGACTTAGAATTAAAGTTTCTTTTTAATCTGATTTGCAAGTTTTCAGTCAATATATATTTTCTGATTCTTTTCTTTTGTAATCTACTTTAAAATTTTATTTCTTTCGTTTACTTAACAAAAATCTACTTTCTTTATCACCTGCTCCTATCAGAAAAAATAAGCCAAAACCTTCTAACAAATATGAATGTTAAAACAAAACAAATTCCCAAATTTACCATGTTAAAAGAAATAAATGGGGGCGGGGGCGGCTAGGTGGTGCAGTGGATAAAGCACTGGCTCTGGATTCAGGAGTACCTGAGTTTAAATCTGGCCTCAGACACTTGACACTTACTAGCTGTGTGACCCTGGGCAAGTCACTTAACCCCCATTGCCCTGCAAAAAAACCCACAAAAAACAAAAAGAAACACACACACAAAAAAAGAAATAAATACCTCAATCTGAAAAATCAATTCCTTATCTCTTTGTCAGGAGGTGGGTAGTATGTTTTATCATGGGACTTCAAAGAATGTGGTTGGTTACCACATTGATCAGAGTTCTGAAGTCTTTCAAAGTTCTTTATCTTTACAATATTGTTACTGTATAAATGGTTTCCCCAGTTTTGCTCAGGTCACTCTGCATTATTACATGCATTTTCTCATGTTGTTTTTTTTTTTTTTAACTGAGCCTTTCATCAGTTCTTTTGATACAAATACATTCCATTATATCCATATATGATAATTTGTCAAACGATTCTATGATTTATGGACAGTCCTTTATTTTCTACTTCTTTATCACCACAAAAGGCTGTTTAAAAATATTTTTGTCCATATGGTTACTTTTTCTTTTTCTTGAACCTCTTTGGCATAAAGATTTAGCTGTGGTACTGTTCAGCCAAAGGGCACATATGGTTTAGTATAGCTTTGGACGCCTCATCTTTTCCCAGATCGATGGTATCTGGGGCCACAATTCTGTTATTCTTGTATATGAAGCCTTGTGCTGAAATCCAAATCCCATTTTCTGACAGTCCCTTCAAGGACAGCTCTTTACTTCCCATATTCATTTTTTTTTCTTTTGTTTTTATGTGGGGCAATGAAGGTTAAGTGACTTGCCCAGGGTCACACAGCTAGTAAGTGTCAAGTGTTTGAGGCCGTATTTGAACTTAGGTCCTCCTGAATCCAGGGCCAGTGCTTTATCCCTTGTGCCACCTAGCTGCCCTGTTTTCCATATTCATTTTAACCCTTTGAATCCCTTACCTTCAAAGGGAAGCAATAAAGGAAAAGAAATACCTGCCTTCTAAGATTTTCCTTGTAAAACTTTGTATTCCCTAACAATGCAATATAGGTTTCTTAGGATGCTATCCTTTTTCCCCATATGAATGGCCAGAAATGGGTACTTTTGTCAGGTTTGCTAAGATCCAGAAAGCTCTCTGTCATGTCCTGGATGCATATGCCAGGAAGCTGGCAAACAGCCCACTTTTTCATATCTTATTGACATATGGACACCTTGACTTCCATAAGCAGGGAGTAAACAAACACTGGGACACTTTCTCCTCCAACTACTTGATGTCTTCTGGTAGCATCTATTGATTTTCAGCATCATTATCATCCCAAGAGTACCAGTGCAGCATTCTGTTTGCTATCCTCTTACTCTCCATGCATGACCCATCTACATCTTGGTCTAGTCATAGATTTCCTGAATGATATCATTCCCATAACTTCTAGAGTAGATGTCATCTCTTGAGAAGTAATAGAGGAATAGTTGATAATTTATTGAACATTTGTACCTAAATTGCTAATTAATGGTTTCATGGTAACCTGAATTAAATTCTCTAGTCATATGAAGATAGGCACTGTACTTGACCTTTTCCTACTTGACATTTTAATCAATGACTTGAATGTAGTTATGGGACATGTAGGCTTGAAAAAATTACTCAAGTGGAATATTCTGGGGATCTGACCTTGGTGCTGGGATGTTTAATATTTCCATCAATGGGGCATCCTAGTATAGGAAATACATAGGCTTCTTAGACTCAGGGAGACCTGAGTTTCAAGTCTACCTTCTGCCATACACTGACTTTGTGATACATAGCAAGTTATTTAAACTCCTGGAGCTCCTGGAAACTCTCTTGGACTATTAATTTCAAAAAAGTTAGTAATCTGCATTTGTCAAGATAGTGAGTTTCCTAAACCAGTGCAATCCCTCTTCTAGCCCAATAAATAGATGAATGAATGAATGAATGAACAAATAACTATGAATGATTTCTGTAAATGCTAGGTAAAAGAGGCCTTTCTTTGCCTCCTTTTTTACCTAGCCTCAATAACTAAATGGGCATTGCCTCAGGTAAAATTAGCCATGTGAAAGGTCTTAGCTTAAAATGCCAAGGTCTCCTACTGCATTCGGGGATATCTCTAGTTGTCTTAATATATATCTTGCCACTGGACCCAGATGACTCCAGAGGAGAAAGTGAGGCTGATGATTTTGCACAGCCCTTCCTCACTTAATTCTAATTCACTGCAAGTCATGACATTATCTCCCCAATATCTTGGCCTTCCAAGAATGAAGGGCAAATAAAAAAATAGATTTATAATTGGAATGGAAGTCAGAGGTTATCTAGTCCAACCCCCTCATTAATCAGTGAAGAAAAAGACCCATATAGAAAAAATTATTTACTCAAGGTCAAACAAGTAAGAAAGTAGAAGAAATGGAATTCAAATTCAGTTCTCCTAGCTCCAAAATCAGTGCCTTTTCAATTATGCTTGTAAGTATCACAAAAGATCTCAGCTACAGAGGGGGCAAACTCAAATAGAAAGGGATCCCTGCAAGTTTTGTTGGCTTAGAAAACTACAAATAATATGATTTATGTTGTATTTATTATGTTAAATATTTCCCAATTATATATTAATCTGGTTCTGACAGCTTGCAGTAGGTAGGCCTCAAGTTTAACACCTCTGAGAACACTGGACCAAATCTCATAAGATAGAATTTAATGGGGATAAATATGAAGTCTTATGTGAATATATTTTTAAACCATCTTATATGTATAAGAAGGCAAAGGTCTTTCTAGTTTATCTGGAAAAAGAGCTCATGCTGTTAGTGGACTGCAACATCAGAATCCATTTGTAGTTTTATATTGCCAACAAAAATCTTGATGCTGGCTTAGTTATAGAGTAGCCAGAGAGAAGCAATAGTTCTACTGTACTCTGTCCTTGTCAGATGGCATCCAGAGTATTTTTTTTCAGTTTTGGGTATCATATTTTACAGAGGACATGGATTAGCTGTAAAATCACCAAGATAGCAAGGGGCCTTGAGATCATGGCATAATGATTGGCTGAAGAGTCTAGAGGTATTTAGTACGGAGAAAAGATGACTTAACAGAGGATATGACCATCCTCTGAAAGAATATAAGAGATATTACATGGAATAGGGATTAGATGATCTCTCTAGCCTCAGAGGCCAGAATGAGGAACAATAGGCAGAAGTCATAGAGGCTGATTTTGGCTCAATGTAAGAAGAGCACTCCTAAACAAATAGAGCTATTTCAAAATGGAATGGGGCTCCTTGGGGAGGTAGTGGGTCCCCCCTCACTAGGGGTCTTGAAGCACAGGATGATTACTTGTTGATAATCTTGTAAAGGGATTCTTATTTAAGTATGAGTTGGTATTAATAATAGTTAGCATTTATACAGTATTTCAGGCTTCATAACATGCTTGCATACATTATCTCATTTGGTCCTCACAACCATCCATTGAGGTAGCTACTACATTAACCCCACTTTACATATTAGCAAATTGAGCCTAAGAGAGTACCCAGAGTCACAAAGCCAATAAATGTTTGAGGTAGAATTTGAATTTTGGTTTATTTTAGGCCAAGGAACACTTTATCTTCTGAAATGAAAGAGATAACTCCCAAGGTCCCTTCTAACTCTGGGCCTGGAGGACCATCTGTCATAGTATGGCATCATGGAAAGTGCACGGGGGATAATTAGGAGATCTGACTGAATCCAAGGTATGTCACTTTCTGTGTGATCATAGGTCAGTCATCTACCTCTATAAGCTTTGATTTTCTCATCTGTAAAATGGGGATAATACCTCTTGCTCTATTTAACTTAAAGGGTTGAGTTTCTTAAGTGTGGAATTGTTATTTTTCTGATATCTCAGTACCACCTTACATCTTAATGATTTAAAAGTCCTTTTAAGCCTAAAATCATTGCTTAAATGTGAATTATCATCAAATTGTTGAAGAAATCTCTCTGAGTGAGGTAAAACTAAATGACCTTTATTGCTCCTTCTATTTGTTACATTATATATAAATTACCACTTGACTTGGGAACATGGGAAAAGAATATGCTCTCTAATTTCTCTTTAAAATCAGAGTATATCTATATAATAGAATGTAGTTTTAAAAAACATGTATTTATCCTACCTTGTCATTAAAAGATTTTCTATGTCAAGCAAGTAGATCAAAATGAAATTAAGACTTCCTAGTGAATCCAATTGTAGGAAGTCCATGAGCTCTATGCTGTAAGAAAATCAAAGATTTTTTTTTTTTTACTCTGACTGCCTGTGTGGGCCAGCATCAATGTAATTGTAACTCCTTCAGCTAAAGAGGGGGAAATCTTCATTAAGACAGTCTTGACTTAATCACTCAGCAATTTTGACAGGGTAGTTAGATAAACCAGACTGCAGCCCATGTATAGAATGACATAATAATTAGCATAACAAGCTGAATTTTTTTTAAGCTTCTAGTTAAAGTAAAAAGAAAGAAAAAAATATCAGTCACGAATAATTATTATAGTGTATAAAAATGTCTGTTCCTTTATTATCATAAATTGTGAAGTTTTATTGATGCATATTTTATCACAGCACTCTAGCCATATGTGATCTGAAGATTCAGGGCTTTTCCCCAGGGACCATACTACTGATATAGATAATCAAAAATTCCTTTTATTCTCTTTTCAACCTAGGCACTGTTCAGATTGAAATTAACATCTTTTACAATGAAATACTAGTTGATGGCTATGACTAGATTTGACAGCTGGAGAGACAGAGGATTGTTTATATAGACATTCCTTTATATCTTAGATTTATTATAGGGTGTGAAGTTAGGTACTGTAAGTGCTATGGATGGTCAGTTACAGAATGTAAGAGAAGTTGCTTGAGTGCACGTTGCCTATCATTGTAACAGAGGAACAAGGAATTTAGTCTTCTTATAAAATTTTTGAGGTCAAAGATCAAGTGTCTCATAGTCAGCATCAAGATAGACCTCAGACATCTTGAAATGTCTATACTCTCAAGCTATTTTTTATCAGATAACGTTTTCATTCTCTTTCTAAAATTTAAAACATTGCTTTCCTGATTTTTTTAGCTCACTATGAAAATAACTCAACTCTTAAAAGAGAGTGTATATTTCCTAAGATTAATGAGCTTCTACTATAAAAAGCAACAACAAGAAAGTGGTGGAGCAAATGAATAGTGATAGAAAGTAATCATTCAATGTACATTATGGGGCAGTGTAACATAGTGGAGAGAAGTGAATTGGGAGTCCATTAACCTGAGATCTAATCTTCCCCTCCCAAATTGATTCTTCCCAGAAGTCAAACCAGGCCACTTTTGCCTCAATTCTTCTCTACCTTTTACTCACTGAATGGGTGTTGTCTCAGACAAACTGAGACCTGGGAAAGACCTTAGTTTAAATAGGCCAGGGTGTCCCATTTCATCCTAGGCCATTGCCAGACATCCTGATCTTTATCTTGCCACTGGACTCTAAATAACTTTGGAAGAGGGAATGAGGCTGATGACTTTTCATAGCCCTGACTCACTTAAATCCAATTCATCTGCAAGTCAAGCCATCAACATCCTGATGGCATTGGTCCTCTTTGAGAAGGAAGGAAAAACAACAACAAACAGTCCTGATTCTGTGTATACATACCAGTGTGACTGTGATCAAGTCATGCTCCTTTCCAGACCTCAGTTTATTCATCTGTAAAATGAGGAGTTTGGCTTAGATGATCCTCAAAGCTTTTTGTATCTCTAAAATCTTAATACTCAAGTTTTTTAAATGAAACTGTATAGGCAAGTAATTATTTCAAATATGTAATATTATTAGTTGCTGTGCCATTTTTATCTAATTTCAATAAGCTACACTTATGATGGGCTACATCCTGGGGAGATCAAAACTTTGAATTTAGATGCCATTTCCCATCTTTTATTAGTCCCCCCCCCATATGTATTTGTGAGTGAGGGTGTGAACCTATAGTGTTCTTTCAGTTATTTCAGAATGTTGTTGTGATTAGTTTCTAAGGCTGGTTGCAACAATGTGGTTTGAATGAGGATGCTTCCAATTCTGAGGGCAGAACACCCACCTAGAAGCTGGATCTTTAGATATCAAGAGAAAAATAATTGTTACTATGCTTGCGTAGGAGCTGATCTTTTAAAAACACAAGCTAAGAACAACAAAAGGAGCATACCTCTTTACACTGCAGTAACAGAATGGAGTCATTACAAAAGCTGTGGGAAGCTTTCATTAAAAACTCAGAACCCTTCAAAATTAGCCTGTTTCCAGGATCTCTCACCGAAACACATCTGAGCTCAGGGGGATTCATTCGAAGAATGGTGTGGCATCAAGAACAAGTTGTAAATGAATATTTCAAATGAAAAACTCTTAACAAAATGCTCTGGCATTCCCTAAAGCAGTGACAATCTCCAGGGCCCCTATCCCACTGTCCACTTTGAATGTCAGTTGGATCTGTCTTGAAGCTTAAAGGATGAAAGTTAAACAACAACTTTTTAGTTAGTAGGTATAAGGGCTATGTTAGGTAGAATATGGTATCCCCTAATGCTGGATAGTTATAGATGGAAGCCACTATTTAATAACTCTGGCATTTTCCTCAAATCAACCAACCAACTCTTAAACTAAATTTTCACATTTTTAGTGATTACGTGAATTTTAGCTTGTGAAAAACTCACTGTCAATCTAGCTAGCTTGAAAGTCTTTTCCTTCTTCAACTCTCAGATCAGAACAAAAGGACAAAGCTAGCTGAGTAGAATAAAACACACAAAAAACCTTAGGAGATCAAAGAAAAATAAAAATAAGTTCATATGAACAAAAAAATGAGAAGTACTAACCATATTTATAGAATTTATAGCAGCTTTGCATGTATGTGGTTGCAAAGAATGAGAAAAAAAGATTGTCCATCAACTGAGAAATGGCTGAAGAAATTACAGTATATAATGGAATAAAATATTTTACTATAAAAATGAGGCAAGGGAAGGTTGCAAAGCAACTAGGGAAGAATTTATGATCTGATGAAGAATGAAGTCAGCAGAACAAGAAAGACAATTTATTCAATAATAACAATGTTGGAAAGACAAACACTTTGAAAGATTACCAACTATAATTCCAGATGCAGCTAGGTGGCACTGTGGTTAGAGTGTAGGATCTGGTGTCATGAAGACCTGAGTTCAAATTTAGTCTTCCATAACTGTAATAGAGTAGGTGCTATATAAAAGCTAATTGCCTACCTTTCCTTGATGAAAATTACTACTTATCTCCTAAGAAGTGAAGAACTAAGCATCTGGAATATGCATGCATGTATGTCTGTATATACGTTTATACATACATACATTTATGTATATACATACAATATATATATACATATATAGAGAGAGACAGAGACAGAGAGTCAGAGACAGAGAGAACACGAGAGATAACATGTTTATTACAAAGATTTTGTTTCTTTTTCTCAATGCTGATGGTGGCAAAAAGGAGGGAGGGAAAACAAATTTTTGTTAATTGGAAAAAATAACATTAAACTAAAGAAAAAAAGATAAATTATCTCACTCTAAAGCCACTATTCTTTTCTCTGTAGCCCTTGCAAGTCACTGCAGGTGCTTAATAAATGCTGATTGAATTGCATCTTTATTTATTTAATACTTACTTCAAAAATCAATGATTTTATTGTTGTGGGCACATACACTGATTCGGGTACACACAGTGATTGATCTCTTGATTCCTCCACAACTTCGTAGACAATTTAGTCCCCCAAATTGTTCACTTGCTTGGTTAGTTCTTAATGATGAATATCTTAAGATTAAAAAAAATGCAAGTTTTGTGCATGCCTAAACCATCTAAAATTGTATCACCCACATGGAAGATCCTTAGGACCTGCTCCTGGAAGACAGGAGAACTGGTGCATGCATGAAAAAAAAATGTGGCTAGGGTGTTTGGGAGAAGCAATTTTTACTTTGACTGCATAGCCAAAAGTGTATTTTGAACTATATCTGACTAAGCACAGTCACACTCTTTCCAGCATTACCATCTAGTGATAAAGGATTCATTCATCAGAAAGTGAAACAATACAGTAAGGAGAGAAGGACCTGAGCATCACATTCCTTCTCTTAAACAATGTGGTCCAGAGAAGTAGGCTTCATGTTTTGGTTTCTTTCATTTGTCCTTTTCCATTCTGGGTGCAGGGAGTAGAATCCTCAACTTACGAGCTCAAACTATGTGGATCTTGGAGGCCAAGAATCTACCCTGGATGTTATAGTCAGCCCCACAGGGAGCTTTGAGGAACAATGGTCCAGGATACTGCAGAGAGGGGGAATCAGATGAGGGCATTTTGTAATTGAACTTGGTGGGGCTAATGCTACCATAAGAATTTAATTGAATTAGACAGAAATTAATCCTGTTCCCTTTCTAAGAGACTGAAGTGGTATGGGAGGGAATTATACCACAAGGCACTGTGGAAAACACTGTATACTTATACTTTCAAGTAAATTTTGAAGTAAATATTACTTTGTAAAGGCTAATTTGATGTGAAGTGATTAAGTAGAACTGAGAAAATAGTCTCTCATGCCCCTAAAATGAAGGGACACAATTGATGAGTGCTTGAGTCAATGGAAGAGAAAAGAAACCTGCAACCCCCTCAAAGTACTGGAGTAATGAGAGGGGAGAGGTAACAAAATTGGCCCTCAGATTTTGTAAGCTTCTGGAGGAAAGGGACTTCCTACCCCCCTCCCCTAGAATCTTTAGTGTGTCTCACAAAATACCTGCTTAAGCTGTGTTCATTGTATTGGGATGAATTAACAAGATCAAAGAGTGGGTTTTATAGAGTGATGGGACCCGCCAAACCTTGAATTCTGCTGGCATAGACTTTAAGAATCCAAGGTGGCCTTCCATAACACAATGAGAAAGGTTTAAATGGAGGAGTACTTTTATAGTTTCCACAAAATGTATATGAACAGAAAATAGGTAGTAGCAAATCTCCCATTCACAAAACAATATCACTACCATTAGCATATAATAGGTCCATGAGAGCACAAGATGACTAAAAAGGAGAACCCATCACTGTTTTTTTTTCCTTCTGCTTTCCTAGGAAAGAGATGGGTTAGAAAATTTTCAAGCAGAAATTAATGGAATAAAGCCACTGCCAACAAAGAGAGATGGGAAGGAAGACAAGATTGTAGAGCAAACGTAGAATAATTAAGTAGAAGAAGATTTTTATTTCAAAAGAAATGTAGGAAACCAAAAATTTCTTTTCTTTATCAGTTCAACAAACACATATAAAGAACCATCTATCTTTTTTTGTTTTGTTTTTGTTTTTGTTTTTGCGGGGCAATGGGGGTTAAGTGACTTGTCCAGGGTCACACAGCTAGTAAGTGTCAAGTGTCTGAGGCTGGATTGGAACTCAGGTACTCCTGAATCCAGGGCTGGTGCTTTATCCACTGCACCACCTAGCCACCCCCCAGAGAACAATCTATCTTAAAAAACACCACATTACATGTTAAATAATGTTGTAAATAGGCAGCTTTTTTAACTTAAAAAAACAACAACAGGGGGCGGCTAGGTGGCACAGTGGATAAAGCACCGGCCCTGTATTCAGGAGTACCTGAGTTCCAATCCAGTCTCAGACACTTGACACTTACTAGCTGTGTGACCCTGGGCAAGTCACTTAACCCCCATTGCCCCCCCACACACAAAACAACAACAACAACAACATACTCTTTTCAAATAATAATAAAAAAAAAACCATTTTTCTCCCTCCCACTTCTCTGCTCCACTTGGGGGAAAAAAGAAAAACAAAACCCTTGTAACAAATATGTACAAATAAAGGAAATTTATCAAGTACCCTCCACCCCCAAGACTTACCTTCTTCAGGCTAACCTTTCTTAGGTTATTCAACCTATCCTCAAGTTACATGGTTTCAAGTCCCTTTTTGTCATCTTGATTGGCATCCCATAGTCTCTTTATAATTTATCAATATCATTTTTAAACTGTGAATACCAGAAATGGACACTATATTCCAGATGGAATCTGACAAGGGCATAAGGCAAAGGGATTATTAACTCCTTATTTCTAGCAGCCCTAGATTGGCACCAAATACTATTGACTAACACTGAGTTTGCAATTCACTAAATAGAGAGGAAGCCAGTTTGGCTAGATTGAAGAGTGTGGCAGGAGGAGTAATGCTTAATGAGGCCTGAAAGATAGGTTGGAGTAAGAGTGTGCAGGGCTTTAAAAGCTAAACAAACTAGTTTGTTCTTGATTCTACGAGGTAATGAAGAGCCACTGGAATTGATTGAGTAGGAAAGTCACATGTTCCAATTTTGATTTAAGGAAAATTACTTTGGAAGCAAATTCTTTCTCTCTCTCTCTCTCTCTCTCTCTCTCTCTCTCTCTCTCTCTCTCTCTCTCTCTCTCTCTCTCTCTCTCTCTCTCCCCCCTCCTCCTCTCTCTCTCCTCTCTCTGTATACCTTGTGTTTACATCTTTCCATCTTTTCCACTTTGCTAATCTATACCTACCACCTTTCTTGATCTATCAGTTTAGTACTCTCAAAAAAAAAAAGGAAATACCTTTGTTCTGTGTCTAAAAATTTCCCAGGAATTCAAGTCAAGCTCATTGGTCTATAGTTTGAATAATATTTACCTGCCCCTTCCCCACTTAAAAAATCAGGACATTTATGCTTTTCCACTCCCACAGTACATCTCCCATCTTTCATTTTTTGAATATTAATGAAAAAGTTTAGCAATCATATCCACCATTACTTTGGGTACTCAAATTCCTCAGGTTCCAGTGATTTTAATTATCAATGATAGCTAGGTGTTCTTTTCCTAAATGCTTACTTATCTTGGTATGAACTCCCTATTAGTTATTATTGTTCTGTCAATTCCAAGTGAAAAATCAATTTTCCTTGTCAGAAAAAAAGGCAAAATAACAAATGAGCAGTTGTTCCTTTCCTCAGTCACTTGTTATCATCATGCCAATGACATCAGGGGCAGGTAGGTGGCATAGTGGTTAAAGCACCAGCCCTGGATTCAGGAAGACCTGAGTTAAAATCTGGCCTCAGACACTTGACAGTTGTGTGACCCTGGGCAATTTACTTAATCCTCATTGCTCTTCAAAATTTTTTTTAAAAAATGAATTGCCTATAAGAGTAGACATCTTGTGTGTATATCCTATATTCATTATATATTTCATTTATATATATATATTATATATACAAATATGTGTGTGTCAATGGACAATAAACATTTATTAAGCACCTACTATATTCTTGCACTGTGCTAAGCCCTGGGGATACAAGGAAAAGCAATAACAAAAGACTGCCTTTGTCTTCAAAGAAATCACCATCTAATGTATGATGACAAAACATAAGAAGAAGGTTAAAAGGAGGGGCTATCTGGCCTGTGGGTATGATGAAGATCAGCCATTGGGTAGGAAATGATAAGGTGGCTTCACTGGGCCCCTTCTTTAAATGGAAGACATGGGAAAAGCTCTCTGATGTCCACCCTCTACCCTCTCCAAGCAGAGGGAGAGAGGGGTCCAAGGGACCAGTGGTACTGAGGAAATGTGCGCTTGAGAAATGATGCAATCCTCCTGGAAGATAAGTTGCTAGAGACAATGATGAAGGCCAGCAGCAGTGTAGCAAATGCTGAAGTAGTTCCATTTGGCCCCTTCCTTAAATGGAGAATGTGGGAGAACATTATTGACTGTATTTTAAATTTATTTTGTACACACATATAAATTATATATGCCTATATACACATATATGCATATATACTTGTGTATCTGTGTACATACATACATGTATATGGGTGCATATAAATAGAAGTATATATGTGTATAGATAGATGTATAATGTGTATGTGCATGCATACATACATACAAACATATATAAATATAAAGGCTTCATGAAAAAGGGAAAGATTGAGCTGCATCTTGAGAGAAGGAAAGTATTCTAATGGGGAGGAGTTGCCTGTGTACTAGGAACAGAGGCAGAGATGGAGAAAGGCCAGTGAAGATCCAGAGAGGGAAGATGGATTGTTTGTGCATGAACAAGAGAGGGATGTCTAGCTTCACTGGACAATATGGTAGAGAAAGTTTAGTAACATATAATTAGGCTAGAAAGATAGCCTGGGGCTAAGATAGGAATATCCTGGTTCTCAGATCACTTCCTGAGTGTGCTTCTCATGTTCCCAGGGAAGTTGTGAACATCAGGCCTTTTCCACATATATGAAGAGTGAAAAGAGTACTATGGCATTTCTTATGAAACTTCTGCAGTTAGCATTCTTAAGTAATTACTAGAAGGAAATCGGATGGCAAGAGGCCAGATTTATAAATGAGGAAACCAAGGCCTGTTAAAGTTAAGTAACTTGTCCAAGATGAAAGGTAGTAAACAGCAGAAAAATTAGTCTAACCCCATGTTTTCCAATTCCAAAATCATTACTTTTTAAAGTGACGTTCTACCTCTCAAGTACCCTTACCCCTTTGACTGACTTTTCTGAACTGTTAAATAGAGATTATAGCATTATATCCTACCTAGTCACAGAATTATTGTGAGAAAAAACAAACAAACACATACTAAGTACCAAAGTGCCTTGAAAAGTCAATGTCATGCATCTGTAATTATTTAATTAAACTCTGACAAAATTTTGCAACTATTTAGCAAGTTGGTAGCAATTTGGGTAAAAGGAAAAATATGATGACAACAACAAATCATCATGGACAGTGGCATTTCACAAATTTTCCAGAGTAGAAAGAGTATCTTTTTGAAAATTTTCAAGATTTCTGAAGGGTTTTATTTAGTTAACTCTTGCTTATACTTGGGTTGTGGGTTGAGTAAGCTTGAGGCATAGGTAGTATTTGATGAAAGTTAAAAAAGATGCTAAATCACCTTATGACTTTTCTGAGGCAGATCTTGAATTGGGGCTTATTGACAGGCCTTATCTGCTGAATTATGGCTTTGAAGATATTTCAACTATTTCCTTTCCATTGATGGGCTTTATTGGAAACAATACACATTCTAGTTTTCCCTAAAGTAGAAAAGATAACCAACAAGTTGATCCCTGAGCAGTCTGTCTATTAACAACTGTGAAAATCATTTAGCTTTAATGTCCTATGGAGAGGCAAACCTAGGGCTGGGGCAGGTTGTTACAGAATACTCTGGGGTGAGTGTTAACATGGGCTCTTTTCCCTCAGGAAAAGGTTCTAAACAGTCTTTTGTCAGTTTCTTCACTCCTGTGACTTGATCATTTTATTTAAATCAAATTCCCAGAACATCAAGCACACCTTTTTACAGGATAAAGTATATAAATTCCCTACTTGGCCAAACATGAATCATTTTTGATGATCTGTGGTATTGGTGAATTCACTCCTTGTTCTTTATCTCACCCCCACCCTATCTGTATGAATCATCCTTAGTCAAATAAAACAATATAACTAATCTCATATTTGCCTAGATTCACTCCAAGTGCTAAATTCTTCCCCCTTTCACCTAACTCCAAAAGAGAAATGTGCATGTCTAACTTGCATTGCATGTTACTAGTTAAGCATTCCATAAAATATGCTACTTATAAATAAAGAATACTTGTCAGAAGCTATGTTCTTCAATTAAAAAAAAACAATTTCTCTGCATTCCTTTTTATAAATTGTTTATTGTTCAATATGGTTGTAGCTTTCAGAAGCACTTCCTTATTTTTAATGTCAGTGTGGTTTAAATGTTTTTGTATCCTTATTTCAAAGACACATGACTTTATTTCAGTAACAGTTAAAATTGTAATGGTTTGGGGCAATGGTGAGAAACTCAAGTATAAACGGGGCTGCTAAATTGTATATAAGGATCCCTGTGGGATTTATATTGACTTTGAAAAACATATGTTGATATAATCTATGTTTTATTGTATCTTAATTCATTTTATCAACTACTTCTCAATTACCTTTTAAACTGGTTCCGTGGAAAGTGTTATAGGCCACATGCCACCTGTTGGCCAACTGTTTGACACCTCTATGTAGTTTGGAGGATAAGAGCTGGCATTTCTTTTTTTTTTAAATTTAAGGCTGATATCTTATGGGGTAACAGACTCAAAACTCTGTCATGAGAGTGTAGAAGAAACATCAAAAATGAGAGAATGCTTTCTCTTCCCCCTTTATTGAATATCACATCCTCTTGTTCCAGTTGTAGAGCTGTGCTTGTTATTGGCTTCCCATGGAAACAGAATTTCTGGTTCTGTTCCAGCTCACAGAGCCATAGACAGAGGTGGAGATAGACACCAATGATTTTGATACTCATTTTCCCAAGCAGTTTGAAAAGTCTTGCAATCAAATGGGAGCAGTAGTATTCTTTCCTTACTTATTGTATTCCTGAACACTCATAGAATCTCTTTACCTTTAATTTCTGCCTTGTGCTGCTGCATCTTGAAAGGGTGGACTCTTTTATTTTACTTCAACATTTTCTTGATTCGTTTTGTTCCACATTCTTAAAAAGAATTGCCATCTCTGACACCCTGGGGAGATTCTTCACCATTTAAGCCTTGCCTCCATTACTTCCCACACCTTCCTCCATGTATCTTAGCTTGATAGAGGCATTTACTCTGGGACATTTCCACTAAAAAGATATCTTGGTTCACAGTGGGGAGTAATTCTTACTTCAAGGGCACATTAAGCACAAAAAAATGAAGGTTGCCCCTAAGAAATAAAGTAAAAATCTAGAGGGAAACCTGTGAATAAAACATTAGTGTTCTAATCTGGATTCCACTTCACAAAGTCATGTAAACGTTCTTCAAGTAACAATTTGACATTGTAGAATGCTGCCCTGATGAGTAAATGTTATGGTAAGAAGCTCAGCAAGTCAGTTATTTTCGACATGTGCCTGGACTAGCTGTGAACATGAGGCACAAAACTACTTCATTAAGATCAGAAGACACCAATCATTGACAGCTGAGGAAACAGACTTTCCTCTCAGCTCTGCAAGCATGGATCTTTGCAATGCCTCCTGCATTTTGGCAAAACAACTACCCCGCAGTGAACTGCTTAAGTTACTCTTTTAAGTCAGATGATAAGTGGCTTGACCCCCTCCAACTCCAATGCTGATGGTTCCCAAGAATGCTAAACACTATGGACTTTGGAAACACAAGGGCTACAGTAGATACTAAAAGCCCTTCTTGGTTTATGTGCTTAGTGAGTGGGGACAAAGCATGATTACCTATAGCTGATCAAAATCCTCAGATTTAATTTGTAGATATAAAGTATTTCTCAAATAAGTATTAGCAAAGGAACTGTCTCTGCTGCAAAACCATTTCTAGAATGCCATTTTTGACAGTGGTTTGAAGTCAAGTAGAAGGTAACTTGAAAAGCAAGGTAACCACTTGATGTGACAACTGTTAAAAGACACATATTGGTTTTCTAAACAAGTGTGACCATGAAAAACTTCCTGCATCCATCCCTAAAAATTAAAACATTATCTTCTCAACAGTCTTTTGTAGCCTGAAGGTTTTGGTTCTAATTCTTTTTTCTTCTTCTTTTTTCCCTTTCCTTTCCTTTTTGTTTTTGTTTTTTTGCAGGGCATGGATGGTTAAGTGTTTTGCCCAGGGTCACACAGCTAGTAAGTGTCAAGTGTCTAAGGCTGGATTTGAACTCAGTTCCTCCTTAATCCAGGGCCAGTGCTTTATCTACTATTGGTTCAAATTCTAATAACCTACAGAATACCTTTTCTAATGCTAAAACCAATCATTCTTATCCAATCCAGTATACAGGTATTAAGCACGTACTATGTACAATGCACTGTGCTATGTGCTTGTGATAAAAAGCATGGAAAATTAGTGAAAAACACATTTTGGTCATGTGGCAATACATTTATGACTATTTCTTCTAGTAGAAGGTTCTACACCATGTGGCTAATCCAAAATGGCAAATCAAAACATCTTTGAAGGGTGTTTAGCTATTTATACTGAAACGAGCAACTCTCATGTCCCAGAAATTCATAATATTTCAAGAAAAGTAATGATCACCTGTGGTGGCCAAAAAATCAGCAGGTTTAATTTTGAAAAATGGAAGTTCTCAATTAAGTCAGTGTTAACAAGGGTAAATACAGTGATAGTCTTGCAAAACTAAGTTTTTGACACTGTTTTTTTCAAGTAATTTTAGTCCGGAGAAGATTATCTGAAAATCAAGATATTGCCAGATGCCCTATTCCATAGGCCTTAAACATAAACATTATTAGATAATTGTTTTCTAATTGCCTGGCTATGAGAAATGTTCATTCATCCTCTTTGACCATCTTTCTACCCTCTGGAGTCAAGCAAAACAAGTGTAATCCTTCATTAGAGGTGTTAAACACCTGTCCCAAAAGGACTACAAGACTGCTAAGTACCCAGGAACCATATTAAAATATAATTAGGAAATATTTAACAAAAGAAATAAAAAATATAATCAAACAGATAATGTTACATTTAAAAACTAAGTGAATATGTATCTGGAATAGAACTTTATGCACATATTAGTGGCCCCTATTTCTGTTAGTTTGACACCAGTATTCTACATGACAGTCCTTGAAGGACTTGAAGACATGTTTCTCCCTAAGGTTTTTTTTCTTCTTCTCTAGGCTAGACACCATCAGCTCCTTCAATGGACCTTCATGTTTTATTAATTCAACGCACTTCCTCCTTATGGTTCCATTCTTCTAGGAACTTTCCAGTCACGTCAGTATTATTTCAAAAAATGTGGTCCTTAGAACTGCTGCAAACATGTTTTGATTTGGAGGAGAATAAGAGGACAGTGATAGCCTAGTCACCTCCCTATGTATATCTCCCTGGGTCTGGGTACATCCCCAGGTAACATTTTCTTTCTTGGTTACTATAGCCCAGGCTACTTAAATTGAGCCTGAAGTCTACTAAACTTCCTCAATATTTTTTTCACAGAACATACTATTTAGCAATGATCTGCCCCTCCTCTATCTCATACTTGAGAAGTTTATTTTTGACATAAAACTTTTATGCTCATCTGTACTAAATGTCATCTCACTAGATTCTGCTCAATGTTCAAACTTCACAACAATTTTTTTTGGACCCCAATCTTTTCATTGAGATTAATGTTATCTCCAAATTTGATAAATTTGCTTTATCAAAGTCAATGATAAAAATATTAAAAGGCACAAATCTTTGGGACAATGTAATGTAGACTTCTACCCAAAGTGACATCGAACTGTTGGGGGCTATTTTTGGATCTATTATTTGGCCATTTCCAAATTCATTGAATTTTCACTATTGTCCAGACCAAGTCTTTCCACATTTTTCACAAGAATATAAGGAGCAAATTTTTCAAAGTGTAACACTGGTGGATGTTACTGTGGCAGGAAGTCTTGGCCAGAAACAAATCCTTTAGTTTAGTTTTTTTTTTCTTTTCCCCTCCATTCTGGGTAGGATCAAAGATGAATCTTCCTCAGGCCATTTATATTTTCTCCCGGGGGAGTGGTTTGGTGAGGAGGTATGGTATTTTCTCTGACCACTGTCCTTGCCCTCCTACCTTTTTTCTCTCTGGAGATTTCATGAGTCACACCCTTTTGCAACAACCAACTCATTTTTACAATTGGAGCAATAGAATGGCCTTTGGGCTCATGTGGCATCTTTCTCTATTTTATAGAGTTTATATTAGAGAGAAAAAAGTGTTAATATGGTCATGGAGCTTTGAGTTAGGAAAATCCAAGACCATTTCCACACCACATAGTTGCAATCTACAAAGAAAGAAAGGAAACACACATTTATTAAATGCCTACAGTATACCAGGCACTCTACAAATTATTGCATTTGATCTTCACAACCACCCTATTGAATAGATGCTATTATTATGCCATTTTATAGTTGAAGAAATTGAGGAAGGGATTAAATGCCTTGTCCATTATCATACAACTAATAAAGGTGCGACTGGTATACTGTTTGACTCTAAGCCCAGTGCTCCATCCACTGTACCACCTAGCTGTCTACAGGGACTCCCTCCTCATTTTTGAGCTCCCATCTATGCATTGTCTTGCTTTATTAGAAGGGAAGGTACTTAAGGACGAAGACTGGCTGGGTTTTATTTGTATCCCCAGTGTTTGCCACAGGGCCTAGCACCATTGCAAATCTTTAATAAACAAATAAAGGAAAGAAGAAAAAATGAATGAATAAGCAAATAGATTAGCAAATGAACAAATAAACAAATAAATAAATAAGTAAATACACACATACACACATATGTATATACACACACACATATGTATAGGTATGTATGTATGTGAGTATGTGTATATGTGTTATTCATTCCAAACATACAGCGTTATTTAAATATTTATTTATCTTTAGCTAGACCCAGTTCTCATTATGTTTGAGGTAAAAATCTGGACATGGGAAACACTTATGCTTAGGAAATAAAATGAGATTATGCTCATGTCCATTACTGGAAAAGCACAGGAAGGGGGGATGAGGGGTAAAATGATCAGACTTCTTTGGTTATTTTCCTTATTTCTTGAAGAGATGGGTACAATTATTATCTTCAGTTTGAGCCTTATGTTCCGAGATATCTCTAGAGACTCAATGATGCATAGGAATTTTTCCCTTTTATGCCAAAGTTCAGCTTTTCTTACACTTTCTTCTTTCAGGCTCTTTCTAGCTTAGTTCTTTTAATCCCCAAGTGGGGCTTGGGGACACTCTGTCCCCACTGCTGTTGTTGAAGATCAAATTTTACAGTTCCCATTCCTTCCTCTCAAACTACAGACTATGTGTATTCCTTTAAAGACTCCCAGGCATGCTTCAAGATGGTGAAAGTCTCAAACCTCAGAACTACAAATCTCAGGATGGAATCAAGTTCTCAAAGCCTTATTACAAAAGCTTTACTGAAATTGAGATGAACTTTTATAACTTTCCCCTAGTCTACATTGTACCATTTATAAAAAGGAAATAAGCTTACTCTGGCAAGCCTTTTCCTAGATTAAATCATACTCACTCAACCTGTGTGATTACTACTTCCTCTTTTAGGTATTCACTAACCATCTCCTCTTCCTCCTCCACCAAACCCTATTTTCATCTTCCTTTTCTGTGTTGTTTTTCTCCACTAGATTTTAAGCTCCTTGAGGGCAAGAACTATGTTTTTCCTTTTTTAAAACTCCATTTCTTGGCACATAGTAGCAGCTTAATAAATATTTAATGGTCAACTGATTGATCTATGCCTTTTTACAAGTCATTGGTAAAAAAAATATTGAATATCATAAATGAAAAAACAGACTCGAAGGGGAATTCTAATGGAAATCTCCATCCAAGTTGACATATTTATTATTGATTATTATTTACATACAATTCTTCAATAAGTTTCATAGGTATGTACCTATATATCTATACTATCCACTGTTCAACTTTTTTTCAAACTTGTCCATAAGGATAGCAATGAGAGGGTTTATCAAATGGTTTTCTGAAAACTAGGTAAACTATATTAATGCTTTTAATTTGTCAATCCATGTCCAATAAAAGGGAAGTGTTAGAAGGGGTGGAACCAAGATGGCAGAGGAAAGGCAGTAACCTCTGAGGGCTCCTCACACTATCACTACAAAAATCTCCAAATAACAACCTAAAACAACTCCTAGAGCAGCAGAACTCACAAAAGGATGGGGTGAGATCATTTTCCAGTCAAAGATGGCTTAGAAGGTTGGCAGGAAAGGTCTGTTGTACCAGAGTGGAAGTGGAGCCCAGCCTCGCAGCCACACTGACACAGGTCCAGCCCCAAGCAGGCCATATGAGAAAAAGAGACCCTCCAGAGCCTCTGAATCTTCTATAGCAGTGGCTTCTTCTGGAATTCAGCTAAAGGTCTAGTGAGAGGGTCAAGTTGTTGGCTGGGGGGGAGATTTCAGGAGTCTATGCTGGCGCTAAGGTATAACTCAGTTATTTTACCTGTGCTGGGAACCAGGAAGCAGTCTTGAGTGGCAGCAGCCCAGGTGTGTGTATGTGGGGGTGGGGGTGTGTGCAGGATTGCCTGGAACTTGCAACCACAGTGAAACAGAATTTTGTTTCTGGTTTAAAGAGCAAGCAAGCCTAGGGATATTTACAGACCAGAGCACAGGTCAGGGGAATGGAGAACCTACTTCATACCACTTGGGACCCCCTCAATCTTGGAACAGTGCATCCTGGAAGCAGTGCTCCACTTTAAGAAGGAGTTAAAAGTCAAGATATAGGCTAGTAATATGAAAAGACAGAAGAAAATGCGGACAATAGAAAGTTTCTTTGGAGACAAGGAAGATCAAAATACACCCTCAGAAGAAGATAACACAGTCAAAGTTCCTACATCCAAAGCTTCTAAGAAAAATATAAATTTATCTCAGGCGATAGAAGCACTCAAATAGGACTTTGAAGATAAACTAAGAGAGGTACTGGAAAAATGGAAAGAGAAATGAGAGTGATGCAGGAAAGTCATAAAAAGAAGTCAACAGCTTGAAAAACCAAATGGAAAAGTTCTCTGGAGAAAATTATGGCTTAAGAATTAGGGTTGAAGTGGCAGCTAGGTGGTACAGTGGATAAAGCACTGCCCCTGGATTCAGGAGGACCTGAATTCAAATCCGGCCTCAGATACTTGACACTTACTAGCTTTGGGACCCTGGGCAAGTCATTTAATCCTCATTGCCCTGCCCCTCAAACCACCCCCCCCCCGGGGAAAAAATAGGATTGAAAAAATGGAAGCTAACAACTTTATGACACAATAAAGCAAATCCAAATTAATGAAGAAAAAAAAAGAGGGCAATGTGAAATATCTCCTTGGAAAAATAGCTGACCTGGAAAATAGATCCAGGAGAGATAATTTGAAAATTATTGGACTACCTGAAAACCATGATCAAAAAAAAAAAGAGCTTAGACATTATCTTCCAAGAAATTGCCAGGGAAAAATTGCCTTGATATTCTAGAAGCAGAAGGTAAAATAGGATTTGAAAGAATCCACAGATCACCTCCTGAAATAGATCCCAAAATGAGCCAAAGTCAGGATAAGACAAGATCTAGCAGCATCTTCGTTAAAGGATCTGAGGACATGAAATATGATATTCTGGAGGGCAAAGGAATTGGGATTACAACCAAAAAAGGAATTGTTTAGTCTTTCATGATATGTTTTTCATGAAGTTATGTTAGCTCTTTCTGATTATTCCTTCACTTTTTAGGTTTTCAGTAATTATTTCTTTAATAATACTCTTGAGTACTCTTCTAGGAAGCCAAGCTCCTAACAATCTCTGCCCCCTTTTTGAAAATATGGCTACTTTTTAATCCTGATGTACCTCCCCATTCTTCAGAGCCTTCAAAAGATGAGTGTGAGCACTTCAGCAATCATATCTGAAAGGTGGTTTCTTAAGAACTCTAAGATGTATATCATGTGAACCTGATGATTTGAAATCAAGGTCAGTTAGATGCTCTCCTTATTTATTTTTATTTTAAACTCCTTGTAGACATTTCAAATATTGACTGGTTCTATTATTGTTACTTTTGGCAAGTCACTCCCTTTTTATGGGCCTCAGTTTCCTCATTGTAAAATGGAGGAGTTGGAGTGCATCACCACTGAGACTTCTTGTTCTAAGTTCTAATATTACCTATAAGTATAGTCAACCTATGAACATTCACCATAAAATGATTTTAAAGAGCATTATATCCAAAAGTTTTAAAGATATGTTAAAATGACATATACTTTCAAAGGAAATAATTTTGTAGTGCTCTTAAAACATCTCTTTTTCTTTTGAATGCAAGATATCTTAAGTGTCAAGGGACAGCTAGGTGGCCCAGTGGATAGAACACTGAACTTGGAGTCATGAGGACCTGAGTTCAAATCCATGCTCAGATAATTAACACTTACTAGCTGTGTGACTCTGGGCAAGTCACTTAACTCTGATTACCTCAAACATTCAGTGCCATCTTCAGTCATCCTGATCTATATCTTGCCACTGGACCCAGATGGCTTTGGAGGACAGAGTGAGGCTGGTGACTTTTCATAACCCACCCTCACTTAAATCCAATTCACTGAAGTCAAGACATCACCTCCAGATGTCATTGTCCTCTTCAACAAACAAGGAAAAACAACATCTTAAGTAGCATGTCTGCAACATTCATTTATTTATTCAGTGATGTACAAGATATAACATGGGTTATTGGAAAAAGCAATAAGATTTATTCCCGGTTTTACCACAAATGTTTTGTGTGATATTGGGCAAATTTTTTTTGAGCTTCCAATTCTTTACTTTAAAAATGGAGATGATAATAGCTATACTTGCCTATGTGACATATTGCTATGAAAATCAAATAAGATAATGTAGGTGGTAGTACACTAAAGAAATCTATTAAGTATATGTATGAATAAAACACTAATTAATGGCATATAATTTTGAATCATATTGATTATAAATAATTTGTTAGTAGATGCTTAGCACTATGAAATATTCCATTGACATGATGAGCTGACAAATAGATTGTTTTACAACGACTGCTCGAGATTTATTATTTCAAATATAACTTATATTTTCAATTTCAGCTAAAGTCCTCTGATAATGTTTGGTGGTGGGAGAGTAATATTAATGCTAAAGTTTATTTTAATTAAGGCATTTCTGATGGTAAAGTATAATTTGAAAAAAAATCAACACTAAGATAATAGCATATTATTGTTAGAATTTTTATTATAAATCTAAAATCTTTATTCATAGTGATAAGTCTAAGAGATCATGCTTATTGATCCATAACATATGTATAGCCATAACTTCTTTTCTTTCTAAAAGAAGAGCTAAAATAAATTGTTAAGAAAATATTTCTTTCTAGATATTTCTTAGAGCTGTGCAATATTAGAAAGGGGAACTTTAGCGTTCATCACATCCAACCTCCCAATTCTTGCAGGACAAGAGATCATCTAGTCTGTAATTGAGCACTTCCAGTGATGAGGAGGTCACTACTTTAGAAATAAGGTTATTGCTTAATTGGATAGTTCTAATTATTTAAAATCTCATTTCATTGAGTTATAATTTGCCTTGTTGTAAACCCATTGGTTTTAGGCTTGTATTCTAGTAATCTTATATAGATTAAGGTAAATTATTTAGCCACATGACAACCCTTCAAAAATTGAAGGCAGCTATTATGGGATCAACACAAACCTCTGTTCCACGCTATGTAGCATTAATGTTTTCAAGCATTCCTTCCAATTCTGTCATTGTTCCCTGAAAACACTCCAGTTTATCAACATCCTTAACATACAGCATCCTCATTTAATACAATAATCCAAGTTTGGTTTACCCAATGAGCCACTTGCTTTAGCGGAACAAGCATCTCCTTTCTTTGGGCACTATGTGCCAATGGAATATAAACATTGTGGACTGTTTTTGAAGAGGAAGTCATCACACCTTGTTGATTCACCTGTACTCAATCCCCTCAGTCTAATGTCATTGAAAGAATGAAACCAGAATTAATAATTCACTGTGCAAGGAATATGATATAGAAAGTAACTTCAAATATCTTCCAGGTGTTAATAAATTATCCTTAAATTAAAAAAAATCAAATAACATGAATCACTTTCCCTTATATTTCAACAATAATGAAGTTTTGGATAATTGTATATATACATATACATACATACAGGTATACATACATATTCTCAGAGATATGTACATATATACACATGAAAATGTAATCATAGCCCTTCCTATAAACTAGGCACAATAAGATCTGTGAATATAAAGATGAGACAAATAATACAGAAATAAATAGAAAATAATTTGTGCTCGTCAAGTCCAGAACTCAGCCTATGACCTATGTGATGATCAGAATTCTCACTGCTCCAAATGTTTGTTCAAAATGTTTGCATGGAAGATGTTCAAGTTTCATACAAAGACAAGAGTCTTCATTCCCACACTCTCAATTTTTCTCTCTCTCTTTTTTTTTTTAGTGAGGCAACTGGGGTTAAGTGACTTGCCCAAGGTCACACAGCTAGTAAGTGTTAAGTGTCAGAGGCCAGATTTGAACTCAGGTACTGCTGACTCCAGGGCCACTGCTCTATCCACTGTGCCACCTAGCTGCCCCCATTTCCACACACTCTTGATGCCTTCATTATGATGTTTCCACAATTATTCATATTAAACAACGTTTGTTTTTGTTGAATTTAGAAGAACCTAAGTGATTTATTTTTGGTCTCTGGTAAAAATTACATACAACAGCTGCAAAATAATTCTAAGGGATGATCTACTAAAGAGTTCAAAGGAAAAACATTTTGTGTGTTAAAAGTGAATTATGGGGGGCAGCTAGGTGGCGCGGTGGATAGAGCACGGGCCCTGGATTCAGGAGTACCTGAGTTCAAATCCGGCCTCAGACACTTAACACTTACTAGCTGTGTGACCCTGGGCAAGTCACTTAACCCCAATTGCCTCACTAAACAAAACAAAAAACAAAACAAAACAAAAAGTGAATTATGCATCTGTAATAAAATATAACCTGCACATATATATTTATATTGAGTATATAAATTATATTTATAACATTTCTATATATATATATATATATATTTAAAAAATCTATGTAAAACATATGTATGTACCACAACATATATAAGGGAGATTTAAAAGGGCTTTTAAGATCATTGTCTAGATCTTAGTTTATCAGTCTGAAATGGAAGCTTTGAAAACTAGACTTTGGTCATAATCAAAGATGTTGGCTACAGGGCAAGAAGGCTGCAATGCAGATTTCTCCATGCTGTTTTGACCACAACATAACTTTAATCCTTGAAAACAACTCTCTCTGGGAACAAGGGATAATTGAATCTCCATTCTAATTCTATCCTGGTTTTCTCTTGACTAGAAACTTACAATTATGTCAACACATTACACCATGTACCACCCATCTACTAGGAAATATGCAAAGGCCATCTTATCCTTGGAACTTAGGTCAAACCTAAAAACAAAGAAAAAAAAATCCAAAGGCCAACAATTTACCCATTTTATCCTCTAGTTATTTATTAGTCTTTTTAAAAAAATTAAATGCTTTATTAATATTGATTATTTTAGTTATAAGACAACATAAATAGTAAGATTAAACATCTAATAGCAAGCATATTGTAATTGATATTAAAGGTACCCAAGGGTTAAATTCCTGTTGTCCTGACAGGTGCCCTGCACAAAATTTTGTAGTCACATATTGTAGGGTCTGACCATTTAACTACATGACAAACAAACTCCTCCATGACAACCAGATGTAGGCATCCATGGAATGAAATTATCATTTTATTAATTACCCTTTAATTAGTTGATACAGCAGAGAACATGCTGTAATTTAGTCATAATTGGCTTGACTAAGACTCAGTACTTAAAGGGATGGAATCTGTTTCTAAGATTACTTGTTATGAATAACAATTGTATCTGTGACAATGCAATTTTATTATGGAGATGTAGTGTGCATTTCAAACAACTTTTCTGTACAACAGCATATTCAGAATTTAAGTATAACTCAAGGCAAAGAAGTCAAACAGGGGTCTGTCACTGAAGCAAACATTTCCTGCTGTCCCTTGATACCCTAATACAAATGATTATGATTTTTACTGTCAATCAGAACCACTTCTCTCTTACTTTTCACCATTTAAAAGAACAACAATCGCCCATGAATGAAACTAGTAATGATATGCAGTGCTGAGAATAGTGCAAAGTCATTTGAATTTGTCTGTTTAATTAAATTCTATTTTGATTCACAACAAGACAAATAAAATATTTGGGGCTCTTCCCTGGTCTTATTATTGGATCCAAAAAAAAGTAGAGGACTCTTGTCTTTGCTCTCAAAGAGCTTGTGAAGTGAATCAGATTTTAATTAAGGTTGTCAAAAATCTTGATAAAAGGCAAGATTTTCTTGCATCTTAAAGATGTCTTACCATTTGTCTTTTTTCCTATGGTAAGGACATGGAATGAGACCAATGCCACCTCTCACTTTTGGGTTTCATTTTTCCTGCACAATTCTGCCCTCTCTGGACAATGTGACCTCACTTTCCCTGCCTCCACTACAGTACCTACATTGCCAGCATAGGGATCTATCCACGTACTTCTTTTTGCTTACTTCTTTTATAATTCTTTCTGAACTCTTTTTTGATTAAAAAATACTTTGAGGTTGGTTACATCATTTATGTATCACAAAGAACTTTGGGTAATCCTATGATTTTAATGTTCTCAGGCTTCTAAAATTGAGTTAAACCATATACAATCAGGAATGTTCTTAACTAGACAACACTTGTACTAGAGTATGAGATTGGCAGTTTGTTCAGAATGATCATTTAGTAAGACACAAGTAGCATTAAATAAGCACATCCTATCTTTCCCATTAGAGTAGTGTATGACTGGAATTTAGTATGGCAATATGTTGTAGCATTTTTTAAAAAAGTTACAAGAAGCAGTGTGTACAACTTGGCCTTTGGAGATTATTATTTTGACAATTTTTATATATGTGCTTTTACCACCTCATCAAGCTATTCTGCCTCTTTGCTTATTACTTTTGGGTGTCAGATAAAGGAATGTGAGGATTTCGTAACATTGTTTTGCGCCTTTCATACAAATATAAGAAATATGCTTCAAGAATCAGAGATATGGCAAATTTCTTTTATCCTTCCCTTAGTATCAATTTATTGGCATTGTCATTGACAGTTAATTCATCTCGCCCAATATCATAAGAATTCTTTCTCATTAGAATTAAGATTTAGCATTGACACTTAATGGTGTTATTTTTGTTGATTTAAAGTTGAAGACTTTGCACCAAGTCCATAGCCAAATCAAAATTTAATGTGTATCAAGATTCATTGGTTGTAGAATTCTTCATTTCTCATTTCTCTGCTTCTGCCTTGGGACACATGCTTTGGAAGCTCTCTATTTCTCCTTCTGTCTATTACCCATTTCTAATTCTTCATGGCTTATGTAGGAAAGCATCTTTGACAGTAGCATATTAGCTATCTCTCAGTTAATATCAATGTCGCAATTTACTACTGATAATGGGAGTATGCTAAGCTATTTTGACTACTCACAGTACGTTTTTTGGTCACCAAAACACCTATAAGTATATAAAGGAGGTTATTTCTCCAGTTTAATGTGGAAGAGTAACTGCTGTAAGCAATTTCTTCTAGATTAAAAAAATCACATAAAAATGATTTATTGCTGAGAAAAAAATACTGTGTAGTTGTTTGAAAAGTGCTCCAGTAGTTCCAATACTGTTTGCTTTTATTCCTGCTGAGCTGGCATTAAAGTACAACTATAACTAAAATTCATTAATTGCTTATAGTTGAAATTTTGCATCTTATGGAAATAGTTTCAAAAAACAGGAAGCCCAAACATCCTAAACAGAGCCATTCTCACTTAACTATGTCCAGACTGAAACTTGGAGGGAAAAAATGGCAGAGAAATAGCTCAATTCCATGTGACCATTTTGTATGGATACTGCCTTTTAAAACAGATCAGGGCTCATTTGAGCTTTTCTAAAGTACTTGTAGAGTAAAAGAAGTGAAGATAAAAGTGATAAATGTTACTTTTCTATTTTTCTCTCACTCTCATTTTTTTTTTACTGTGCACTAGTGATTATAGCACTGCCAGATCAGAATGAACAATTAACTGTCTAATTATTCTAGTCACACCAACCCACAATGAAATCTTTATTCAGTGTTTACAGCGATCTTTGGCAGAGGCTGTCTTGCTGTTTCTAAACTAAGAAAAACTGCACCCTTTGGCTCGTCTCAGTATCAGCTGCCTTGGTTTCAGCATTGGATGCCAATAATCAGCCTTCTTTTTCTTCCAAAGTGGGCATTTTTTTAGGGTGAAAAGACCTATTCTCATCATCCCCCAATATATTGTGACTGATTTATGTTCTATCCACTGGGCCTCTTCCTTCCGTATCTTTTTACATTTTTCCTCACTCCTTAGAGCAACACCCGGCAAAACCCATTTTAGGTCCAACATTGTAAAAATACTTAACCAAACATTGACCACAACTATCAGGGAAAGAAAAATACCACGATTGGTTTGTTTGTAGAGAAAACTCAAGGGAATCATTTTCACTCTGACAAACTATTCCTTTTATAGCTCAAAGGTGTTCAATAACTTCTCTATCAGGACATAATATATCTACTTTTCTTCAACACATTTTTCAGTGGCTTGTTTTATTTAAAATATTTGTTCAAACCCTCAGAGACTGCTGCAGATCTTCACAAAACTTGAGTATTAAAAAAAGTTCACAGGTAAATTGTGGGACATGTGAAAAGTTTTTTTTTTTTTTCTTGTTAGAATGGAAAAAGGGGTGGGGCTCCATTTCATCCAAGGCAGATGTATATAAAAATAACTTTTCTGCCTTTAGTGAAAATTATTTGCTAAATCTCATTCTTGTCAGGTCTCAGAGATAAAAAGAAAACAGCAAAAACTTTAGGTAGTCTTTTTTTGGCAAGGTGTTGGGATGATTTTTTTGAACCTTAGGATTTCGAGAGAGCAAATTACGATGCCCCCCCTCTGCTCCTTGTGTAATGCTGCTCCAACCCAATTAGGATGAGTTTTCTGTGTCCTAGGATGGTACCATCTTCTCTACATGTAACTATACTCTCAGTTGTTGCACCTTCTATACTTTCAGTGATCAGTGGTTACTATTCACTAAGCTTTCCAGGGAAGAACTGGGTCATAAAATTTTACGGGGGAGAAAGCTGGAGAGGGCGTTTCAGTAGTATAAACACTGATTAAATCCCCCGGAAAATCTCCCCAAATGAAAGTTAATATTTCTCCAAGTATGCACGAAAATGTCAAGAATGCTAAGTCATTTTTATGTTTGTAATTTCCTTTTCCATTTTAATTTTATACTGTCACATGACATGCATACTAAAAATGAATGTCTTTAACCCCAAGTGTAACAAACTTGTCTGGAAGTTCTTAGTGGACTAGAAACCATGGATTAAGCCATTTTCAAGGATGCTCAAAACATTTGTGATACAAAAATCTCATTTTATTTCAGCATTTCTCACAACAGTCCTATTAGAAAGGCAAGGATTACTGACTGTATTTTTCAAATTGGGGAAAATTGAAACCCTTACAGGGAAAATTACTTGCCAAAGGTCACTCTCAAAGTCAGTGACATAAGAACAAGATAAAACCTAGTGTTCCAGCTCTGGTTCACAGTCTATAATATTTTATATCCACTGTGATTTTTGATGCCTATTTCTTTATTCCTCTTTTTTCTTCTTTCCCCCCTTCTGGAACAGCAGCAAAAACTCACTGGGAAAGGCAGGGAATCCTGACCTCAGCTCTGGCCACCTTACTAAACTTTAATGCTTGGCTCTCAGGACCACCCTTTCCCTGACCTCAATCTCCTTGCCAAATATTAATGCCATATATATTCTGGGTTCTTGAAGAGCAGTGAGGATTCTCCAGAGATAAGAAGCTGTAGGTGCAATTCATAGGCTTCCTTCTGTATTTTCAAGCAAAGCTCACTGTGCCTAGTGAGCATGCCCAGTTGGACTGCAAGAGTCACAGTGACCCTTTGGTAAAAAATCCACTTCTCTGAGCTTGAACTGAGGGGTGAAAGGAGAAGATAAAAGGGAGTAATGTTGTGGGTCAACTATAAGTAAAGGAAATGGCAGGAATCTAATGAGGGATAGCAGGAGCCAGAAAAGGGGGAGGGGGAACAGTTTGGGGAAAAGTATCAGTATAATAGTTTTAACTTTACCTTTGTTGAATGGACATGGACTCCGGATAAATACCCACACACTCCGGGGCAATTTTTACTAGTGGTAGATTTACTAGCACCTTGAGCATGAATGGCTAGAGTGGGGGTGGGGAGGGACGCTAGATGGTTTCTTCAGAATGTTGTGTGCTTGAATGTTTATTTGGTAAAATAAAGTAATAACCCATTTGGTGCTGCTCTCTCCAATTTTCCCATTCCCTATCTTCTGGGTCTCGCCTGGGGTTCACTTGACCTCCTGAACAAGATGCGTTCCCGTCTTCCCGGGTTTCCTCTCTTAATTCGCACTTGAGGTAACCTGGAAAACGCTCCTGCTTCTGGGCGGGTGGAATAATCAGCACCGGGCATGCTTAGTACCCGCGGCAGGTTTGCTTTTGTAAGCCTGAAAGTTTCCCATGTATAACCCTCCACCCCAACCACCAAATGGGAGACTTCTTTGAGGAAAGCAAGGTACAGCGGTAGGGGAAGCTGGGCAACGTCCAGCAGGTGACTGGAAAGCGAAAAGTGCAAGACAAACCCATCTCCTCTCTCCTTATCCAGCCCAGCCCAGCTCAGTAAAGGGGTATGGGGGGCTGGGGGTGGCATCGCAGCCACCAAACTCAAGAAGCATGATTTATCAAACAACCCAAAAGAAGAGATAGCTTCCTACCTTGGACCTTCCACCTACGTCTAGCGTTAAAGTCTCCCTCTGCTTTCTCTGAGGGACGGCAACCCTAATTGTGCCTCTACCCAGGGACTCAGCTGCCTCGCATTGCTCCTCAAGTGAGCAGAGCGGAGACGCTGCCGACAGATGGGAAAGTTGAGGCCAGAGCCCAGATGGCTCCCTTCTGCCAAATCTCAATAAGACGGGAGCTCAAGGTTCCTTATCTACCCAGATCAACCCTGTGCCTACCCTAACCCTGCTTCCCTCCCCTCCTCTTCCTCCCTCCCCTCCCCCAACGTCCACCCTGCAGCTATGGGACAGCGCAGATCGAGGTCTCCTTCCCCCAGGTCATAAAGCTCTTTAGATACTTATTATTATTATTTTTTTAAATCTAAGTCATCACAAAGCAACTACCCCCGTGCCCCCACCTGTCACCTAACGACCTATGGGGCAGTTGCGGTAGCCCCAGCGCAGAGTAGCAAGCGACAAGATCCGCTTGACTCCCCCCACCAGGACACGACTTCCTCCATCCCCAACCCAGATAGAACGGCGGTTATCTGACCATTCCTGTGCTGCGAACCCTAGAGAAGCGGAGACCCCAGAAGCCGCGACGTTACCTCTCGCAGCTAGTGACTCCCTGGAAACCTTCGGTCCCGGCAGCTCGGAGGCTCCCTCCCGGGATGCCTAGCTCTCTTCACATCACTGCACCGGCCACGGAGAGCTGTTTCTGGGAAGTCCGTTCCCCTGTTTCTTTCTTCCTCTCCGTCTCTCTCTTGCTCTCCTTCTCTCTCTTCCTCTCCTTTTCCCTCTCTTTCGCTGGCTTCACTTCTCCCCGCCCCCACCTTCCCACTCTGCCAAAAGTGTCACCGCCTCTCTCCCTTCTGTATCTTTTCCAAAGTATCTGCTGAGGTACCTCAAGAGTTAGGTCGAAATCCCAAAATTGTCCCCTAAGCCCACCAGCGCCCCAATCACTCCCTTCTCTGAGCTCCAGGTGCTAAGCAGGGAGATAGTGATGTAGAGTGGTCCAGGTCAGATCTTCCCAAGCTGGGTGAAGCGACCACTTCTCTCTTGCTCTTTCCCTAGTCTAAGTGGCTGCTGCCTGCCGCTGCCACTGGTACTCATTCTCTTGCTCATGAATATTCTGACAGAGGCTAATGCTGTTGAAGTAAATTGAATTAGCCAATTGGTGCCAGGAATGTGCGCTCCTTCCTTCTGAGGAGCTGTCTGGAACACCACCAGATGAAAGCAATTAGTGTCCAGTTGGCACCCTGCGGTTTAGACACACTAGTGAGAAGCAAAAAATGGGTTAATTCTTCAGTGTTTAGATTTTGAAAATAAGTGCATTTCAATGTGTAAACCTCTCTATGGTCTGGAAGAATAAGAGGATTTGGAAGTGGGGAGAGGAGCTGGAGGCGGGAGTGGGAAAGTATTTGTTATCCAGACCTACCCAAACCATTCACTCTACCCAGCTCTGTAGCTAGAGCAACATAGAAGTTTCACTGTTCTAAACCATAGTTCTGGAGGAGGCAGCTGAGAGGGGAGGATAGAAAAGGACAGGCAGAGATGATGAGTGAGGAGATGAGAATAAAGCAGAGTTCAACCCAGGAATTGAATATAGAAAGGACTAGAGTGATTTAGAGAACGGAAGGGGAAGACAGGAGAGTGGGAGAGATACTAAGAAAAAGTCTCACAGAACACTTTTAAGTATTTTCCCAAACATTCAAGTTTCCTTTCATTATTAACTAACAGTCTCCTTGACTATACAGCAAGTTTTATGTGTGGGAGCAGGCAGCTTCTCTACATCTAAAATAAATACCTATCAACTTTCTTATAGAACATCCATTTCTAAAATAATGATGATGATTATAACGGTGATAAAATGAGGACCACAACATTGAAGATAAAATTATCCCTCTCCCTAAAGAAGCTAACAAAACCTTTCCTACTTCTTAGGAAAATAAGGTGAGATGTCAAATTTCCAAGTTCCCCCTTTACTTCTCTTTAAAAAAATTTTTGTTTTATCCCTATCAGCCTTCTATCCTTTTTAGAATGAGTTCACAGATTGAATTTGTAACTCCCCCCTTCTCACTTTATGCACTCCACTTTAATTAATCTGGTTTTACCACTGATTAACTCATGAACTATTTAGTTTACCAACAGGTTAACATAGGTTATTAAAACTCAAGGTCATATGACCACAGATGTAGGCTGAAAGGGACATCAGAAGCCATTTACTTCAAGCCTTTACTTCTACAGAATAGGGAATTGAAGCATATTGGGTCATACAAGCCCCAGGTCATATAAGTAGAAAGATCTAGAAGTGGGATTTAAGCCTGTCCTTTAAATACAGAGCTGGTACTCTTTCCCCAGTACACTACTTCCCTTTGATTTTATTTAGTCATTCAGTTTATTGCTGAAACATTAGTCAAATTTTCTAAATAGTGTCAGCCCTGTTGGCAATTGATGAAATTAGGGGGCACTAGTATGTCTAAATTGTTTAGATGGAGAATGTCTTCCTAGTATCTTGTGCTGGATTCCTATTTTCTGAAGATTAAAATATTACCATAATGGGACACTATTTGTCCAAAGGATATTTCTACTTTAGTTTAGATGTTGGGTGTTCATTAGCCTTTTGTTTTCTTCCCAAGCCCTTAAGGTGGATGTTCCTTAAAACTCTTTCTTTGACAATATCATCTACTCTCATGGACTTTTATGCAAGTCTCTCCCCCAAGTTCCACACCAGCATTTCTAAGTGTTTATGGAACATTTTGAAGTAGAACTGAGCTCACTATAGTCCAAAACAGAGCCTTTTATTATTTTTTCCCTCAAGGCTTTTTCTTCCTTCTGATTTCATTATTTCTGACTGTCATTACCAAATGTCTTATTTTCCTTGTTCAAATAATTGATGTTATCTGACTTCTCACCTCTAGTATAGACTAGATTGCTACATTCTATTGATTCTACTACTACTTTCTCATATCCCTCTCTCCTATTCATTTATTTTTTGGCAGGGCAATGAAGGTTAAGTGACTTGCCCAGAATCACACAGCTAGTGTCAAGTGTCTAAGGCAGAATTTGAACTCAGGTCCTCCTGATTCCAGGGCCAGTGCCACCTAGCTGCCCTCCTCTCCTATCCATTCTTTCTTCCACCACTCTAGTAGAATCTATCTTAAGCAGCCACCTTGACAAGTCATTTAGACCTAAAATAGACTTGCAAAGGCAGTCAAACCCATCATGATACAATTAGCCCCCAGAAACCAGCAGAAAGACTAGAGTAAGAAACAGAAGATGAGTACGAAAGAGTAATATAACCCTGTTAAATAGCATCGTGTGTACTAAACTCAGAAATAGCTGAGGATGAATAAAAATATCAAGGACAATAAAATATAGTTTTATCAATGTCGGTAGAAAAAAGGTCAACAAGCACTAGGGACAGTTTTGGGATAGAGAGAAAAATAATAAAAGCACACAGAAGGCAGAACTCCTCAACTCTTATTTTTCTACTATTTTCTCTTTGAAGAGTTATTATTCCACAATTGCATCCAAATTAAAAAAAATAATAAAAAGGGATTATTGTTATGCTAGAAAAGACAAAAGAAAAAGAGTTAACATCAAATACCAACCCAAAGTAAGTAAGAGAGCATCTCATTGCCCCTGATGAATTTAATCACCTTGGCCAACACCTGTGTGTTCTGGAAAAACAAAACACCAACAACACAAAACTGACAGATGTGAAAAAAAGCCATTGGTAGTAATCTTGAAATATCATGTAAGATAGTTCTGGTATTATAATTAGTCAGTCAATTAGCTTTGACTAAGCCCTGTTATGTGCCTGGAACTGTGTTAAGTGACAGGCATACAAAGAAAGACAAAAAGCCAAAATAAAACCCAACAGTCCCTACTCTCAAGGAGATAAGTCTTTGTGGAGGATACAACATGAAAATAACTCTGTATGTGCAATATATATATGTGTGTGTGTGTGTGTATGTGTATAAAAGATCATTAGAAAAGGGAGGGCACCAGCATTTAGGTAGATCAGGAAAGTATTCTCATAGAACCCAAGATTTTAGCTGTGACTGGAAGGAGTCAAGGAAGCAGAGATGAAGAAGGAAAGTTTTCCAGGAATGACAAACAGCCAGTGAATATGCCAGGAGTCTGAAAATGGAGTGTCTTGTAGAAAGGACAATGTCACTGGATCATGGAGTATACGGTGCATTGAGAGAGAGGAAGTTAAAAGAAAATAGGAAAGGTAGGAGTGGAGCAGGTTATGCAGGGCTTTGAATGTCAAACAGAGGATTTGATATTTCATCCTATTCATGATAGGTAGCCCCTGGAGTTTATTGAGAAGGAGGGTAACATGGTAAGATGTTCATTTTAAGGTAATTAACTTGACAGTTGAATAGAAGAATGCCTAGAATCAGAAGAGGATTGACAAAGAAAGAACCGGCAGCAGACTATTGCAGTAGTTCAGGTGTGAGATAATGAGGACCTTCACTATGGCTGTACTATTGTCAGAATAGAGAAAGGAGCTTACAGGGGAGATGCTACAGAGGTAGAAATAACAAGACTTGACCACTGATTGGTTATGGGGTGTCAGTGTGGGGAATATAGGATGACACTTGGGTTGTGAGCCTGAAGAACTGGAATGGTGGTGGTACCCGCAACAGTAATAGAGAAGTTCAGAAGAGGGGAAGAGCTTTTCAGGGGAAAAAATTGAGTTTAGTGTTGTTCATGTTGAGATTAAGATGTCAAAAGGACATCCTAGGTGAGATTTCTGAAGGAGTTGGAGATGTGAATCTGGAGGTCAGGAGAGAGGTTAGTGCTGGAAAGGGAGCTCTGAGAAGAATCATCATAGAGATGATGATTGAAACCATGTGAGCTGATGAAATCACTAAGCAAAGTAGTACAGGAGAAAAACAAAGAGCCCAGGAAAAAGCTGTGGAAGAACACCCAACATTAATATATATGAGCTGAATGAAGATACAGCAAAGGAGACTGAAAAAGAGCAGTCAGACAGGTAAGATGAGAACCAGGATAGAGTAGTATCATGGAAAACTAGAGAGAAGATATTGTCAAACCTAAGAATGTAATTGACAGTGTAAAAAGTTACAGAAAGGTAGCAAAATGAGCACTCAAATGTCTAATTTTTAAAAGTGGAAGATGTCAGACTTGACCTATTTTCAAGGATGTGTCATAGTCAATAGGTCTATTTCCTTCTTTGGTAGGGCCTAGAAGATCTGAGGAACATTGTTAATAGTGTTTATTTAGATGTCAGCAAAGCATTTTGAAAAAAAATGTTTTATAATACAATTGTGAAAAAATAGAAAACTCTGGAGTAAAAGATAAATAGGACTAGAATCCAGCTCTTTCTTAACTTGTAGGCCACCTCTATCTGCTAGTCCTCACTGTCTCTTATCTTGTATTATAGTTATTTATGTATGTGCCATGTCCCACTGCTACACACTTAGATACCAAGGGACAGGGCTTTCTTATGTAAATTTCATATCTCACACAGTATCTCATATACTGTTCTACACAAAGCACATACTCAATAAATTTTGATTGACTTGACTTAAGGGAACATGAGTATGTTGAAGTCGCCAAGGATTTAGACTATCAGAAGCATATATAGCACTTAAGTTAGCTCATTACAAAATATAGCTTACTTCCAAATAATCTTAAATTGGAGACAATTCAAGATGATGATGATGATATGTGTATAAAACACTTGAAAGATTACAAAACACTTTATGACAATAATTCTGTAAGACAAATGTGAAAATATTATCCTTCACACTTAATTGGTCAAAAGTGTGTTCATGATTGCAAAGTTATTATGTATAACATTCAGTATTCACACCCATCTTCTGAGTCTAACCTAGGGCTCTTTTCAATGTACCATGTTATGCAATTAAGACACTTTCTTTATATCTTGGTATAGAAAAATGACAAATACATTTTCCTTTACCTTGGTTTTTTGTTGATGTCGGTCATCAACAACAGCAATGTTTTGTCTTAGAAGGCCTGAAATGCATTATAATTCATTAAGACTGATGCAGAATTTATAGAAATATTATGAAGAAAATTATATAAGAAAAAGAGTGTTAGGTCTTAGTGGCCACTTTAGAGAGGTCACCTAGTCTACTCTACTATCTTCAGAGAAATGACGATTCATTTTGAAAATTTGAACTCTCAATAAAATATTACATATTTTGTCAACTCTCTATTAAAACTTAATATTTCAAGGATCTGGTGTAACATAATAAAATTCACACTTATGTTGTATATTTCTTTTGTGAAAGCATTTTCCTCACAGCACTTGAGGTAGGTACTGAAAGTAGCATTATTCATCTCTTCATTTTTTATCCTATACCTACAATTTCACTTCAGAAAGGAATTCATTGTGTAGAAACTGCCTTTATCAATGCAGATTGGCAATATATTGTAGGGACTTACTTGAATCACTCTGTGATTCAGTGACTTTCCCATAGTTTCTCAGCTAGTAACTATCTGAAGCATAATTTTGTCAGGTCTTTCTAGAAAGACAAGATGAGTCCTTTATCCACTATATACTTCTACACTTCTGTCTAATTTTGCAAAGGAAGAAACTGAGATGATGGAAGATTAAGTGACTTGTCCATGATAACACAACTAGTGTCAGAATAAGGATAAGAATCAATATCTTATGACTAAAGATTTAGCAGTCAATTCACACATTACACCATTTCTCTCTCTCTCTCTCTCTCTCTCTCTCTCTCTCTCTCTCTCTCTCTCTCTCTCTCCTATTCACATTTAGGCACTCAAAGCACTGTGTATCTAAAAGTAATAACAACACTTCAAATAAAATCATCAACTTAGGACATGAATTTATGACTTAATTTTCTGAGAACAAAATTAGAATTTATGAAAGGTGTAATATTGCCAGTTTTCATCTTTAGCTGGAAGTATTAGGGAGTAGAAGAGCTAGACAATTCAGAACCATGGACAGCACCAATTTAGTTACATCTAGCCTACTCTGTGGAAAGTAGTGAAGCCCAAATAATGCTTCAATGAGAAAAGGACCTCAAAAGTATGGTCAAAGTTGGAACTATGGATTTATCCATGATATCAATCCAGATTTCCATCAGAAAGATTTCCTTTACATTATCACCAAACCTAATGTTTCCAAGAACTCTTCAGCTATGTACATGTAGCTTTTGCAGAAGCTAAGATTGAGGACATGTACCAATGACTGTACAAGTTAGTACAGACAACATCTTACTCCATCATAGAGGAAGAGAGTGAAGAGGAGGAAGGATTATATGAGACAAAGCTGTAGGTATGTGATACTGACTTAGTGATGGGTCAGGACATTATGTCTCAGGTGAAAGTTGCCAGGTTCTGAGACAGGACAACAGTGACACCATTAGTGACTCATAGTGAGGATGCAGCCAGGAAAGTAGGGTATAGATCTTATGCCTGGGCATCCCAAAAGGCTTCTCTCCCTTTCTTCTTTTTCCTTCCTCTATTACCCATGCCAGACTTCGAAAATCTCATTAGCTCAAGCTAAAAGTAGTTTATAGAGGAAAGAATATTTTTTTTTCTTTATTCCATTCTAGTTAGCTACTTTATTCTCCTTGATACCAACAAGTGTGGCTCTTTTTAGCCTTGTCTGCTCAGTAGAGTTAAAATAAGAAAATGATAAAAAAAATAAGTAGTTTAAAGGTCTCCTAAAGACTCAGAGGCCTCAGTTTTATTGTGTGTCAATGATTTCATTAATCTTGGACAAGTCCTTTAACATTTCTGTTTTCTAGTTTGCTGGTCCACCAAAAATGAATAGCTATAATGACCTGGCCTGCATTATTGGGTCACTATTGATGGCTGAATGAAATATCCGCTATATGGTAAAAGTTTTTGAAAAGTTAGATGAACTATTCATATGTAAAATATCATTCTCTAAAGAACCATTTTAGAAACAAATATGTTTTATGAATTTAGTCTCTGATAAATTTATTGGTGAGAATGTGGCTTAACAATCATAACCCCATGCTTTTCTTATCCAGAAAATAACCTTTTTCTTTGCTTATTAAATAAATACTTAAAATTTGTGACTGATATTCAGGAAATAGACTGATTATCACTTGCTCCTATAATATATCATCAGTGTAATATTATCAATGGAGATATTAGTATAAGCAATCTTGTAAGGGTGATAGTAATGGAACTAATGGTGGCAGTGGACTGTCATTTGTCTACTTAAATATCTGTGGATATAAAAGTGTGGCTACGGGAATGGATATGTCTTTATTTCTTACTGGGAGGACTCACTTTTTTCTCTGCAGTTTCATTCTGACTATCAAAGAATTCCCATGTAGTGTGGTTTATGGTTTGACCACTGAATTGCAAGATAACTGTCTCTATACCTCATTATTATTGGCCTCCTGAGTCAGCTAATATTCTTGTAATGCAATTTGGTGATCTAGATTCAGTATTATCCATTCAAGATATTTTTGGAATTGCAATGATAATTATTTAGCAGAACTGATGACAGTCACACACTAAAAACACTTTAGTGGTTTCACGAGCATGTATTTTCCATAAATATTCATTACAGAGCAGTTGTTTCAGTATAAAAAATGTCATCAAGAATTCCAGTTATTCAGTAGGCCCAATATTTTCTATGGGAGTAATATCTAATAGAGATAGTAGAAAATCTATATAGATTTGGATAAGGTCATTTGCACTGATTTTTTCCCTCTTCTCTTCCCTCTACATCCCTATGGTATAAATTCATTCTATCTTTTGAAACTGTGGGCTAATCAGTAAGTTTTAGTTATTCTGGGAAGGCAGAATTGGTTCTTTTCCTGTTGCTACCTGTCAATGCCTGTATATATTTCAGTATGCGCCTGAATACAACAGAGAAAAATGCACCCCACCATCACCACCACCATCACAAGTGCTCATGACAATATTAAAAATATTGCTACCAATTCAACTAAAACTTAAAAAAAAAATCTTACCTGGTATCTTAGACATTTTTAGAGGTTTCCTTTCAAATGTTTATGTTTTTAAAAAATACAACATAATCTGAGAATTTCCAAGAAGTATATACTGCTTTGGGTGAATATTGCATTTGTCAGGAACATGCATGCCCTCAGTCATATCAGCTATAGGAGCACCATGTCCCCAAACCTACATATTAAACTATATTGTTCCTATGAAATTTCAAGTCTCAGTCAGTGTTTTTTAAAATTAGATTTCAGCCTGAGAAAAGACGGAATGAAATATATATGACACCTTTAATCATATGAAGGCAGAAGAGTATTCCTTTGGTTATGTCATAGTCAGTGGCACAAATCAGAATGCAGATACTATCTAGGATCATAATTTTGGTTTAATATATTGCCCCTAAACCAGTGCTCATATACATGGCACTGATATCTCTAGAGATTTGTGTAATATTCTGTATGGGTCCAAGAAAATAATAATACATGAGCTCAATTTTATGTTTGACTTGTAGTGTCACAATTTGTGATTTTTTGTTGTTGTTGTTGAAGTAAAACTGCCCTCTGCACATTGTCATTTTAACTCTTTACTTTATGTCTAACATGACTTCTTTTGGAGGACCATCTTTAAGTAATTTCTTTTTGAATTTTGCTAAAAGTAGTTGTTTGGAATGCATTTGTCATATAGAAGTAAACATTAAGATGATAGAAATTCCAGAAAATAAAGTTTATAATAATTATTTAAATGTTCTACCTTAAGATAGTCAAGATAAGTTAGCAAAGGCTGGAAAGGGGCTTCAGTCTCAAAACAATTGGTAGTATTTAACCTCTTCTTTTATAAACAAAATTAATTATTTTAAAGTAATTAAATATTTGAGTATTTTTAATACTTAAGTAATTAAGTATTCCTAAAGTAATGTAGAATAAATAGGGTAGATTAGCTTGAAAACTCTCCATACTAGTATATTCGCATGTGGATACAAATCAGTACTATATACATATATACATATATACATATATACATATACACATACATATACATATACATATACACACACACACACACACACACACACACACACACACACATATATATATATATATATATATATATATATATATATATATATATATATATATATATATATATATAGTCACTGTCTTTATAAAAGTAGGAAAAAAGTTCTTTGGGATTAAAAAATGGTTGTTTTTCATTGACCCAAATTATTAAAATTAACCCAAGGAAGAGAATTATTTTTTAAATAAGCTTAAGAAACAACCAAACACATTGAAGTGTTTTCTTGAGATTCAACTATACAAGATATTGAAATAATACAAAGCTGACTAAAAATAGATGCCTAATTTTATATGGTAAGGTTTTTGAGGAAGAAGGGAACATAATTTATATTTCCCTTTGCAAGTAAAAACTATTTGTTATACTTGACACTTTATTCACATGTGATAAGTAATTGCAAGCAATGACTCTGAATATGCTGATTGCTGCCCTATTCTTCTTTCTCAGTTGAAATGCTTGAGTTAAGGGGAAAAATCATATATTGTCTAAATGATAGAACCAATGCAATAGGAAACTACAAATTCATAAATCACTATTTAAAATGTGTGTGTTAATGTAGAGTATCATTCAGTGTGATATGAGTAGGCTCCATGATATTTACAATGATGACTGGTCCATGAAAAGTGGCATAAAAGACACCGTCAGGGATATGTGTAAAGGGGGAGAGAGAGACAGACAGAGACACAGAGACACAGAGACAGAGGGAAATGAGACAAAGAGACAAAGAGACACACATACATACACAGAGAGAGAGACAGAGACAGAGACAGAGGTGGCATAGTTTTTAACAGAGTGAGGGACAATAAGTGGAAAGCATTACACCGATACCTTCCAAATAAGATCCAGATTCAAATCCTACCTCTGTCAATCGGTACCTAAGGAATTTTGGGCAAATTGACTTGTATCTCTGAGCCTTAGTTACCTCTTGTGTAAAATGGGGTAGTTGCTTGGAACGTCTCTAATATCCTTTACAATTCAAAATCTATGAACATATATTCCTATGTTAATACCTGCCAAAAATAAATGCAAGGTTATAAGAGAAAGGGAAGTCAGTAAGACAGGGCTTCAGGAAGGTAAGATGAATTTCAGTTGAATAGCTAAGAATGGAAAACAAGTTGTAGCAAGAAAACATTAAGGAAAAAAAAATAACTTGCTCAGGAAAGGAGACAGTGAGCACTTGCTTCAGAATAGAGTGCTTTATTTGAACTCCACAGTGGAAGAAAGTAAAGTGGAAGAAAGCATTTAGAGAAATTAATGTGTAGAAAGACCAAAAAGGAAAAAAGGCCACTGAAGAAAAAAGCAAAATCCTGGAAGAGATAGGAAAAGAGGAGAGTGAGCCCAAAATAATTGGATGTGTTCAAAAGAGAACAGTGGCAAAAGGAAAGAAAAGAAGGAGCTCAGTTGAAATATTTAAACACATTTAAACATTTAAAAATATTTAATATATGGTTAGCAAATAATACTGAGAGCATGTGAATACAGAACACTAGACACAAGCCTAAGAACACACATAAATTCAGAACTAGAAAGTACCTTGAAGTCTACTTGGTCCAACCTCCTAATTAACGAAGAAAACAAATCTCAAAGTGGTTTAGTGACTTGCCCATGACTATGTAGGTAGTATATATTAGAGACAGGATCTAAAACTAAATCTTCCTGATTACAGGTTCGGCATTCCATCTACTACATGTCATGAGAAGGACAATGTAAGGCTAAGTGCAAGGAAACAAGGCTAACTATGGAGTGGGGAATTTATTGAATGAAAAGAGACAGGGTTTGAGGAGCTTCTCTGGTAAACTGATACTATGCAAAATGTGTTCATTGGAAAAATATGAAGTATTCGATTTCATTTTAGAAAATTTCTGGTCATGGAAGTAAACTGGGGTGGAGAGTAGATCTAAGTTGTTAATAAATGTGCCTTCCATGAAATACTAAGGAGAAATTGAGAAAATGGCTTTAGTTAGTATGGAGGGAGGAGCAGATTTCAACTGTTTTGGAATTGGAGTTGATCAACAGAAGTAATTTTTTATTCGATCTCTGAGAACATAGCTTGGAAGGATAGTTATTTAGAAGCAAGTATGAACAGTCTCAAAAGTATTTATAAAAAGATAGGTAGGTAGAAAAATACAATTGATAGGATTTATGTGCAAGAAAGAATGGATAAAACTGTTATTCAAGATTCAAAGGTGAAGAATGGGACAGGAAGAATTCTTAGGGGAGAAGATGTCAAAAGAAACTAGGAAGCAAAAATGAAGGACACAGAAAGGAAAGTAAATATGGCAGATTTGAAAGTTATTAGGGCATAGGAAAGTAATCACTAAGTAGCTTCTGGTGCCATTTTTTTCCTATAGTTATGTAAAAACAGAAAGGGTATACAGGCCAGTTGAAAGTGACATTTTATGTATTTGTTAAACTGAGAAAGAAGCTTAGAAGGTTGTATATTTACCTGTTACTGGAAGAAAGACATCTGTACTTGATCAGTGTAGACATGTAATAAATTTTTGTTGCAGTGTTAAATCAATTGATGATATGCAATTGAAAATGAGTAGGCCATAAGAATAAAAGAGGATATCTTGAAAGTTAGAGGAGATATAGATAAATTAAAAATCAAACTGTCCATAAAAGTAAGGATAATTTAAAACTATTTCTTTGAAAAGACTAATGGAATTTATAAACCTTTGTCTAACATGATGAAAACGAAGAGGGAAGAACACCAAATTAAAAAAAAATAAACAATTAAAAGATGCCCATCAATTGGAGAATGGCAGAACAAGTTGTGGCATATGATTGTACTAGAATATTATTGTGCTATATGAAATGACAAGAAGTATGGTGCCAGAAAAAACCTGGACTTAGGGGGCAGCTAGGTGGCACAATGAATAAGGCACTGGCACTGGATTCAGGAAGACCTGAGTACAAATCCAGCCTCAGACAATTAACACTTACTAGCTGTGTGACCCTGGGCTAGTCACTTAATTCTCATTGCCCCGGGAAAAAACAAACAAACAAAAAACTTAGACTTAAATGAAGTGAGAAAAACTAGAAGATTGTATACAGTAACAGCAATATTGTATGATGAAGAATTGTGAATTACTTAGCTATTCTCAGCAATACAATGATCCAAGAAAATCCCAAAGGATTCATGATGAAAAATCTTATCTGCTTCCAGAGAAAGAACTGATTTCATTTGAATAAAGACTTAAGCATAGATTCTTTCTTTCTTTCTTTTCTTCCTTTCTTTCTTTCTTTCTTTCTTTCTCTCTCTCTCTCTCTCTCTCTCTCTCTCTCTCTCTCTCTCTCTCTCTCTCTCTCCCTCTCTCTCTCTCTCCCTCTCTCTCTCTCTCTCTCTCTCCTTCCTCCCTCCCTCCCTTCCTTCCTTTTGTCTTTTTGCACAAAATGACTAATATGGAAATAATTTACATGGTGACACAACTATATAACAGATTGATTACCATCTCAAAGGGGGAGGAAGGGATAGAAATTTGAATGAAAACTTTAAAACACCCAAGTGTTAAAAATTGTTTTTACATGTAATTTGGGAAAATACAATATTATTTTTTAAAAGAAATAAACAAGGTAAGACACAGGAGAAATAAAGATACTATTCTTGACCTCTTGTGAACAGTTATAAAACAATAAACCTGAGAATTCAAAAGAAAACTTCAATTATCTATAAAATTATAAAATAGCAACATAATCAGAGCACCAGACATGGCTCTTGAGTAATCCAATGTCAGAAGAGGAAATTGAACTAATTGTAAAAGAACTACTAAAGGAAAAAAAATATCTGAGTTAAGATGGATTCATGGGAGAAATCTATTAAACCTTTAAATGATAATTAGTTCTTTCATTAGACAAATTGAGAAATTTTCTCAACAACTGACAAAGAAAAGATGTCAATAAAATTCTTGTCATTATACCTAAGCCAGTGAAAGTTAAAGAAATGAAAGAGAACCATAGGCTGATATTACTATTATATGTATTTAAAAAGTTAAATCTTAAATTCCAGATTATAGTTATTTATTGAAAAAATCATTAATTATCTTTATTTTAAATTTATTTTTCTCAATTGCACATAAAAACTATTTTTGATATATTTTTTTAAAAATTAGTTCCAAATTTTCTCTATCCTTTCCTTTCTTCACCCCCTCCCTCAGAAGGCAAATTATTTGATATATATTGTACATATGCAGTAATGCAAAACATATTTCCATATTAATCATGTTACAAAAGAAAATGTGGACCCCCTAAAAAACCTCATGAAAATTAAAGGAAATTAAAAAAAATATTATCTGTTCTATATTCAGACTCCATTAGTTATTTCCTTGGATGTGGCTAAATGTTATATTTTTTTGTTTCATCATTAGTCCTTTGGAATTGTCTTGGATCATTGTAGTAAGAAGAGCTAAGTTATTCACAGTTGATCATCATGCAATATTGCTGCTACTGTGTAGAATGTTCTCTTCAAATTTACTTCACTTTGGATCAGTTCATACAAACCTTTCCAGGTTTTTCTGGCACCACCCTCATTAATTCTTATAGTTCAATAGTATTCCATCACAGTCATATACTGCAACTTATTCAGCTATTCTCCAATTGATGAGTATCCCATAATTTTCAATTCATTGCCATCACAAAAAGAGCTGCTATAAATATTTTTTAACAGCGATCCTTTCCTTTCCCTTTGATCTCTTTGGCATACAAACCTGGTAGTGATATCAATGACTTAAAGCTTATGCACAGCTTTATAACCCTTTGAGATTAGTTCCAAATTGTTCTCCACAGTGGTTGGATCAGTTCACAACTCCATCAACAGTGCATTAATGTCCCTCTTTTTCCACATCCTCTCCAACATTTGTCATATTAGCCAATCTGATCAATGTAAGGTGGTACCTCAAAGTTGTTTTAATTTGAATTTATCTAAGCAATAACATTCACTATCTTTAAACTGGATTTATAACAGGGATACATATAACAATTAGAAAACAACAAATGATTAAATTTATTATTAAAAATGTTAAACTGTGAATTTAGAATAATAATTGCAGAAATCATTAAAAAGTACAATACTAATTATGCTAAAAATCCTACTAAATGTAGATATAGAAGTATCTTTTTAATAAGATACAATTATAAGGGGCAGCTAGGTAGGACAGTGGATAAAGCACTGGGCCCTGGATTCAGGAGGACCTGAGTTCAAATCTGACCTCAGGCCCTTGACACTTACTAGCTGTGTGACCCTGGGCAAGTCACTTAATTGCAATTGCCTCACCCCCCCCCAAAAAAAAAAAACAAAAAAAAAACATCCAGGGTAATCTCCAGTCATTTTGAAATATGTCTTGCCACTGGACCCAAATGAATATGGAAGAGAGCATGAGGTTGTTGACCTTGCACAGCCCTCCCTCACTTAAATCCAATTCACTGCAAGTCATGACCACCCTGATGTCATGGTCTCTTTGAGAATGAAGGACAGACAACATCAGTTGATAGAATTAATTAGCAAGACTAAATTCATATTTAGAAATGAGTATTTGCTATAGTTATATATCTTGATTCAGTTGATACAAAATATTCTCTTAAAAGTGCTTGACAAGGGGCAGCTAGGTGGCACAGTGGATAAAGCACCGGCCCTGGATTCAGGAGTACCTGAGTTCAAATCCAGCCTCAGACACTTAACATTTACTAACTGTGTGACCCTGGACAAGTCACTTAACCCTCATTGCCCCGCAAAAAACCAAAAAAAACCAAAAAAACCAAAAGTGCTTGACAGGGGGTGGCTAGATAGCACAGTGGATAAAGGACTGGTCCTGGATTCAGGAGTACCTGAGTTCAAATCCTGCCTCAGACACTTAACACTTACTAGCTGTGTGACCCTGGGCAAGTCACTTAACCTCCATTGCCCTGCAAAAAAAAAAAAAGAAAGAAAAGAAAGAAAAAAAAAAGTGCTTGACAAACTCTTCCATCAGGACATACAGAGTCCAGAAGAAAGCAGGGTCAAGTTTGGCAAACAAGGTAACTCTCAGATCTTAGAAATCCTTTTGATGGAGCTCTCAAGAAATTCCCCTTAGGACTCATATAGCTTCTCTGCTGGAATCCTTGTGGAGCCTTGGATCTGTTTTCCTCATTATGTGTGCTTTGTCCTTGAGTACACTCCTAATTCTCTATAAACACTGATATTTACTCTTCTAGGAACATTGTCATAATGCTCATGAAAAGTTTTCTGGGCTCTTTTGAATTACATGGAATGTTCCTCTGGCCAAGGAAAAGATGGGTAACATCAAGACAAATTTTGAGGACAATTTCAGAGCTTTTTTCTATCCTCTTCAATAATTCTTTCTCAAGGAATTGGCTAGAAAGTTTTCACACTAATATTACAGATTATGAGATTCCTGACTTGCCATAATAAAATTCACAGGGAGTGAGCATTTTTCCTCAACCAATCGCAACATACATTTCTGAAATGTCACCCAAGTTTATTGAATAGCATTCCAGGACATCTAAATTGACCAAAAATTTTCACACTTAATATTAAGTTTTTCATTGATTGCTTAGTTAGAATACAAGAGGTGCTCAGACATTGTTTATAGCTAGTTCATACCACCAATTGATTGATTCAGTCTCATGCCATTGAGGTACAAAGGCATTGTATCTTGTCAATTACTTTTAGTTGAGTAGGGTTATTTGATTGATTGACTTCATTGATGCCCGTCTTTAAAATTATACTAATGATGAAATTAATTTGTTTATGTAATAACAATGAGTACCAAAGTGATACACTATAGGGATAGACAAAATCATAACAAAATTTATTTAGTTAAATCAAGTCAAATCAACAAGTATTTATTAAGCAGTTACTATGAGAAAGGCACAAACGATAAAAAGAAAGACAAAAATTATTCCTGCCATCAAGGAATACACAATCTAATGGGGAAACAACATGTAAACAACTATTAACATATGAGATGTAGAACTTGGTGCCAACCTCAGATTAAAAGCACTAGCCTTAAGGGGAATGGGGAAATGCTTGTTGTAGAAGGTGGAATTGAGTGAAGACTTGAAGGAAGCCAAGAGATGGAAACAAGAAGGAAGGGTATTCCAGAAATGGGTTATAGTTATTAAAAAGTGTGCAGAGCTGGGGAATTCACTATATTATAGGAGGAACAGCATTGATTTGGAAAACAAAAGAAGTAGAAAATGAAGGGATTTGATTTTAAAAATATAAAATGAAGGAAGACAAATATCTCTATGTCAAATTAGACAATAAAACAAATTATCAAAATCATTTATACATGTTAAAATTCAAAAAATATTTAATTGAACAACCTAGTCAAGAAAGAATCAGAAATAATTGAACTCAATAATCCAATTTCTAATAAAATTAAATCATGAATCACCTTGAACATAAGTCCTCACATGACATGAATTTGTGATAAAAGTGGAAGGAAGACTGGCAGAAATCTGGCACCAACATCACACCCAATCAACAATATATTCAAAATGGCTATGTGAATATTAAAGGTCATATCATGAAACAATTAGAAGAGAAAAATATCATGTACTTCTCAGAGTAATGGAGAGAGGTTCTCACTCTGACAAAAAATAAAGTCAATTATAGAAGACAAAATATATAATTTCAATGAATGAAACTGAAAACTTTTTACACAAACAAAATTAATACAACTAGAGTAAGAGAGAAAGTGGTCAAATTAAAAACCTCTGCATTAAACATCTCTGATAAGAGTTTGCTATTCATAATATGTAGAGAACTGACAGGACTATATAATATCAAAAAATTCCTCAATATATATGTGATAAGAGTATATGTAAAATTTGCCAAAGTTTGGAAACTACTAACATGCATTTGAAAGAATAAATGAAGGTCACTTGGGATGCAGAGCCAAGATGGCAGAGAGAAGTCAGGAAGTTGCCTGAGCTCTCCCAAGTTTCTCTCAGAAATGACATTAAATCAAGCTTCTAAACAGATTCTGGAACTACAGAACCTATAAAAAGACAGAGAAACTACATTCCAGCTTAAGAGAGTTTAGAAAGACTTTATGAAAAGTCTGTCTCACTTGGCTAAAAGGGGGAATAGAGCACAGCACAGATACTCTCTGCACAAGCCAGGGGAGGCTCTTAGCCATAGCATAGATAAGTAGGTGAGGCTCCTCCATTTTAATTCAGCAGCCTAGTGCCACAGCAGACCAGTTGTGAGGCCCTCAAGCTTCAATACAGAAGTTAATCTGCAAGCTTGGGTAGCCCCAATACAACAGGCTGACCTAAGTGGGGCCACCAAAGTTCAGTGAGCAAGCCTTGAGCTGCTCAGGCCTCAGAACAGAAAGCCAGTGATCAAGCACCTGGCCCATAAGACAAAAAGCTTGGCACAGTGGCCCTTGTGGCCGAGGAGCAAAGTTAAACATTAAAAGTTACAAAACAGGCTAAAATATGACTAAGAAATAGAAAATTACTCTCAACATAAAGAGCTACTATGGTGACAGGAAAGAACAAAATGCAAACACATTGTCACAATGCCTGTATGTGAAGCCTCATGGGGGAAGATGAGTTGGCCTGAAGACCAAAAAAGTCATCTTGGAAGAGCTCAAAAAGGATTTAAAAAAATCAAATAAGATAGGTATAAGAAAAAAATGGAAAAGATAGGAGGGAAATGAAAGTTATGCAAGAGAATTATAAAAAAAAATTAAATAGTTTGGAAAAGGAAGAACAAAAATTGACTGGATAAAATAATGCCTACAAAATTAGAATTGTGCAGGTAGAAGCTAATGACTCTATGGAGACATTAGGAATCAGTCAAATAAAATCAAAATAATGAAAACCTAGAAGAAAATGAATGTCAAATACATCTGGAAAATAGATCAAGGACAGATAATTTAAGAACTATTATACTACCATAATTCCATAGGACAATTTCTGGAGCAGCAAAATAAACAGAAATATGTGCTGAGATCATTTTCCACCCAAAGATGGCTTGGAAGGTCTGAAGGAGGAAGCTGCTGTTCCAAGACAGGAGTAGAGCCCAACCCCCACAGTCATGCTGACACAGATCCAGTCCCAGTAAGGCCTTGTCAGAGAAAGAGACTTCCTGAGCATCTGAATCAGTCTGGTATGAATGGCTGAACTCTTGGTAAGGGGGAGATTACAGGGGACTCTGCTGGTGCTGAGGCAGAACTTGGGTTTTTCACCCCTGCTGAGAATCAGAAAGTAGGCTTGAATAGGAGTGGCCCAGGTGGGGGAAGGGAACAGGCTCGTTGAAGCTGACAACCACAGCACAAAAAGTTTTTCTCTCTGATTGATTAGCAAGATGGGCTGGGGTTATCTGTGTACCAAGGAACAGGCCAGGTGAGTGAAGAACCTGTCCCTTCTTAAATCATACCGCCTACCACCCCCTGAAGCTTGGGACAGTGCAGCCTGGAAACAGTGTACCACTTTAAGGAGCTAAAAGTCAAGTAAAAGAAAGGCAAGATGAGGAGACAGAGAAAGGTGAGGACCATAGAAAGTTTCTTTAGTGACAAGGAAGATCAAGGTGCACCCTCACAGGAGGATTTCAATGTCAGGATCCATATATCTGAAGCTTACAAGAAAAACACAAATCCAAATCACTGTCAGGCCATAAAGGCACTCAAAAAGGACTTTGAAGATAAAGTAAGAGAGGTAGAGGAAAAAGTGGAAAGAGGAATGAGGGTGATGCAGGAAAGACATGAGAAAAAAGTCAACAGCTTAAAAAGCCAAATGGAAAAGGAGATACAAAAGCCCTCTGACGAAAATAATTGCCTAAGAATTAGGTTTGAACAAATGGATGCTAGTGACTTTATGAGAAACCAAGTCAAAATAAACCAAATCCAAATAAATAAAAAAAAATAGAGGGCAATGTGAAAAATCTTTTTGGAAAACTGCTGATCTGGAAAATACATCCAGGAGATATAATTTGAAAATTATTGTACTACCAGGTGAAAACCATGATCAGGCTAAGACCTTAGACATCATCTTACAAGAAATTATGTCTTTGTTTTTTTTTGTTTTTTGTTTTTGTTTTTTTGCAGGGCAGTTATGGTTAAGTGATTTGCCCAGGGTCACACAAGTCAAGTGTCTTGAGGGCAGATTTGAACTCAAGTCCTCCTGAATCCAGGGCTGGTGCTTTATCCACTGTGCCACCTAGCCCCCCACACATGCATTGTTGGTAGAGCAAATAATTAGTGCAATTATTCTGAGAAGTAATTTGGGATTAGTCAGAGAGTGATTAAAATGTATAACCTTTAACCCAAAGATTCTACTGCTAGAGATATACCTCAAGAATATACATGACTTTTTCTTAAAGATCATACTTAAAAAAACAACACAACAAAATAGTTTCAACCAAGCTTTTTTTTTTTTTTACTACAAAGAACTGGATCCCAAGTAGATGGCCATTAATTAGTTAATGGATAAAAAAGTGTGTTGTATAAAAATCATATAACAATTCCTGTGCTGTTAAAAATGAGGAATAAGATGTATATAGAGAACAATGAAAAGACATGAAATGATGGCATGTAAAGTGAGCAGAAAATGTTATGTAAGTTTGGGGATACGTTGATTTTCTCATCCATTTAAAAGCATTTACCTTTCTTTTATTTTCTTTTTGGGGGGGGGTATGAGGGTTAAGTGACTTTCCCAGGGTCATACACCTAGTAATTGTCAAGTGTCTGAGGCCAGATTTGAACTCAGGTTCTCCTGAATCCAGGGTTGGTGCTTTATCCACTGGGCCACCTAGCTGCCCCCAGTTACTATTCTTAAGTGAGAAAACATCTTGATTGAACCAATCAATCAAAACCTATTGTGAACAGGGAAATTGGGGAAAGGGAACAAGCATTTATTTAAATCATGACTATGTGCCAGACATTGTGCTAAGCCTTTACGATATTATCTCATTTGATCCTCACTATAACCATCTGAAGTAAGATCCTGTATACCTTAAAATTCAACCAAATGCATTGTATGAAAGATGTGTTCATGCACTAAAAATTTGCATAAAAGGAGGTTACTATCCTATCACCAGATAGAAATGTTTAGAGTTTGAATTTGAGAGGTTGGATTACTCATGGCTTTATGGCATACTTTTGAGTATATCATTGGAGAGCAATATTAGGACTGGGCTGTGATAGTAAAAGGATATATTGTGGAAGGATATTAGGTCTATAGGCATCTCTGAGCAGACACCTAGGTTGAGGAAAGTCCAAAAGAAGGTTGACTCTCCAAATTTGCCTCTGGAGACCTGTTTATACATAGACACTGATATAACATGCTATTTTATTACACAAATGTTTCCAGGAAAACAAATTTTTCCTAAACCTCCCAAAATTCATAGTTTAACTAGAAATAGATATCTATGTAAGTTAGGTATAATTATAAATCTTATGCAAAAATTTAAGGGACTTTCCTAAATGGATGCTGACAATATTTTTGATTGAACTTGGAATTTTTAAATTAAAACAGATATTCTAAACTGAGGCTCTATAGATCCAGTAAATATCCATGTATAAATCTCAGGGGATTCATGAACTGTAATGGGGGGAATACATCTTCATTTCACTAACCTCCAAACAAAATAGTTCAGTCAAACAGGATTTATTAAATGTTGCTATGTGACAGGTGATGAGGATACAAATTCAAAATCAAGCAGGAGGAGTTCAGAGAAACCTGGAGGGTCTTGCGTGGGCTGATGATGAATGAGATGAGTAGAACCAGAAGAACATTGTACACTGTATCATCAACATTGTGTGTTGATCTACTGTAATGGACTATATTCTTCTCACCAATGCAATGGTACAGAAGAGTTCCAGGGAACTTGTGATAGAAGAGGATCTCCATATCCAGGAAAAAAAGAAAAAAAAAACTGTGTAGTATAGATGCTGAATGAACCATACTATTTCTTTTGTTTTTGGTGCTCTTGTTTTTCTATTTTGAGGTTTTTCGTCATTGCTCTGGTTTTTCTCTTATAGTATGACTAATGCAGAAATATGTTTAATGATATTATGTGTGTATATATATACATATACATATACATATACATATTATACATATATAACCTATATCAGATTGCCTGCTGTATGGGGGAGGGGGGAGAAAAATATGAAATTGGAAAGCTTGTATAAACAAAAGTTGAGAACTATCTTTACATGTAACAGGAAACAAATAAAATACTTTATTAAAAAAATTGGATTCATCAGGAAGGACTGATGAAGAAGGTGATACTTAATCTTTACCTTGTAAGGAGTCAGAGGTCCCAAGAGTTGAAGTTAAGAAGATAGAGCATGTGGGACATCCATCCAATGGTACAGAAGCAGAATATGGAGCATTTTGTACAGGGGAAGAAGTCCAGTTTGGTTGGAAGAACACATGAAGGGGAATAGTGAAAAATCTTATAAATATCAGTTCATTGGACTTTAAAACAGGGGAAATAGGCTGGAATTATATTGTCAAGGGTTTTAACGCCTTTAAAAGGATTTTGTATTTTATCCTAGAAAGAATAGGAAGACACTGAAACTTTCTGACATAGAATTGTACTTCAGGAAAATCAATTTAGCAGCTACATGTAAGATGACTAGAAAAGGTGGAGAGCAGGAGGGGCAAAAGATAAATTTGGAGTCTCTTATCATAATCTAGGAAAATAATGATGAGTACTTGAGCTAGAGACACAGTCAATTAAAAAGAATGTTGAGGGGCAGCAAGGTGGTGCAGTGGATAAAGCACTGGATAAAGGAGTACCTGAGTTCAAATCCAGCCTCAGACACTTGACACTTACTAGCTGTGTGACCCTGGGCAAGTCACTTAACCCCCATTGCCTGAAAAAAAAAGAATGCTAAGACAATGTTTTTTCCAGGTCTAGAAGGTAGTCACATATACCTGAAATGTAGGACTATTGGATTCATGGGCTTTGAGCCACTGTCTCAGATTCTAAAAAGCCAACATACAGGATCCATAGAGGTTACTTGAGGGATCCTGTGATGGTATTCTCTGGCCACAGTTGATTACTGATCTACCTGTCATTTGTTTTGAGTGACATTCCCCAAAGAAGGCCACCAGAGAAAGTAAGACCATGTAGACTCTGCTGAAATTTTAGTCTTTATTGTAATTGTAAGAAACAATACTTGATCTCCACCCTTGGAAGAAAGGCCAATATCCAGGGTATCAAGACTGTCCAATTATACACTTTGTCATTGAGAGAAAGAAAATTTGTAATACATTGTGTGATTCATCCCCAGAGCCAAAATTTATTCCCTGTAGATGGGGAAGCTCAAGATTTCCATCCTTCCAATGATGGATTGAATCCTCCAACTTAGTTGGTTTAGGATGGAGAAGGTTATGGGGTCCTTAGTGCCTTTTCCCTGATCTTCATCTTGCATTGCTTGGACAATTGGCCATGGACATCCAGGTCCATATGGTCTCATATTCATTTAAGAGAATCTAGAGTGGAAGAAAGCCTCAAACCAGACCCCTCTTCCAAGCAAGATTTGGCATTCACACCACATGCTCAGATCTTTTTTTTTTCTTAATTATTGCTTGAGATTTGTTTGTTTGTTTGTTTTGAACTGTAATAAAGTTCTTTCCCTAACGCCTTAAAAGAAAACACTTGATCAAACATATTACCCTTGCTAAAAAAAAAAGAGTTGTCTAGGGGTAAATGAGCCATAGCAAAAAATAGAAGTTATAGATTCATAGACCTTGGGAAACACTTAGTTTAACCTTGTCATTTTAGAGATGAAGCTGAGACAGAGTTAAAGTAACAATTTGCCTAAGGATTGAATATGACTGCATAGTGTGTTGTTGTTTATTTTTTGGGGGGAGGTCAGGCAATTGGGGTTAAATGACTTGCCCAGGGTCACACCTAGTATGTGTCAAGTGTCTGAGGCCAAATTTGTACTCGGTTCCTCCTTACTCCAGGGCCAGTGCTTTATCTACTGTGCCACCTAGCTGCCCTTGCATCCTGGTTTTTGAAGGGTTTATTAGGGAATAGTTTGGGAACCAGTTAACCCATTTGAAAAATATTTATTGCCAATTTTCAATATGACATTTTAGTAAACATTGGTTTTCAAAGATAAAGTGATATAGTCCATTCTAGTAGAAAATAGTAAGTAATGGGGATAAAAGGAATCTGAACAAATTGCTCTAATAGTATTTGAGGAGAACATATGAAATTTGAATTGTGAGAACAATTTCCACTAAATGAATGAGAGAAGACTCCATAAAGGAGGAAGAGATGGCCAAGGGTATGGGCAAAAGAGTGTAATACTCAAGTTTCCCATAAACAAGAGATTTTATTGGCATCATTAACAGTAAAAGGAAATGAGGAAGAATAATGTGGTATAGTGAAAAATACATTTGGCATGGCTTTAGAAGTTGTGGGGTTGGTTTCATGGCTCTGACAATTACTAGCAATATGATCTAAATACTTCCTTTTAGTTTCTTCAGTCTCTTTAGAGCCTCAGTTTCCTCATTTGTAAGATAGAGGTATTAATATTTGTACTCCCTGTCCCACAGGATTGTTGTGAAGTGTAATCTAATATGTGTGAAAGTCATGTGGAACCATAAAGCCCTATATAAATGCATATCATTCGAACAAAAAATCCCTACCTTGGGGATAAAAACTCAGGGACAGCAGAAATGTGGAAATCTATAAATGTGTAAGTCAAGAGAAGAAATGGTTGAAGGTTAAAAACCCATTGTAGAAAGAAGGTACTTAAAAAGGATGAAACCAAATCAATTCAAACTGGAATCAATGTTAACCTGGAAAAAGGAAAGAAAAAAGTACTAAAATGTAAAGTACACAGACGCATACATATGTATGTATGCATGTATATGTATATATGTACATATATGTGTATTTATGTGTATGTGTTTTGTTGTTCAAACATTTCAGTTATGTCCAACTATTCATGATTCCATTTGGGATTTTCTTGGCAAAGATACTGGAATAGTTTGTCATTTCCTTCTTTAGCTCATCTTACAGATGAGAAAGTAGAAGCAAACAAGGTTAAGTTACTTGTCCAGGGTCACACATTTAGTAAGTGTCTGAGCCCAGATATCCTCTCAGATATTTATGACTCCAGGCCTGACAATCTATCCACTTTGCCACCCAGATGCTTTTATACACACACACACATGCATGCATGCACACACATATGTATGTGTGTTTATGCATGTATGCATGCATATGTGTACATTAATATCTATGCACTATTGATACACATTCATATATATGTATATGTGTGTTTATTTATATAAATGTGAATGTACAAGTATATACACACTTACACATATGTGTATATGTATACACACACCTATGCATTACCCATGCCACCAGTGAATGTGTTAATACCTTTTTTTTAAAAATACTTTTTTTTTGATGAGGCAGTTGGGGTTAAATGAATTGCCCAGGGTCACACAGCTAGTAAGTGTTAGGTGTGTTTGGGTTGTATTTGTAAATTTGTGGGTGAGGGAGGATAACAATAAATGAATAATTTGTGAAGAACTAGGACCTCCTCTCCTCTGCAACATGATCCTGTTATCCAGAGAGCTTGTTTCAGTGGGTAAGATGAATGTTCTCCGCCCCTTCTATTTGACTCCTCATAAGCAGAGGGCACCAAGCTAGATAGCATTCACAGTCAGTGGGTGGTCAGGCATGTGTACCTGCCAGCTGTTCCTCTGTTATCTGACTTTTCTCTTTGTGTCTTTTTAGATCTGTTTCAGCAGGACGCCTAGAGAAAGGCAAGCTGGAATCATTCTGTGTTGTTTCTTTTCTGGCTATTGTTGCCTGAACTGTGCAAATGCTATTTCCAGGGCAACTCAGTGTCAGGGTGGCTACTCTCTTTGCACCAGGTGATAGAAACACCATTTTGGACTTTACAGTTCTATGTACTATGTAACCATTTATTATACACAAAGTATAAATATTCATTAAATATCTTTTGAGGACCTACTATGTGCAAAATACTTACTCAGTGTTATAGGTGTTATAAAACTGAGACCAATTACATTTTAAAGAAACTTAGAATCTCCTAGAGGACATCATATATGAACACAATTGTAATATTGAGTGGTGTGGTAAGAGCCTAAAGGAGTCTAAACATTTAAACAAAGAGGTATTGGGGATCAAGGAAGGAAAGGTAGCATCAACTTGAAGGACATAGAAAAGATTTCATGAAGTTTGTGACATATGAGCTGGGTCTTGAGAAGGTAGAGATGGTAATGGAGAGTGTTCCAGTTGGAGAAGAGTAGAAGCAAAAGCATGAAGGCAATAAAGCCTAGAATTGTATTTTAAATAACAGTAAATAATGCAGTTTGGCAGTTAGGTGGTGCCCTGGATTGAGGTTGGGGCCTGGAGGCAGGAAGACTGATTTTTCTGAGTTCAAATCTAGCCTCAGCCACTTACTAGTTGTGTGATCCTAGGCAAGTCACTTGACTCTTCTTGCCTCAGTTTCCTCATCTATAAAATGAGCTGGAGAAGGAAATGGCAAACCACTACAGGATCTTTGACAAGAAAACCCCAAATGACATCCCAAAGAGGAAGACACAACTGAAAAACAAGCAAAAACATCCCCCAAAACAAATGTGAAATAGAGATATGTTATTTATATTTTGGAGGGTTTTGAGTGCTAGACTAGGGAGTTTGGACTCTATTTTGTTGGTAATGGGGAGCCACTGACCTTTTTTTTTTTTTTAAAGCAAGCACATCACATGGTTAGAGCCATATTTATTGTGGAAGATTTATCTTACAGCAGCATATAAAATGGCACAGAGGGGAAGAATAAGACAGCAAGCAGGGGAATGGTTAAACTGTTGTTAGAATAGCTGATGTGAAAGGAAATGAGGGTTGTGGCAATGGAAATGGAAAGGAAGCAATGGGTAGGAAAGATTCTGTGGAGATAGAATCAATAGTATTTGATAGATATGGGGAGACAGGAGTTGGAAGATGACTGTACTTTGACTGAGAGGGAAGTGGTACTATTAGCAGAAATAGGCAAGTTTGAAGTAGACTGTGGGTAAAAAGATAAATTAATACCATAATGAATCATAAATGTCTACTTGGAAGAGACCTTAGATGATAGACTCAAGTAGTATGTATGCTTGTGTGTGTGTGTGTGTGTGTGTGTGTGTGTGTGTGTGTGTGTGTTTCTGGGGGATAGAGTTAGAATTTGAATCCCTTCCTAGTCACTCTTCTCTGTCCCCTGTCAATAGCTATTTAATGTAATCATAGAAAATGGTAGATTATAGAACTCATGATATATTAATATGCTAATAAAGTAACCTATAATTTCAATAAAAAGAAAAAATATTGAATAAACATTTGTTGCCTATATAGTAGGCTACATAGTAGGTTATGTGCCAAACCCTAAGTACAAAGGGTACAAAAAGAGATGAAGGACAGTCCCTGCTCTCAGGGAGTTTACCATCTAATGGGGATGACAACCAAAAAGATATCTGCAAACAAGCTATGAACAGAATAAATAGGAACTAATTAAAAGAGGGAAAGCAACTTGAAGGTGGAATTTTAGTTAAGACTTATAGGAAACCAGTGAATTTGATGGGAATGTGGCCATTGTACAGGCCAATATTGGATATGCCCTGGAATGTTCTTATATGATAAACCTTCCAACTCTGTAATAGTTCCAGAGTTATAGGGATTTGTGTCTGCGATTGGATTTCTCTCGTGCCCCTAGAAGGCATGAACAAGGGGGGCAGGAATTTTGTCTTCTTCCCCTTCACTGGCCATGCCATCCTGCCATGAAGCTTCTTGACCTGTAGGAGATAACTTCATTCAGAATAAAGCTGTACAGAGAGTCAAGCAGTACAAAGCAAAAATTGGAGATATGTTTTCCATATACACAGAGAAATGACATTAAAGGCAAAAAGTAGTTTCAAGGAAAGAGATCTCTGGTATGAAAATAGGTATTTGACTATGGATTCAAGAAAGAACTACCACTAGAAACTGAGAGTCTACTACACTACTATCATACTCTAAGTTTGCCTCCAGTCTTCCCACTGATGCTTTATGGATTTGTGAGAGAGGATGTCCCAGGTTTAAGTAAGGGTTGTGTTTTGTAACTTTTGTACTTACTAGGCCATCTAAGTAAGTGACTTTGCTTTGATCTAATTGTATCTACAGGCTGATTTTTAAAGGTAACTCTATTAGCAAGGGTTCTAGTTTTATGAGGGGCCAAAGCGCTTTTTCAAACTGAGTCCATGAACTGGGAACCCGACCTACTGATCCATGAATGCAAAATTAGGGAAGTAGCTCCTTCAAGGGAAATCAGTGCCAGGACACTTAAATGACCTTATAGAGATCAGTATTCAGTTTTGTACATGTATTTAATATATTGACAGTGTAGCAGCCTAAGTGGGCTTATTTCTACTTTCATACTGGTAAATTGGATCTCAAAAGGGGTAACTGCTGTCTTGGGTTCTAGAGGTAACCCTGTGGGTAACTAGTTCTAACACTGTAGCTCATGAAACCCACCAGGGCACTTGCTGTAGCAAGAAGGGGTTTTGCAAATTATCTCCTCCAGATACATGGAGTACTGTTTCCCCAAAAGAATCTGGCAGGAGAAGAGGAAAGTGGGCACAAACTTAAAGTACAATGATTAAATACTCAAACATGTAAGAAGTACTAGTGACCAAAATAAAATTCAACTCTGACATAGCAGCTGCTCAAAGTTCTTTCTTTCTTTGAATAGTCTTCATAAAGTTCATTGTGGGGTAGAGGGTGAGTGATGGAAAGGAAAGAGAATAAGCATTTATGTAGTACCTAATATGTGCCAGGCACTTTGTTAAGTAGTAGGCCTCCACCAGTCCCGGATGACCATGGATCAGCACCTTGAAGAGCCACAGGCCACAGTGTGGCTGTGTAGTTCGATAAGGGAGCCGCAACTCTTGAGTGACATATAACTGGTAACTTCTGCATCCTGTTTTGTATCTAACCCATGAGGAGTAGCTGGAGTGTCCTCTCCAGGGCGCTGGCCTGGGTGGATCAATATGGAAAACAAGCTGCTGTCCATGCAGCAGGTTTTCCCTCTCTGTGACACTGGTAGATCCAAAGGAGAGGCAGAGCCAATACAGTACTTTGTTAAGTACTTTACAAATAATGTCTCATTTACTCTCATTGAATCTGATTGACAAGTTGATATTCTGTTGCTCTGGTTTGGCTCCTCTCAGTGCACCCTGTTTGTATCGAAAGAATGTCTCAGAGGGCTTACTCCTCCTAGGACACTGCTTGACTGCTCAGTTGGCTTAGCAGGTTGATTTGCTACAGGGCAAGGCTATTGCTGGTCTAGGTCAGACGGCTTCTTCACTGCTATCAGATTAAGTCAGGAAATTCACTCAGCGACTGGTTTATTTCTGCTAGAATAAACCAAGGGTTTCACTTGAGCACCTGGCAAGTACTTACAGACTGGGCTGGGCAGTTTGTTTTCCTGTTGGGCAACCACTACAACATTGGGTCATTTAGGTTACTGACACTTCTGGATGGGTCAATATGTTGGACACCCTGGGTTCACTCTTTATTGGGGAACTTTATTCTTCACTACTTCTAGCCTCTGATCTGGCTAGGTGTTACAGCTCTTTTCATGTGGAGTGTTACAGTGCCCTTTACAACAATGACAGGGACAATTGGACCATTTCTCAGAGTGTCTAGCTCTGAGACTTGTTGCCTTTAGACAGGAGGTAAAAGAATTGTAATTTCTCCCATTGAACAGTATTTTATGGTTAAGAGAAAGTTATTTCAGTGGATACCATCTTTTTACACAGTAGTCCACTAGTTAGACTTCCAAGATATTTCAGTGGATAGAATTCCAGGCCTTGAGTCAGGTAGACTTGAGTTCAAATGGGATGTCAGCCCCTTCGTAGTTGTGTGACCCTAGGCAACTAATTTAATCTCTATTTGTCTCAGTTTCCTCAACTATAAAATTGGTATAATAACAGCACTTAACTCCCAATTTGGTTGTGAAGATCAAATGAGATGATATTTTTAAAAAGTGCTTAGCACTATGCCTGCCCCATAGTAGATGCTATATAAATGTTTCTTCCCTTTTCCTTCCTTCCAACTTCCAGCTGAGAGGGTCTTATACAGATGAGTAGCTGGGGCAAAGTGTAGAGTCAACCTCTGTCCTGGGGCAAATTCATTGTCATTTTTGTCAACTGATTTTCACATTCAGTTAAACTTTCAAGCTCCTAATCCCTTTCAAAGCAGAGGATGTTTCTTTTATAACTGAAAGGGCTTCTACTTTACATTTTCTATGTTTCTGTTTTTGCCCCTCCAGGCTTTCAATTTTGCTTAAAAATGAAAGGGACACACCTGTATATAAACTTATTTAGGCTGAGGTGTCTAACAGGTAGTTTGAAAGGTAAGTCTGGGGCTCTGGAGACAAGTTGGAGGAATAATGGTTTAATTGAATTCCTAGGAGTATATGAGGCCTCCAAAACCTTTCATAGGACAAGAAAAGATGGTATTAAACAGAGCCTTGGAGAATATTTTATTTTTATTTTATGGGAATTGGAAGAAGAGGAAGTAGAAAAGGATGAAGAGGAGTGGTCAGAGACATAGCCCAGGCACCAGGAAAGTACAATTTCATGGAAGGCCAAGAAGTAAAAAATACCAAGAAGGAAGGGTCAGTCATCAATGTTAAATACTTCAAAAAGTTCATTGATGATCAGAACCTGATTTTGCAATTAGGAAGTCATTGGGGACCCTAGAGACTTTTGGAGAGTAAGGTGTGAGTAGAAAGGAAGTGAAGTGGAGGCATTTAAATGTAGACAAAGCCTTTTTTTTTTCCTTTTCTTTTCTTTTTTTTTTTTTTTGCAGGGCTATAGGGGTTAAGTGAATTGCCCATGGTCACACAGCTAGAGTCAAGTATCTGAGGCCGGATTTGAACTCAGGTACTCCTGAATCCAGGGCCAGTGCTCTATCCACTATGCCACCTAGCTGCCCCTAGACTAAGCTCTTTAAAGATTTGTCATTAAAGGAAAAGAAGAGAGAAAAAAAGAAACCCTTAACTGGAGTTGGGGAAGGTTTCTTTTAGGATAATGAGAAACTATGGAAAGGGAGAGATTGAATATGCAAGAAAGAAAAGGGAACATTTGATGGAGTGAAGTTTTGGAGGAATAAAGAGAATCAAGAATAAAGTTTCATATGTGGTCATTTGTAGAGTACAAGTTTGTTTGTCTTTTTTCTCCCTTTTATAGACTGTAAGCTCCATGAGGAACCATGTCACTTATGTCTTTGCATCTTCAGTGCTTAGCATAGTGCCTAGGCCATAGTAGAAACTTAATACATTTTTATTGATTAGAATATGAAGTTGACCTCTAGTACTTATCTTTATCATTTAATGTATGAGAATCCACTTAGGAAGTAGACACTTGCGTGAGTTCTTCCACTACTACTTCCAGGTTCATACAAAAGCCTACTGCCATTTGGTTTCTTATCACCTCCAAGAGAATTTCATTTGGACATTCTCTTAAATTGTACTTTGTGACTTTCTTAGAAAAGTCCAGATTCTATGTCAAGAAAAAAAAGCTACAAAAAACACAAAGCTAAATAATAACACACAAAAATGTTAGCAATGAATGAGAGATCCTATAAAAAAATTAGAAGTTGATAAAAGATTTTCACCAAAAAAGATGTAGCCATTCAAAAGCACAGTAGCCTGCACTTAGTAGGCACTAAAAGAATATTTGCTGTGTTAAAGTGAAAAACCTTTTGTGTATCTTTTCAAGAAATATGATTTTGAAGTCGAGCAAAGAGAAGCCTTTCATTTAAATTCTAGGCTTCTGGCTGTGGGGAGTGGGAGGAAGAAGAAAGGATTAGTAGAATGTATAAGTATCTCTTTGGTTCTTCTATTGGAAATCTTCAGGATGGCACTTCTTTTCTTTTCTTTCCTTTTTCCAAAAGGAAGACAAATGTTACATTATCACATATATCACAGCCTAGCATCACATTGTTTGTTTGTGCTCCCTCTGTGAACATGGGGCAAAGACTTTTCATTAACTGCATCATTTACAGCTCTCTGCAGTGGTTCCCAAAGTCAATACATATCCTTAACAGAAAGCAAAGAATGAAGCATTCGAAAGGAAAAGAGACAGAGTATGGTGCCAGCAACTGTCAGGAGAGCTGGGCACATGTTCTGTCACACAGTCTCACTACAGGCTCCATTGATTGCAAGAAAGACATTGTGAAAAGAAAAGTAAAATGGGAAGTGTATGCTATCCATACATCTTGTCTTGCTACATACATTCCTACAGAGTATTAAAAAAAAAAAAGTGTAAACCTTTTACACTGCCCTCCCCCCCCACACACACACACACCTCCCCTTGTCTGGGAGTATTAGTTTGAAAATGTAAGAGATTAAATTTGAGGAAAATTTAACCAATTATTTAGAATATTTGTTGCAGAACTTTAATGCCAATAGTAAGAGCAATTCATATTGAAGTAAAATGATTCTTAACAGCTGTTTCAGATAATCAAAAGAGCCTTCTAGGGTTTGATTATTGAAGCTCACTTCTCAGTGTTATTTTGAGCATTGGTCAATGAGATTCCTTTCAAGGGGGTTCTTCAACCTGGGCTCCTTGCCCTTAAAAAATTGATAACCATATTTCAATGTAATTGCTTTCCTTTGTAATCCTATGTATTTCATGTGTTCTAAGAGGAGGGTCCACAGGCTTCCTTAAACTTCCATAGGGCTCCAAGACACAACGAAAAGTTAAGGACTCCTGTTTAAAGTCCAAGGAGCTAATATTGTAAGATTTGTAAATGTTAAAGAGCTCTCTAAATGTCAGTTATTCTTATTATCTTTTCATAAGTGGCATAATTTCTTCACTGTATTTTCTTTCAAAGAAGATGGTAAGGACAATTTACAGAGAATTTCTTTTATTTTGAGCTACTATGATAAGCAATTGTAATGTTTATGAAACAATTCCAAGGAATAAGTACAAAATTGAAGGAAATGAAGTTCTAATTAAAGGAACTTGATTACATTAGCAGTATGGTAAATTTTAACTGGTTTAAAAAATGTACTTAATTATAGATAGCAATGTATAAGTTCAGTTTTCCTTTTTAGTTGACTATGGGGGATAGTCATGGTTTAGGTTTAGGGTCTAAAGAGATATGGATGTTGAAGGAATAATGAGGAAATAATAATAATAATGATAATAATAATAATAATAATAATAATAATAATAATAATAATAATAATAATAATAATAATAATAATAATAATAATAATAATAATAATAATAATATTCCCTGTGAAGGAAGGTGCTATTTTTATCTCTATTTTTACACATGAAAAAACTGAGGTAAATAGGGGTTAAGTGACTTGCTGAAGGTCTTGCAGCTAGTGTCTGAGGTTGAATTTGAATTCCAGTCTTTTCTGACTACAGGCCCTGCTCATTATCCACTGCAATTTTCAGGTTTGTTTGAGAGGTATTAACTTCAGCCCTACAAAGTAGGAATATTTTGTTATTTCAGAAAAGATCTCTCAGACTAGGAAGCCTAAAACTAAAAACAGAAGAAAGCAAAGTCAAAAACAAACACTTCTCTCCTCACTCTCATTCACTTCATGTCTCCCTCCCTACCAAAAAAAGAGACAATGAAACCTAGAAGATGTGATTTCCATGACTGATACAGGGGTGAGTGAGGACTTTAGGTATTCCCTGTGACAGTGTCCTGTCTGTCACAAGGGACATCTATCAGATTTAGGGACTAGTATAGTGACAAGTCATTTTGAGCCTTCATTCAGCAAGTATTAATTGTATAGCTATTTTGTGGCCTTCTTGGTTCTATCTGCTTAGGAGGTGATGGAGGGAAATAGTAAGCTAATTTGAAGTGGAATCCTTGGTTTAGCAGGGGAGATCTCCCTGGGGTACTATAAGGAAACTGGTTTTCCCCAGTGGTGGGGGTAAGTAGTAGTTCAGAGTTTGTAATTGGTGTTCCCATGGAGCTAGTCTTAAGAGGAAAAGAAGGGATCCTTAGCTATTTCTTTCAAAGAGAAGCAAACTTGGGATTCATTTTAAACTTAACATTTCTGGCCATAATAACTCATTTATAGATCAATATCTGTTTTTCTTCTAATACTCTATGAGGTAGCTAGGTGGTACAGTGTTAAAGCATTAGACCTGGAATCAAGAAGACTTGCATTCAAATCCCTCTTCAGATACTTTTTACCTGTGTGACCTTGGAAAGACACTTGAGCTCTGGCTTCCTTAGTTTCCTCATCTATAAAATGGGGATAATAATACACTCTACCCTCTAGGATGGTTGTGGGGATAAAAATGAAAATATTTGTAAATCATTTTGTAAACATTTGTTGTTATTCAGTCATTTCAGTCATGTTTAACTCTTCTTGACCCCATTTGGAGTTTTCTTGGCAAAGACCCTGGAGTGGTTTACTATTTCCTTCTCTAGCTCATTTTACAGATGAGGAACCTGAGGTGAACATGGTTAAGTGACTTGACCAGGGTCATGCAACTAGTAATTGTCTGAGGGTAGAATTTGAAATCCGGTCTTCCTGACTCCAGGCCCAGTGCTCTGAAACCTTAATATGTCTATATCTATGCCACTTAGTAGTAGTACAAATATTATTTCCATTTTGGAGATCAGGAAATTGAGGTGCAGAGAAATTAAATGCTTTGTTCATGTTCACACAGCTACTGTAATAAGGAACAGGCCCCTGATTCAAACCCATAGAGGAGGGATCTTACCACTCATCTAAGCTATGTCATTATCATTCTCTCTTATATACATCCCTCAGGCTAACCTTTGGTGAATTTCCACTGCAGGGCTCCCCTTGATGTTCATTTTAACCTGATCTTACCCCAATAAAACTGTTGGAAGTGGGGAGAGAAGCATATAGTCTGATTTACTCTAGCACTGCCCTTTACTCCTCTGGGATGCTTCTGAACACACTATGTATGCGTAAAGCAACTACTGAACAATATAGAAAGACCATGTAAACTCTAAAGTTATTCTGAGTAGGGAAAAAATACAAAAAACAAAAAAGTCCAGTCCACTATTTTGCTAAGAGCCTTTCTGGGTTAGGACAATCTGTTTGCTTTAGGAGCTGTGGGAGGCAGCTGATGAAGGCAACCTCCTTCCCTCCTGTCCCAGTGCCTTAAAGACAGATATAATGGCAGCTAGCTGGGTGGCACAGTGGATAGACTGCTGAATTGGAGGACCTGAATTTCAAGCCTGCCTCAGGTGTTTATTCTCTTTGTGACCTTGAATAAGTCACTTAGTCTCTCACAAACTTAGTTTCCTCATTTTTAAATGAAGAGAAAACACTTTACAAAGTTGTGAGAAGCAAATGAAGTGTGTCTATATCAATCTATCTACACACATGTATGGTTTTTAAGTATATATTTATGGATATATTCTAGGTATATGTATATACACATATATGTGTATATGCCTATACACACATATGTTACCTGAGTTACAAAGTCCATTGGCATGGGATTCTTTCCTTATTGGTGGAAATCAATCCCCATGCCTGCATGAGGAATGTAGCTAGGTGATATAGGGGATAAGGTATTGAGCCCGAAGTCTGGAAGACTCTTTTTTCCTCAATTCAAATCTGGCATCAGACACTTACTAGTTATATGACCCTGGGATAGTCCCTCAACCCTATTTGCTTCAGTTTCCTCATCTGTAAATTAAACTGGAGAAGGAAACAACAACAACCACTCCAGTATCTCTGCAAAGAAAATTTTAAATGGGCTCATGAAGAGTCAGACAAGACAGAAAATGACTGAAAAACAACAACCTGCATAGGGGCAGGGAGGAGTTGGGAAGAGCAGGAGAGAAGAGAACTCCAGTATCTTCAGTCTTCATTTTCTTCAGTCCTTCCAAAGTCTTTAGATTCTGTGGTCACTTCAGGCACGTCCAGCTTCCAGCTTTGAGAGGGAAGATGAAAGTTGTTAACCACACTTCATGAGAGGAGCTGGCAGTCTTCATCAGGTTCCTATCCCCAGCTTGCTAATCTAGACACTTTGGGGAACTTCCTCTTTGGTGAGATTTCAAACTCACTCTCTTGGTTGAACTGAGTTACATTGCTCCCAGCTGGAGAGCTCCTTCACTCTGTATTATCTGATATATATTCTCCTATGTATGTTTTTTTCTGATTTCTATTTCATTATAATTTGGAAAAATGATTTCTTTTGCTAATTACATTGGGTGTTCTTTAAGGTATGTGATGGGAAGGGAGTCAAGCTTTTGATATCTTCAAGGCTTGAATCCCTTCCCATCACATGCCAATTATGTATATGTATATGTATGTGTGTATGTGTATATATTGTGGTAAAAAGTGAAAGTTTTTAACAGTCAGTTAGGATAACTGAAGGACATCAGTATTTGAAGGACCACCCTTTCAGGGAGGAGACCGTGACGAACCACAAGTGCATCTGCTAAGCACTCCACTTCCGGGGTGCAAGCTTAAAGGCAAGGAGAGAATGGAAATGATGTCTTTTTCTCTCCTCACCCGCTGGCTTGCTCTGCACACACAGACGCTGACTCAGGTTCGACAGTGTGGTCCTTGGTGATTGGCCTGGTCCTCCGTAACAGCATGTGCTTCACGTGGTTCTCAGCCTCAGAGGTGGTTTTGGAATTTGGTGAGTTCTATACGGAATATAGACTAAGCTTAGATCTAAGACTGTTTATTTGTAATTCTACTTTCCTATCCCTCTAATCAACATCACCTTGTTTTGTTGGCTAATTAATTCCCAAACAATAAAAGCTCTAACTAAAGCTCAGAGGCTTCTTTCACTTACTGGTCTGGGAGATATATAAAGGAAAGGTTAAAGGGGAGTTAGTGCTCTTGTATCCAATTTTAAATCTCACAATATGCATATATAGCTTGTGGTCCTTCTTCCCTTCAGTTAATAAAACAGTTATCAGAAGTCAGTTTGGGGGCACCTAGATGGTGCAATGGATAGAGCACTGGCCCTGGATTCAGGAGTACCTGAGTTCAAATCCGGCCTCAGACACTTAATACTTACTAGCTGTGTGACCCTGGGCGAGTCACTTAGCCCCAATTGCCTTACTAAAAAAAATTTAAAAATTAAAAAAAAAAAGAAGTCAGTTTGAACCTGAAAATCACATCTCCTAGATGAACAATATTTAAAGAAGCAAATCAATATAATTCTAGTTTGGTACCTCTTCTCTCTGAGGATAGTTGAGTGATCAGGCTTTTTGTCCCTGACTTCATCTTTCATGAATTAAAATCTCTCTTGGAGAAAGACATTGGTGTCTATTCTGCCTCCCTTCAAGCCACATGACACCTCCATGCTCCACATGGGGATATAGCTCTAATAGCTTTGAAAATACAAGAGGGATATTTAAATATTATTATTAATTAGTTTCAACTAGCATTGCTGTAGTCTTAAGGATCTATTTTCTATTGTCATCTTCTAATGGACCACTCCTTTTGGATGCAAAGTTAATAGGTGAGAAAGGTACAGCTGTCATCAAGATTTGCAAATGTAGGCAGCCCTTGACATTAACCTCCTTACAGGCTTGGTCAGTTAAGCCTATACTGGGTTATAGAATCTCAACCAAGGAAGTACTGTTTATCTGGCTGTCAGATTATTCATGACCCTCGTTTTTTCTTTTTCTCCTCTTTTCTTCTATTCACCATTTCATCATTTTGCTGAGCATCAGAAATTCCACCAGAGGATAGGTGCTAATTTGAATTTAGACATTGCTACTTTTGTCAGGTCTAGGAAGAATAAAAGGAAATAAAAGTTGAATGTAGTAGTGTTTGAACTTAGTGAAGATTTTTGATTATTTGTGAATTTTCTCTTTCCATGCTATCTCAATCTTCTATTACCATGAATAATTGGGAATTGGCTGTACTGCTGATGCACATTCTGAATGGACTTCATTTGTGTTTTACTTCAATATCACTGACAGGAAAGAATTGGGAAATCTCCTTAACACATAAATAGAGAAAGGATATATTGTGTAGTTCTTTTCTTCAGAAGTATGATCTTGATAAATTTGTACATATTTTATTCCAACCCATCACAACAGAGAACAACACAAGCCACTTCAATTACCTCAGCAACAAGCTTGCAATACAACTTTATCATTTCAATTTTTCATCTTTTTTTTTTCCTTTGACTTGATGTGTGTTCTATGCTGTATGTCAGCAAAATCTCATCAGCCTCAGCCCCCTTTAGGCTAATAAATCTCAGTCACAAATTAATCTCACACAAAATGAAAAAAGGAAGATCACAACAGGGAAAGCTAATGGTCACAGTCACTACTTCCCAAAATAACCACTCTCAGTCTTCATGGCATAGTTTTTCAGATTTATAAACCAAAGTCAAATTTCCACCAAGTGATGTGTGTTTTTTTTTTGTTTGTTTGTTTTTTTCAGGGCTATGGGGGTTAAGTGACTTGCCCGGGTTCAGACAGCTAGTAAGTGTCAAGTGTGTGAGGTCGGATTTGAACTCAGGTACTCCTGAATCCAGAGCCAGTGCTTTATCCACTGGGCCACCTAGCTGCCCCCAAGTGATGTGCTTTTAATATTTCTTTTGCAATTTTGATTCTGTGGGTCAATATGGCTTAGTTTCCAAGGTTTCCAACCATTGGATGACTCAGTTCACTTTGTTATTACACACACCAATGCGCCTTGCTCCCATGGAGAGCAAAACTGAATGTGGTTCTCCTTAACCCTGAATATTTGGCCATAATATCCTTCTTAGTGGAAAAACCGAGTAGGAGACCATATAAATATATATCATTGTGGAGACAGAGATGTGCCCTGGGATGCCCAGAAAGACACTGAGAGGCCACTGGGCCACAGAAACTCATTTTTGTAGTTCTCCCTGCTCCATCTTAAGTGGGTGAAGCATTGATGTGAAAAGCAGTATTTAGGTCAAAGCTAGTTCTGGGCCTTTCATTTCCCAATATGTACATTTGGAAACAAGTAATGGGAGCTTGTCTGTTATGGTCAGGGCAAACTCCTGAGCATCTCTTTACAAAAAGGAAAAAAAAAAAATAGAACTTAGCATTTTCCTCCCTTGAAATCTAGAGCTGAAGCCAAAGAGATGAAACAATGCTGCAAATGAACGCACTTAAATGTTTTTTTTTCAATTGTGACAAATACATTCAGTTAATCATAATTTGTTATCATTTGAGCATTTCCCCAAGTAAGCAGAGTAAAAATGTCATCATAACCAGCTCTTGGTTACCTTTTTATAAGATTTTTGCCTATAGAGTATTAGCAATCATAATGACTATTCATTTTGAGAAAAGTTTGCAAAATAGGCTTGGTAGCTGTCAACCAAAATCTGTCAATCCAAAGAAAATTAGCTTATGGAGTCATCTTATAAATCTAGAAAAAATTGAAAACTAAGGTTACGTATTGGTTTTATTTTGAGTGGGGGGGGAGCAAAATTACTTAGCTTGATTGCTGAAATATTTGATGTAGCTAATTGCAAATTAAATTTATTATGATAGAAGTACAGAATCATCTCTTTGGACTTTTTTTCCCTTTCAAATGTGAAAGCATCATGCTCGTTTCTTTTCCTGTGTCTTGTGTTAAAGGTTATTATTACAATTAAGTCTATTGTCATTTATCTCTCAGCTTCCATTAACTGTGTAAAATAATTCACAGGTGGCTCAAATAAGCTGTGTGCTGCTATTGCATTTTCACTTTTTTGCATTCTTTTATCATTCAACTTTTTTTGCATTCTCATTTTGTCTCAATGGGACAGTGACACAACTGATGAGAGTGAGAGTTACTTCTTTCTGCTGTGTTCCCTTTGGGTCCTTCCTTAAATTTTCCATTTCAACTATTATAATTTCTATCTCATCCCATAAGGCTTTTCAGCACATTCAAAAGGATAAGGTACAATGAATACTTATTCACAACAAATGGCTACAAAGAAAAATAATAGAAGAATCAGAGATAAAAAGTAAGGAAAACACCATTCCAAAGAGCAGACATCTCCAAAAGGGACAAGTGGAGAGCTATTGCTAAGTGGGCCATCCAATGAATCTTTAGGAGTAACTCCTGGTCCCCTCAGCTGCCAGTGCCTTCTCCCCTAAGGTTACCTTCTATCTACTCTGTATGTATCTTATATCTATATACTTAGGCACATACTGTCTACATCATTTAAATGTAAGTTTCTTGAGTCAGGAGCTGTTTTTTTTTCTTTTTGTCTCTAGAACTTAGAACAGTAACACAATAAGCATTTAATATATTGTTATTAATTGATAAATTTCTTCATTGATTAAATGGCCTGACTTTGAGCATATTTTCTGTAGCAGGTGACAATTCTACTGAAAAGTAATTCTTTTTTTCTCATAAAAGTATTTTATTTTTTTCCAGTTATATGTAAAGACAGTTCTCAACATTTGTTTATACAAGCTTTCCAATTTCAGATTTTTCTCCCTCCCTCCCCTCCTTTCACACTCCCTTAGACAGCAGATAATTTGATATAGTATATATATATAAATAAAATAACATTAAACATATTTCTGCATTAGTCATGTTATAAGAGAAGAATCAGAGCAATGAGGAAAAACCTCAAAATAGAAAAACAACAACACCAAAAACAAAAGAAATAGTATGGTTCAATCAGCATCTATACTCCACAGTTTTTTTTTCTGGATTTGGAAATCCCCTTCCATCATGAGTCCCCTGGAACTCTCCTGTACCATCACATTGGTGAGAAGAATCTAGTCCATCACAGTTAATCAAAACACAATGTTGATGATACTGTATACAGTGTTCTGCTTCTGCTCATCTCACTCATCATCAGTTCATGCAAGTCCTTCCAGGTTTCTCTGAACTCCTCCTGCTCATTGTTTCTTACAGCACAATAGAATTCCATTACATTCATATACCACAACTTGTTCAGCTATTCCCCAATTGATGTGCAACCCCTCAACTTCCAATTCCTTGCTGCCACAGAAAGAGCAACTATAAATATTTTTGTACATGTGGGTCCTTTTCCCCTTTTTATGATTTCTTTGGGGAAAAGACCCAAAAGTGGTATTGCAGGGTCAAAGGGTATGCACAGCTCTATAACCCTTTGGGCATAATTCCAAATTGCTCTCCAGAATGGTTGGATCAATTCACAGTTCCACTAACAATGCACCAGTGTTCCAATTTTTCCACAGCTTCTCCAACATTTATTATTTTCCTTTTTTTTGTCATATTAGCCTATCTGTGAAAAGTAATTCTTAAAAGCAAAGCAAAGCAGCTAGGTGGGACAGTGGATAAAGCACTGGTCCTGGATTCAGGAGGACCTGAGTTCAAATCTGGTCTCTGACAATTGACACTTAATAGCTGTGTGACCCTGGGCAAGTCACTTAACCCCAATTGCCTCACACACAAAAAAAGCAAAGCAAAATCTGGATCATCCTAGTCTAGACTAGTCTTTCCCTATCAGACAAGGATGTAGAGCATGAGCTAAGTAAGAGAAGAAAGACAGCATTTACTTTTTAAAATATTTAATATCTAGTTATATACCTGAATATCCTGAGTCCCATGTCTAGAACTTCAAAACTACTTTCATAATTATAATTGCTTCCTCAAAATCTATTTGCCTGAGACTCTTCTCATTTGTGGATAGTGATTGTTCAATGATCTCTGCCTGTATAAAGGAAGGAGTTGACAAGAACTTGGAGAGAGGAGTGATTCTTATCTTTTGATTTACAAGTTTAAAAAAAAGACACAGTTCAAGACCCTTTTCAGGTCCTTGAAGGGAGAGAGAGACCCTCATAAGAAGACTATATGTAGGGGGCACCTAGGTGGCACAGTGGATAAAGTACCGGCCCTGCATTGAGGAGGACCTGAGTTTAAATCCATCTCAGACACTTGACACTTATTAGCTGTGTGACTCTGGGCAAGTCACTTAACCCTCATTACCCCACAAAAGAAAAGACCATATGTAGAGAATGAGTTGCCTCAATCACGTCCCTATCTATAGCTTACTACATTAGAGAGTGTGGAGAATTTCCCTTTGGGTGGGATATAGGACTCTTTTGGTTGAGCTGAGATTTTTTTGCTCTCAGAGCAAGAGCTCATTCACTCTATGTATTGTCTGGTATATATTTTCATATACATATTTTCTCTGACTTCTGTTTGCTCTCAGTTTGGATTAATGGGTTTATTTGCCATTTTCTATATGTATTCATTGTGGAATTGTCATTTGTTGGGAAGGAAGTTAAGCCTTGAATGCATAGCTTAGAATACATTGTCAAGGGATAACAATCAGAAGTTCAGTGGAACTTAAAAATTAATTCTTCTAGACTGACAATATTTATGGAAGCAAATAGATATAGTTCTACCCCGGTATTCTTCTCTCTCAGGAGAGCAGAGTGGGCAGTCTCTGGCCAAAGACATTTCCGTCTCCCCTCAAGCCAGAAATTAGCTTCCCTTGGAAACGGGTATGGGAGAGGAGATTCTAGGTATACTTATGCATGCTTCCCTGTAAGCCACATACAGACAGACTCATGTAGACACATGAAACCTACATGGGATAACACACACAACACACCATACCTCCTACATGATAACATGAAGATGGTTTAATTTCTAACATGGTATATATTGATAGATATAATTCACATAAATAATAGCTTTTGGAGGATCCTCATTCACTTTTAAGATCATAACAGGGTCATGAGACCAAAAAGTTTGAGAAATGTCACTATAACAATTCATCTTTTTTGTTCATCTTTTCCTCCAGCCTCCTCTCCCAAGGTACACTCTATCATGATACAAAACAAAAAGAATTGGACAAGGGGTCAGAAAACCTGAGTTTGAATCCTGTCTTTGAATAGTTTTGTGACACTGGGCAAGCCATTTCACTTTTCTGACCATAGTTTCACCAACTGTAAAATGGGCATGAACATTCTTGTACTACTTATCTCATGGGGTTGTGATGAAGAAAGCATGGGGCAAACTTTAAAGAAATATATAAATATATGCTTCCTTCTCCTCCCTCCTCCTCCTTTTTCCTTCTTTTCTTCTTCTCCTCTGCCTCCTGCTTTTCCTTCTCCTCCTCTTCCTCCTCCTTATCAGAAAGATTACAAAATACAACTTTTCTTCTTCTTCCATGTTCCCTGAAGTTAGTCAATTATTGACCCATCTTCTAGGTTAATAAAGCAGTAAATCAATCAAATTACCATTTACCTTTCTCTAATATGTGACCCCAAAGGACTTTGTGTTATTTTGCAAAATATTAGCATTTTGTTCTTCTCCATATATCTTAAGACTTGTTAAGACCCCTTGACTCTCACTAATAGGCTCTTAGTGATCTTTCATTACCAATCATAATCTGGCTAAACACATACTATGAAAGCCAATTAGAATTCCTCAGTGGAAACTTTTCTTTTACCAGAAGTCTTCAAGCACAGTCTGGATGACTTTTTGTTAAGGATGTTGTAGAGGGGATGCTTATTCAGGTAAGGGTTGGACTGGATTGCTCTGAGGTCTCTGCCAATTCTAGCATTCTGAAAAGCATTACAAAGAGGTCATAATTAAAGTTAAAATTCCGAATAATGAGTATTCTGAATAACCACTCCTAAAGGCATGGTAAGGAAAATCAAGAGAGAAATGTACCCTTTTTTGTTATTGTGATATGAAAACTGTAGAAGCCAGAGGCTTAAAAAAACACCCTGTACTTTTTTTTCCCCTACAGTTTTTCAACAATTCCCCACAGAAACTTTTTTCTTCAATTTCATTTTGATTCATTTTTTATGTTTCTTTCCCCACCCACTCTGATTCCTGAGGGCACCCTTTAGGGTCTCTTATTCCAGAAGTGGCTTTTGATCTAGATGGAACAGGTTTCCCTGAGCAGGTGAAACTCTTAATAAAAAGTTTAAAAAAGTAATTTTTAGAAGCAAGCTAAAATGTGGGTCTTCCTTCTCTAGACCATGTATTTAGAAGGAAGCATTAGTGACCCCTTTCTCTTGGAAAGAGGAAGACAAATTTATATTTGTGAAAGGATCCAGCCCTATATGAGAAACTTTTATTGTCTTCTACTCTCCCTACTAAACTAGCTAGCTCCTTCTCTGTGAGAAATGGGTAGTTGTCTCCTCTCAATGTGGATATAATAGTCAGTCATACTCCCCCTGACCTGTTTGTAGGACAAAGGTCTCAGATCCCCTCTTCCCCCTCAGGTTAGCAAGGTCACATGGTTCAAGGAGCCCTGGTCTCAATAAGGTCCTTTCCAGAGTTGTGTCCATATAAGGAAGTATAAGGTCCACTCCTGAGTTATGCCCATACAAGGAAGAAGGGTGGGAATACTGTGTTCCGATTAGCTAGTTTTTTCACTTAGATTGTAACCCCACCAGTGATGAAAAAGGGGAGGGTCCATTAGTGTTAGGGACTAGGATATAAAACAGGGCCTGCAAGCCCCCTTTCTGGGCACCCACTAGCTGCATACTAGGGTGCCTCCTTCTCATGAGAAGAAAATAAAGCCTTTGTCACTTTGATGCTGAGTTCCTGCGAATTATGGAGAAGAGGATGGATTTTGCCCTCACATTCTCTGAGAATTTCCTTATGTATGTTAATGGTAACTTTGCCCTCTTGCTCACCCAGGCTTGAAGCCATGGAAATATCTTTGACCCTTTTCTTCCAATCTGTAAATGGCATGTTGATTTGTCCTTTGAAATCTCCTGCATCCAGTTTCTTTCTTTTTGTGCTGTTACCACCATAGTTTAGTTCCTAATAATCATAAACCTGGACTACAGCAATATTTCCTGACTAGTATTCCCATTTCCAGGCTCTTTCCTTCTGCAATTTATCCAGCTCTTCACTGCCACATTAATCCTTCTTACACATTACTTTGATCACATAACTCACTCATTTCAAAACTTTAGTGGTTCCCCACTATCTCCAGGATAAAAATCCCCTTTCTGCAGTCTGAGAAAGATAGAATAAGGTATATCCAATGTCACCTATATTGCTAAATTATTTATCTTTTGCATTGGTTTTCAACTTTGTAGGGTGTTTGAGTCTAATATTCTTAAATGGAAAATGGTTCCTTCCTTCCTTCCTTCCTTCCTTCCTTCCTTCCTTCCTTCCTTCCTCCTTCCTTCCTTCCTTCCTTCCTTCCTCCCTTCCTCCCTTCCTCCCTTCCTCCCTTCCTCCCTTCCTCCCTTCCTCCCTTCCTCCCTTCCTTCCTTCCTTCCTTCCTTCCTTCCTTCCTTCCTTCCTTCCTTCCTTCCTTCCTTCCTTCCTTCCTTCCTTCCTCCCTTCCTCCCTTCCTCCCTTCCTCCCTTCCTCCCTTCCTCCCTTCCTCCCTTCCCAAAATTTACTGAGAATTGATTCCCCACCCAGTCCCCTCTTTCCCAAACAGATGAATTGCCTAGAGCTAACCAATCTTTGTCATTTCCAAACTCTTGATGGATTTGTGGACCTTCCCCAGGCAATTTATCCCCTCCCAATGTTTCCCCACATTAATCCCTGGACTTTATGTTATTATGTAAAAAGGGTCCACCTACATTAAGCAGTTTTTATTTAGAGTTAGTAGCTCCCTATACTTAACTTAGGAGCAGTTCTATTGTTTCTTTTGTTGGATGTTCATTTACATTAAGTCATAAGTGACTCTGGAGCAATCTTTGTTTCCCTTCTATTCTGTTACCCCATAAAAACCCTGTCCTCAGTTCCCATCTTTGTGTATTCCTAGCTTCTGATCTTTGATATACCTGGAGCTATGGTTGCTCTGCCCTGATTAAAGACCTTATTTCTCCTATATTGATTGTTTCCTTAATTTCCAAGTTAACACTTCATTCCCTCTTCTCCCCCATTCCTTGGTTACAACATGATCAATTAACTTAGGTGTGGTCTTTACACCTTCCCTCATTATAAAACTGTTCTAAGATTTCCTACTGCCTACAAATAGCTAGCATTTCTTTAGCATTTTAAGGTTTGAAAAGTGCTTTACAAATATTATTGTATTTTATATACACAATAATTCTGGGAGACAGCTGCTGTAATTAGTTTCATTTTACATATGAGGAAACTGAGGAAGATTGATTTCAAGTGACTTGCCTAGAATCACATGGCTAGTAAGTGTCTCAGGAAGGATTTGAACCCATGTCTCCTACAATCCAAGCCCAGCATGCCATCCACTGCCCTACCTAATTGTACTTTGACATAAAGAGATCTTTTATCTTTTTCTTTCTATTTTTGCAAAGTGGGGTGATTCAGAACCAAGATTTCATTGGTATAGGGAACACCTGGTGAAGAACCTCCCTCTAACATTACAAATCGGTGCCTGTTGTGCAAGTTACACTCATAGAGAATTACCTGTAGTGCTGAGAGGTAAAATGATGTGTACAGAGTTGCAGGAGCTGTATGTTTCAGAGGCAGGTTTTGAAGTCTTCTTGACTTCAGGGCTAACTTTTCACACTTTATTTGCTAGTCTACACTACCTCCTATGGGGTGAGTAATGAACTCACACTCACACACACACACACACACACACACACACCAACACACACCAATACACACACATATATAGGTAACATCTGTTTATCTGTAGGCATGTGTATATGGGATAAAATTATAAATAGAGCTCACCTTTGTAGTAATTCTATACTTGAATGTGTAGTTATGAAATGGCTTATGCTTAGGCTCTCCATTAGAGAGTACAACTTTCTAACAACAGGCTTAGAATTAGGCTTCCAGCCATATGCTAGAAAAAGTTTCCTCTGTTGCATTTTTTTGGTCCCTTCATGTTGTAAACAAAGATACACCAGGCAACATAAAGGCAGGCTAAGTCACAGGTGTATATGAGAAATAATATTAAATATAGCAATTAGATTTTTAATTAGGATTTTAAAAAGATGTTAAGTAGAGGTAGCATAGAGGCAGGGTAGCCATGTTTTCTTTGTGTTTGTTTTGTCTCTTTCAAATTTCCTGCTACTAGAGTGAGTATCCAGGATAAAACACACCTCTCTATTGGTCCGTTTAGAAATCATTTTCACAGTCTTGAAGAAAGGAACTGCAGATGTGTTAGAAACTAGCCACCACACTCATGCTGCTCCCATGGGATGACTGCCACCTCTCTATTCTCCACATTTTTTTCCTGTGCTCCTCTAAAACTCCTGCCATAGCCATTATGTGAAAAACTTTTACCCTACTATCTGAAGGTTGTTATTGCTTGTTTCCTTTCTTCTTATGCTAAGAAATACAAATCCCACCATTTTTGTAGCCAGTGAATCCTTTCCTAGAGATTCTTCTATTTGTCTCTGGGGTTTGGAATTTTGTAGTCCCTTGCAAAAACAAGAAGAAGCTTGGAATCTGTACTTATATAATATATCATGAAACAGCAATGTAAAGTTTATTAACCAACATCTCAGGGATTCACTATGCACATATCACAATGCAGAACAATATTTGACAGGTTGTTTCAGGGACTACCAGTCTAAATTACATTTAGGGTATATCATAATCATATTTAATAGGGGTGCACATATATGTAAATAAAACAAAAGTAAATAAACTTACAAGTAACAATGATAGATCTATTAATCAGCACAATAGGCCAAATGGCAAAAAACAAGCAAGGTTAACCAACAAAAAGAGCTATAAAACAGGCACATTCTATTGGCAAATGCAACTATTTTCATATTACTATCACTCTCTTGGTATAGGACTACACCACAGCTCTCCTTAGGCTTATATCCTGAGTCCCTATCTTCTTAGAGCTTCTATGACACATTTAGCCTTGGATCCTGGGGTGCTAGCTTTCCTGGGTGGAGAGTGGACACTGGAGAACTCTTCCTAGATCCATCATTTAAAAAGGGGGCCCAGGGAAGTCATGTCAATATTTCCTTCCTGCACTCTTGGACTTCATCCCTAGATATCATCAGTCTTATAATCCTGTTTAATCACATCAACTCTGAAAGTAATTTCTTGGTACCTCCTGACCACAGGTCTCCTCCCTCCCTCTGATTGTAGAGGGAGAACAATGGCAAACTCTTTCTAGATCTTCCATTTAAGGAGGACACCTAGGGCAATCATCTCATTTATTTTTCACTAGGTGACCTGGTCACAAAATATCCCTCCTCCATTTCAGATTCTTTTTATTTGTGGTGTTCCCCTATTAGACTGTAAACACCTAGAGGGCAGGGACTGTCTTTTGCCTTTCTTTGCATTCTCAAAGTTTACCATTCTACCTGGTGCTTAATAGATACTTCCTAAAAGTTTACTGACTTATCAAGGCTAGAGCTCCCATGTTGGGGACTTCCAACCTTGCTCTGAGAATTGAAAAGGGCAAACAAAACAGATCAAAATCCCAAGCTCATCCTGGGGCAC